>NC_060181.1:58110251-58819001 GCF_021184085.1 Oncorhynchus gorbuscha | reverse complement strand
AGGCCTCAAGTCATTCAGTTACTGTTCAATTGAAAATTAGAATGGACAAAACTAGTGACCTAAGCAACTGAGTGTGGTATGATCGCCGGTGTCAGGCGGGCTAACCTGGGTTTTTTCACACACAGCAGTGTCTAGGGTTTACAGATAGTGGTGCGATAAACAAAAAACGTCCAGTCAGTGGCAGTCCCTGTGGGGGGGGGACAGCTCGTTGATGAGGGACGTCAAAGGAGAATGACAAGAATCGTGCAAGCGAACAGGTGGGTCACAAACAGACAAATAATGGCACAGTACAACGGTGGTGTGCAGAACAGCATCTCAGAACGCACAACTCGTTGATCCTTGTCACAGATGGGCTATTGCACCAGACGACCACACCGGGTTCCACTACTATCAGCTAATAACAAGAAGAAACGCCTCCAGTGGGCACAAGATTAAACAAACACTGGACAATTGAGGAGTGGAAAACATCGCTTGGAACATGATAGCGAGTTCTGTTTGCTTGAGTGGCCTGCGCAGACCTCAACCCAATAGAGCATCTTTGGGATGAGATGGAACAGGCTGTTCGCAGCATGATGTACCGCCATCCAATCTGCAGCAACTGCATGATGCCATCGTGTCAGCATGCACCAACATCCTTGTGGAATGTTTCCTTCACCTTGTAGACTTCCTCGAAGAATTCAGGCTGTTCTGGTGGCAAAGGGGGGTCCGACCCTAAATGGGTGCACGTAATAAAATAGCCGGTGAGTGTATATAAAACACAGGACAATCAAGTGTCTGACAGCACTGGGCCTTTAGCTATGCTCATGGCCACTGCTATAATATGTTGCTGTAGCAGATTATACAATATTCATTATGTAATAGTACATTACATTTAGGAGATGGGCCTAAGGTGCATCTCAAATGGCACCCTATTTCTTATAAAGGGAATAAGGTGCCATTTAGAATGCCATTTCAGTGATTGTACGTGTTGATGTTTCCATCTACACAGGCTGCGTATTCTCACGCTAGTGATTCCGATCCAGAAGATGTTAAGAGCACAAAGAGCGCAAGAAGAATCTCCTTCACACCACATCCAACTAAAGGTGGGTTCCATATACATTCTCCGAAACGAGCGCTTCCTTTTGTGCATGCATTTGTTTTATTGTTATTTTTCACAGAGCACCTTTCTAAGTCCCAGAAGAGTTCAGTGCATTCTCTCCGTGGCACTAGAAGCACGGGTGTGTTCCACTGACTCGTGTTGATTACAATTCCACAGGAGGAAGCAACAAGGAAACGGAAAACAACTCGGAGAGGGAGTCCTACTCAGGACTAAAGAGAGCTTCAGTTGACCTGAAACACTCAGGGAAGGAGGAGCAGAGGTCCCTGGGGCCAGCCATCCAGGGGTGTCCTTCGGTCGAAGACCCTGCACTGGGGCACGACTCCAGGAACACCAGAGACATCCAGGCACGAGACAGCATGGAGAGAACTCCCTCTTGTGACAATAACATTGGTGAGCAGAAATACAATCATAACCCTTACTGTGCTCAAACATTGAACAACATTGGTTTCATTATACATTGTTGATATAGTCCCAACATATTTAGCTTGTCAGCAATCAAGTTTTCAAGATGTATAACTTTCTAAGTACAGAAATATAGCCAATATGGTGCATTTTGCAGACATGGTGTATACCAAAATTCAAAAGGCACTAGCACATCTGAGCTATCATTTTTACAGGTGCGCTGTAACTGTTGAATAAAATGAGAAAAAAGAAGAAACCCGCACACTGCTCTTGATAGTATCACTTAATAAGCTTTAAGTATCGGCCTCACGGCCTTAGTCAGAGCTTTTGTGAGTGTTTTTAATTAGCAATCTTATGTACACATAGCCCCACCCACATCCATTCCACGCATCGAATGGGGTTGGAGTCGAGGGAAAACAAATAAGTGCTACCAAATATAACAATATGCATTTCATAAATATTCAAATAAAGTGTGTACATAAAACGTATTAAACACGTCTGTAAAACCACAATGAGGACATCGGCCTACCAAGCATAAAGGTGCTAATTAAACAAAACTCACAAAAGCTCTGACTACGGTCGTGAGACCGATACGTAAAGCTTATTAAAGAGCAGTGATATTATCAAGAGCGGTGTGTGGGTTTCTTCTTTTTTCTATTTTTTTTTTGCATGTATAGTGTATTCAAATGTATGTGGACACTCCTTCATATTATCTGATTCAGGTAATTCAGTAACGGCCATTTTGACAGGTGTATAAAATCGAGCACACATCCATGCAGTCTCTATAGACACACATTGGCAGTATGATGGCCTTACTGAAGAGCTCAGTGACTTTCATCGTGGCGCCGTCATAGAACGCCACCTTTCCAAATAGTCAGTTCGTCAAATGTTTACCCCTCTAGAGCTGCAACGGTCAATTTTAAGTCCTGTTATTGTGAAGTGGAAACATCTAGGAGCAACAACGGCTAATACGCAAAGTGGTAGGCCACACAACTCACAGAATGGGTCCGCAGAGTGTTGAAACACAGAGCATAAAAATTGTCTGTCCTCGGTTGCAACACTCTCTACCGAGTTCCAAACTGCCTGTGGAAGCTTAAGATCAACATGTGCAATGATGATGTCACCATAATCTAAGACCAATAGGGATATCGACTGAATAATCTGATTTCTACCATTTAGCTAGAGGCAGGACCTACAGTTGAAGTCGGAAGATTACATACACCTTAGCCAAATACATTTAAACTCAGTTTTCACAATTCCTGACATTTAATCCTAGTAAAAATTCCCTGTTTTAGGTCAGTTAGGATCACCACTTTGTTTTGTGAATGTGAAATGTCAGAATAATAGTAGAGAGAATTATTTTTTTCAGTTTATATTTCTTCATCACATTCCCAGTGGGTCAAAAGTTTACATACACTCAATTAGTATTTGGTAGCATTGCCTTTAAATTGTTTAACTTGGGTCAAACGTTTCGGGTACCCTTCCACATGCTTCCCACAATAAATTGGGTGAATTTTGGCACATTCCTCTTGACAAAGCTGGTGTAGCTGAGTCGGGTTTGTAGGCCTCCTTGCTCGCACAAGCTTTTTCAGTTCTGCCAACACATTTTCTATAGGGTTGAGGTCAGGGCTTTGTGATGGCTGTAGCTCCCTTCAGTAACCACGAGCACAACCGTTCCTTGATTTTAACTGGCGGCTTTATTCTGTAGTTTTAGTCAGAATTATCACCTTCCGTGAGAACTATAAAGTAAATGAAGAATACAGTTAAGCACACTCTTACAACCTTATCTTACGAGTGACTTATTAGCTTGGTATAACTCTGAAGTGCTTACATACATAACAGTTTAACCGGCGATATAACGGGTTCAGATTAAACACATGAATAAAGGAAAAAAATACCTCATTGGCTGCTTATTACAGAAGGGAGGAAATCAAACTTCACACTTATTATTCCTGGCATGAATTCACACTTCATCCTAACATACACTCTTCAACCTTTATGAACTACACCCGATGACATGAAAACTTAGCTAACACAGCGCAGGATTGCCTTCCCTCCAAAAGTGTGTTGCTACAATAAGGATCCCCGTTACAACAGTATTAGCTACGTAGTTCCGCTTGTATTATCATTTCCCCCGCACAGCGGACACATAAACAATTCAAACAAAAGACAACGACAACCTGTAAGTCTAACTGTCAGTTACAATGGCCACTCCAATACCTTGACTTTGTTGTCCTTAAGCCATTTTGCCACAACTTTGGAAGTATGTTTAGGGTCAAGCTTTAACTTCCATGCTTTAACTTCCTGACTGATGTCTTGAGATGTTGCTTCAATATATCCACATCATTTTCCTCCTCATGATGCCATCCATTTTGTGAAGTGCTCCAGTCCTGTCTGTAGCAAAGCACCCCAACAACATGATGCTGCCACCCCCGTGCTTCATGGTTGGGATGGTGTTCTTCGAGTTGCAAGCCTCCCCCTTTTGCCTCCAATCATACCAATGGTCATTATGGCCAAAAAGTTCAATTTTTGTTTCATCAGACCAGAGGACATTTCTTCAAAAAGTGTGATCTTTGTCCCCATGTGCAGTTGCAAACCGTAGTCTGGTTTTTAAATGGCAGTTTTGGAGCAGTGGCTTCTTCCTTGCTGAGTGGCCTTTCAGGTTATGTGGATATAGATACTTTTGTACCTGTATCCTCCAGCATCTTGACATGGTCCTTTGCTGTTGTTCTGGGAATTATTTGCACTTTTCGCACCAAAGTACGTTTATCTCTAGGAGATAGAATACATCTCCTTCCTGAGCGGTATGACGGCTGCGTGATCCTATGGTGTTTATACTTGTGTACTATTGTTTGTACAGATGAACATGGTACCTTCAGCCGTTTGGAAATTGCTCCCAAGGATGAACCAGACTTGTGGAGGTCTACAATTATTTTTCTGAGGTCTTGGCTGATTTCTTTTGATTTTCCCATGATGTCAATCAAAGAGGCACTGGGTTTGAAGGTAGGATTTGAAATACATCCACAGGTACACCTCCATTGACTCAAATAATGTAAATTGGCCTATCAGAAGCTTCTAAAGCCATGACATCATTTTCTGGAATTTTCCAAGCTGTTTAAAGGCACAGTCAACTTATATAAATTCTGACCCACTGGAATTGTGATACAGTGAATTATAAGTGAAATACTCTTTCTGTGAAAAATTGTTTGGAAAAATTACTTGTGTCATGCACAAAGTAGATGTCCTAACCAACTTGCCAAAACTATAGTTTGTTAACAAGTGTGGAGTGGTTGAAAAATTTTTTTAATGACTCCAACCTAAGTGTATGTAAACTTCCGACTTCAACTGTATGCTTAAATCAGAGTTATTTTTGTGCGCATAATATTTTTTTACGTCCATTCAATACCAATTTCAGGTCAATAAAGTTTTTCTGTACTACAATGAAGGTAGACTGTAGTTCAGATCGAGCCTGGTCAACCATGAGGCAATAGCATACACAACAGCATCATCAGCATACAGTATAAGTTACATTTTTTTACAGAGAACTCGATATTGTTAATGTAAACAGTAAGAAGAGCAGAGTCCAGGAATCGACCCCTGCAGGACACCTTTCATAATACCCAGGAAACCTGATTTAACACCATCAGAAGTGTTAGGTTCTTATTTTTCAGAGTAAATAACTCACGGACTCTAGAGAAGCTTTAACCAAGTTTAATTCTGCCCAAAGGTTCTGTACAGCTGTAATTCAGACAACCCAACATTTCTCCCATCACAGATATATATATATCCCACTTAAGACACTCCTCCTTCTATCCAATCCTTACATGGTTCTACAGGAAAAGAGTAACAGGATACTAAACCCTTATTACTCCCTTCAGGGGATCTGACCTCACCTCACCTCCTGACCTCAACCCCTCCTTCACCTAATCCACAGAGGTCCATCTGTCTCCCCTATATCAACACGTTGCTCTCCTCCCGTCCACCCAACACATTCCAAAGCCACCTGTCTTTCTACAGGGAACCATTCTTCTTCTCTATCATTGATTTAATATCTTAATAATGTTCCAAATGTCGAATCCAACAGTAGATACTATCTGTCATGTACTTTTTAAACCAGTTACATACAGCCTGGTCTAGGCCAATTGAGGAAAGCCTCTGAATTAGCAGTGTGTAATCAACAGTATCAAAAGCCTTTGACAGGTCAATGAAGAGGGCAGCACAATGTTGCCTTTTATCCACCGAGTTATCATTTATAACTAGAGATGCAGCAGAGGTAGCGCTATGACCTGGTCTAAAACCCGAATGATGTACATTTACAATAAGATCTTAGCTGAGACTTAATCAAGGATTCTAATATTTTAGCTAGGCAGGAAAGTTTAGAAATACCATAGGGAAATATTATTCCGGTCACAAGGGTCACCACCTTTGTGAAGGGGTGAGTACATGGGCCACCTTCCAAACCTTGGGGATAGTAACAGATATAATTGTCAGGTAAAACACATGGGTTAATGATTCAGCAATCAGGGGGGCAGAGATCTGCAGCCAAAATGGATAAAGTATATCAGCCCCAGTGGATTTGTTTTTGACATCGATCTTAAACAAGGCTTCTAGTACGTCACAGATCGTATATGGTTGAAATGAAACAAAGATTTTACTGGAAGTTGACGGGTTTAACGTCGAGTCAGCTAGATGCTGGCAGAGGGAAGAGCAGTCAAATAAACACTCAGATAAAGCACCAATAGCATCCACCATGGCAGCATGAGGGGGTAAATCCCAGCAACAAATAAATGTGTATTCTAGTTTATGGACACATCTACAACCAGGAGCTCAAATTTCTTGGGAACAGAAATATTTCAAGATTGGGACGCCATAAAATTAAATTCTACATAAATAGCCACTCCTCCCCCTTTTTGTAATCTGTCACATCTAAATAGATTATAATAATAAGAGACAACCATTTCATATTTAATGTATAGCCTAATGTTTCGAGAGGAAGAAAGAGACAACAGAAAGAGGAGTGTGAATTTCAGTCTGGGCGTTCCAAAGGCTCCTGCTACATCAGACAAACGTGATTAAAGTTCATTATCAGCCTGTCATTTGTTTCAAATCCCAAAAGAGCCGCTCTTACCCACACCAGCATTAATCAATGTACACAGCACGCATTAGCAGTGTGTCTAGCAGAGATAACACCACAGTTAGCCTGACTACGACCCACTACTTCATTATTTGTTTATTTATTTGTATCCCCATTAGCTTTTGCAGAAGCAGCAGCTACTCTTCCTGGAGTACACAAAAAAAACAGTACAGGACAAGTAACAAAACACTGATACACTGATAGACAAGGGCAGTCACGCAAATGTTCAATTACAACTATATACAAACAATGCAACAACAAAAATAATACAAACAACACAACAACAAAATAGTTGTGTGTTAAAGCGTCTTTCTATTTTCTATTTCCTCTCCATTTGATATGAGTATGACTTGACCTATTGTCACGTTCGTTGACGAAATAATTAGACCAAGATGCAGCGTGGTAAGCGTACATCTTACTTAATTTTTTTGAACACCAAAAAACACCAACATATAAACGACCGTAACGTTCTGCAGGCTACACAGTAACAATACAAAATCAAGATCCCACAATCTAAGGTGGGGAAAAAGGCTGCCTAAGTATGATCCCCAATCAGAGACAACGATAGACAGCTGCCTCTGATTGGGAACCATACCCGGCCAACAAAGAAATAGAAAAACTAGAATGCCCTCCCCAAATCACACCCCGAAATCACACCCCGACCTAACCAAATAGAGAAATAAAAAGTATCTCTAAGGTCAGGGCATGACACCTATTAAGCCACTCTTAAATGCATGCTAGATTTCTCCTGCCGCAGTTCTAGGCGATATCAAAAAGTTTTAAGTTGTTTTGGAATAATCCAGAAACATGAGAGGCTTAAAGTAATAATGAAAGAGATAGAAGAAACAATAGCAATATATAAAGATCAAATGAGAAATTTGAACAAACCTTACAGCATTATAATACAGAAATGATGATTGCATGTGAGGCAAAAAAAAAAAAACTTCCTTGCCATTGTGAACCAAACGACCAAAAGTCTAATCCTACTAACTGAAATATTATAAAAGCACGAAGACACATTTTAAAGGTATGAAGACTATTTTTCAAACTATTCTAATAGTGTTTAATTTCCCAAATTTGCATATTTTACATTTGAATAAGTATTGAGCAAACAATACCAAGACATAGAAAAGAAATAGGCTACAGCTGAGGATAACATTTTAAAAGAAATGCGTAGTGTGCCTAGGCTTATTTACATATTATTCTAGCAACGTGAAACCTACAGTACATACAACGCATATACAGTGCCTTGTGAAAGTATTCGGCCCCCTTGAACTTTGCGACCTTTTGCCACATTTCAGGCTTCAGACATAAAGATATAAAACTGTACTTTTTTGTGAAGAATCAACAACAAGTGGGACACAATCATGAAGTGGAACGACATTTATTGGATATTTCAAACTTTTTTAACAAAATGGTTTGGGCCTGCTTTTCTTCAGCAGGGACAGGGAAGATGGTTAAAATTGATGGGAAGATGGATGGAGCCAAATACAGGACCATTCTGGAAGAAAACCTGATGGAGTCTGCAAAAGACCTGAGACTGGGACAGAGATTTGTCTTCCAACAAGACAATGATCCAAAACATAAAGCAAAATCTACAATGGAATGGTTCAAAAATAAACATATCCAGGTGTTAGAATGGCCAAGTCAAAGTCCAGACCTGAATCCAATCGAGAATCTGTGGAAAGAACTGAAAACTGCTGTTCACAAATGCTCTCCATCCAACCTCACTGAGCTCGAGCTGTTTTGCAAGGAGGAATGGGAAAAAAATTCAGTCTCTTGATGTGCAAAATTACAGCTGTAATCGCAGCAAAAGGTGGCGCTACAAAGTATTAACTTAAGGGGGCTGAATAATTTTGCACGACCAATTTTTCAGTTTTTGATTTGTTAAAAAGGTTTGAAATATCCAATAAATGTCGTTCCACTTCATGATTGTGTCCCACTTGTTGTTGATTCCTCACAAAAAAAATACAGTTTTATATCTTTATGTTTGAAGCCTGAAATGTGGCAAAAGGTCGCAAAGTTCAAGGGGGCCGAATACTTTCGCAAGGCACTGTAGAAACCTAGGCCTAATATGAGAGGAGGATGAGGGAAGAATGTGAATCAGCTTATGATTATCCAGTTCTGAAGACAGCATGGTTGCTCTGGAGCCCATGATGATTTATAACCCTTCACAAGACACACAGCCAGCGAGACTCGTTGACTGTGTCACTTGTCTACATCTACTCGCTTTGGCATACACAGATCGCCAGATAGGTCTTGCTAAATATTTGGCTCCACTAAATATATTTTGTCAATGTCATGATTCCTCTTCTCCCTCACATAGAATGCCAGCCAGTCTTCTTGTATTTACTTATTAACTTTTTTTTGGTACATTATTTTGGATGGTCGCTAGGGGGCGATAACATCGTCTATGGCAGGGGTGTCAAACTCATTCCATAGAGGGACTAGTGGTTTTTACATTCAAGACCTAGACAACCGGGTGAGATGATTCCTTACTAATCAAAGACCTTAATTCATTAATCAAGTACAAGGGAGGAGCGAAAACACTCGGCCCTCCATGGAACGAGTTTGACACGTGATACATGGCAAGAGCAGAAAATGATTTCAGATCCCTCCTATTTACTTCAGTCATATTCAGTCACCCTTTTACTGATGGTGTTACGGACAAGTGACATCAGCTTTCGGACAGGTAAAACATCTATCCTAAGTGGCTAAAAAAGTTCATGTCAAGCCCTGCCTGGCGGCGTGTCTTGTGGGGTGTTGTGTATGGTTGTCTGAGCTGAATGCTATTTGATAATGCTGACAATCTGGGATTTTCGTCACAGTAATATTTCTCATAAAAACTACATGAGAAGCAGTTAATCTCTCATCAACTCTCAACCAGGAAAAACTGGCATGCATGTTGTTGTTAGTTCTGTATATGCAGTTAAGGGCATGGTGTGCAGCTCTGTTTTTAGCCAGCTGCACCTTTGCTAGGTCTTTCTTTGCTGAGCTTAATCATATTACCAGAGTCTAATCAAGATGGGGCAAAACCAACAACTAGTACACTTGATTTGTGTAAAAAAAATATGATTTATTTTATTTTATAACAGACATACCCCTCCCCAACGTCACAACACCTTTGTTAACATGACTTGACCATGATAATTGACAATCCAATGTTATACCTAGGACTTTAACTTCAACATCAATGGTCTTAGAGAATGTTTTGAACCAACTACACTGAATTTCAGTGAGCTCACTGGCTTTGGGTGCTGACATGTTGAGTGTGGAATCATCCACATTCATAGTCATTCTAGCTTTGTGTAAAACCAGTGGCAAATCATTTGTAAAAATAGAGAAGCGTAACGGCCCAAGGCAACAGCCCTGAGGAACACCGCATTGTACATATCTGAAGCTTCCATTGAAGAACACTCTGGGTTCTGTTGTATGAATAACTCTCCAACCATGTTATGGCAGTTGATGTAAAGCCACAGCAAGTGAATTTCTTCAATAACAATTTATGATCAATAACATCAAAGGCTGCAATGAAATCTAACATGATTATTATTCATTTATTTTAACCTGTCATCTGAGTTAGTGTGGTACGCATTGAGTGCCCTTCTCTACAGTATATGCATGCTGAAAGTCAGTAGTTAACTTGTTCTCTGAAAAATAGCATTATATTTGGTCAAGCACGATTCTCTCCGCCAGTTGACTAAAAACAGACAGCAAACTGATTGGGTGGCTGTTAGAGCCAGACAAGGGTACTTTACTATTTTTAGGTAGTGGAGTTACTTTAGCTTCCTTCCACGTCTGTGGACAAACATACTCCTTTAGGCTTAGGTTAAAGATATAGCAAATTGGTTGCAGACTGTATTGCCTTTCTCAATAGTTTCACACCAAGGTTGTCTATACCTGGTGGCTTATTATTATTGATGGATAACAATGGTTTTTCCACCTCTCCCACACTATCTTGACTAAATTCAAACAGCAATCCTTATCTTTCATTATTAGATCTTTTACACAAAACAATATGATGGTTCACTGTTGAATTTTGTCATTTCACTTCTGGATTAGTCAACTTCACTAGTGAAGTAATCATTGAAATAATTGGCAATATCAAATGCTTTTATTATAAATGACCCATCAACTTCAATGGATAATGGAGATGATTTTGATTTTCTGCCCGTGATATCATTTAAGATACTCCAAAATATTTTTCCCATTGTGTTTTATGTAATGTATCTTGGTTTGGTAATATTGTTTCTTCTTCCTTTTGTTAAGTTTAGTCAGAAAAGTTCTCCATTTAGAGTATGTCAACCAAACAGCTGAGCAGCCTGACTTGTTTACCACCTTTTGCACAAAATCTTTCAACCATACAATTTTTTCAATTCATCATCAATCCAGGGGGCTCTAGCAGTTCTCAAAGTTAATTTCTTTACAGGTGCATGCTGGTCAACAAAAGAGTCCGGAGAGAACTACATCTAGCATGATCTCTTATAAATGACATACCTTAGGGCCAACCTTTGGCACTTTGGCTTTTGTTGTTATTGCCACATTGTTATGGTCATTGCAGCCAATGGGAACTGATATTACTTTGGAGCAAAGCTCTACAGCATTAGCGACTATATGATCCATACGAGTGGAAGTCACAAATCCAACACTATTGGTTGAGTGATAACCTGGGTCATAATACAGAGAGGAAGTTAATGTTCAGGTCACCCGGAGCTCTCTGTTAAACATCACACACACTATCAAGCATAGCACACATATTATCCAAATACTGACTGTTAGCACTTGGTGGCCTATAGCAGCACCCCAAAAGAAGAGGATTTAAATGAGGCAGGTGAACTTGCAACCACAACACTTCAACAACATTTGACATGAGATCCTCTCCAAGCTTTACAGGAACATGGCTCTGAACCTATACAGAAACACCTCTCCCATAGTCATTCCTGCCTTTTCTGTAGATGTTATATCCTTGTATTGCTGTATCATCAAAGGAATGATCTAAGTGAGTTTCAGAGATGGCCAGTATATGAATGCCATCTGATGTTAGCAAGTTATTGATTTCATGAACCTTTCATTCTAAAGCTACATATATTAATATGGGCTATTCTTAGCCCTTTCCTGGGTAGCTTATCAGAAATATAAATAATTTATTTTAAAAAGTTAAATAAAAATTTAAACATTGTTTGGCTAATAGAGTCAGTTAATCAGGCACTTGTGAGTGTGTGCTGTTGAGCTGAAGCTACTGACCCGGATGCTTGGTTCTCTCACTCCTCCCTGGCTTTTGGGAGGGAACATGGTGAATGAGCTTGTCGTAGCAGATGTAAGCAATGTCCCAACACTCTCTGGTAGCTTTCATAGTTAGGATAAGTTATTTCCGCCTCTTGCACAAATCTTCAGAGAAGTCCTCGTTGAGGAAGATGTTGGTTCCTCTCAAGTTCTTGGCTCTCTCCAAAAATGCAATTTTGTCCTTGAAGCTTAGGAACTTGACCTACTTGACCCACTATGACATAGAAAACAATGTTGTCTCCTGAAACACTAGCTAGGCAAATAAATTACAAACACAAGGAACGATACACAGCAGCTTTTCACCAAAAGATTAATAGTGTTCTATTGTACTGGTTGGTTGGTTTAGTGATTAACAGGCTCCTATGCTCTGACCCACATGTGAACTTGTAAAGAATGTGTGTTTCCCTCCCTCGCCAGATGTGTGCAATGACAAATGGGACTGCGAGAAGCCCCAAGACTACCTGCATGAGTCAGCACAATTGCAGGACCTGAGGGGCGAGGATGACGACACCAGTGAAATCACATACGGAGAGGTGGAGCAACGCTTAGATCAGCTCCAAGAGCACTTAAACAGGTAGGCCTGTACTGCACTTAAACAGGTAGGCCTGTACTGCACATAAACAGGTAGGCCTGTACTGCACTTAAACAGGTAGGCCTGTACTGCACTTAAACAGGTAGGCCTGTACTGCACTTAAACAGGTAGGCCTGTACTGCACTTAAACAGGTAGGCCTGTACTGCACTTAAACAGGTAGGCCTGTACTGCACTTAAACAGGTAGGCCTGTACTGCACTTAAACAGGTAGGCCTGTACTGCACTTAAACAGGTAGGCCTGTACTGCACTTAAACAGGTAGGCCTGTACTGCACATAAACAGGTAGGCCTGTACTGCACATAAACAGGTAGGCCTGTACTGCACTTAAACAGTTAGGCCTGTACTGCACTTAAACAGGTAGGCCTGTACTGCACTTAAACAGGTAGGCCTGTACTGCACTTAAACAGGTAGGCCTGTACTGCACTTAAACAGGTAGTGATTTCATAAAGCTCTCATTTTTCTATTCTGTTTCATGGAGACAATGGAAATTCAGAATTAACATTAAAAAGTCAATTGTTGTTACTGTTGCATTTTGTGAATCCGTCTGGCCCTGCGGCACCTCATGACTGAAATCTATGAATCCCAAATAGACAAGTCACCCAGATTGTGTCTGAAAGTTATTAAAACATATACGAAAAATAACAGCACACACTCTCCAACAAATACAAATTCAAACAACATCACAACAAAACTTGTTCCGAGTGCAGTGTTACATTTGAATCCCCATTATTTCCTGACGCAGTCAAACAGGTTGAGAGGAGAGATAACAACACCTGCACCAGCAGGCTGACGAGAGCAGACAGACAAACAGCAGGTGGTAGTTTTAGCAGGAATAATCACAAAGAATAGGAGACCTCAAATTAAATCTTATTTGTCACATCAAATCGAATCAAACTTAATTGAATTTGTCACATGTGCCAAATAGAACAGGTGTAGACCTTACCGTGAAATGTTTACTTACAAGCCCTTAACCAAAAATTGAGTTAAGAAAAACAAGAGTTTTGAAAAATATTGACAAAATAAGCTAAAGTAAAAAATAAAAGAGAACCAATAAAATAACAATAACGAGGATATATACAGCGGGGACTGGTACCGAGTCAATGTGCGGGGGTACAGGTTAGTCGAGGTCATTGAGGTAATATGTACATGTACTGTAGGTAGGAGTAAAGTTACTATGCATAGATAATAGGTAATAAACAGTGAGTAGCAGTAGCATAAAAAGGGGGGGTCAATGCAAATTGTCCAGGTAGCCATTTGATTACCTGTTCAGCAGTCTTATGGCTTGGGGGTAGAAGCTGTTAAGAAGGCTTTTGGACCTAGACTTGGCGCTCCGGTACCACTTGCCATGCGGTAGCAGAGAGAACAGTTTGTGATTAGGGTGACTGGAGTCTTGGACAATTTTTAGGTCCTTCCTCTAACACCCCAGTGATGTACTTGGCCATACGCACTACCCTCTGTAGCGCCTTGCGGTCGGAGGCCGAGCAGTTGCCGTACCAGGCGGTGATGGATAGCAGGAGGATATCCATCCATTATTATTATTACAGACAATGTGTGAGTGTGAGGTAGCTAGAAATCCCCTCCACAGACACTGTTACCCCACCCATACTGAATATTCATTATGACTCCTACTAGAGAGAGAGAGCTGATAAAACATGTTCCCATGACTTTTGATTTCATTGACAACCATGATGATACTGTAAACATAGATCACAAGCTCCCCCTAGTGCTAGAATTTGACATATTCCACTACTGTACAATAAAAACAAAACAGTGATAGCCTAGATGACTGTACAATAAAAACAAAACAGCGATAGCCTAGAGGCAGTATAGTTGTTGATTTGTGTTAAACTTATCCCTCCTTAGCCTCCAGTCCCTTATCCCTATAACCAAGAGTAGAAGTTAATTTCTGCCTTCCATCTGTGTTTGCAGGTTGGAGTCCCAGATGACATCAGATATTCAGACCATCCTGCAGCTCCTGCAGAGGCAGTCTACCCTGGGACCTCCTGCCTATAGCACTGTGACTGCCAGTCCAGACTATCAAAGGCCTGCAGTTAGGGGTCAGCCAATCGCTGCTTTGACCAGCAGCCATTGCTTCAGCCATTCATCACCACAAGTACGTACTGAACTGTTGATTCCCACAGAACAAACAGACAATGGCAATCAAGGACCAAGACTTTTTTTATAAATGGGATTGATATCATATTTGAAAAGTGATGACCGACTCCAAGAGTTCTGAGATACTTTCTAATGGTGGAAGCACACTTATGTTGAAATGTGTGTGTTTGCTCTTATTTATTTTACATTATCAGAGTCCTGAACTTAACTTGGAGAGGAGCCATCAGGAATTCAAAGACTCGGTGTCAGGCTTGGCTTATATGGATGATTCACCCAGAGAGGACAGCCTTACAGTACTACTTGTACAAAGACACACATACAACAAACCCAACACGGGGCATCAGCATTCCAAATCTAGGCCAGTCTCTGACCCAGGGCCTCCAAGGCCATAGAGCTACACTACCGGTCAAAAGTTTTAGAACACCTACCCATTCAAGGGTTTTTCTTTGTTTTTACTATTTTCTACATTGTAGAATAGTAATGAAGACATCAAAACTATGAAATAACACATGGAATCATTTAGGAACCAAAAAAAGTGTTAAACAAATCAAAATATATTTGAAAATGAAGATTCTTCAAATAGCCACCCTTTGCATTGATGACATATTTGCCCGCTCTTGGCCTTCTCTCGACCAGATTCATGAGTTAGTCACCTGGAATGCATTTCAATTAACAAGTGTGCCTTAAAAGTTATTTGTGGAATTTCTTTCCTTCTTAATGCAATTGAGCCAATCAGTTGTGGTGTGACAAGATAGGGGTGGTATACAGAAGATAGCCCTATTTGGTAAAAGACCAAGTCCATATTATGGCAAGAACAGCTGAAATAAGCAAAGAGAAATGACAGTCCATCATTACTTTAAGACGTGAAGGTCAGTCAGTACGGAACATTTCAAGAACTTTGAATGATTCTTTATGTGCAGTCGCAAAAACCATCAAGCGCTTTGATGAACCTGGCTCTCATGAGGACCGTCACAGGATGGAAGACCCAGAGTCATCTATGCTGCAGAGGATAAGTTCATTAGAGTTACCAGCCTCAGAAATTGCAGCCCAAATAAAATGCTTCACAGAGTTCAAGAAACAGACACATGTCAACATCAACTGTTCAGAGGAGACTGTGTGAATCAGGCCTTCATGGTCAAATTGCTGCAAAGAAACCACTACTAAAGGACACCAATAAGACGAAGAGACTTGCTTGTGTCAAGAAACACAAGCAATGGACATTAGACCGGTGGAAATTTGTCCTTTGGTCTGGAGTCCAAATTTGATATTTTTGGTTCCAACCATGGTGTCTTTGTGAGACGCTGTGTGCGAGAACGGATGAACTCTCCATATGTATTTCCCACTTTAGAGCATGGAGGAGAAGGTGTTATGGTGTGGGGGTGCTTTGCTGGTGACACTGGGATTTATTTAGAATTCAAGGCACACTTAACCAGCGTGGCTACCACAGAATTCTGCAGTGATATGCCATCCCATCTGGTTTGGACTTAATGGGACTATCATTTGTTTTTCAACAGGACAATGACCCAACACACCTCCAGGCTGTGTAAGGACTATTTTAACCAAGAAGGAGAATGATGGAGTGCTGCATCCCGGCCTCCACAATCCCCTGACCTCAACCAAATTGAGATGGTTTGGGATGAGTCGGACTGCAGATTGAAGGAAAAGCAGCCAACAAGTGCACAGCATATGTGGGAACTCCTTCAAGACTGTTGGAAAAGCATTCCAGGTGAAGCTGGCTGAGAGAATGCCGAAGTGTGCAAAGCTGTCATCAAGGCAAAGGGTGGCTGTTTGAAGAATCTGAAATATAAAATATATTTTGATTTGTTTAACACTTATTTGGTAACTACAAGATTCTATATGTGTTATTTCATAGTTTTGATGTGTTCACTATTATTCTACAATGTAGAAAATAGTAAAAATAAAGAAAAACCCTTGAATGAGTGTGTTCTAAAACATTTGACTGGTAGTGTAGATCTCTCCTTTCTGTTTGCGTGTCTTCTCTCTCTGAAGTGTGACTCAGGGTTTTATTGACTATTTATTGCATTTCAATATGTGAAGTATCTTGTAGTTTTCCTCCTGAAATTATCTGCATCGTTAAATATATACATGGACACCCTTGATGTTACACTGCCAGCAACACAGACACCGTACGTGCTTGTTTAGGTAGATAGGCTAATGTGCCTAACTGGGAGTGTTATTGTTGCATGGTAGCTTTGAGTCATACTCCTGACAAGCAAGTGCGATGTTGGAATGTTCACAAGGCAGTACATTGGTTTTCACCTTAGTATGTTAAACAATTTTGCACTTCTTATTTGAACCAAAAGTAGCATACAATATAATCTATGATAATGGCATTGTCTGTATACTTCTGACTTTTTTGTTTGAGATTATAGTTGTACTAAATTATTATGCATACATAGTATTACAGTGCCTTGCATAAGAATTCACATTTATTCTGTCACAACCCGTAATTAAAATTGATTTAATTAGGAGTGGGGAAAAAATGGAACCACAACTCTACCAAAACTTAGTGACCGGGTAAGGAGGGCATTAGTCAGAGATGCAACCAAGAGGCCACTGGTAACTCTGAAGGCGCTGGAGAGAGCCACAGCTGAGATGGGAGAAACCATCCATGTGACAACTATCACCCGGATGCTTCACAAAGCTGGGCTTTATGGGAGAGTGACGAGAAGAAAGCCATTGCTGAAAAAAACTATATCAAATCCCATTTGGTAGACACCGCAAACATGTTGAAAGGGGCTCTTAAACTTTTTGGCCTTAGAGCAAAGCGCTATGTGTGGCGCAAAGCCAACACTTCTCATTACGTTGAAGCATAGTGGTGGCAGCATCATGTTATGCTTTTCATCAGTAGGGACTGGGAAACTTGCCAGGAATGAGGGCAAGTTGGATGGAGCCAAATTAATGGAAATTCTAGAGAAAAACCTGTTTCAGTCTGCTAGAGACCTGGGACTGGGGCAGAGGTTCACCTTCCAGCAGGACAATGACCCTAAACACACAGCCAAAGCTACACTGGAGTGTTTTTAAAAAATCCTGAATGTCTTAGAATGGCCCAGTCAAAGCCCAGACCTCAATCCGATTAAGAATCTATGGCAAGACTTGAAAATTGCTGTTCAACAATAGTCCCCATCCAACTTGACAGAGCTTGAGCAATTTTGCCAAGAAGAATGGGCAAAAATCGCAAGATCCAGATGTGCAAAGCTGGTAAAGACTTAGCCAAAAAGACTGCAGCTGTAATTGCTGTCAATGGTGATTTTCCCAAGTATTGACTCAGGGGGGTGAATACTTATGCAACCAACAAATGTTTTTTTAAATGTTTAATTATTAACTTTTGTGTCACAACAACAAATATTTTGCACCTTCAAAGTGTTATGTTGTGTACATCATATGGTAAAAATCCCAATTTTATTCCAGGCTTTGACCAGGCCATTCCAAGACATTTAAATGTTTCCCTTTAAGCCACTCTAGTGTTACCTTAGCAGTATGCATAGGGTCATTGTCCTACTAGAAGGTGAACCTCCGTCCCAGTCTCAAATTTCTGGAAAACTGAAAAAGGTTTCCCTCAATTTCCCTGTATTTAGCGCCATCCATCATTCCTTCAATTCTGACCAGGTTCCTAGTCCCTGCCAATGAAAAACATCCCCACAGCATGATGCTGCCACCACAATGCTTCACTGTGGGGATGGTGTTCTCGGAGTGATGTTGGGCTTGGGATTGCGCCAGATATAGCTTTGTCCTTGATGGTCAAAAAGCTCCATTTTTGTCTCATCTGACCAGAGTACCTTCTTCCATATATTTGGGTAGTCTCCCACATGCCTTTTGGCAAACACCAAACGTGTTTGCTTATTTTTTTCTTTAAGCAAATGGCTTTTTTTCTGGCCACTCTTCCCAGCTCTGTGGAGTGTATGACTTAAAGTGGTCCTATGGAGAGATACTCCAATCTCCGCTGTGAAGCTTTGCAGCTCCTTCAGGGTTATTGTTGGTCTCTTTGTTGCCTCTCTGATTTAATGCCCTCCTTGCCTGGTCCGTGAGTTTTGGTGGGTGGCCCTCTCTTGGCAGGTTTGTTGTGGTGCCATATTCTTTCAATTTTTTTATATTGGATTTAGTGCTCTTTGGGATGTTCAAAGTTTCTGATATTTTTTTTATAACCCAATCTTGATCTGTAATACTCCACAACTTTGGTCCTGACCTGTTTGGAGAGCTCCTTAGTCTTCATGGTGCTGCTTGCTTAGTGGTGCCCCTTGCTTACTGGTGTTGCAGACTCTGGGGCCTTTCAGAACAGGTGTATATATACTGAGATCATGTGACAGATCATGTGACACTTAGATTGCACACAGGTGGACTTTATTTAACTAATTATGTGACTTCTGAAGGAAATTGTTTGCACCAGATCTTATTTAGGGGCTTCACAGCAAAGGGGGTGAATTTATATGCACGCACCTCCTTTCCGTTATTTACTTTGTTTTTTCACTTCACCAATTTGGACTATTTTGTGGATGTCCATTACATGAAATCTAAATAAAAATCCATCAAAATTGCAGGTTGTAATGCAACAAAATAGGAAAAACACAAAGGGGAATGAATACTTTTGCAAGGCACTGTATGCAAGGCATAATGTTATGTAATACATGGAGAGACAAATGTTAGCTTATCAATAGGCCCATGAGATATAAATGGGGTATTGTGCCTATAACTAAATCCAAATATCAAATCAGTATGTTTCTGTAGCCTACATACTGCACATTCTCATCGACAAAATCACATTGTTTTCCAGTGTATTCTGTTATCATAGACATTGATATAACGTATTATATCTGCACATTAATATAACATCTTATAGGAAAGACATGTAAAAAAATATATCTTTCTTATTTTTATTTGTTAAGAAATATACTGTATTATTAAAGGATGGGGTGCAATTGAAATGTTAGTGGTAGGTAGTATATGTTTTTTCCTGAAGCTACAGGAGCAATAAAATGAAAACAAACATTTAGGAAACTTTTGAAGAACTTTCAAATGACTGACCTTTTTTCTACAAAGATTTGTCCACCACATCTTTTCGTGGGGACATCTTTTTTGCACTAAAGGCTGCTTGAATACTCAGCAGTGCAATTATTTTGTCTCGTGCATGTATTTAGAATCCAGTACGTTATCAATGTTGTACTACAGTATTTAAAACATATGGCATTACAAATGCCCTTGTTTTCTCTTCAATTTAAAGTCGTGAAGACAAGACAGTATAACGTGCATGTCCACGGGACTAAAACGTAAAAGAAGTGGAAAGGATTTTGGTTCCATGATTACTGTAATATAATGATAGAATGAGTGTCACAGAAGTCCATTCCCAAGTAAAGACACATACCAGAGTAACAGGCAGTAAATATATGATCACAATATTCCAACTAATTCATTTGGTACCACATACCAGAGTAACAGGCAGTAAATATATGATCACAATATTCCAACCAATTCATTTGTTTATTTTTACATTGATTTTGTCAGCTGTTACCTAAATGAACATTCCCGTAAATGAGTAGCCTAGTTATTGTATTGTATTGTATGGCAAGTAAATATGTGGTAAAGGCCTTAGTAAGCTTTTGCGTAAATTGGCCGGATTCACACAAACACTAGAGGGATAGGGAAACATTAATGTATTGGTCTATTTTTCACTTATGTTTTTGATGCATTTTCACTTTTACACTCACCTAAACATGATTGGAATGTTTCTGCTCTAAAGGGATTACAGATTTTAAAAAATGCACGGAATACAATTGATTTAGTTAATTACCTTGTCTATTTTATGGAATAAAAAGTATTGAATACAATGTCAAGTGTACCAAGTCTTTTATATATATTTATTTAATGGATGGTAATCATCAATACACATCAACTGTCCTATGCAGCTAATGAACAGGAATTCAAAACATACCGTAATGTGTTTTTCTAGGAACTCACATGTAGGCCCTATTTGGTAAAACAATGACCAAAAGGCCTGCGACATGAAAGCCAGGGAACTGTTTATTGGACAGGACAGATGTCTCAACACAGTCAATTGAGACTGAAGCTAGCCTAGCTCTAGCTCTCAAGAACCCAACGAGGCCCAGGGGGCTTATAGCGGTCCCCCTCTTGGGTTCCCAGCTGAACATATGGATCACAGCTGGCTCCATGTGAACTTCAATCCCGACGCTCTGTTTTAACATTAAGAAACATTAGTAATCCTCGCTTGCGATACGGTTTTGGAAACATTTGGAATATAACTTTCGTACCAGCAAGAAATGATCTTTTATACACAAAAGATACACTTACTGCACGCAATTGATCAAAGTTGCACCTGGCTGACTTCAGACACCACCTCCTGCCGAGGTAGGCATGACACAACCTCTCACCTTGCACTCACATTTCCATTGGACCATTCCATTCCATATTTTTGGTGTTTTTCAAAGTACAGCAGGGTGCAACTTTGCTAAACTGCGTATAGTAAGTGTATCTGACATGGAGGTGGAGTCAGGGGAACCCATTGAGGTCAGAGAGAAGCCGGGCAGGAAAAAATAAAGAAAGTGGAGCATATTAAGCAGAAATATGGATTACTGCAGAAGGAAATTTAACATTACGAGAGTAAGGATTAATTAACTGCGGTGGCAGGTGCGGTGAGTTTGAGCCTCGTCCAGATGGTGATCAATATGTTTTTTTGCCCGGTGGGAGTGTGATTTTTGGAGAGAATGGATCCTTGCCTTCTGACCGATCCATATGTGGTGTCAGATTGGGTGGAGAAGAGCTTGGGGATTGTTGGCTCGGTGAAAGTTACTCGACATGGAATCGTGTAGATTTTTTGCATTTCTGCTGTCCAGAGGGACCGTGCGCTCCACTCCACGTGACTGGGGACAACAACTGTGACTTGCTTTCCTCTCCGGAAAGGAGTGATAACTGGAGTAGCGTTAAGTGTTTAGGAGAGCCAACTGAAGTTGAAGTTTTCCGGTGTCTGTGACGACCTCTGTTTGGTGTAAAGCAGACCCGGTGGAGAGCATGGTGAAAGAGAGAAGAAACTGTCTATGCTACTGAGTTTTGTTGCAGCATTTGTACCAGATAACGTCAAGTTAGGATGTGTCTGTTATTGCATGAGAGATTTTGTCCCGCACCCATTACAGTGTTTTAGGTGTCAAGCTTATGGTCATGTTGCAGCAGTGTGTAGGAGGGAGATTCCTAGATGTGAGAAGTGTGCAGGAGGACATGTGATAAAGGTTTGTGTAGTATACTGTAGGTGTAAAACGTTGTGTGTAAACTGTAGGGATGTCCATGGTACTGGAGATCCGAGGTGTCCAGTGAAAGAAAGGCAGGTTGAAGTTACCAGGATCAGAGCAGTGCAGAAGGTGTCGTATGCTGAGGCAGAGAAGAGACAAGTAGATGAAGATGGGTCCAGGGTAAGGCATCCTAATAGGATCCCTGTGAGTAGGAAACCAGTATCTTTGACTTTTCAATCTATTGTTATCTCCAAAGTTTTGTCATCTTCCATAAATTGCGGGCTCGCGAATCCGCCATGGAAATAGAAAGAACAAGATGGTAATATGGATAGCCTAACTATTGAATGGTTTGGACTAGAGACACGTTTTTCTATATTGTAATGCAAACTTTGGTAGGCTCATGATGCCATGATTCTCACAACTAGTGGAAGTGAAATGATAGGCTACAATGAATTTGCTCATAATGCATGCAGCAAATGATATATAACAACAGCAGCACCCTGAACGCATCATCCACAAAACACCAATACTTGATGTAACAGGACATTTTTACATAGATAAACAAGTTTGTGGAATCTTCTTTCATGGGTGACTTTTCGTTACAGGATAGACACTTGTGATTTTTAGCCGCACCGATCAAAGCAGTGGAGCGTGATCACAATCATTCATCTTGGGGCAACGGTGAACGGGTTCCAAAATGTATTCCATTTATAAAATGTTAATATATTTGTTTAAAACACACTAGAACAAAAATAAGTGAAACTTTACAAATGATCCAATGGATTATAATAATTTGCTGGTAAAAAAAGTGGAGGTGCAAAAACATAAATTCGCACCCTCTATTTTAATTTGCTCCATGTCTCAGGCAGCCAAGTGCAGCTAGAGACGGAAGAGAACGCAAGACACCCCTAATCGTTTTTTTTCTGGTCCAATGAAAGTCAATGAACTAAGTAGACCAGACCCAGCTGCTATTGCTTTGGTGTCTATGGAAAACACACCCCGTTAAGTAGACCAGAACTGAACATATTTCAATGTGCTTAACGGCCTGTGTGAACGATCTTCATTGATCCACCCTCTTTGCTGGAGCCAAAGATGGTCTATTATGTTGCTCAGCTCAGTTGAAACTTGCGAATTTTGCAGGTGTTTCTGATTAATTGACAATGCCATGCTGGTGGGTGATACTGTGCCACTGAAATAAAACCCAGCCATAATATATATAATATATAATAATATATGCCATTTAGCAGACGCTTTTATCCAAAGCGACTTACAGTCATGTGTGCATACATTCTACGTATGGGTGGTCCCGGGAATCGAACCCACTACCCTGGCGTTACAAGCGCCATGCTCTACCAACTGAGCTACAGAAGGACCACGCCATGAAAGGTAAGTATGCTGAAAATAATTTACACGTCATTTCAAGGGAAAAGACACGTCAAGTACAAATTTCACGAAGCAGGCAGTTCGTTTTTTGTCACAAGCCCAAATAGATCCAACTTTGACTAAAATAACAACGTATTGACATAAATCGTTGTACGACATCATGGGTAAGATCTGGCCATCGTCTTTCAGCTCAAAAAAGTGGATTTCTATTGGTGTGGGCGTTTAACACAAGACAAACAATTAACTGACTAGAGTGGAAATTACAATTGAGTCCAAAGAGGATATGAATATAAAAATAATTCCCTCGTTATGTTGAGATCACAACTTACTTATCTTATGATCACGACATAACAAAAGTTGTTTTGTCAAGATCACAAGACAATTTTCTTGATATCATGACATAACAAAAGAGATTTTGTCGAGATCACAAAATACTAAAAAGTATCAGGCATCATCCGGCAGAGTAGCCTAGTGGTTAGAGTGTTGGACTAGTAACCGGAAGGTTGCAAGTTCAAACCCCCCAGGTTTTTGCTTTGTAAGCTGTTTCATAGCTAAAGCTCTTTGCAGGCTGACAAAGCAGTCAGTGCCTATAAGGCTGATGCATATGATCCAGAGTGGGTGAGCTCTATTCCTGGTAGGCTGATCAGATTCAATAGCAGCCTCAGAGGCTAATGTCAGGATGCTGCCTTGTAGGCTGTTTCAAATGTAAGGCTCCTTGCAGACAAAATTATATATATATATATATATATATATAATGCTCTGACTGCTAATCTGCCTGCAAGGAGCTTTACCGATGAAAGAGCCTAAAAGGCAGAACCCAGATTTATGAGCCTCTGAGGCTGAAATTTAATCTGATCAGCATGTCAGGAATGGAGCTCACCCACCTTGTAAATGTAAATATTATCCATAAAACATTAAATGTCCCTTACAATTATTCATATAAATTATGCAAGCCAACAACCAGAATATATAACAAGCTAGCTAGCTATCTAGCTAACAAGATTACCTAGCTAACTAAATAGCTAGCTAGCTTGCTCACTCACAAGACTATCCAAGTTAGCTATGTTTGCTTTCATGTGATTGTCTGTGGTCTTGGGATGGCACACTGGGAGACAGGGCTGCTTGTCAGGCATCGTTCAGGGCTTAAATGCCCCACGGGGGCTTATCCCCCCCCCCCCAGCTCTTAGTTTAAGGTAAGGGACATTTAGCTTGCTAACAATCAAATTTATGAACTGATAATGAGCTCCAAACACAAATGAAGGCATGATGTTAGCATGAAATGTACCACCTCTAAATGGGCTCTGACGCCTCAGCCATACTGTCAATCTATCACCAATACATCCATTTATATCTCGTAATCTTGTAATCTCGACAAAACAACTTTTGTTATGTCGTGATCATGAGAGAAATAAATTGTAATCCTGACATAACAAGGAAATATTTTATTTATTTATATGTTCTCGATTGGTACTCCCAGATAAATAGAACACACAAAAGTATAGTTAAAACAGTTTGGGGATTAAAAGTAGTGTCCAATAAAGACGTTATCCTAACATAAACATAAGTAAATCCTCTGGTGCACATGTGCCTATACCTGTTGAATCTGGAACATTCTGGCTGGGTGCACTAACCAGCAATCTTGGAGGACAGTAAAAGCTGATAGAAGTGCTTATTTTTGCCCATTAGCCGCCTCCATCACGGTTTTACAAATGGTAAAGAGTGAGTTCATTTTGCACTCCGCTCACCCGGGGCACCAGGCCATGCAAAACGAACTCACCCAATCTGAAGGAAGTTTTTATTTATTTAATTTTATTGGTGTTTTTTCACCCCGATTTCATGATATCAAATTGTGAAGATTTTTTATGTGAAAAAAATGCCTCATATGAGTCCAGAGACCAATCACATTGGGAATACAAAACAAAACATAATGTGATTGGTAAATGAGTTCCAAAACTCTGACCTATTGTTTTTAGACTTATACTGACCAATTTGAATGTCAGTATAACATGTAACCACAATCTACTGGTCAGTCTAGGTCTAAAACAATTGGTCAGATTTTTGACAACTCATTTAACCAATCACATCCTAGTTTGTTTTGTATTCCCATTATGATTGGTCCCTGAATCCATAGGAGGCTGCGTTGAAATTTAAAGTCCTCCTTCACTTTTCTAACTGTAAAGTCTTGATGAAAGTTGTGAAAATGTAAAGTGTTAATTTGTACTTTTAGTAAAGAAGCACTTTTATCAACTTCCACTGTCCTTAAAAAAGTTGCTGAATTTCCTCGTCACTTCAGTTTGCTCCTGTATTCATTCACATTGGTTGGAGAGCGAAGTGTTCTCTTCCCTTTGCTAATAAGCACACAGATGTCCCTCAATAGTTCAATTTATGGAAAGTTTAGTCAAGAGCTAGTTCTCCACCACAGTGCTAGAGTAGTTAACGCTACATCCTTATTTTGTGCCTGCTACGTTAGGTTAGCCAAGGGTAAACAACAGACTGCTGCAACCTAATTGGCTATCACCTGAAGCATACACATGATTCAGGTGATACCAGCACTTTGATAAAGTGATTAATTTTACTGTTTTAATTCTATTTAATTATGTGGATATGTTGTCTTGCATTCCTACCATCAAAAGGAGCTAACAACCGGTAGAGTATGTTTTTTATTCAACATACTGGCTTGTAAAGGTTGTGAGAGGAAACTTTCCTGATCCAAACACAAAATTTTGCCCGAAACAGAATTCAACGCAATTCAACGTCGGGTTTCCAGGCAAAAAGACCCAGGCTGCAGAAACTCATTGAAGTGGAATTTGTGCTCCCGAGTTGCGCAGTGGTCTAAGGCAAGAGGCACCACTACAGTCCTAGGTTCAAGTCCAGACTGTATCACAACTTGCAGTGATTGGGAGTCCCATAGGGCGGCACTCAATTGGCCCAGCCTCGTCCGGGTTTGGTCAGGGTAGGCCATCATTGTAAATAAGAATTTGTTCTTAACTGACTTGCCTAAAGTAAATAAAAGTTACATTTTTTTTTTAATGTAAATTGTGCTGGATCACCTGATCTTCATAGACAATGACCAAAAATAATTTTTCCAAAGTAAGGTGAAAACAGAGAGAGCAATCGAAAGGCAGTCAATCTACTTATTGATAGAATCATCAGGATCCAGCGACATCCAGACGATTGGTGCAGGTAGTTTGAGGATGCACTGTCAGCTGGGGGTTGTAAACATTCAGCCATCTACATGGAGGAAGTCCATCTCTGGAGGCAGAGAATGAAAATTCCGCCAGACTTAGTGAACTTTTTTGAGGATGAAGACTACTGTTTTGCGGAAGATATTCTATTCCCAGAGGACCGTGAAATTGTATGTAATTGTATGTGTGTAGACTGTATTACTGCCATATGGGACATTGTCCATAGCCTAAACTCCTATCAAATCATATTACTAATGATCAATAGACCTAAACGGTAGATATATTGATGTAATACATCTGTGGACCAGATGAGGGCAGACTAATGTCACTAACTGCACTGCAGCTCTTGATAGGGTATGAGTTTATTATGTGAGTACATTTTTAGTCATGCATTAGCCTGTAATTTAACAATTCAATTTCTGTTCTAGATATATTAGCTGAATATCAAAACAGAATAAATATATGTGGGACTCAGGAACTTCTCAGGAGTTCTCCAACTTCTGAAGGTGTTACAGGACACTGAACACCCTGACCTGGTTAAAGAACTGATATGGAAGACACCTGATGATTACTTGATAGATAAGGATTCATAGATTGCCCTATAATTTCCCATATATTGCCCTTCATGCTAGCCAAAACCATGCTCCTTTGAACTTGAACAGATCTTGTGAGGAATAGTAGCCAGTAGATTCCAACCCTACCGTTACACTTGTTTACATTGAGTTGCACTGGAGTCAGAACACAATCATGGTTAAATTTAGACTCCATGGAGATGGCGCAAGATATGGGTCAGAAAACATACCTCAATGCAGGGATGGGATATGCAACTGTACTCCAAATGTTACCTTTATCCACACTGATACATCGAGAAGTTTTCCAGGAAAACTTTTCGTCCTAGCTAGCAGTAGCCACTGCAGCCTTTTTGGAATGGCAGTGTCAGCCAATCAACTTCTTTATTGTTCAATGAGATGTGCTATACCATAATGGCTGCATTGACTACTGCTAGCTACGCAGCATGAGGATGAAAAGGTCCGTTTTCCGGGAAAACTAGCAGTATTTCAAACTTCTCAATGTATCAGTGTGGCTAAATTTAGAATGTGGAGAACAGTGGCATATTCATTCCCTGCATTGACATTTTCCGACCCATATCTCTCGCACGCTCCACAGTAACCATGATTGCATTCCGACCCCAGCGTAGGTCAGTGTTAACAAGCGTAATGGTAGGGTTGTAATCTGCTAGCTATAAGGAATAGTAGTTTTGAATAAGTTGTAAATGCTGATTAGCCTATGTCTTTTCCTCATCATTATAAACCGGGTAGTTTGGATGCTGATTTGCTAAAACAGCATTTAGCCATATTTATGTGAGACCATATACCATGACTATAATGTTTAGCCTTTTCACCTTGGTAAAAATGCGCCTTTTCACCTGGATATAATGGCTGCATCAACAATATTTCAACATGCCGATGTAGAAAATACGCGGTTAGATGAACTTGAGAGAAACCGAAATGAAAACAACATTGTAAAACAAACAAAGTGGGTACTTACCTACTTCACTGACTGGTGGACAGAAAAGGGGATATGTGAGTCTAGGAATACAACAAAAATGGAGCTGAACATCATTCTACGGGACTTTCATGGTTCAGTGAGAAACATGAATGGTGAAGAATAAGTGGTGTAAAGTACTTAAGTAAAAATAATTTAAAGTACTACTTAATTCGTTTTGGGGGGTATCTGTAATTTACTATTCATATTTTTGACAACTTTTACTTTCACTTCACTACATTCATAAAGAAAAGTATGTACATTTTACTCGATACATTTCCCTGACACCCAAAAGTACTCGTTACATTTTGGAGGCTTAGCAGGACAAAAGAATGGTTACATTCACACACTTATCAAGATACTTTTACGTGAGTAAGTTTCTATTACGATATCTTTACTTTTACTCAAGTATGGCAATTGGGTACTTTTTCCACCACTGCGAATAATATGGAATTAGCAGCTTCGCTAGACATATCAACGACCCCCCTCTCAGTTTGGCATGGAGTATTCAGAAGGACACCGAATTCACAACGAACAACAATGTGTCTGTCGGCGTAATTAAAAAGTTGAGTAAAGAGGGGCACAACAAAGCTGCGAATATGGTATGTAACTGTTAGCTAGCTAGCAAAATCATTCTAATGTACCCTGACAATATAACTGGGAGCTATGTAGGCCTAACTATTAGCTAACGTTATTTTGTTTTAAATGTTTTAGGTACATAAAAGAGACAATGGGAGTGAACACCCTTGCAGCAATGCTGCCAATGATCTGCAAAATAGCTGTGCTGTCGCAGATTTACACAACTACTGCCTCGAACCACCATGATCCAGAAACGGTCGGATGCTTGACTAGTGGCACGATAAATATTGTCTTTCAGAGGACACAGATTGGAAACCTCTCTTCAAAGTTCCTGGAGACCAAATCTGGAAGCGGTGGAATACTATTCTCTCTGACAACACAGCAGCAGCTCCCACAGCAACAAAAAAAACGGAATCCATTTCCAGCAGCATGGAGCCCAATAAACGACACCATGAGCAAACCAACAACAAACAAATGGCAACATTCAACATTAATTAGGTGGCATGTGTTAGTCACTCTAGAAGTGGCGCTAATGCTTGCTAGCTAGCCTGTGGTTATGTTGCATAGCAACTAGTCAAGCAACAATACTGTAATGACCTGACTAGATCATAAATGAACAATTGTCCAGACAGAGGCTTGAGTTTACGAATTGACGGTTTATTACACCAACTTTACACAGGCTACTGTTTGGGCCGTAGCACACGCCAAATAGATGACAGATAACCCACAAGCCAATCGTGACCTTCTCTTGTGAAACCCAGACGTAAGAGAGAGAGAACAAAGGCTGAACCTGGTCTTAACTTCCAATGCTCCACCCCCTGCCCAACCCCCCTCCACGCCACTCCGCCAACCACCAGGATGCCCGGCATCAGAACATTCCAGGCATTCCCGTGATTGGCAGATAGCAGGTTGATTGACATGTCGGACCCCGCGAACACCGGGTACTGGTCAGTACAACACAACCACCTCCTAGCCTAACACATAACACACAGCTGTCTGTGTGGGTCGCTACAATACTTTTACCGGACTACTTTTTTCTGGTGGAATGCATTTATTATCAATGTATTGATTAAAGTTACATGTTCAATTTAGATGTGTAGTTCCTTGCCTTACTGTGTTGGAAAACGGTTTATAAAAGCAATACAGTGCCTTGCAAAAGTATTCCTCCCCCTTGGTGTTTTTCATATTTTGTTGCATTACAACCTGTAATTAAATTTTTATTTGGATTTCATGTAATGGACATACACAAAATAGGCCAAACTGGTGAAGTGAAATTTTAAAAATTAACATGTTAAAAAAAAATTAAAACAGTAAAGTGGTGCGTGCATATGTATTCATCCCCTTTGCTATGAAGCCCCTAAATAAGATGGCTTCCAGTTGAAGCTCGCATCCGCTACAAGACCATGGTGCTTGCCTACGGAGCTGTGAGGGGAACGGCACCTCAGTACCTCCAGGCTCTGATCAGGCCCTACACCCAAATAAGGGCACTGCGTTCATCCACCTCTGGCCTGCTCGCCTCCCTACCACTGAGGAAGTACAGTTCCCGCTCAGCTCAGTCAAAACTGTTCGCTGCTCTGGCTCCCCAATGGTGGAACAAACTCCCTCACGACGCCAGGACAGCGGAGTCAATCACCACCTTCCGGAGACACCTGAAACCCCACCTCTTTAAGGAATACCTAGGATAGGATAAAGTAATCCTTCTCACCCCCCCCTCCCCTTAAAATATTTAGATGCACTATTGTAAAGTGGTTGTTCCACTGGATGTCATAAGGTGAATGCACCAATTTGTAAGTCGCTCTGGATAAGAGCGTCTGCTAAATGACTTAAATGTAATGTAAATGTAAGATCTGGTGCAAACAATTACCTTCAGAAGTCAGAAGTGGGATAGAAGTATAGATCGGGGTTTGGTTATAAAAAAATATCCAAAAGTTTGAACATCCCACAGAGCACCATTAAATCCATTATTAAAAATTTGAAAGAATATGGCACCACAACAAACCTGCTAACAGAGGGACGCCACCAAAACTCAAGGACCAGGCAAGGAGGGCATTAATCAGAGAGTCAACAGAGACCAAAGATAACCTTGAAGGAGAGAGTGGCCAGAAAAAATACATTGCTTAAAGAAAAAAACATGTTTGATGTTCGCCAAAAGGCATGTGGGAGACTCCCCAAACATATGGAAGAAGGTACTCTGGTCAGATGAGACAAAAATTGAGCTTTTTGGCCATCAAGGAAAACGCTATGTCTGGTGCAGCCCCAACACCTCTCATCACCCCGAGAACACCATACCCACAGTGAAGCATGGTGGTGGCAGCATCATGCTATGGGGATGTTTTTCATTGGCAGGGACTGGGAAACTTGTCAGAATTGAAGGAATGATGGATGGCGCTAAATACATGGAATTTCTTGAGGGAAACCTGTTTCAGCCTTCCAGAGATTTGAGACTGGGATGGAGGTTCACCTTCCAGTCGAGTGGTTTAAAGGGAAACATTTAAATGTCTTGGAAAGATCTAGTCAAAGCCCAGACCTCAATCCAATTGAGAATCTGTGGTATGACTTAAAGATTGCTGTACACCAGCAGTACCCATCCAACTTGAAGGAGCTGGAGCAGTTTTGTCTTGAAAAAAGGGCAAACATCCCAGAGGCTGGGGGGGGGGGGTGAATAGTTATGCACACTCAAGTTTTCTGTTTTTCTGTCTTATTTCTTGTTTGTTTCACAAAAAAAAATATTTTGCACCTTCAAAGTGGTAGGCATGTTGTGTAAATCAAATGATACAAACTCCCTAAAAATACATTTTAATTCCAGGTTGTAAGGCAACAAAATAGGAAAAATACCAAAGGGGGTGAATACTTTCGTAAGGTACCTCAGGTTTTTATTTATGTTTTATTTAACCTTTATTTAACTAGCCAAGTCAGTTAAGAACAAATTCTTATTTACAATGACGGCCTACACTGGCCAAACCTATGGCCTACACCGGACAACGCTGGGCCAATTGTGCACTGCCCTATGGGACTCCCAATCACGGCTGGTTGTGGTACAGTCTGGTTAGTAGTATAAGGCCTATATACTACAGCTAAGGGCTGTATCCAGGCACTCCGCGTTGTGTTGTGCGTAATAACAACACTTAGCCAGTGGTATTGGCCATATACCACACCCCCTCGGGTCTTATTGCTTAAACATGATCAATACACCAGATACAGTGCATTCGAAAAGTATTCAGATCCCTTGACTTTTCCCACATTTTGTTACATTACAGAATAACTCAAATGGATTTAAAAAATAATGATCCTCAGCCATCTTCACACTACACCCAATAAAGACAAAGCAAAATCAGGTTTTTGGAACTTTTTGCACATTTATTAGAACCCAATGGTCACTCTGACAGAGCTCTAGAATTCCTCTGTGGAGAACCTTCCAGAAAGACAACCATCTATGCATCCCTCCACCAATCAGGCCTTTATGGTAGAGCGGCCAGACAGAAGTGACTCCTCAGTAAAAGACACATGACAGCCCGCTTGGAGTTTGCCAAAAGGCACCTAGAGACTATCAGTCCATGAGAAACAAGATTCTCTGGTCTGATGAAAGCAAGATTGAACTCTTTGGCCTGAATGCAAAGCGTCACATCTGGAATAAACCTGACCATCACTAAGGTGAAGCATGGTGTTACTAGCATCATGCAGTGGGGATGTTTTTCAGCGGACAGGACTGGAAAACTAGGCAGGATCGAGGGACAGATGAACGGAGCAAAGTACAGAGAGATCCTTGATGAAAACCTGCTCCAGAGCACTCAGGAACTCAGACTGTGGCAAAAGGTTCACCTTCCAACAGGACAATGACCCTAGTTTACCAACATTTAAAAAAACGTTTTTTTCTTTGTCATTATGGAGTATTGTGTGTAGATTGATGCGAAAAACAACACAATTTAATACATTTTAGAATAATGCTGTTACGTAACAAAATGTGGAAAAAGTGAAGGGGTCTGAATACTTTCTGAATGCACTGTATATAGTCATACTGAACTTCTCTTTATACAAAGTTGGGAACCATCAAAAAGTCGCACTTTAAGGGGAGTTCTAATCCATCCCTCATTCTACAGTCCGCAGTTCTGGATTAAGTTAGCAGCACTTGTATCGTGTCAGTTAGCATTCAACTCGAAATAAACTTTGGTGGAATCGGTTGAATAATTTATGGGAAGAGTGAGGAAATGCTGGAAATATGTAGGAGGAGCTTGTCAAGCTGGCTTCAAATGAAAGCCAAATGTGCAATGAAACTCGGGGCGTTATTGTTTTTGTATGTTTACCTTAAGTCAACAGGAAGTTACTCACTCACTGTTCTTGTTTCTTCTGAACATGCTGTGATGTTAGTCATGTCCTCCTAACATTACTTGAAAGCTCTCTTCATTGTTTTATGGATTTTAAACATTCAAATGACATGTCAGGACCTTCAATCAAAGCTCAACAGCTGATGTTTCGCTGATATAAAAGTATTAAATCAGATCACTTAAAATAATTAGATGAATATGTAATTATAGTAAAGTTATAATAAGCATTTTGGGGGGTTAAAGGAAACATTTGCACTCCTCCTAAACAGAATTTTGTACCAGAGTTTTAAACTAATTGAGGGGCACTTGTACATCAAGTTTAAGCATACGTTGCAGACAGTCCCATGCTTCTGGTACACAATAGGAAAAGACAGTCTTGCCGAACTCAGTAGTGGACCTCAGGACTGTAAGTAGTTAGCAACCTTCTAGTAAACTGCATCGGGTAAGTCAAATCAAATTGTATGAGTCGCTTACACATTTTGCAGATGTGCAGAGAAATGCTTGAAGCAAAGTTGCCTAGGAGCTAAGAACAGGGCTACCATGTCTGTTGGCGCCATATTGTTAGTTGTGAAGGAGAGCAGGCTAAATAAGAATTTGTTCTTAACTGACTTGCCTAGTTAAATAAAGGTTAACTACAGAGGTCGAGAGGGAGTTTACCCAGAAGGGCTTTGTTTATGAAAACATATGAGGCGGCAGGGTAGCCTAGTGGTTAGAGCGTTGGAAGTTCAAACCCCCGAGCTGACAAGGTACAAATCTGTCGTTCTGCCCATGAACAGGCAGTTAACCCACTGTTCCTAGGCCGTCATCGAAAATAAGAATTTGTTCTTAACTGACTTGCCTAGTTAAATAAAGATAAATATATATATATATACACTATGTAGCTGTGCATGTAAAGCGAGGACCAGCCCATTAGTAACAAAGAGCAAGGATGCATGATAAACTGAATCCAGTCTGTAATTAATCACCATAATCCAGTCTGTAATTAATCACCATAATCCAGTCTGTAATTAATCACCATAATCCAGTCTGTAATTAATCACCATAATCCAGTCTGTAATTAATCACCATAATCCAACGGAAAGTAAGCCTTGTTACGAAAATAAAAACACAATTTCACTATTGTTGCTTGTACTTGAGTTTTGAATAAGATAGCATGAAAGGAACTTGCAGTTGATTTCCCATTTGGAGTAGAATCCATAGTTTGGGTAAGAGGAAAATGGAATCAGAGAGAAGTTTGAATGGAAGAGTTCCTAGAGCCTGTCCTATTTGGCTCAGAGAATATGTTCCATGGACAAACCACACAGAGGTTAAACAGGACGGAACATAGCCAAAGCTCCAAATTGCAACCACATGCTATTTAGACTCCATAAAAGGTCTAAAGAAAGGGTTGAATGTTGTTGCATGGTTATGATTCATTAGTGAAATAGCATTTTACCAAACAAAAAATGTGTACTTCCTCCTCATAACTGCATTTAGTCAAATAAACTCCCAACAGAACTCTGCAAGCATCAGGTCAAATACCGTTTAATTTCAGTTTCATCATCACATTTGTTGAATTAAATGACATGTCATAGCTTTGTGTACATAGAAAAACTACTTGACCAAATGTATGTGGACACCTGCTCGTCAAACATCTTAAACCAAAATCATGGGCATTAATATGGAGTTGGTCCTCCCTTTGCTGCAATAACAGCCTCCAAACTTCTGGGAATGCTTTCCACTAGATGTTGGAAAATTTTGGTGGGGACTTGCTTCCATTCAGCCACAAGAGCATTAGTGAGGTCAGGCACTGATGTTGGGCGATTAGGCCTGGCTTACAGTCGACGTTCCAATCCATCCTAAAGGTGTTCAATGGGGTGAGATCAGGGCTCTGTGCAGGCCAGTCAAGTTCTTCCACACCGATCTTGACAAACCATTGTATGGACCTCACTTTGTGCATGGGGGCATTGTCATGCTGAAACAGGAAAGGGCCTTCCCCAAACTTGGATGTTGGAAGCACAGAATCGTCTAGAATGGCATTGTATGCTGTCGTGTTAAGATATCCCTTCACTGGGACTAAGGGACCTAGCCCGAACCATGAAAAACAGCCCCAGACCATCATTCCTCCTCCACCAAACTTTACAGTCGGCACTATGCATTGGGGCAGGTAGTGTTCTCCTGGCAACCCAGATTTGTCCGTTGGACTGCCAGATGGTGAAGCGTGATTCATCACTCCAGAGAACGTGTTTCCACTGCTCCAGAGTTGGAGAGCTTTACACCGCATTGCTTGGGTGCGGCTGCTCCGCCATGGACATCCATTTCATGAAGCTCCCAACTAACAGTTAATGTGCTACTTTGCTTCCAGAGACTATTTGGAACTAGGACGTGAGTGTTACAACCGAGGACAGAGGATTTTTACGCTCTGCGTGCTTCAACACTCATTAGTCTCATTCTGTGAGCTTATGTGGCCTACCACTTCGCGGACTGAGCCGTTGTTGCTCCTAAACATTTTCAACTTTTCAATAACAGCACCCACAGTTGACAGGGACAGCTCTAGCAGGGCAGAAATTTGATGAACTGACGTTGAAAGTCACTGAGCTCTTCAATAAGGCCATTCTACAGCCAATGTTTGTGTATTGAGATTTCATGCCTGTGTGCTCAATTTATACATTTGTCAGAAACGTGTGTGGCTAAAATAGCCGAATACACTAATTTGAAGGGGTGTCCACATACTTTTGTGTATAGAGTGTAGGTCTGGGTTTTCCAGGAAGCCTCTCCTTTCTTTTTGTTGTCAGAAAGAGATTTGAATTTATGTTAATGATGCCTTGAGATCATAATCTTTCACACGCTAACCCTTGAATTTAATTATGAGTAAGTGTATGCCCTTTCAGAGGCAACGTTTACTCTGCTCACCTCATGTAATAGTGATGACTGATTGGTTCACTTTATAAATCCTCCAATTGATATTTATGGCATGAATCGACCAGAAGGGGTATATGACATCATAATGATGATGAGTCATGGGACGTCAATGTGATGTGGCAGGTGAGCTAACAGGAGGACAAGGACAGGTGAAGCCTGACACATTGATGCTGATAGCTCCTGTCACTCAAACCAGCCTCTGATGACACCATAGTGTTGTACTGCCTTGATTTCGGCTTACTGTCAATCTTGCTTACATTACTCTGCTATCAAGATCATGAGTCCCCACAAGAAAAATAAAATGTTACACTGCATAGCTACTCTGGAAGTTGGGCACAATGCTTGATGTGAGCAGATCCAATACATCTGAGGTGATGTTGTGTTTCCATGAACCAGTGGCATGTGTGTTGCTCTGCTAAAATAATGTATTGGAAATGCTTCATAATATATTGATGTAGTAGACAGAAAACCAGTCTGTGTGGGATTCGTATCTTATTGACATGGCATTAACCATGGATAATGGAGGCATTTCCTCTCTCATAAGTCAGATGTCAGGGAATTGCTAATAAAAGAAAAGGAGTCCACAAAGTTCAGTGTCTATTTCCTATTGAGTTTAGGATCTTATCTCTCCATCTCCATAGTTTTGTGTTGCACGAGTCCAATTTAATAGTGTCCCTTCAGGCAAGACAGAGACCACTAACATACAATGTCTGGGAGACAGTAGGGAGATTAAAAAGTGTTCCATGTCTATACAGTATGATGTTGTTTTAACAGCAGGGTTGAGAAGGACACAGTTCAGCATAACACCAAACCCCATACAATGACAAACCAAGCCTTGACTTGCTGGGAATGTTGTAACCGTAGGCCCTAATTGTAGGGTGCTGACGTGGACAGCAGTTTTGTTATGAACCTCTCTACTCTGCTGTACTTTAGAGTGCTTTCCTGCTGCTTAAGGCTCTAGAAAAGATGACATTGTTCTTCAAAATTATCAGATGGCCATGGCCCACCTTTGAGGGAAAAAACATCATCATATGCCTCTCAACAGGAAGTGGTAAACCAGAGTTGCCGTTTATATTGTCCTGTTTAAGAAGGTACTAACTCCAGTTTTCCATAAAATGTCTTATGCAAACAATCTGTGTCTGTATGCGTGTATATTGTAGCAAAGCTATATGGATCACAAATAACTGCTAGCTCAGTATAGTACTGGGCAAGACACAATTTGTGTCTCTCTACTCTTCACAAAGTTTGTTAAAAAGTATGAAAATACCCCACTACAACATTTCAGCTTGGCACAGACTTTCTATATCTGAAAAAAAAAACTTGTCATATGACATCTAGCGGGTTTCACATGGATGATAAAACCTATTTTCTTCTCAATAGAAAGTGTTGCGTATAAATGATGCGTATCCCAAAATACATCCCAATCCATGTGACCAATTTGAGGAATATCATTCAATAAAACCCACCATGTGATATGCATCTTCATTAAAGTAGAGATTGAAAAAATGACTTTCCTAGTGCTGTTTCTGCGAGGAAAGGGAGTGTTTCCCCATCCAAGTACCTCCACAAACTGAAAACCAATCAACCTACTTGAAACCCCCCCTCAAACAAAGTGAACCACTTTTGTGTCACCAGTCGAGTCTATTGATTAACTCTGTTGATAAATAGTGGCATTTTCAAACACGACAGTGAGAAATCCAGTATATCATTGTTTTTAAGAGGCAGACCCTCACATCTTTCATCTTTTTAATAATGTGTTCTCCTTCAGGTGCCCCTGGTGGAGCAGCACTACTTCACAGAGTTCTGGAAGTTCCTGAAACACAAATACAATGTGGAGAGGGTCAGTGGGGACTCCTAGCTCAAAATCTCCTTCATAGAGATTGACCAGAAAAATGCTATCATCATTTGTACGGCCCAGATTCTGGAGAACTAGTTGAAAAGGCCTCACGGTGGAGATGATGACGGGATTCAACTTTCAGGTTTGACATTTCTTGATTACGACAATGTGAGTGATGATGGTAGTAATGGTAAATAACAAATCTACAGTTAGCTGTTCACGTTCATGCAAATCTTTGACCGTCTGTTTTTTCTCAGCCAATGCTTTGCCTTACCCCAAAGTTAGTTTGCTGCCCACAGCTGTGGAAGTTACCAGGGATTTGAATTTTGGAATCGAAAGTAAACAGGAGTGTGTTTCCTCTGAGAATTAATCTGACAGGTTTTTGTCAGTCAGTTGCTTCTGGCTCTCCTGCTTGCTCTTGCTGGCACTCGCCAGTCCAAGGTGGAATATCCCTCAGTGTAACATATGCTGTTTGTTGAAACGCCTGAGAGGGTTCCATTTTTTCTGCTGCTTTCCAGGCCACACGTCTGTTCAAGCCATCAGTGTGTGCCTTATCAAATTCACAAGAGAGCCTCTGTCACTGCATCAGCCTGAATGTTCTACTCCAGGCTCCTATGCCCCTTCGGGGAAGTGATTTGTAGCACTCCTGTTTTAAAGTTGTATTTGTGAATGTTCATACCCCATCACACATCTCTCGTTGCTGTGAAATGCACATTTAACCCCCCTTCTGATAAATGGCCTCTAGCGCCACAGCAGTCATGCGGTGTGGTTGAAACTGCATCGTAGACTTCCTAGAAATGTGGTGGTTAGTGTGGGAGTACCTCAGACAGAGGCAGGGAGGAAGACTGAAATTTGTGGGTGTCAATAAGCCACTTGTATATTTACAGCACTAGCATTATGGGAGAGAAAACAAAGGAGAGGTTGAATAGTAAAGCTAAAGCAAACTCTTGTTCCTAGGAAGCCGACAGCAATGTAACCAGACCCACGGTACAATGTAATGGGAAAATCAGACATTAGAGGAGAAAAAGTGATCAGCAGACCAAGCTGGCCTCAGCAGATGCTTTTCTACAATCTATGAGGGTCAGGCGGTTTTAGACTGTTGAATGAGTAATAGCAGGGATGTTTCTGATTTGAAATGTAGACCAGCTGTGACCTATCCATCATATGACACATATTCTTACGTTAAACCGATACCTTTCATTGTCTTTTTGTTGACTTGATTGTTGACTTGTGTTTTGCTCCGTATTTCTGTGGTGTAGATGTGTCACTGATTGCCATCGCACACAAAAAGGGATGGGTCTACACCAGTAGAAAAAAAGGTTCCAAAAGGGTTCTTTGAAGAGGGATTGGGTTCTACCAAGAACTGTTTTGATCTGAAGAACCCCTTTTTGGAAGACAAAGGTTATTTGCAAGGCAAAGTATTCTACTATAACCTTCAACTTCATAAGAACTGTTGATGGAAGAAAGGGTTCTTTCATGATTTTTTTGGAAGGCAAGAAGGATTCTATATAGAACCGTATATTATATTTCCTAGCATGCTCTATTGCAGGGTAATTTTCATAATTGTTGGTTTTAATATCTGTGTTTTTGAATTTATTTATTCATCTCATGCTACACAAAGATAAATAGCATAGATTTTTCTAAACTCATCCACTCTGTTAGTAGTTGGACACTTTGCACCCGTTACTGAGATGGTTGTTCCAGTTTAGATGATTGGGGTAGTCTCACCATCCAATCATCCCTACCCTTGCAGTCATTCTGAATGTAGGTTGTGGGTGATAAAATATTCCACTTGTTGGATATCCTAACTCTGGCTTGATTCCTATATGAATTAAACATAACTTTGCAAGCCAACATAATGTGACTTTCAGGCCTGATGTGGCCTGTAAACCAGGAGTTTCCTAACACTGCTGTGTTAAGGTAAAACTTGACCATCAAAGAAAGGTCTTATGATATACAGTGCCGTCAGAAAGTATTCACACTACTTGACTTTTATCACATGTTGTTGTGTAATAGGCTGAAATTAAAACAGATTACATTGAGAATGTTGGTCACTGGCCTACACACAATGCCCCATAATGTCAAAGTGGAATTAGGTTTTTAGACATTTTTACAAATGAATTAAAAACGAAAAGCTGAAATGTCTTCAGTCAATACGTATTTGTTGTTATGGCAAGCCTAAATATATTCAATAGTAAAAATGTTCTTAACAAGTCACATAATATGTTGCAAGCACTCACTCCGTGTGGAATAATAGTGTTTAACATGCTTTTTTTAATGAGAACTTCCTCTCTGTACCCCATACATACAATTATCTGTAAGGTTTTCCAATGCCTTGCAAAGAAAGGCACCTATTGGTAGATGGGTAAAATAATAAAAAGCAGACATTGAATATATCTTTGAGCATGGTGAAATTATTAATTAGTGTATCAATGGTGTATCAATACACCCAGTCATTATAGAGATACAGGCGTCCTTCCTAACTCAGTTGCCGGAGAGGAAGGAAACCGCTTAGGCATTTCATCACGACGCCAATGGTGACTTTAAAACAGTTATAGAGTTGAATGGTTGTGAAAAACTAAGGATGGATCAGCAAAATTAAAGTTACTCCACAATACGAACCAAAATGACAGAGTGAAAATAAAGAAGCCAGTACAAAGTCCTTAACATTCATCCTGTTTGCAATAAGGCACTGAAGTACAAAAATATGGCAAAGAAATGAACTGTCATGCTGTATAATGATAGGAGACAGGCGCAGGAATACGTGATCGTTTTTTATTTATTTCTCCACCCAAAATAAAGTAAGTCATGACAATGACGTAGACGAAGCCCAAAACAAACACGTGTATATACAGTTGAAGTTGGAAGTTTACATACACTTAGGTTGGAGTCATTAAAACTTGTTTTTCAACCACTCCACACATTTCTTGTTAACAAACTATAGTTTTGGCAAGTTGGTTAGGACATCTGCTTCGTGCATGACACAAGTCATTTTTCCAACAATTGTTTACAGACAGATTAGTTCACTTATAATTCATTGTGTCACAATTCCAGTGGGTCAGAAGGTTACATACACTAAGTTGACTGTGCCTTTAAACAGCTTGGAAAATTCCAGAAAAGGATGTCATGGCTTTAGAAGCTTCTGATACGCTAATTTACATAATTCGAATCAATTTCAGGTGTACCTGTGGATGTATTTCAAGGCCTACCTTCAAACTCAGTGCCACTTTGCTTGACATCATGGGAAAATCCAAATAAATCTGCCAAGACCTCCACAAATTGTAGACCTCCACAAATCTGGTTCATCCTTGGGAGTAATTTCCAAACACTTCAAGGTACCATGTTCATCTGTACAAACAATAGTACGCAAGTATAAACAGCATGGGACCACGAAGCCGTCATACCGCTCAGGAAGGAGACACGTTTTGTCTCCTAGAGATGAACGCACTTTTGTGCAAAAACTGCAAATCAATCCCAAAACAACAACAAAGGACCTTGTGAAGATGCTGGAGGAAACAGGTACAAAAGTATCTGTATCCACAGTATAACGAGTCCTATATCGACATAACCTTGAAAGGCCGCTCAGCAAGGAAGAAGCCACAGCTCCAAAACAGCCATAAAAAAAGACAGACTACGGTTTGCAACTGCACATGGGAACAAAGATCGTACTTTTTGGAGAAATGTCCTCTGGTCTGATGAAACAAAAATAGAACTGTTTGGCCATAATGACCATCATTATGTTTGGAGGAAAAAGGGGGAGGCTTGCAAGCCGAGGAACACCATCCCAACCGTGAAGCACAGGGGTGGCAGCATCATGATGTGGGGTTGCAGCATCATGATGTGGGGGTGCATTGCTGCAGAAGGGACTGATGCGCTTCACAAAATAGATGGCATCATGAGGGTGGAAAATTATGTGGATATATTGAAGCAACATCTCAAGACATCAGTCAGGAATTTAAAGCTTGGTCGCATATGGACAATGACTCCAAGCATACTTCCAAAGTTGTGGCAAAATGGCTTAAGGACAACAAAGTCAAGGTATTGGAGTGGCCATCACAAATCCCTGACCTCAATACTATAGAACGTTTGCGGGCAGAATTGAAAAAGCTTATGCGAGCAAGGAGGCCTACAAACCTGACTCAGTTACACCAGCTCTGTCAGGAGGATTGGGCCAAAATTCATCCAATTTATTGTGGGAAACTTGTAGAAGGCTGCCCGAAACATTTGACCCAAATTAAACAATTTAAAGGCAAGGCTACCAAATACTAATTGAGTGTATGTAAACTTATGACCCACTGGGAATGTGATGAAAGAAATAAAAGCTTAAATAAATCATTCTCTCTACTATTGTTCTGACATTTCACATTCTTAAAATAAAGTGGTGATCCTAACTGACCTAAGAGAAATAATTTTTACTAGGATTAAATGGCAGGAATTGTTTAAAGGTCTTGGCTGATTTATTTAGATTTTCCCATGATGTCAAGCAATGAGGCACTGAGTTTGAAGGTAGGCCTTGAAATACATCCACATGTACACCTCCGATTGCCAAAAATGATGTCAATTAGCCTATCAGATGCTTCTAAAGCCATGACATCATTTTCTGGAATTTTCCAAGCTGTTTAAAGGCACAGTCAATTTCTGTAAACTTCTGACCCACTGGAGTTGTGACACAGTGAATTATAAGTGAAGTAATCTTTCTGTTAACAATTGTTGGAAAATGACTTGTGTCATGCACAATGTAGATGTTCTAACCGACTTGCCAAAACTATAGTTTGTTAACAAGTCATTTGTGGAGTGGTTGAAAAACGAGTTTTAATGACGCCAACCTCAGTGTATGTAAACTTCCGACTTCAACTGTATATAACACAGGAAGGTAAACCCAACAAAAGCGTGATGTGTAATCCTCTAAATAACTCTTCATGTTTTCAAGCATGGTGGTGGCTGCATCATGTTATGGGTATGCTTGTCATTGGCAAGGACAGGAGGTTTGTGTATAAAAAAATTAATGGAATAGAGCTAAACTCAGGACAAATCCTTGTCACGACTTCCGCCGAAGTCGGCCCTTCCCCTTTATTCGGGTGGTGTTCAGCGGTCGACGTCACCGGCTTTCTAGTCACTACCAATCCATTTTTCTGTTTCGTTTTGTTTTGTCTGATTACACACACACCTGTTTTACATTCCCTCATTACATTCCCTATTTAACCATCTGACATACATTTCTGTTCTGTCTGTGATTGTTCATGTGGTTGTGTTTGTGTTAGAGTTGTGTTGTATATTCCTATTTGGAATTTTGCTTTATTCTTTGAGTAAACTCAGTTAGATTACTCTATACCTGCGCCTGACTCCGCATTCACTTTGCACCCAATCACTGACAATCCTAGAGGAAAAGGTGGTTCAGATTGCTTTCCAAAAGACACGGGAGAAAAATTAACCCTTCAGTAGGACAATAACCAAAAGTACAAGGCCAAATATACACTGGAGTTGCTTTCGAAGACGACATAAACTTAAATCACCTTAAAAAAAATCAATGGTAAGACTTGAAAATGGTTGTCTAGCAATGATCAACAACCAACTTGACAAAGCTTGAAGAACTTTTTAAAGAATATTGTGGAAATATTGTACAATCCAGGTGTCCAAAGCCCTTAGAGACTTACACAGAAAAACTCACAGCTGTAATCGCTGACAAAGGAAATTCTAAAATGTATTGCCTCAGGGAGCTGAATACTTATGGAATCAAGATATATACTAAAAGTGTTTTATTTTTCATAAATTATAACAATTGTTAAAAAAAAGCTTTTTTTCACTTTGACATTACAGATTAGAACCCTCTGCAAAGGGTTCTACCTAGCACCAAATAGGGTTCCCCAATGGGGACAAACCGAAGAATCCTATATGGTTCTACTTAGCACCTTTTTTTTCTAAGAGTGTACAACCACATTCTGATCCATTACCTGAAGCAGAAGCACAAAAGCGCCACATTAAGGAAAGAGCAGAAGGATACAGTGTGCCCCCCCCCCCCCCCACAGACCCTGGGCTTGGCCGTCTCACCCGGCGTTGGGGGAGCCAATAAAATGGAGGAAGCCGAGGAGCACATTCTACAAGTAAATAACATGCATTACTAAGCTACATCTCTTTTTTTCTCCCTTTTTCTCTTTCTCTAGACACACACACACCCTCATCATTCTCATTCTTGCCCTCCCTCTGTTCATTGAACAATTTCCTCCCTCCCAGTCAAGCAGTTCCCCACCCTCCCTCAGTCCCTCCCTCATTCAGTTAGTACACTGCTCAGTGCAAACCCCTGCTCAGCCAAGCTGTTTCTAATGTTCCACATGGCCCCCGCACTCCAGGCAGCCATAAATCTTACCATGCCTCTCATACTTTCACCACACAGGAAAATGTTGGAAACAGCTTTTTATTTTAACTCTCTACAGGTCACACTGAACCGGTGATGAAAAAGTTATTGTTGTTTAATTTTATCACTACTTTATGTGATTGATTTAATGGAACACTACTTTGTGTCATGCAGGTGATAGAGGACCCAAAAGCGACTTAACAGAAACAGAGTTTATTCAAGTCCAAACAGGGAATAACAGAAATCCTCTAGTCTGTAGAGGGGAATGACAAGAGAAGCGGCCACAGACTGCAGGTCGCTTCGGGTAGGCGCAGGCCGTAGTAGACAGAGACACCTGCTCACACGCAGCATCTGATGAAGGCAAAAAACACGACAGGACAGGGCGAAACACAATCACAGCATGGTGAATACAAAACAAGGAACCGACGGGACAGGAACGGAACACAAAGGAATAAATAGGGACTCTAATCAGGGGAAAGGATCGGGAACAGGTGTGGGAAGACTAAATGATGATTAGGGGAATAGGAACAGCTGGGAGCAGGAACGGAACGATAGAGAGAGGAGAGAGAGGGAGGGGGAGAGAGAGGGATAGAAAAAGGGAACGAACCTAATAAGACCAGCAGGGGGAAACGAACAGAAGGAAAAGCAAAATGACAAGATGATATAAGACAAAACATGACAGTACCCCCCACTCACCGAGCGCCTCCTGGCGCTCTCGAGGAGGAACACTGGCGGCAACGGAGGAAATCATAGATCAAACGGTCCAGCACGTCCCGAGAAAGAACCCAACTCCTCTCCTCAGGACCGTAACGAAAAACGATAAAAAGGGAAACTAGGGTACTACTCTAAAAAAAAAATGAGAACTAGGGACAGACTGAGACACAGCAAGGGCAGGAACAAGAACAGGAGAGATGCGATGGCAGGGAACAGACTGAGACCCAGCAAGACCAGGAGCAGAAGCAGAAAAAAATTACCAGACTTCTTCTGCGCGCAGTCTGAACACGCAGCCACGAAACGGCGCGTGTCACGCTCCTGAGTCGGCCACCAAAAGCGCTGGCGAATAGACGCAAGAGTGCCTCGAACACCGGGATGACCAGCTAACTTGGCAGAGTGAGCCCACTGAAGAACAGCCAGACGAGTGGAAACAGGAACGAAAAGGAGGTTACTAGGACAAGCGCGCGGCGACGCAGTGTGCGTGAGTGCTTGCTTAACCTGTCTTTCAATTCCCCAGACTGTCAACCCGACAACACGCCCATAAGGAAGAATCCCTCGAGATCAGTAGAAGCCACAGAAGAACTAAACAGACGGGATAAGGCATCAGGCTTGGTGTTCTTGCTACCCGGACGGTAAGAAATCACAAACTCGAAACGAGCGAAAAACAACGCCCAACGAGCTTGACGGGCATTAAGTCGTTTGGCAGAACGGATGTACTCAAGGTTCTTATGGTCTGTCCAAACGACAAAAGGAACGGTCGCCCCTCCAACCACTGTCGCCATTCGCCTAGGGCTAAGCGGATGGCGAGCAGTTCACGGTTACCCACATCATAGTTGCGCTCAGATGGCGACAGGCGATGAGAAAAATAAGCGCAAGGATGAACCTTATCGTCAGACTGGAAGCGCTGGGATAGAATGGCTCCCACGCCTACCTCTGAAGCGTCAACCTCGACAATGAATTGTCTAGTGACGTCAGGAGTAACGAGGATAGGAGCGGACGTAAAACGTTCTTTTAGAAGATCAAAAGCTCCCTGGGCGGAACCGGACCACTTAAAACACGTCTTGACAGAAGTAAGAGCTGTGAGAGGGGCAGCAACTTGACCGAAATTACGAATGAAACGCCGATAGAAATTAGCGAAACCTAAAAAGCGCTGCAACTCGACACGTGACCTTGGAACGGGCCAATCACTGACAGCTTGGACCTTAGCGGAATCCATCTGAATGCCTTCAGCGGAAATAACGGAACCGAGAAAAGTAACGGAGGAGACATGAAAAGAGCACTTCTCAGCCTTTACGTAGAGACAATTCTCTAAAAGGCGCTGTAGAACACGTCGAACGTGCTGAACATGAATCTCGAGTGACGGAGAAAAATCAGGATATCGTCAAGATAGACAAAAACAAAAATGTTCAGCATGTCTCTCAGAACATCATTAACTAATGCCTGAAAAACAGCTGGCGCATTGGCGAGACCGAACGGCAGAACCCGGTACTCAAAATGCCCTAACGGAGTGTTAAACGCCGTTTTCCACTCGTCCCCCTCTCTGATGCGCACGAGATGGTAAGCGTTACGAAGGTCCAACTTAGTAAAGCACCTGGCTCCCTGCAGAATCTCGAAGGCTGATGACATAAGGGGAAGCGGATAACGATTCTTAACCGTTATGTCATTCAGCCCTCGATAATCCACGCAGGGGCGCAGAGTACCGTCCTTCTTCTTAACAAAAAGAACCCCGCCCCGGCCGGAGAAGAAGAAGGCACTATGGTACCGGCGTCAAGAGACACAGACAAATAATCCTCGAGAGCCTTACGTTCGGGAGCCGACAGAGAGTATAGTCTACCTCGAGGAGGAGTGGTCCCCGGAAGGAGATCAATACTACAATCATACGACCGGTGAGAAGGAAGGGAGTTGGCTCGGGACCGACTGAAGACCGTGCGCAGATCATGATATTCCTCCGGCACTCCTGTCAAATCGCCAGGTTCCTCCTGGGAAGTAGGGACAGAAGAAACGGGAGGGATGGCAGACATTAAACACTTCACATGACAAGAAACGTTCCAGGATAGGATAGAATTACTAGACCAATTAATAGAAGGATTATGACATACTAGCCAGGGATGACCCAAAACAACAGGTGTAAACGGTGAACGGAAAATCAAAAAGAAATAGTCTCACTGTGGTTACCAGATACTGTGAGGGTTAAAGGTAGTGTCTCAAATCTGATACTGGGAAGATGACTACCATCTAAGGCAAACATGGGCGTAGGCTTGTCTAACGGTCTGAAAGGAATGTTATGTTTCCGAACCCATGCTTCGTCCATGAAACAACCCTCAGCCCCAGAGTCAATCAAGGCACTGCATGTAGCACCCGAACCGGTCCAGCGTAGATGGACCGACATAGTAGTACAAGATCTAGATGAAGAGACCAGAGTAGTAGCGCTCACCAGTAGCCCTCCGCTTACTGATGGGCTCTGGCCTCTTACTGGACATGAATTAACAAAATGTCCAGCAACTCCGCAATAGAGGCACAGGCGGTTGGTGATCCTCCGTTCCCTCTCCTTAGTCGAGATGCGAATCCCTCCCAGCTGCATGGGCTCAGTCTCAAAGCCAGAGGAGGGAGATGGTTGCGATGCGGAGCAGGGAAACACCGTTGATGCGAGCTCTCTTCCACGAGCCCGGTGACGAAGATCTACCCGTCGTTCTATGCGGATGGCGAGAGCAATCAAAGAGTCCACATCTGAAGGAACCTCCCGGGAGAGAATCTCATCCTTAACCACTGCGTGGAGTCCCTCCAGAAAACGAGCGAGCAGCGCCGGCTCGTTCCACTCACTAGAGGCAGCAAGAGTGCGAAACTCAATAGAATAATCCGTTATGGACCGTTCACCTTGGCATAAGGAAGCCAGGGCCCTAGAAGCCTCCCTACCAAAAACTGAACGGTCAAAAACCCGAATCATCTCCTCTTTAAAGTTCTGGAACTTGTTAGAGCAATCAGCCCTTGCCTCCCAGATAGCTGTGCCCCATTCTCGAGCCCGGCCAGTAAGGAGTGAAATGACGTAAGCAACCCGAGCTCTCTCTAGAGTATGTGTTGGGTTGGAGAGAGAACACAATCTCACACTGCGTGAGAAAGGAGCGGCACTCAGTGGGCTGCCCGGAGTAGCAAGGTGGGTTATTAACCCTAGGTTCTGGAGGCTCGGCAGGCCAGGAAGTAACAGGTGGCACGAGACGTAGACTCTGGAACTGTCCAGAGAGGTCGGAAACCTGAGCGGCCAGGTTCTCCACGGCATGGCGAGCAGCAGACAATTCCTGCTCGTGTCTGCCGAGCATGGCTCCTTGGATCTCGACGGCAGTGTAACGAGCGTCTGAAGTCGCTGGGTCCATTACTTGTTCGGTTCCTTCTGTCATGCAGGTGATAGAGGACCCAAAAGCGACTTAACAGAAACAGAGTTTATTCAAGTCCAAACAGGGAATAACAGAAATCCTCTAGTCTGTAGAGGGGAATGACAAGAGAAGCGGCCACAGACTGCAGGTCGCCGGGTAGGCGCAGGCCGTAGTAGACAGAGACACCTGCTCACACGCAGCATCTGATGAAGGCAAAAAACACGACAGGACAGGGCGAAACACAATCACAGCATGGTGAATACAAAACAAGGAACCGACGGGACAGGAACGGAACACAAAGGAATAAATAGGGACTCTAATCAGGGGAAAGGATCGGGAACAGGTGTGGGAAGACTAAATGATGATTAGGGGAATAGGAACAGCTGGGAGCAGGAACGGAACGATAGAGAGAGGAGAGAGAGGGAGGGGGAGAGAGAGGGATAGAAAAAGGGAACGAACCTAATAAGACCAGCAGGGGGAAACGAACAGAAGGAAAAGCAAAATGACAAGATGATATAAGACAAAACATGACACTTTGGAAGTATTGAATTGCTAATCTTTATTATAGAGTTAGATGGTTTCTGATAATTGTGAAACATTGTCATATTAGTTTGGATGTTTTTGCTCATTCATTCAACTCATGTTTTGTCTTTTGTAGATCTGTGCAAACTTGGACTCATATTAAATTATGACAGTAAAAATAACAACACTAAAACATTGCCACTGCTGAACAGAGAAAATAGGTACTCTTGTTATTTCCAGTAGAGAGAGATAATGAATTAAGAGATGCATATACTGAAACCCTACCTGCGACCTAGGCACCCAGAGCAGTGGGTGGTCCGGAAATAACAAAATTATGAGAACGCGGTTATTTTCATGTTCTACTGTACTTGAAGGCTACCGATAAGATTATTTTTCAATCATTTTTCATACCAAGTGTCATGACACCCTGTTATACCCCAAATGTACATTCCAAAGCAATTATCTATGTTTTCCTACAGCTGCAAAAGAGGAGAATCAGAAGGTGAATGTTTGTGCTGAGCATCTACGGCAGTACAACTAGGCCTTGTACCTGAGCAAAACCATCCGCATGTGTGATGCCTTCAGCTTCCTGGACAAATACTTTTACGAGGAGCTGAAGAAGAAAGTGGCCCCTGAGGGCGAGGTGGCCATCATTAAGACCGACACAGAGAGATTCCTCTTCACACTTTTTAAAGGTAGCATACTGTATATCTAGTGTTTTTAGTCTGTAAAGTAGCCCTACATTGATGTCTGGGAGTTTAACTATTTTGCATGGCTTTCTTCCAAATATACTTTCTTGCAGATTGCAAAGAGAATGTGCAGGAATTGGCTAAGCTTCCCCAGTATGAATATAATAGCCTTTCTAAGTTGAGAACCAAGATCCTGCAAGAGTTTACATTTAGAGAGAAGGAGAGGGGGATCATGTTCAACAAGACCCATTGCAGTACCATTGCATTAGCTCAATTGGTTCAGGAGAACTCAAAGCTTGAGGAAGTTTGAGTAAAAGCTTGCCATGTGATTGGAGGAGACCAGAGTAAAGTGAAACCAATGACTGCTGTGAGTGTACTGTTTCCAATTTGACAAATACTGGCTGCCAGCCAAGTCTGCTGTTTAATTAAATAGATGATATGATCAAAACTACTTTAAAAACATTGAATGTGTGAAAATGTACTTAAATTGATGATTGTAGTATTCCATCAAAGTGGTTCATCTTTGTTTGACTAATTAATTCATGATGTCACACATCCTGTGGTCTGTAAAGTTGTGCTTAGGTACATTGTATTCAATAATTTCACATACAGTGTATTCAGAGAGTATTCAAACCCCTTGACTTTTTCCATATTTTGTCATGTTACAGCCTTATTTTGAAATTGATTATATTGTTTCTTCCCCTCATCAATCTACACACAATACCCCATAATGACAAAGCAAAAACAGAAATATCACATTTACATAAGTATTCAGACCCTTTACTTAGTACTTTGTTGATGCACCTTTGGCAGTGATTACAGCCTCGAGTCTTGTCACACCTATATTTGGGGAGTTTCTCCCATTTTTCTCTGCAGATCCTCTCAAGCTCGCTGCACAGTAACTATATATATATATATATACACACACATATATTTCATACATTTTACAATGAGGCTGTAACGCAACAAAATGTGGAAAAAGTGAAGGGCTCTGAATACTTTCCAGATGCACTGTGTTTTATTTTGCCCACATTTGTGTCTATCAGGCAGAACAAAGGGACGTTTTGGAATGCGGAGATTGCAACAACAGTGGCTGAAGACGGTCTGGACATAGCAGCATGTGACATTTTGATACGATAGCTTGTGACCAATGAGATCACTATGGTCAGAGATTTAAAGGGCTAACTGGCTTTGCCAAAAACATGTTATTATTAGTCAATATCCACGGTGTCATTATTAACTAAGAACTATGAACTAAGATGCTCTATTGTCCGCTAACTCTTTGGTATGCGCCACATGAGATAAATAAATAGTATAATGTATTAGCAGTATAATGGTGTATAATGTATAACGGTTAGCAGACAATGTATTCACGGTATAACGGTTAGCAGATAATGTATAACTCAATCTGCATCATCATATTGTTAGCATCACTTCAAGCTCCCGTTGCCATGGTTTAATGAGAGCATGTTTACTGTTTTTATGTCTTAGGCCCAAGGCAGAGGCGAGGACAGTAGTTACACTTTAGTGGCGGGGGAGGGTTCTGGGGTTGCTGAGCGAGAGTGTCAGTGAGTACCATGAGAAGATAATGAGCAAAGCCACCGATAAAGTCAAGAAATTAGATCAATAGGAATATGATAAAAGGATATGCCTCCACTCTCAAATTGTAACTTCCAGCTTGATATTAAATTAATTGTTTTCCTGCAATTGAGTAAAATCATTTTAAGATTTGATTGACTTCTCGAACCTAGTTGAGTCCACATCCGTAATGTAAAAAATGTATATACTAATTGTGTTTCAATTGTTTGTTGCTAGATTAAGGAATTTCACATTCAGGCGATCATGGATGAAAGAGTGCGAACAACCATGGAAAAGCGGAAAGGCATGAAATAGGAGACCCCGTCCACAGTGAAGCTGCAATAAACCAGTCAATGTGAAACACCAATTTAAGTATGTTCTGCTGCAAACACTGTCCTCTTGTCAAAGTAACCCAACCTGTGCAAGATTTTAATTTAATTTTACCTTTATTTAACCAGGCAAGTCAGTTAAGAACATATTCTTATTTTCAATGATGGCCTGGTCAGTGGGTTAACTGCCTATTCAGGGGCAGAACGACAGATTTGTACCTTGTCAGATCGGGGGTTTGAACTCGCAACCTTCCGGTTACTAGTCCAACACTCTAACCACTAGGCTACGCTGCCGCCCCAGCAGATTGTAGCCTAATATTTAGTACACACTTGTTGGTAAATATTTTTTGTCATGCACTCATGTTATAGCGTTAGAAAATTGAAATATATACCCCAAAACCCAATATTTTAATTTACAATGCATACCTCGATACAGAATCCAGACCCTCAACGAAAGATTAAGTTATTACTGAAACAATGTCTGAATGAAAAGTTCCCGGCGAAAGAGAAATCAAAGAGAAAACAAATCACTTACTGAGAGGCTAACGGACTACAAGACCGTTTCATAGCATGCAAACTGTGGACAGGTAGGCCTATTCCCTGTCCTAATTCTGTAAAGAGAGAAAGATGTTGGTGTTGACCTATAATAGACAACATTTGACGTTAAAGTCTGAAAGGCACTTGCTCATCTAGCAAATCAAGAGTACGTTTTGTTCCCTGAAGATTATGATCACTTACCTGAAAATGTAAATTAACTTTTTGCATGCAGGAAAGCCATAGACTGACTGTAGAGAACATTACAAACACATTTCTAATATTAAGTTGCACACCCTTTTGCCATCAGACAGCCTCAATTTGTCGGGGCATGGACTCTACAAGGTGTCAATCATTCAACAGGGATGCTGGCCAATGTTGACTCAAATGCTTCCCACAGTTGTGTCAAGTTGGCTGAATGTCCTTTGGGTGGTGGACCATTCTTGATACACACAGGAAACTGTTGTGTGAAAAACCCAGCAGCATCGCAGTTGTTGACACACTCAAACCGGTGTGCCTGGCACCTACTACTATACCCCATTCAAAGGCACTTAAATACTTCTTTAACCTGTCTCCTCCTCTTCATCTACACTGATTGAAGTGGATTTAACAAGTGACATCAATAAGGGATCATAACTTTCACCTGGATTCACCTGATCGTGGAAAGAGAAGGTGTTCCTAATGATTTGTACTCTTGTGTATATTTCCTGCTTTTCACCTACACATAGGGGATTAATCAGAAAGATCCTAATTCTTAGTATTTTTGTTGTTATCAGGAAGAAAAAAAACCTAAGAAGATGCTGAACTTGCCTGACTGACATAAATTGTCTGTCTTGGGACAATTGGGAGGAACCAAAATGATCCGTTTTAGGCTACTGGAATTCTTTCAGTTTGGTTGTTTTACCTGCACAATGGGGCAACCTCCGAGGAGGCTCGTCTTGCGCGTCTGCTCAGTTCACTTGCCCCAGGCAATAAGGCAACCTTAAAAAAAACTGAATAGATATTCAAACATTTAAATCCATATCTACTGTAAGTGCATGTTACAAAGCTAATGTCAGTTGTCCACTCTCATTGATTTCTTCCTGCAGAGATTGGGTTCAATAATGCTCTACAGTGGAATTGAGGTACTTAACATTTAACATTTAAGTCATTTAGCAGACGCTCTTATCCAGAGCGACTTACAAATTGGTGCATTCACCTTATGACATCCAGTGGAACAGTCACTTTACAATAGTGCATCTAAATCTTAAGGGGGGGGGGGGGGTGAGAAGGATTACTTATCCTATCCTAGGTATTCCTTAAAGAGGTGGGGTTTCAGGTGTCTCCGGAAGGTGGTGATTGACTCCGCTGTCCTGGCGTCGTGAGGGAGTTGGTGACGTGTGATGAGAAGACGAAGAACATCAAGTGGAGTGAACTGGGTATCCAGCTACCTGCCTCTGACTATGCTGAACATGCTCAATATGTGGTTGAAGCTCAGAGGATGAAGAATCACTGTATAACATGGTAGCTACAAGAATTGTTGGCAAATAGTAAGGATCGAAATAAATGCGTGATGCTCCCTGTCCTTTTGGTAGTTGGACTTAATAAATCAGCCTTATTTTCACTGAAAATTACACATGTTCAAACTGTATGTGACTTTTATATGTTTTATTGCGAAGACTGTTAAATGCGCAATGATATTGGGGGTTTCAGATGCCTTTTTCTTTCTTTTAACAAGTTGCCAATTGCAATTAAAAGAATCATAGTCATTGTCAATGAATTGAATTATGCAATCAGTAAATGTTGAATCAAATGGATACTATGCTTGCATTTAAAAAAAGGGATCATAGAGAAAAGATTCCATTACTTATGTGCCCTAGATATTTCCATGCTTACTCACTGACTTGGAAAAAACGGGTTTAGTGGGAAGAGTGCTGAGAGAGGAAGATGACTAGTTGAACATGATGTACAAACATTTCACAGTTGTCCTTGATCTGTGCTCCTAGATGAGCTCTTAATGTGTCAGACACTGCATTTGCTTCCGTCAGTAACAACATCATTACACAATTATTGTCACATACCCTGGATAGGTGCAGTCAAATGTATTGTTTTACAGGGTCAACCATAGTAGTAAGTCACTCATGGAGCAAATTAGGCTTAAGTGCCTTGCTCAAGGGCACATCAACAGACTTTTCACCTTGTCAGCTTGGGTATTCGAACCAGCGACCTTTCGGTTACTGGCCGAACTCTCTAACCGGAATGGATCAAACTAAAGATGATAATGAACTTCTTCACACTTCCTCTCCCCTGGGATCCTCTGGTCCCTGGGGGACTTTCTCACGACAGTGCACCTGTTGGCACACATGCTCAGGTTAGATCTGACATACAGAAGACAGGTGGTGTGTTTTGGTGATTTTCCTCTGCTGCTGGAAAATAGATGAATAAGTACACATCGCATTAAGATTGTTGCTAAATTCACATATCACAGGTATGTGTTACCCTGGCTACTGTGATTTGATAGTTCAGGGAGTTATCAAAGAAAATGATATGAGGGTTTGCCTTAGAAATTGTATGCTTATGACTTTGCCCCTTGGTTACTGTTTTCATTGTTTTGTTGAATATTTATCCTGAATGCATAGCTTTCTGGATATTTCCAAAACACAAATTCCTGCCATGTGTAAAGTGTATGAGGAGGCAATAAACTGGGGCCGAATCTGCTTTGATGTGTGTTTGCTTTCAATTATTTCTGCATGGTGTGTAGACGATGTACAAATATTTGGACTTTACAGATATACAAATGAATGGTTATTTATCCACAAAATTCACAGAAATCCACAAATTGCAAATGTATTCGATATAATTGGCAAGCTTAACGATGTTCACTGATAATAACTGGACGATTTATGATATGCGCTGAATGGAAAAGTCACTTCCTAAATCTTCACAAATTCGGCGCCATCGGAAAGTTATGTGGGCTGTTGACTTGGAGGAGGCATCCCTGTGACTAGTAAGAATTTCCAACTCTTCCTTACGGATGCACCCTGGAGTACAAGGGAAGCGAGATTCAACTCGGACGGTAACATTGTTTCTTTTCTGCTGCTTATGTTACAGTTTAATCAAGAATCTATACCTTTTGTCTGCGCTATGTCAATTGTTTGACATCCAGAGAGAGTGCGAAGAAGTCGACTGTCACTCCACGTCAGCGACCCGGATTCCTCAGGTTGAGAGCTGCATGTCCACTCCCGGGTGAATGCCGATATATCATCGGTGCTACTATGGTCAGTAAAACGAATGCATTAGAAATACATACAAATGCAAAGTTAACGGTGTTTCTTTAATAAATGAGAAGTGTTATTACTATGTGATCATGTTGATTAGAAAATATGAAAACCGAAGAGATATAAAATGCCAGTGAGTTCTCCTCCAAGACTATAATAGGCTACTTTATAATTCACACAAAACTTTTTGCAACATTTTGTCACCCTCTTCCCTCACCTTTAACAGGGCTGCGGCAAGGTGCTTTGGGCTGTTGTGGGGGCGGCTGTCGTCATCACTTTAATAACTGTCCCCATGGCAATTATTCTGAATAGTAAGTTGCTTTATCTTATCCATGTATGATTTCTTCATGTAATTCAATGAGATATGGTTTCCATTCACTCTGTAAACAATTTGCACACTATGGTGTCCACTGAGTTGACAGTGACTTATGATGACCGTTTTCTGACGAAGGACCCTTCAAATGCACGATTGTGCAACTTCACCAAGTTGAATTAAATCAGTCATCATAAATAACCAACAACACTCAAATCGTCGTGTTATTGTTTCACTGAAACTTCCAATGTGAGCATTAATTTGTCTATTCTAGAATTATGTACATTTCTTGAATCATTAAATCCAAAAATGAGATGGAGGATTATTGAACATTTCAAATTCAAGTAGGCCCACTATACAATACAGTGATAACCATGTGGCGCCACCAAGTGATTGCTTTTGCCTTTTTGGATGTAGAGTTGAAGTTGGAAGTTTACATAAACTTAGGTTGGAGTCATTAAAACTTGTTTTTCAACCACTCCACAAATTACTTGTCAACAAACTATAGTTTTGGCAAGTTGGTTAGGACATCTACTTTGTGCATGACACAAGTAATTTTTCCAACAATTGTTTACAGACAGATTAGTTCACTTATAATTCATTGTGTCACAATTCCAGTGGGTCAGAAGGTTACTAAGTTGACTGTACCTTTAAACAGCTTGGAAAATTCCAGAAAATGGTGTCATGGCTTTAGAAGCTTCTGATAGGCTAATTGACATAATTTCAGTCAATTGGAGGTACACATGTGGATATATTTCAAGGCATACCTTCAAACTCAGTGCCTCTTTGCTTGACATCATGGGAAAATCAAAAGAAATCAGCCAAGACCTCAGAATTTTTTTGTTGTAGAACTCCACAAGTCTGATTCATCCTTGGGAGCAATTTCCAAATGCCTGAAGGTACCACATTCATCTGTAAAAACAATAGTACACAAGTATAAACACCATGGGACCACACAGCCGTCATACTGCTCAGGAAGGAGACACATTCTGTCTCCTAGAGATGAACGTACTTTGGTGCGAAAAGTGCAAATCAATCCCAGAACAACAACAAAGAACCTTGTGAAGATGCTGGAGGAAACAGGTACAAAAGTATCTATATCCACAGTAAAACGAGTCCTATATCAACATAACATTGAAAGGCCGCTCAGCAAGGAAGAAGCCACAGCTCCAAAACAGCCATGAAAAAGCCAGACTACGGTTTGCAACTGCACATGGAGACAAATATCGTACTTTTTGGAGAAATGTCCTCTGGTCTGAAGAAACAAAAATAGAACTTTGGCCATAATGGCCATTGTGTTATGTTTGGAAGAAAAAGAGGCTTGCAAGCCGAAGAACACCATCCCAACCGTGAAGCACAGGGGTGGCAGCATCATGTTGTGGGGGTGCTTTGCTGCAGGAGAGACTGGTGCACTTCACAAAATAGATGGCTTCATGAGGCAGGAAAATTATGTGGATATATTGAAGCAACATCTCAAGACATCAGTCAGGAAGTTAAAGCTTGGTCGCAAATGGGTCTTCCTAATGGACAATGACCCCAAGCATACTTCCAAAGTTGTGGCAAAATGGCTTAAGGACAACAAAGTTGTTGGAGTGGCCATCACAAAGCCCTGACCTCCATTCCATAGAAAATTTGTGGACAGAACTGAAAAAGCTTATGCGAGTAAGGAGGCCTACAAACCTGACTCAGTTACACCAGTTCTGTCAGGAGGATTGGGCCAAAATTCACCTAACTTATTGTGGGAAGCTTGTGGAAGGCTGCCCGAAACATTTGACCCAAGTTAAACAATTTAAAGACAATGCTACCAAATACTTATTGGGTGTATGTAAACTTCTGACCCACTAGGTATGTGATGAAAGAAATAAAAGCTTAAATAAATCATTCTCTCTACAATTATTCTGACATTTCACGTTCTTAAAATAAAGTGGTGATCTTAACTGACCTAAGAGAGGGAATTTTTACTAGGATCAAATGTCAGGAATGATTTAAAACTGAGTTTAAATGTATTTGGCTAAGGTGTATGTAAACTTCCGACTTCAACTGTAGTAGTGTACAATTTTCAAGGATTTGTTGAAGATATCCACTTTCGTGGAAAGTACTAGCATATTGTTTGATTATCAACAAACCAATATTTGCAGTTGTTAATTCAAGTAAAATGCATCTGTAACTAATTCAACTACATTTTCATGTTTCAGGAGAGGACGGAGGCTCCAAGAGGCCTTTTAGCCTGGCAGATTATTTCAATGACACAATTAGGTATAAAATATATAATTTGCGGTGGATATCAGGTATTGCATTGTTTTGTTTATTCAATTGCTTCCAAAAGTGTATGCATGCATTCCTTGTCATTATCTGTTTTGATTTTAAAGTGACTGCGTTTTGATCTTGTCTCACAAAGTTACATTTCTGTCTCATTCTCCTATAGATAACGAATACGTGCATAAGACGAGACAAGGCAACATTATGCTTCACAATGCTGAAACAGGGGATTTCTTTGAATATATAAGCAACAACACATTTGTAAGATATTTTACATGCAAAGAGCATTTTAATCACCTGTAATATCTTTCAAAGCAAATATTGACATTTTATATTTAACATTTTTATGTCATAGGAACAAGTGTATGCCACAGACTATATTATTTCTGCTGATCGGAAATACATCTGCTTTGAGAGCAACTACTCCAAGGTAATATATTGAATGATTGTTTATAGTTTGATCATGGGGTGTCTTTATACAACACTGATTTACTGTATTGTGTGTTTACAGCAATGGAGACATTCATTCACAGCCTCTTACTCCATCTATGATTATGACAGTTCGTAAGTATATCTCTGTTTTCCCAGTGAAAGTGCCAGACTCAACTACTCCTCTATCACTAAAAACCTGATGTTTCCATCTCTTTCTCCCAGAACATTTCTCAAGTCTGTGAACATTCCACAAGTTGTGCAATACTTTGCCTGGGCACCAACAGGAAACAAACTGGTGAGTGATTAAAAACCAGTCTGATACACTATCTAGGGATGTATGTCCCAAATGGCACCCTATTCCCTATTTAGTGCACTGCTGTTGACCAGGGCCCATAGGGAAGTAGTGTACTATGTAGGGAATAGGGTACCAATTGGGATGCAAACAGGGTGTTGAAAGGCATGTGTATACACTATAAAATACAAATTCAAGTCTATCCATGGACAACATCTAACAAGATCAGAAGAATAAATCAGATTATAACCTAAGTTTTATTTGAAAAAAAGAAAACCATTTACTACCTGACTAAGATGTCTCTGAGGCCCTTGGTAATTATAACAAGTGTATAATGAGAAAAGAGGCTGGAGAGCATTTTATGTCATTGCCATTGCATCGTTCATCTGCTCGCTAGTATCCTGCTAGTTTTTGTTAACTGCTGGCACCATAATTAGCTCTCTCTCCCATGGCGAGTATGGGCGTCGGCCCAGAGAGATGCAGAACACAGTGGGATTAGCTGCTGCACCAACCAAAAGAATCTGGAATAGGATGCCAGGGAATAAAACCACTGTAGAGGAAGTAGGCTGACTCTAGTATAAACTGAAGTCAATGGAATGCTGACATTAACTTGACTGCTGATCTCTCTGCCAGGCTTACGTCTGGAATTACAACATTTATTTGAAACCCAACGCCACTGCTGAAGCCATACAAGTGACCCATAATGGAAAAGAGAATCAGATTCTTAACGGTGCCCCTGACTGGGTATATGAGGGTGGGTATTAAGTAACATTGACCAATTTTAGGGGGAAGGGGATGAGGTGGATTTCATCACACACAAGGCTTTTGGGTAACTTGATTCCTTCCTCTTTTTTCAGAGGAGGTTTTCTCATCGAACGAGGCAATATGGTGGTCACCAACTGGAAAGTATCTGGCTTATGCTGAGTTTAATGACACAGGGGTCCACACGATCGAGTACTCTTTGTATGGAAATGGACAATACCCCAGTACAGTGGTTGTCCCATACCCCAAGGTGGGATGTTGTAATATGTGTCATAAGAATGAGAGACATACCACAGATAGCACCCAATAGGTCAATATACCATGATTATACACACAGTATGTGAATTATATGTACTGTACCCTTAAAAAATGTGAATTATTAGTGAAGATATCAAGTTTTTGTTATGCATGTTATCTCCTATCAAGGCTGGCTCAACTAATCCTAAGGCAAAGCTGTTTGTAGTGGACACAATAAATCCATCAAGACGGACACAGGTGGTGGTGCCAGATTCCATTGGTGCAGGGTACAGTATAATTTCATTCTTTAATATACATTTGTAGTGGTTTAAATAGTCAAGGCTAGTCAATATCAATCACATGTAAAAAGGGTGATATAAACCTGTCACTTTGTGTTGTTTTTCTCCCAGTGATCACTATTTGAGTTCAGTCACTTGGGTGACAGATGAGCGCATCGCTGTTCAGTGGACCAAGAGGAAGCAGAACCATGTCCTTTTACAGATCTATGACTTTGACGGAAACAACTGGAATAAGAACCAGGTACTTGTCACCTCACCTCAGACTCTGTGGGTGAGGTCATTGGTAGACAACAACACTCAGTGAACAAAGGATCATGCGTGTTTCGACATTAACACCAGGAATGTTAGTGTGAAGCTTTCTGTAACTGTAAAGGCCTAAAAGCAATAAATGTAATTTAAAAAAAATCTTTTTTTCTTTTAGAAATATGAACAAATTAGCAAGACGGGTTGGGTTGGCCAAGTAAGTTCACATACTGTATAATGAAAGAACCATGATAACTAAATCTAGGTGCTGAAATATTTTGTTTTCTAATAATCAATTATTTCAACTTTCCAGTATGTTCCTCTCCAACCTATGTTTGCAGAGGATCATATCAGTTTCTACAAAGTGATGAGTGACACATACGGTTATAAGCACCTTCACCGAGTGAAAGATGTAAGTATTTTATTCCTGAAAGTGATTGTTTCATCAAAATCAAAAAGTTAAAATCAAATTTCATTTGTCACATACACATGGTTAGCAGATGTTAATGCAAGTGTAGTGAAATGCTTGTGCTTCTAGTTCCGACAATGCAGTAATAACCAACGAGTAATCTAACCTAACAATTCCACAACTACTACCTTATACACTCAAGTGTAAAGGGATAAAGAATATGTACATAAAGATATATGAATGAGTGATGGTACAGAACGGCATAGGCAAGATGCAGGAGATGCATATGAGATGAGATGAGTAATGTAGGGTATATAAACATAAAGTGGCATAGTTTAAAGTGGCTAGTGATACATGTATTACATAAAGATGGCAAGATGCAGTAGATGATATAGAGTACAGTATATAGATATACATATGAGATGAGTAATGTAGGGTATGTAAACATTATATTAAGTGGCATTGTTTAAAGTGGCTAGTGATACATTTTCACATTAATTTCCATTATTAAAGTGGCTGGAGTTGAGTCAGTATGTTGGCAGCAGCCACTCAATGTTAGTGGTGGCTGTTTAACAGTCTGATGGCCTTGAGATAAAAGCTGTTTTTCAGTCTCTCGGTCCCTGCTTTGATGCACCTGTACTGACCTCGCCTTCTGGATGATAGCGGGGTGAACAGGCAGTGGCTCGGGTGGTTGTTGTGCTTGATGATCTTTATGGCCCTCCTGTGACATCGTGTGGTGTAGGTGTCCTGGAGGGCAGGTAGTTTGCCCCCGGTGATGCGTTGTGCAGAGGATTTGCTTTATGCAGAGGATACACGTGGTGTACACAGTACAATAAAATGCTTACTTGCATGTAAATGTTAGCAATATCAGAATGCAGTACCTATGAAAGTGCATATCATTCCAAAGGGCAAGGCAACACCCATTACCTCAGGCAAATGGGAGGTCATCTACATTTCAAAACTCACCAAAGACGCTATGTAAGTACAGATGCACAAGACTAGAGAAGTATCATTATAAACTATGCCATGTGTGTTGCTCCTTCAGAATGCTTCTTCACTATCGTTTCATTTTCACAGATACTATGTAAGTAATGAGTACCAAGGAAAGCCTGGACAGAGAAATCTATACAAGTAAGAAATACATTTAATTTAATTCGATAACAGAATAGGGTACATTTAGTATTTATCTATCACTATGACCACATTGTTTTTGATGTGTTTCTCATGATCCCCATAGATATTTCATTTAAAGTGGTTTCCCTAAATTCTCAATCATTCTGAATACAAAATAAACCATAAAAGTATGTTCAATTGCAACCATAAATATTTTCGTTATTCAGACAGCAATGTTAACTCGTATGAACCTGTGTTTGTTTGTTTGTCAGGGTTGTGATCGGAAGCAGCCACTCTGCTCCCCAGTGCCTCACCTGTGGCCTGTATAAGGACAGGTGTCAGTACAACTCAGCCTACTTCAGCTACGATGCCTCCTACTACCGCATGGACTGCTATGGTCAGTTACCCCAATCCCCATTCACATCCTGAGCACTAACCCATTCGTGATCAATGCTAAAAATAAAAATTAACTGGGGTGCGGAGTATAAGTAAGTGATACAGGAAGTGTCCCAAATGACACCTTATTTTTATTTTATTTTCAATTTAACCTTTATTTAACTAGGTAAGTTGGTTAAGAACTAATTCTTATTTACAATGACAGCCTACCAAAAGTCAAAAGGCCTCCTGCGGGGATGGGGGCTGGGATTAAAAATCAAAATATATGAAATAAAAATATAGGACAAAACACACATCACGACAAGAGAGACAACACAACACCACATAATTCCCTATGTAGTGCACTACTTTTGACCAGGGCCCATAGGGAATAAGGTGCCATTTGGGATGAAGCCGCAGTCTCAGTTCTGACCTCTGACCTTTAGGTCAGCTAGTACATGAGGTTATGTGGTGAACAATTAGCCTACGTGATGTCATACTGTATTGTGTGTGCTGATTGTTTCTTTACAGGACCGGGAACACCATTGTTCACACTCATGGACAATAGAGGCTCAGGTAAAGGTATGCAAAAAAGTACTAGTACTTTGAAGATACTCTTTGTAACTCAGCAATATACAGGTTCATGAATCTTTATCGTAAACGGGGAACTTCTGATTCAATTGATGAAGTTGTTTTGTTTTAGAGCTCCTGGTTCTTCGTGACAACAAAGATCTTGAAGAAATGCTAAAAGAATTCCAAATGCCAACCATGCAGCGCGGGACCCTGAGGGTAGCAGGATTTGGTGAGTGATAGTTTGAGACTGGTGGATCCAATCAAATCATGCCATGCAAAATCAAATGTACAGATGTAGGAGCTTAATTTAAGCCAGTTTGCTACAGTACATCAGAAAAATAATCCTGTAGCAACAGGAAATTTGAAATATTATGTGGATTATAATTAATGGACATTTGTGTAGGGGTTGATACAATTTTTGTAAGGGAATATCAAGTCTGAAATTTCAAAGTGTAAATTGCAAACTTCAGAAGTATTTTTAAACCTCAAATACACTACAAGTTTGAAATGTATTACAGTGGAGGAATGTTCTCCTGCAACAGGGTGAACCAATTAAGATTCCACATCTATATTTCTAATGGCCTCATGTTTCACTACCGTTTGCAAACAGATCTATGGTATCAGATGATGTTACCCCCCAATTTCCAAAAGAACAAAAAGTACCCTCTTCTAATTGATGTGTAAGTATACAGGCCTAAGTATCTTTAAAGAGGATTTGCAGAGAATTAATTAGCCCAGCTGTGATGGTGTCAAGTTAAATACGTATTTCCCTTACAGATATGGAGGCCCCTGTAGTCAGAAGGCAGATTATCGCTACAGACTAAACTGGGGTTCGTACCTCTCCAGTACAGAGGGGATTATAGTGGCCAGTTTCGATGGAAGGGGAAGCGGTTACCAAGGTGACGAAATAATGCACTCTATCTACCAACGTCTTGGAACGTTTGAAGTGGAAGATCAAATAACGGCCACAAGGTAAATTGCCATTGAAGTACAGAGACCTCAGTGTGTAAAATCTAACATCTCTTTAACAATATGTAAAATAAATAAATAATAATAATAAATACAAGAGGTAATGTTTTCATATCTGATCATTAATGTGAATTGGGAGTATGCTATCTGTTGCTCTTGAAAAATGTATCATCAATTGAATCTGCTCAACACATTTAATGACATATAGCTAGAGCAGATCAAATAAAGATCTATATTTTTTGTCACTAGAAAATTTATTGACATGGGCTTTATAGACAAGGAACGAATAGCCATATGGGGTTGGGTAAGTTGGACATTCTCTTTGATTTTGACAATATTTCTTACAAATCTGTTGTTGTAAATACACAGTATTTGTTGAATTAAACTTGATTGATTTGGTTTAAAATAATCATTTTTCAGTCATATGGTGGCTATGTCACGTCGATGGCTTTGGGTGCTGGAAGTGGAGTTTTCAAGTGTGGAATTGCAGTTGCCCCAGTAGCTAAGTGGGAATATTATGGTATGTATCCGTGCATATAAATCGTAGAAAGGGTCAAATAGTGAGAACACAGATTTAGTCATGCATAAACTTCAAAAGCCAGTGTTTCTTTCATCCTATATGAGTTCAGTCTCTATCTGGATATTCCTTTTCCAGACTCGGTGTATACTGAACGCTATATGAGTAAACCTGAGGAGAATGCTGACTCTTACAAGGTAAAGACCATAGAAATAGAATGAATAGAACGGCCATCCCCACTCAAGTCAGTGATGGCATAATGGGTGGACTGGCAGCTATTTTGAGTGTACCCATGCCTAGGTCAAAAATATACAAGTTAAGACAATGTCGTCACAAATCTGGGACCAATTTCAATTCAATTCAATTCAAGGGCTTTATCTTTCATTTCAATTCAAGACCATCTTTGTTGCTAACTACCAACGCCGTTACTGATTAGCATAGCAACCCATTGTTGCAAAGAGTTATGAGACATTAGGATCCCATTGTCTTAACCTTTGTCATCTTCAACCTAGACGAATACTAGGTTAAACACATACAGTTTAAGACAAGATATTTCGAATATCCCATAACTCTTTGTGCCACTAGTCAACAAGGAACCAGCTTCCACTTTCAGAATGACTGGGAGTGAATGGTAGCAGCACAGAAAGTTCACCATCAAAAAAAAGAACAATTAACACAATCGTAGAGAATTTCAGCTAACTACTCAGCGAACACAAGCATAACTGCCTTTCTGTCATTCTAGTAGTTTAGACATTAAAAAATGATCTACAGCCACTTTATTACTAGATTTTCCAACCACTAGTCAGATTTTCGATGCTAATCCTGTAGAATCCAGCAATGGCACTGGTCCCATTCATTTGTTTATTTTCAAACGCTTCCGCCTGAAATTATTATGCTGTTTTAACCTTCCCATCTTCAACCTAGACCCATGCAGGAAGTGTAACCTTCAATTTGTGCTGTGATTTGTTGAGTCACAACAATTAGCATCATTTGAATGAACATTGTGCTTTACCATGGCAATCCAGCATAGTCCCAGTCCATATTAAATAGAACGTCGCGGCCCCGCCCCCGCCCCCGCCCGCGGGGAAAATAACCTGTGGTTACCTAGGTTACCACATTGGCTCACAGCAAAAACGTTTACTTTTTCCAAGTGCAATTTTCTTGTCTGTTTTGTTTTAGTCAAATTACAAAACTACATTTAAGAAAAGTAAAACATGTCTAAAAGATGACTTTTCAACATTGCCAATGCTCCCTACCATTCTCACGACTTATATAAACGTAATATTGTAGGGCTTCCCTCATGCCCCTTTTCATGAGGATGCTAGCAGCCACGTGAGTGAGTGCTAGCTAGCTACCGACCAGAACATTAAGCTAGCCAAGACCAACAACACAAACAAACGGACAATACAGATACAAGTATTGAGTGGCGTTACAAACAAACTATACTAAACAAGTTAAAAGTCTCACCTGTGATTTTTCCACACATAGCTATGTGTAGCCTAATTGGACACCTGGTCCCCACTCTCCCATGCCAAATAGCCTGAAGTCACAGTGCTCTTCTCGCAGTCTCTATTTCCCTACGTGGGAGCATTGCGAACCGTAGGTCAGTATTTTTTTTTACACTGGGGGTCAATGGGAAAGAATGTTTGTTTTCCCCAATTTGTGGGCGTCGTCGAGGGGAATTCCTTTTTAACTAGGTGAATATCAGTTGATAGAACATTCCAAATTACCATGGAAATTATTAGCTCACAATACCAGGCAGCCATTGCAAGTGTACCCATGAGTTTACCAGTCAAATTGCCAGATTAGAGCTTCCAAGCCCGTTCTATTCATTCTATATCTATGGTAAAGACATCAGACACATCAAAAAGCATGGTCCCTCTTTCATTGGACAGTCGTCACATAATCTGTTGTACTTTATGTCAGCCAGTAACTGTGTCCACACACAAACAACTTTCTATTCCACAGAATTCCACAGTAACAAGTCGAGCAAAGAATTTCAAATCAGCGGACTATCTCCTGGTTCATGGGACAGCTGATGGTATGTGTTTCTGTTTCAGTGAAATACTGTGTTCTACATTCTAAACAACCACACACTCATACGCGATGTTGTATTCCCAATGTGTCATGTATAGAATACAGTATTCAGTATAGCCATTAAGAGAGGCTCCTGATCTTGTGCAAAATCATTGATCGTATTTTCACAGATGCATATGCTTCCTTGTTCAATCAGGTATTACAAACAGTTTGTTTTTCCTGTAGACAATGTTCACTTCCAGCAATCTGCACAGATCTCCAAAGCCCTGGTTGTCCAGCAAGTTGACTTTGAGGCGATGGTAAATGTTGGTTTTGGGGAGGACGACCTGAGAGGGGAGGTGGGGGTGACGTGTTGCACTTGGAGTCTGACAGAGGAGTGTCTTATACTCTTCATCGGTTCTGATCTACAGTATGCCTATTTTTGATAAAGCCCTTATTTGATAGTCCCAGGGGTAAGTACAGTACGTGCAATAATATTTTGGAGAGTAGGTACTGTTACAACTTTAATTACACAAATTGTACTGTCTATAAGACATTTTAGATGTCCTTCACTAGCTTATCGGCATCTATAATATAATTATATGATATATGACCTCTATGTGACCTGTCTATAATCTATATCTAGCCTCTGCTACAGACTTTCACCTGTGAGCGAGGCCTGGAGTCTAACCTATGTCGAGCACCTTATCTAGAATAATAGTAAATGTGTGATTTTGGATTCTTTTCAGTGGTACACTGACAGGGATCACGGACTTGGAGGACCTGCCTACCATCACCTCTACACCCACATGAGTCAATTCTTACAGAAATGTCTGGTCAAACCCAAGTCGATCTAATAACCCCTTACTAAGTTCGATGCCTTTTCATTGTATCAGTATGACAGCATTTATATAGTACATTGCTACGATAAAAATGTTGACCGCTTTTCTTTATTGATGATATTCTGGACAGAGGATTCCATGCTATTGAAGTCTGTATTAATAAAATAAGTTATATACTGTAATTAATATGCTTGTAATGACTATTTGTGTTTGATATGAAATGATTGTGCTGATCATAGAAAAAAATGTGACCATTGAATTCACCACTATGTACTCAAAGCCATTGCATGTAGGTATAATGGTATTTTATATCAATGACTTCAGTGATATTGGTTAAAATTGTTACTGCACTGAATGTGTTGTGTAATGTTCAGATCTTGTTTGTATTTGACGTTGTCTGTGAGATGTAATTGTATGTGGAATTTAAATATGGTTATAACCATGTTCTCGTTTGAAAATGTTGATAAAGACTGTTCATTGTCCTTACATGTGTTCAAAAGGAACAAATCTTAGCGAGAGGTATAAAGCTAAACCATATATTGACATACATTTTGGAATTCAATATTATCTTTCTAGCATGTTTGATACACTTCTGTATCCTGTTTATTCTGTAGAAAAAAAGGGAAATGATGTATATGTATGATTTTCGACATTTGTGAAAAGATCTTATGGTATATTATTGTTCAGTCTGAACATCTTATTGATACAGAATGTGTGTTTTGCATATTATCACAAGAGTATTGAACAAATAAACAACTGAATATAAAACTGGAGAACATTGTATTTGTGCCTTACTCACCTAAGAAGCAGATAATTCACTCAATTCTACTTAGGGATAATATGCTGGAAAGACATGTTTTACAGTTTAGCTCCATATTCTCTTAATATTCAGAAATATTCCATAAACACTGAACCTGCAGTGCAAACCAGGTTATCTGAATACAGATGGTGGATGTTTATGTAAGTATTTGGATTTGTTGGACAGGATGAAATCATGTTTGATTTCGACACCTAAGTGACAGCTTTTAACTCTGGACATTTCCACGTCTCCTTTTAAACAAATATGGACTGCAAATCTATCCAGTGCATTGAGTCGAGTTCTGACTAATGGATTGAGAGTAACAAACGGGCTAGTGCGTCTGTGAGGAAGGTGCCACCTGAGTAAACAGTCATTCATCTCAACTATATAAAGGCTGGCCAGACCTAGAAGGGACCATGAAGCAACTCCAGGGAACCAGAGAGAGAGAAGCCAGAAGACATCGACCAACATTTCTCACACACTCAACAGAGGGAATACAGGTGAGCAGCACCAAACCCCCTAATACTCCTTTTCGACCACTGAAATATTTCTCATCGGGAATTCTCTCTGAATTATATTATCTCCTATTGTGATGCTGTTTGGCTGAAATTGCTGACATTTGAAACAGCTTGTCCTCTCTTCTCTGCTAATATCTAGGAGGTCAAAAGATGAAAAGCACCCACTCTTTCGCTGGACTTCTGCTCTTGATCATTGTTCAGAGCAGCTGGCAGATCCCGCAGGAGAGCACAGAGGAAAACTCTAGGTAAGAGCCTCGAACTCGGAGCAACTTCTGAACTCTGCACCATTCAGGTTGAGGCTTTCTCTCTCTCTCTCTGTGAATACTCATCCTATAACTGCTGACTTGTCTGTTTTTTCAGCCTGTTGACAGAGGACTCCATGTTCAGTGAGCCAAGGGAGCTTTCAAACATGAAGAGACATTCAGAGGGAACCTTCTCTAACGACTACAGTAAATATCTTGAGTCGAGACGAGCACAAGACTTTGTCCAGTGGCTAATGAACTCCAAGAGAAGTGGGTGAGTGTCTTTTTCTTCTTCCTCTGCTGCGTGTCGGTCTTCCTCATTCCATTTCACAATGTAGTGGATCATCTTCCAGTATGAGACTTAAACTGAAACTGTATGAATGCAGTAGTTACAATAAGAGATATGGCTTGTGAAATGTCAAACGCTTTTTGCTGCGCTATAACCAAAGATAAGCTTCTGCTACACTTTATGACATACTGCAGATATTTACTGCGTGTTGGTGATTATCTTGGTTGTATATGGTTTTAAGTTACAGTTCAGTAAAACCTTACTACATCAGCTTAACAATGCACCGTGAATCAATTAGCTTATTATCCTCATATTATCAATTCTAAATAGTTATTATCAACACTGTAAAATCTCTCCGTGTGTTTTCAGTGGTCCCATCAAACGACATGCAGAGGGTACCTACACCAGCGACGTGAGCTCCTACCTGCAGGACCAGGCAGCCAAGGAATTTGTGTCCTGGCTGAAGAATGGCCGAGGCAGACGAGAATAGGGCTCCTCTACTCAGTCACAGAGTCCCCCAGTGTCTTATGTCCCTGCAGTCAAGAGAGAATGCAACTCATCCAGAATGACCCCCTTGTTCCATTTCATGTTTTATAACCTGCATCGTCCTCTGGTCGTGCTAATAAATCCCCTGACAAGAAATGCTGTTGTCTGTCAAATGCTAATGTTTTGGTTGTTAACAGAGAACGGTGACAATGTATTATCTAAATGCTTCACTCTGTACTTAAACATCAGTGGTAAGATTTTCGAAGTGATACAAAAGGAGAGGAATATTGTGGTTAAAGGGTAGCCTAAGAGTGAGATGTTCTTTCACTCTCCTAAAAATAACAGGTGCAAAATGTTGGTAAAACTGGCCCAAAATCTGTCATCTGTACCTTGCTTATTTTTGGTGGAAACATTTTAAAGGTCCAATGCAACCATTTCTGACAAGGAAAAATCTGTCATTCTGTCCCTGAACAAGGCAGTTAACCCACTGTTCCCTGGTAGGCTGTCATTGTAAATAAGAATTTGTTCTGAACTGACTTGCCTAGTTAAATAAAGTTTAAAATTGACAATTTCACAATATTATTCCAACATCATAGTGGGGATATATACACTGAGTATACAAAACATTAAGAATACCTGCTCTTTCCATGATATAGACTGACCAGGTGAATCCAGTTGAAAGCTATGATCCCTTATTGATGTCACTTGTTAAATCCACTTCAATCAGTGTAGATGAAGGGGAGGAGACAGGTTAAAGAAGATTTGAGACATGGATTGTGTGTGTGGCATTCAGAGGATGAATGGGCAAGACAAAATATGTAGGTGCCATTGAACAGGTTCTGGTAGTAGGTGCCAGGCGCACCGGTTTGTGTCAAGAACTGCAATGCTGCTGGGATTTTCACGCTCAACATTTCCTGTGTTAATCATTAATGGTCCACTACCCAAAGGACATCCAGCCAACTTGACACAACTGTGGGAAGCATTGGAGTCAACATGGGCCAGCATTCCCTTTGATTGCTTCTGACACCTTGTCGAGAGAGATGGATTATAAAATGAACCCATAAACAAAAATTAAGTGGAAACATAATCCTTACTTTTATAATAGATGTAATTGTATTATTTATAAGTAACACTTCAAGGACATCATGTTCAAGTAGAGACCCTGTGTTCACGGAGGTGGAACCCAAATCAATCAGCCTTGAGGCCAGCCGTATCACCAAGAGGAAAACACACCCAGGGATTTCAATCAGGTAATGGAAAGACGTGCTGTCACATCTGCTAATTTAGCGTCATAACACGTTTTACCGATGTTGCACCGACAGCAAGGACACTTGAGGAAACCAATAGACAATGCTATGTCAATGACAGCCTAGCAGAGATCAGTGGTCAATCAGGCGTCACTTCCTGGGTGTTCCTGGCATGGAAACAAACTAGTCACATGAGCCAGATATATGTCGTGCTTTGGGATGCTATAGCTTTCTAAGCTGTCAGCTAGTGCATCAAAAAGCATCTGTTACATTTTTTTTTTAAAGCCTGCCCGCTCAATTCTATTTATATTCCAAATCTCTAAGAGTCATACTGGACATTTGTCGTAATCGACATTTGCGGGTTCTTTTGTTGTTGAATTTAGAAAAGCTAATAAGTGAGTCACTTCTGTAGATGAGGATAACGTTGTGTTCTGTATAGTATGTTCAAGTGAAGTCATATTGTATTACCTCCAGGCAAATTGAGTTCCTGCACTGAATGGCTTCAGCATGTGCACTTCATTATCCAACCTCGTTATCCAACCTCATGCTCACAAGGCAGATGTGGCTGTGAGTGTAGCGGAAGACTCAGTTGAGCGGATTGCTGTCAAACACTCTCACCTACAATGTAAGTGACCTGACCTCGTGTATACGGTTGACTGGTCAACTCAAAGTAGACCCTCACTGCCTCACGCCTTGGCTTTCTCATAAGTCAAAGTTTACAAAGTGAATCTAGAAACTCTCTCAAAATGAGAATTAAGGTTATTTTGGGGGACATTTGTTAAAGTGTCAAGCCCATATCAGACACGCCAAACAGCATGCAGTAGTATTGATGGTGGAAATAAACATGTTCAAATAAATGTATTACATTTGAGGTTTATAGTTTCATAGTAAATGTACATGTACAAGATACATCATAAACAGTAATACATCAGCTCTAAAGACCAATAACAACTTAGAAGCAGAAACAACATCATGATTTCCAGTGCCATATTTCCTTACAATGATTTAGGTCACAAACAAAACTGATTGAGTGACTATTTAAACAAATTCATTCCCGAGCTAAGTAAAAATGAGTAACGAGTAGTACTAGAAATGTTCAACAAGAGATTTTAAAATATTTTGCAGATACTGATACTTTAAAATGAAGCAACGGGTATGTATTATAGACAAATAGGCATGGCGAATTATATGTGAACAAATACATTTTTTTGTCATTGTAAAAAGGAAATAGTTTCAAAAATGTTATAACAATAAATATACTATACATTTTCCCCTTCTAGAAAAAGTGCTATTGCAATTGTTTCTATAGCCATGTATGTCTCCCTTTAGCAGACGCCTTCAAGTATTAGTTGAGCTTCATCTTTAGTTATTGAATGGACAATCATTCCTGGGCACACACAATGGCCCATGACAAACAACAAACGTAAAATGAAACACAAGCATGTACTTTGCAGCATGAAAAATATTGATATAATGCAATAACTGCAACTATTTCAACTTTGGCCGTAGAACTATGAAAACAAATATTTTGATTTCAACTAAAGCCAGGATTTTATTTTCTTCTTTGTTTCAATACTATCTATTGATATGCATAACAGTATTCTACAACTTAAGTCAGGCTTTTTACTATTCAAATGCTTAATGCAATGCTTGCTCTTTGTACAAGAACATGTTGCCAACCATAAATAAAATAAATAAAAAGCTATTTTCAACTAATCTCCTTGCTGGTAGTAATACATTTTATTGGTAGTAATACAATATTCAAAGCTTAAAGACAATTTGCAAAAAGCTGAAATCATAATGCGAATGCTCAAACACAGATACTGTAGATTTTCCTTCGCATTTATCGCATTTTGAAATTCAAGCAGATGCAGTATATTTTATAATACTTCATTAAATAAAACGTCATGCATAAAGTACATTTTGACTTTGCCTAGATGAATTCATCAATGATATATATATATATATATATACATACAGTGGGGCAAAAAAGTATTTAGTCAGCCACCAATTGTGGAAGTTCTCCCACTAAAAAAAAAAATGAGAGAGGCCTGTAATTTTCATCATAGGTACACTTCAACTATGACAGACAAAATGAGAAAAAAATCCAGAAAATCACATTGTAGGATTTTTAATGAATTTATTTGCAAATTATGGTGGAAAATAAGTATTTGGTTATCTACAAACAAGCAAGATTTCTGGCTCTCACAGACCTGTAACTTCTTCTTTAAGAGGCTCCTCTGTCCTCCACCCGTTACCTGTATTAATGGCACCTGTTTGAACTTGTTATCAGTATAAAAGACACCTGTCCACAACCTCAAACAGTCACACTCCAAACGCCACTATGGCCAAGAACAAAGAGCTGTCAAAGGACAGAATTGTAGACCTGCACCAGGCTGGGAAGACTGAATCTGCAATAGGTAAGCAGCTTGGTTTGAAGAAATCAACTGTGGGAGCAATTATTAGGAAATGGAAGACATACAAGACCACTGATAATCTCCCTAGATCTGGGGCTCCACGCAAGAGCTCACCCCGTGGGGTCAAATTTATCACAAGAACAGTGAGCAAAAATCCCAGAACCACACGGGGGGACCTAGTGAACGACCTGCAGAGAGCTGGGACCAAAGTAACAAAGCCTACCATCAGTAACACACTACGCAGCCAGGAACTCAAATCCTGCAGTGCCAGACGTGTCCCCCTGCTTAAGCCAGTACATGTCCAGGCCCATCTGAAGTTTGCTAGAGAGCATTTGGATGATCAAGAAGAAGATTGGGAGAATGTCATATGGTCAGCAAGGGCATTGAAAATGAAACGTGGCTGGGTCTTTCAGCATGACAATGATCCCAAACACACCGCCCGGGCAACGAAGGAATGGCTTCGTAAGAAGCATTTCAAGGTCCTGGAGTGGCCTAGCCAGTCTCCAGATCTCAACCCCATAGAAAATCTTTGGAGGGAGTTGAAAGTCCGTGTTGCCCAGCAACAGCCTCAAAACATCACTGCTCTAGAGGAGATCTGCATGGTGGAATGGGCCAAAATACCAGCAAAAGTGTGTGAAAACCTTGTGAAGACTTACAGAAAACGTTTGACTTCTGTCATTGCCAACAAAGGGTATATAACAAAGTATTGAGATAAACTTTTGTTATTGACCAAATACTTATTTTCCACGATAATTTGCAAATAAATGAATAAAAAATCCTACAGTGTGATTTTCTGGATTTTTTCCCTTCATTTTGTCTGTCATAGTTGAAGTGTACCTATGATGAAAATTACAGGCCTCTCTCATATTTTTAAGTGGGAGAACTTGCCCTATTGGTGGCTGACTAAATACTTTTTTGCCCCACTGTATATATATACTTGCTTTCATAGTCTTTAACTGCAGTATTGCACAAACTTTTAAATGGAGTGTTTATCTAGTTGGATAATTGATCAACTTCAAACAGCTGTAATATTATGATACTGGAAAAAAATACAAAAACATACAAAATACATACAATAAATAAATGTCTTTAGGTTCCCTCACAAAGAAGCCGTTTTGGACACGTCAACTTTTAAAAAAGACTGTTTTAAGCTTTTGAACACACAAAGATTTACAAGACAAAACATAAAGGAATGGTAAACTGTGGCACACAATATTGATTTGCTTAAAACACAGTAAAGGGGAAAAGTCATAAACTTGACTCCCTGTCGAAGCAGCCCTTCCTCATCTTTCTTCTCTTCTTTTCTTTCCTACCACTGTTCTTGGATAAGCTGTGGGTATAAACACTGGCTGTTAGTGCTTTCCAAGTATACAGCTTCAGAACGTAAACTTTATACCGATCAGCTGTCCAGCTCCAACAAGAAGCGGAGCATCCTTTTTAGTCCAGGACTAGGCTTATTCAGTGTCCGGGAAACTGCCCCCCAAATGTATCATCAACTGATGTCTCAGTTGCGAGGGGCTTTACATTAACATTAGGTTCCTATTTGACATGCTTTAGTAACCTCATGCTAATCCACTCACATGTATAGTATTGTACTGTATGTTCCAGGCAGCTGAGAGGTATGAGGTCTGATGGGCAAGACCTCAGACAATGTTCATGAAAGAGCAGTTCTCAGGAGAGATGTACTAGTAATAAGTCACTCTCTAGCTGTTGCATATCGGAGCCTACAGCTAGCATGCTGTACTATAGTGCTCCTTGTCAAACTGCCCTTCACAGCCATTGGCTGAGGCATACAGTCAAAGGATGAATGGCATGCTAGCAGAGACTGATTGATACAGTTAGCATCTTTCATGCACTTTACATCCTTGCTGTCTCAGTCATGTCACTTTAAACTGAGCGCATGTTTACTCTCCACTGCCTGTCATATGCATGGGTTTATATTCCAAGCAGCGGAAAGTTAATGGACTTAGCATCCATAATGTTTACCTTTGCCTAACACTGGCAGTTCCTAAGAGCTGTGCACTCTCAGTGTTGTTGAACTAAAACAATTCTAATGTAACTTGACAATTTGTAGAATGCAAAATAAGCAGCATCTAGTTTCAACCAAATGATCAATTTAAAAAAATTGACATTTTCCTGTCCTGCATCATATCATGCAAAGATAAAAAAAAACATTATTATTTTTTCTCAAAAAACGGACCAAACAGACTAAGGATGAGCAAGCAAGGGCACAGGGATCAGACTCTTACCTTTGGTGGATTCAGCATCTATGAGGATATGAGGGAACTTATGATAGAGATGGAATGGGAAAATACAGTCAAGAAATGGAACAACTCATCAGCTCTAAATGTACCGTCAACCCATTTTGTTTACAGTACTGACTCACAGTATCAATTTCCTAAAAATCCTTTATATGAACATTACACTTGGTAAATATGAGGCATTCTATGGATTCAATGGTACATAGATGTCATTTGTTTCTTTAATGGGTTATAACACAAATACACTCGAGGAGGAATCCTAAATTGAGATATTCTAAATGAACTGATGCCGCAGGGAAATTAGCAAGAAGGTTTGAGTTACATGCATGTATCTTAAATTCGGCTTCATATTCATACATTTTTATACAGACGGACAGAAAAACAAAAAACAAAGAGATGTTTTCAACATCAATGTGTTGATTTCGGATGAACACGACTGAAGGCAATTCAATACCTTTTTGAGTCTAGCTCTTTTTTAGAGTTGTCAGAGTTGACATTCCACGTGTTTCCAAAAGAGCCTCTGGACATTTCTTCAGTGATGTTGAGTGCGGATTCACTCCTAAAAAACAAGACATAATCATGCATAATAATTCACAACAATCAGTAAACTATTTGACTACTAATGAAGCATGAAGTGTGATTCGATTAATATTTTTTCCACTCACAGTGGCTGATAACTTACTTTTGATATCCTTCTAACGGCACCTGCACTACTCCATCTTCCTCTCCCAAAATACTTTGCTCCTCCTCCTTAGGAATAAGAAAATCAACAGGAACTTGTTATACTAGTGATATCTAGTACTTTATGTAATACATTTGTTAAAACACACGCAGAGATGAACTATTACAACGGAAGTTACATATCTCAAGTAAAAATTATCTACTGATATTGTCACACCCTGATCTGTTTCACCTGTCTTTTTGCTTGGCTCCACCCCCCTCCAGGTGTCGCCCATCTTCCCAATTATTAGTGAAACCTTTGTTCTCCAACAGGTTCTCCTCTGGGAGAACCAGCTTTTTGTAAAAAGCAGAGAAGTGCGAATTCCATCACTCCACTATCCCCTTTCTGGTTTACATCATCGCTGCATGGAGTGTACATATGGATCCCAGGAAGGTGAGAGTGGTGGTGGATTGGCCCCAGCCTCTGTCCAGAGTACAGCTGCAATGTTTGCTGGGATTCGGCAACTTTTATCGCCGCTTTATCCGGGGGCTGCAGCACCCTGGCTTCCCCTGGACCTCAAGTTACATCCCTGCGCCGCCTTCTCCCACCGCCTCAACGCCACAGAGAGGAACTACGATGTGGGGAATCGGTTGCTTCTCCATGTGAAGATGGCGTTGGAGGATTGGAGGCACTTTTTAGAGGGGGCAGAATATCCATTCATTGTGTGGACTGACCACAAGAACCTGGAATATCTCCACATCGCCAAGCGCCTCAATTCCAAGCAGGCTAGGTGGGCCCTACTGTTCACCCGGTTCAACTTCTCCTTCTCCTCCCGGCTGGGATCCAAGAATGCCAAGCCGGACGTCATGTCGCTATAGCCCCACAACTACTACCCCGGAACCTGAGACCATCTTTCCCACCTCGTGCCTGGCAATAGCAGTCAGCAGAGGATTAGGGAAGCAGGTTCAGGAGGCGCAGTGTTCCCAGCCGAACCCCGGGAGGGCGGGGTCCAGATAACTGGATGTTCGTGCCTGATGCGGTCCACTCCGCGGTCCTAGAGTGGGCCCACTCCTCCAGGCTTGCCTGCCACCCGGGCTCCCGTAGGACCCTGGCTTTTGTGTGACAACGCTTTTGGTGGCCTATCATAGTTCCTGACGTTTCCGCATTCATCGCCGCTTGCACTGTCTGTGCACAGAACATGACTCTTCGGCAAGCTCGGTCTGGTCTCCCCCAACCTCTGCCTGTCCCTCACCGTCCCTGGCCCACATCTCCCTGGACTTTGTCACGGGTCTCCCCCCGTCTGATGGCAACACCCCCATCCTGACCATGGTGGATCGGTTTTCCAAAGCCATGAACTTCATTCCTCTCCCCAAGCTACCCTCTGCCAAAGAAACGGCCCAGCTCATAGTGCAGCACGTCTTCCGGATCCATGGACTATTAGTAGACATGATCTCCGACTGGGGTCCTCAATTCTCATCAAGGTTCTGGAAGGTGTTCTGCACCCTCATTGGGTCGTCAGCCAGCCTGTCCTCCGGGTTTCAGTCCAGCGGCCAGTCGCAGTGAGCCAACCAAGACTTAGAGACTACCCTGCGCTGTCTGGTCTCTGCCAACCTCACCACCTGGAGCCAGCAGCTTGTGTGGGTCAAATAGGCCCGCAACACCCTTCTCTGCTCTGCCACGGGCCTATCACCCTTTGAGTGTTCCCTAGGGTATCAGCCACTGCTCTTCCCTTAGCAAGAAGAAGAGGTCGGCATACCTTCTGCCTGGATTCTTTGTCCGCCGCGGTCACCGTACCTGGAGGAGAGCCCGGTCGGCCCTCAAGACCACCTCCAGGTATCGACGACAAGCGGATCGCCACCGGACTCCCCCGGACTCCCCGGTAGCGTCTAGGGCAGAAGGTAAGGCTGTCCACCTGGGATCTGCCCCTCTGGGTGGGATCCCGCAAACTCCCCCCCCCGGTTTCTCGGGCCCGTTTCCCATCTCCAAAGTCATTAGCCCCTCTGCTGTTTGTCTTCTTTTGTCCCATATGCTTCGTATACATCCCACCTTTCATGTGTCCAGAGTTAAACCCATATCTTATAGCCACTTGTCTCACGTTTCCTGGCCCACAACGCTCCCCCGTCTCATCAACGGCCAACCGGCGTACACAGTGAAGCATCTCCTGAAGGTTCGACCTAGGGGAGGGGGATCCAGTTCCTGGTTTACTGGGAGGGTTATAGCCCGAAGGAGAGGTGCTGGGTCTGCCTGCGCTGAGCCTGCCTGCCCTGAGCCTGCCTGCCCTGACCCTGCCTGCCCTGACCCTGCCTGCCCTGCCCCTGCCTGCCCTGCCCTGACCTGACCCTGCCTGGCCCTGACCCTGCCTGCCCCTGATCCTGCCTGGCCCTGACCCTGCCTGGCCCTGACCCTGCCTGCCCCTGATCCTGCCTGCCCCTGATCCTGCCTGGCCCTGACCCTGCCTGGCCCTGCCTGCCCCTGATCCTGCCTGGCCCTGACCCTGCCTGGCCCTGACCCTGCCTGCCCCTGATCCTGCCTGCCCCTGATCCTGCCTGGCCCTGACCCTGCCTGGCCCTGACCCTGCCTGGCCCTGACCCTGCCTGGCCCTGATCCTGCCTGCCCCTGATCCTGCCTGGCCCTGACCCTGCCTGGCCCTGCCTGGCCCTGACTGGCCCTGACCCTGCCTGCCCCTGATCCTGCCTGCCCCTGACCCTGCCTGGCCCTGATCCTGCCTGCCCCTGACCCTGCCTGGCCCTGACCCTGCTTGCCCCTGATCCTGCCTGCCGTTTTGGACCATTTGAACCCTCACTGGATTTCTGATCCCTGGTTTTCCGGCCCCTGTATTATAAATAAACGTTTGTTTCTTCGACACTGTCTGTATCTGGGTCCTCCTTGAAACGTGATAGATATATGGCATATTAGTGTCATGTGTTGATTTTTAAGGTTTATTTTAGCCTCACCAAAGGGCTAATATTCCTTGATGCTATTTTTATACCACAGGAGATTGATGCCAACTTAATTGGGGAGGATTGGCTCGTGGTAATGGCTGGAGCAGAATGAGTGGAATGGTATCAAATCAATAAAACACATTATTTATGTTTGATGCCTTTCCATTGGCTCCGTTCCAGACATTATTATGAGCCGTCCTCCCTTCATCAGCCTCCACTGTTTCATACCTCTTCTTCAGCATCCTCCAGTTTCTTCTTCTTACTCTCTGGCATTAGATCATCCAGCCAGCTCATCTCTCTCTTGGTGAAGAAGCAATCCATCAATTTCCGAATGAACACCAGCGCCAACACCTGCAAGGAACACAAACCCTACATTACTATACAGACAGAATCCCAGCCATAGGGCAGGAGCCTTATCTCCTGTTTCTGTAGAGCATCAAGACATATAGGTTTCACAATGTATAACTTAAGACATTGTCTTACTTCAATCTAAAATATGGCCAAATAAAGCAAAGTACCCAGATTGCCTTCGCATATTTGGCATATACAGGTAACTCCATCCAGATGAATCTACTGTATAAGGCAGAAATATGTTTGCTTACCATCATTGGGAAGACGATGGCATAATTGGAGGTCTTGATGACCCAGAGCATGACCAGGCAGCTGAGCTGGATGATGGTGAAGAGATGGACCTTCCGCAGGGGAACGTGTCTCAGGTAGATGAAGTCAGGCTGGTGCTTGGCTGGCATGCCAAACAGCTTCAGACGGTCAAACAACTGATAAGCAATAGAACAATGGATTACATTACAACCTCAGGACCATTGTATTCCGGCTTATGTGTTTCTGTACTGTGTTTTAATGTCCTCAGATGGTCTTTGTGAAATTAGCTTTAGATGTAGGTCAAGTGTGCTGGGACTTAGCCTTACAAGCCTATGTTTGTTTTTTAAAATACATGTCATGCTTTATTCAGACATGCACAGAAACAGATGAGAATAAGGAGGGGAATTAGGAGGAAAGGTGGAGATAGGAATTGAACACCTGGTCTCTGGAGGGAAGGCATGTATACTGAGTGTAGAAAACATTAGGAACACCCCACCCCCCTTCCCCCATTCCATTCAGGACAGCCTCAATTCATCACTACAAGGTGTTGAAAGCGTTCAACAGGGATCCTGGCCCATGTTGACTCCAATGCTTCCCGCAGTTGTGTCAAGTTGGCTGGGCCTGATCACCGACAACGACGAAACTGCCTATAGGGAGGAGGTCAGGGACCTCGGAGATGATCGTGGACTACAGGACGGGGCTGTAGTGGAGCAGGTTCAGAGCTTCAAGTTCCTTGCTGTCCACATCACTAACAAACTATCATGGTCCAAACATATCAAGACAGTCGTGAAGAGGGCATGACAATGCCTATTCTCCCTCAGGAGACTGAAAAGATTTGGCCTGGGTCCTCAAATCCTCAAAAAGTTCTGCTGTTGCACCATCGAGAGCATCCTGGCTGGTTATATCACCGCCTGGTTGGCAACTTCTCGTCCTCCGACTGCAAGGTGCTATAGAGGGTAGTGAGTACTGCACAGTACATCACTGGGGCCAAGCTTCCTGCAATCCAGGACATTTATACCAAGCGGTGTCAGAGGAAGGTCCTAAAAATTGCCAAAGACTCCAGCCACCCTAGTCAAAGACTGTTCTCTCTGCTTCCTCATGGCAATCAAATGGCTACCCGGACTATTTGCATTGATGATTGCTTTGCACACTTTTGTCATTCTCTCACCCAGCTTCATGAGTTAGTCACCTGGAATGCATTTCTATTCAACCGGTTTGCCTTGTTAAAAGTTCATTTGAGGAATTATTTTCCTTCTTAATGCGTTAGAGCCAATCAGTTGCGTTGTGACAAGGTAGGGATGGTATACAGAAGATAGCCCTATTTGGTAAAAGACCAAGTCCATATTATGGCAAGAACAGCTCAAATAAGCAAAGAGAAACAACAGTCCATGATTACTTTAAAACTGGGCTCTCCAACTCTGTTCCTGGAGAGCTACCCTTCTGTAGGTTTTCACTCCATCCCCAGTTGTAACTAACCTGATTTCAGCTCATCAACTAGCTAATGAGTAGAATCAGGTGTGCTAGAATAGGGTTGGAGCAAAAACCTGTAGAAAATAATAAAAAATAAAGAAAAACCCTTTAATATGTAGGTGTCCAAACTTTTGACTGGTACTGTACATATTACCTCAATTACCTTGACTAACCTGTACCCCCCCACACATTGACTCAGTACCGGTACCTCCTGCCTCGTTATTGTTATTTTATTGTTCCCCTTTGATTTTTTAAATTTATTTAGTAAATACTTTATCAACTTTCTCATTTCACTGTAAGGTCTACCTGGCACCTGTTGTATTCGGGCACATGTGACAAATAACATTTGATTTGATTGAATGTCCTTTGGGGTGGTGGACCATTCTTTATGCACACTGGAAACTGTTGAGAGTGAAAAATCAAGCAGCATTGGGATCATCAATAAGGGATCATAGCTTTCACCTGGATTCACCTGGTCAGTCTATGTCATGGAAAGAGCAGGTGTCTTTAATGTTTTGTACACTCAGTGTATGTCGCTTGTGCCTGGCTTGTTACCCACTCGACCGCGGCCCAGCACCTTACAAGTCAATATCGACTGAATGTCATGTACTGTACAGAAACTGCAGTGTGTTTAGTGATCTCCTACCTGTATTCCTCTGAGCGAAGATGCTCCCATGTACAGGAATACTCCATACAACACAGGCATGGGAATGTACTAAAGGGACCAGAGACATTCTATTATGATTCAGTTATACAAGCATCAACCAAAGAAATGGTGGAAAAGTGAGATTCAACTATAGAAAACGTAGCGTAAAACATCGGTCCGCTTTGTGACACTGCAGACTAATACACTGGGTGCAAAATAAACACAGCGACACTTTTATCACACTGCGACAGGAACGGATTTTGGACAGTCCAGAAGCTAGAGCCAACACACAATACTCCTCAGAGAAGCTATCTGACCTTGAGCACAGAGGTCATGAACACCGAGCAGCCCATGAGTAGGAAGATCATGAGGCCAGTGAAGCGCTGCTCGCGGATGCCCAGGAACTTGGGTTGTTCCCCGGGGGCCGAGCACTCCGACTCCAGCTTCAGACTGTTGACGTGGGAGATGGAGAGAACGGTGGCAGCCACGAACCAGGGCAAACCCATGATGGAACATACCCCCAGCATGACACCCACCACGAACAAGTCCAAATGGTACCCGCAGCCTTTCTGTGGGGAAGGAAACACAATACAGTACAACTGAGAATACACTACTCAATATTCCGCGGCAGCAACATTTCATAATGGTTCAGGAAAATATTGTCAAAATGTTAACTAATTCCCAGAGTAGAAAGAGATTTCTGAAAGGGACTTTTTCAGTCCATATCAACCAGTACTGGACGCTATTTGACAATCAACTACACATGCACCACTTCAAAGCCAACTAAAAAGTGTATATTCAGGTTATGGTGAACAAAGCCTCCCGTATGAGCTGAGCTGAGCCATTACAGTATCCTACAGTACCTTTAGTTTGTGCTCCTTCCTGTTGATGATGACCGCGGTGATCTGCTGGTCCATGAAGATGAGGATGGTGCAGAGCAGCGCAGGGATCACTGTCACGATGGTGGTCCACCAAGGGTTGCCGCCTAACGGGCTGATCAACCAACCACGGTCATCTCTGGTCGGCTACAAGGATTTGGATTGCTGTCAGATATTGCATCTACACAGCATGGCACATGTATTTTGAGTCAAAACGTATGATCACCTTGTAATACTTTGTTACATAGCTCACCTTGAACACACTGGGGACTTTTAGTTTTGGAGATGGGACCCCTAAGGCATAGTCCACCAGGACCATGGTAAAGATGGTGATGAACACAGCAAAGTCACTGATGACAGCTCTCAACTGTGCAAGAGAGGGGTGCATGTCTTAGTGCAGGGACCATCTATATCATTGTTCAATATCAATCACAGATTGCACAGGGCACTCAAACACTGAGCACCCCGGTTATGGATTCAATTCTCCCAAAAAAAGGAAGGGGGGGGGGCTTCCGTGGCCAAACAGCGTGATAAGTGGTGCTCCCTTAAATCTTAATAGAATCCAACGAAAGTGGGGGAGGCGTGACACTTTTCTTAATTAAAAACCTGTATTTTATTACTAATTTGCTTTGAACTACCATAATCACACAGTACTCACATATGACCACTAGAGTGCTCCACTGCACCATAAACCTCAGCAGAAGGACAGAAACCTTGTCTGCAGTCTACAAACTCATAATAGATACAAACCAGTGTGATTACAGTAGGATCTGGGTCTGCTGCCTTACCTTGGTGGGGAAGTAACGGCTGAACTTGAACTCCTTTAGGAACGCTGACATGAAGACAGTGGAGAAGAAGAGAACCACGGACCAGAAGAGAACATCTGGAATATAGGGTCCGTGAGGGCCACAGGCACTGCCCACAAACTCTCCTCTCTTCTCCATGCAGTCCTGCAACAATAGGTAGAGGAGGGTGATTGGTCTGCCCTACTACAAGTGGAATTAATAGTGCATGACAATGCAGTCAATTACAAAATCGTTTGGTTAAGAGGGCCTTGGATTAAGAGTACAGAAAGCAACATTAATACAAAAAATGTGCTTTTATGGTGATTTGGCATGGGATAATCCAGAATAATCCAGCCCACCACATGTCCTTAATCTTCTGCACAGGACCAGCTCCATCTGGGAGAGTATGCCACTTTGTGAGGAACACCTGTTTTTTGCTCTCTAATTCAGTTTATTAAACCACAAATTGTACTATTAAGGCTAGGTTTGTCTTTTCTCAGGACACGAGACCTGACCCAGATGAACTCCTTCTCTGAATTTGTCTTGATCCTTCCCATAGACTACACAGATTTCACTAGACACTCTTATACGGTACCTTAACCTCGAGTGCCTCCCAGTAGACCTCAGAAGCAGTGACGTTGTTCTGCTCCCAGTACTGTATGGTGGCATTGCTTGGATCCGGAGGTTCAACACAAGAACACCTTATAGAAACAATAGAACACGTCACCGTCAAATCCCTCCTTCACAATCATCTCAAATGAAGTTGTTACCTTCGTTCAGAACTCGAAGGAATGTTTTCCCGGACACAGATTTATGCCTAGCTCTGGATTAAAAAGGCAGGCGAGTGCAAACGTACGAGTACTGTGTGAGTTTGTCCAGGTTGTTGTTCATGTTGATGGGGTAGTGTTCCCCCAGGTGGATGAGCTTCTCCAAGGCCTCGTAGATGAAGATGATGCAGATGAGCGAGGCGAAGGCCTCCTCTGTGAAGCGGGTGATGTAACAGACCAGGGAGCTGGCATCTGTGGCCACTAGGACCAGGCAGAGGAACGCTGTCCACAGCCCTATACAGGTTCTCAGTGAGAGGTAGGATAATCCATACTCCCTGGGGAGAGAGTTAAAACCTCACCGATACCTTACACTTTTCATTTAACTAGACAGGTCATTTAAGAAGAAACACTACAAATGACGGCCTGTGAACAGTGCCTGGTTCAGGGGCAGAACGACATATGTTTTTACATCGTCAGCTCAGGGATTTGATCAAGCAACCTGTCAGTTACTGGCCCAACACTCTGACCACGAGGCCACCTGACGCCGCGTATATGACCACATCTGTGGGATATGTTATTGACTATCTACAGATATCGGGCAGAATAATGGAAACACTTGAGAAAATGAGGGACGCAAAGTATTTTGAAAGCAGGTGCTTCCACACAGGTGTGGTTCCTGAGTTAATTAAGCAATTAACATCCCCCATCATGCTTAGGGTCATGTATAAAACCGCTGGCAGGCCATTATTCCGTCTACCATGGCTATGCCCCCATGGGATGACAATGCCCCCATCCACAGGGCACGAGTGGTCACTGAATGGTTATATGAGCATGAAAACTCAGTCACCAGATCTCAACCAATTGAACACTTATGGGAGATTCTGGAGCGGTGCCTGAGACAGCGTTTTCCACCACCGTCAACAAAACACCAAATGATGGAATTTCTCGTGGTGGAATGATGTCGCATCCCTCCAGTAGAGTTCCAGACACTCTTAGAGTCTATGCCCAGGTGCATTGAAGCTGTTCAGGCTTGTGGTGGCCCAATGCCCTACGAAGACACTTTATGTTGGTGTTTCCTTTATGTTGGCAGTTACCTGTATATATATCTATCTGCAGAATATAGTGCATCTGAGGTCGTCATTGTGTTATTTCAATACTTTAAAGAAGTATCGATCATTAAATGATCCATGTATTTTGGCAGTAAACTCCTCGGAAAAAAAGGTTCCAAAAACGCTGTCCCCATAGGAGAACCCTTGTTGGTTTCAGGTAGATGGAAAGGAACACAAAAGGGTTTTACCTGGAAACAATAAGGTTTCTTCATAGGGTTCATCTTTTGGGGACAGGCGAAGAACCATTTAAGGTTATAGATAGCACCTTTTTTTCTAAGAGTGTATATTGCACACGGTCATCCTATATTGCTATTGTTATAAGGACAGAGGATCATCCTACAATCTAATCACAGATTATCTGAGATGTGGGCACAGATGCAGAAATGGCCTGAGAGCAGTGGGCTATAGACGATTCATCACGTGGGTGTTATAGAATTACAACGACAGTGTTTTACTCAAACTTACTTGCAGAATTTGTACAATATCTTCTCAAACACCAGTACAGGCCCTGTGCTGCCCAAAATGGTGAGTGGCTGGCCAGCAAACAGGGAATAGGCTATTCCCGTCATTGAGGCGCCAAAAAGCGATTCGATTGCACTCTGCGGGAAACAAATGCAGAGAAATTCTATTAGTAAGAAAAGCTGAACTTCAATCAATCTCAATCGTCATTCTAGCACTGTGTATTCAAAAGGGATGCATACAAGTGGCTCCCTATTCCCTATACAGTGCACTACTTTTGAACATGGCCCAAAAGTAGTGCACTAGGTAGGGTAACCTGCATGTCTCTACCAACCACATGGGGGGTAACCTGCTGTCACTACAGGAAGTGGGTAACCTGCTGTCTCTACAACCATGTGGGTAATGGGGAGCCATTTGGGATGACAACCAGGGTGTCTTACTATGCGTCCTTCTGTTGCCTCTCCTAGTAGGCCCCCGAACGTGATGACAGGCGACATGCATGCACAGTACAGGAAGAGGAAGGAGGCCAAGCACTGCAGGCTGACAGCGTCTGTGTAGTCAGACAGGTAGTGCGGCGCCTTGCGTTTGATGTCCAACAGGAGACCACCACAGAATCTGGAAATATTATAACGCCATGGAGAAAATAGTGGATTGCATTGATACGGTTATGTATTGCATTTTGATCTCTCTCGAATGATTGAATGAGACTACAACCACATGGGTAACCTGCTGTCTCTACAACCACGTGGGTAACCTGCTGTCTCTACAACGATGTGGGTAACCTGCTGTTTCAACAACCACGTGGGTAACCTGCTGTCTCTACAACCACATGGGTAACCTGCTGTCTCTACAACCACGTGGGTAACCTGCTGTCTCTACAACCATGTGGGTAACCTGCTGTCTCTACAACGATGTGGGTAACCTGCTGTTTCAACAACCACATGGGTAACCTGCTGTCTCTACAACCACATGGGTAACCTGCTGTCTCTACAACCACATGGGTAACCTGCTGTCTCTACAACCACATGGGTAACCTGCTGTTTCAACAACCACATGGGTAACCTGCTGTCTCTACAACCACATGGGTAACCTGCTGTCTCTACAACCACATGGGTAACCTGCTGTCTCTACAACCACGTGGGTAACCTGCTGTCTCTACAACGATGTGGGTAACCTGCTGTTTCAACAACCACGTGGGTAACCTGCTGTCTCTACAACCACATGGGTAACCTGCTGTCTCTACAACCACGTGGGTAACCTGCTGTCTCTACAACCACATGGGTAACCTGCTGTCTCTACAACACATGGGTAACCTGCTGTCTAACAACCATGGGTAATGTGGGTAACCTGCTGTCTCAACAACCACATGGGTAACCTGCTGTCTCTACAACCACATGGGTAACCTGCTGTTCTACAACCACATGGGTAACCTGCTGTCTCTACAACCACATGGGTAACCTGCTGTCTCTACAACCACATGGGTAACCTGCTGTCTCTACAACCACATGGGTAACCTGCTGTCTCTACAACCACGTGGGTAACCTGCTGTCTCTACAACCATGTGGGTAACCTGCTGTCTCTACAACCACGTGGGTAACCTGCTATCTCTACAACCACGTGGGTAACCTGCTGTCTCTACAACCACGTGGGTAACCTGCTGTCTCTACAACCATGTGGGTAACCTGCTGTCTCTACAACCACATGGGTAACCTGCTGTCTCTACAACCACATGGGTAACCTGCTGTCTCTACAACCATGTGGGTAACCTGCTGTCTCTACAACCACATGGGTAACCTGCTGTCTCTACAACCACATGGGTAACCTGCTGTTTCAACAACCACATGGGTAACCTGCTGTCTCTACAACCACATGGGTAACCTGCTGTCTCTACAACCACATGGGTAACCTGCTGTCTCTACAACCACATGGGTAACCTGCTGTTTCAACAACCACATGGGTAACCTGCTGTCTCTACAACCACATGGGTAACCTGCTGTTTCAACAACCACATGGGTAACCTGCTGTCTCTACAACCACATGGGTAACCTGCTGTCTCTACAACCACATGGGTAACCTGCTGTCTCTACAACCACATGGGTAACCTGCTGTCTCTACAACCACATGGGTAACCTGCTGTTTCAACAACCACATGGGTAACCTGCTGTCTCTACAACCACATGGGTAACCTGCTGTCTCTACAACCACATGGGTAACCTGCTGTCTCTACAACCACATGGGTAACCTGCTGTCTCTACAACCACATGGGTAACCTGCTGTCTCTACAACCACATGGGTAACCTGCTGTCTCAACAACCACATGGGTAACCTGCTGTCTCTACAACCACATGGGTAACCTGCTGTCTCTACAACCACATGGGTAACCTGCTGTCTCTACAACCATGTGGGTAACCTGCTGTTTCAACAACCACATGGGTAACCTGCTGTCTCTACAACCACATGGGTAACCTGCTGTTTCAACAACCACATGGGTAACCTGCTGTCTCTACAACCACATGGGTAACCTGCTGTCTCTACAACCACATGGGTAACCTGCTGTCTCTACAACCACATGGGTAACCTGCTGTCTCTACAACCACATGGGTAACCTGCTGTTTCAACAACCACATGGGTAACCTGCTGTCTCTACAACCACATGGGTAACCTGCTGTTTCAACAACCACGTGGGTAACCTGCTGTCTCTACAACCACATGGGTAACCTGCTGTTTCAACAACCACATGGGTAACCTGCTGTCTCTACAACCACATGGGTAACCTGCTGTCTCTACAACCAATGGGTAACCTGCTGTCTCTACAACCACGTGGGTAACCTGCTGTCTCTACAACCACATGGGTAACCTGCTGTCTCTACAACCACGTGGGTAACCTGCTGTCTCTACAACCACGTGGGTAACCTGCTGTCTCTACAACGATGTGGGTAACCTGCTGTCTCTACAACCACATGGGTAACCTGCTGTCTCTACAACCACATGGGTAACCTGCTGTCTCTACAACCACATGGGTAACCTGCTGTCTCTACAACCATGTGGGTAACCTGCTGTTTCAAAAACCACATGGGTAACCTGCTGTCTCTACAACCACATGGGTAACCTGCTGTCTCTACAACCACATGGGTAACCTGCTGTCTCTACAACCACATGGGTAACCTGCTGTCTCTACAACCACATGGGTAACCTGCTGTCTCTACAACCACATGGGTAACCTGCTGTCTCTACAACCACATGGGTAACCTGCTGTCTCTACAACCACATGGGTAACCTGCTGTCTCTACAACCACGTGGGTAACCTGCTGTCTCTACAACCATGTGGGTAACCTGCTGTCTCTACAACCACATGGGTAACCTGCTGTTTCAACAACCACAACCACGTGGGTAACCTGCTGTCTCTACAACCACATGGGTAACCTGCTGTCTCTACAACCACGTGGGTAACCTGCTGTCTCTACAACAATGTGGGTAACCTGCTGTCTCTACAACCACATGGGTAACCTGCTGTCTCTACAACCACGTGGGTAACCTGCTGTCTCTACAACCATGTGGGTAACCTGCTGTCTTTACAACCACATGGGTAACCTGCTGTTTCAACAACCACATGGGTAACCTGCTGTCTCTACAACCACGTGGGTAACCTGCTGTCTCTACAACCACGTGGGTAACCTCCTGTCTCTACAACCATGTGGGTAACCTGCTGTTTCAAAAACCACATGGGTAACCTGCTGTCTCTACAACCACGTGGGTAACCTGCTGTCTCTACAACCATGTGGGTAACCTGCTGTTTCAACAACCACATGGGTAACCTGCTGTCTCTACAACTACATAGGTAACCTGCTGTCTCTACAACCACATGGGTAACCTGCTGTCTCTACAACCACGTGGGTAACCTGCTGTCTCTACAACCACGTGGGTAACCTGCTGTCTCTACAACCATGTGGGTAACCTGCTGTCTCTACAACCACATGGGTAACCTGCTGTCTCTACAACCACATGGGTAACCTGCTGTCTCTACAACCACATGGGTAACCTGCTGTCTCTACAACCACATGGGTAACCTGCTGTCTCTACAACCACATGGGTAACCTGCTGTTTCAACAACCACATGGGTAACCTGCTGTCTCTACAACCACATGGGTAACCTGCTGTCTCTACAACACATGGGTAACCTGCTGTTTCAACAACCACATGGGTAACCTGCTGTCTCTACAACCACATGGGTAACCTGCTGTCTCTACAACCATGTGGGTAACCTGCTGTCTCTACAACCACATGGGTAACCTGCTGTCTCAACAACTACATGGGTAACCTGCTGTCTCTACAACCACGTGGGTAACCTGCTGTCTCTACAACCATGTGGGTAACCTGCTGTCTTTAACCACATGGGTAACCTGCTGTTTCAACAACCACATGGGTAACCTGCTGTCTCTACAACCACGTGGGTAACCTGCTGTCTCTACAACCACGTGGGTAACCTCCTGTCTCTACAACCATGTGGGTAACCTGCTGTTTCAAAAACCACATGGGTAACCTGCTGTCTCTACAACCACGTGGGTAACCTGCTGTCTCTACAACCATGTGGGTAACCTGCTGTTTCAACAACCACATGGGTAACCTGCTGTCTCTACAACTACATAGGTAACCTGCTGTCTCTACAACCACGTGGGTAACCTGCTGTCTCTACAACCATGTGGGTAACCAGCTGTTTCAAAAACCACATGGGTAACCTGCTCTCTCTACAACCACGTGGGTAACCTGCTGTCTCTACAACCATGTGGGTAACCTGCTGTCTCTACAACCACGTGGGTAACCTGCTGTCTCTCCAACCACATGGGTAACCTGCTGTCTCTACAACCACATGGGTAACCTGCTGTCTCTACAACCACGTGGGTAACCTGCTGTCTCTACAACGATGTGGGTAACCTGCTGTTTCAACAACCACATGGGTAACCTGCTGTCTCTACAACTACATGGGTAACCTGCTGTCTCTACAACCACGTGGGTAACCTGCTGTCTCTACAACCACGTGGGTAACCTGTTCTCTCTACAACCACGTGGGTAACCTGCTGTCTCTACAACCAAATGGGTAACCTGCTGTCTCTACAACCATGTGGGTAACCTGCTGTCTCTACAACCACGTGGGTAACCTGCTCTCTCTACAACCACGTGGGTAACCTGCTGTCTCTACAACCATGTGGGTAATCTGCTGTCTCTACAACCACGTGGGTAACCTGCTGTCTCTCCAACCACATGGGTAACCTGCTGTCTCTACAACCACGTGGGTAACCTGCTGTCTCTACAACCATGTGGGTAACCTGCTGTCTCTACAACTACATAGGTAACCTGCTGTCTCTACAACCACGTGGATAACCTGCTGTCTCTACAACCACGTGGGTAACCTGCTGTCTCTACAACCATGTGGGTAACCAGCTGTTTCAAAAACCACATGGGTAACCTGCTGTCTCTACAACCACATGGGTAACCTGCTCTCTCTACAACCACGTGGGTAACCTGCTGTCTCTACAACTACATGGGTAACCTGCTGTCTCTACAACCACATGGGTAACCTGCTGTCTCTACAACCACGTGGGTAACCCGCTGTCTCTACAACCACATGGGTAATCTGCTGTTTCAACAACCACATGGGGAACCTGCTGTATCTACAACTACGTGGGTAACCTGCTGTCTCTACAACCACGTGGGTAACCTGCTGTCTCTACAACCACGTGGGTAACCTGCTGTCTCTACAACCAAATGGGTAACCTGCTGTCTCTACAACCACGTGGGTAACCTGCTGTCTCTACAACCACGTGGGTAACCTGCTCTCTCTACAACCACGTGGGTAACCTGCGGTCTCTACAACCATGTGGGTAACCTGCTCTCTCTACAACCACGTGGGTAACCTGCGGTCTCTACAACCATGTGGGTAACCTGCTGTCTCTACAACCACGTGGGTAACCTGCTGTCTCTACAACCACGTGGGTAACCTGCTGTCTCTACAACCACGTGGGTAACCTGCTGTCTCTACAACCACATGGGTAACCTGCTGTCTCTACAACCATGTGGGTAACCTGCTGTCTCTACAACCACGTGGGTAACCTGCTGTCTCTCCAACCACATGGGTAACCTGCTGTCTCTACAACCACATGGGTAACCTGCTGTCTCTACAACCACATGGGTAACCTGCTGTCTCTACAACCACGTGGGTAACCTGCTGTCTCTACAACCACATGGGTAACCTGCTGTCTCTACAACCACATGGGTAACCTGCTGTCTCTACAACCACATGGGTCTACAACCACGTGGGTAACCTGCTGTCTCTACAACCACATGGGTAACCTGCTGTCTCTACAACCACGTGGGTAACCTGCTGTCTCTACAACCACGTGGGTAACCTGTTCTCTCTACAACCACGTGGGTAACCTGCTGTCTCTACAACCAACCACGTGGGTAACCTGCTGTCTCTACAACCACATGGGTAACCTGCTGTCTCTACAACCACATGGGTAACCTGCTGTCTCTACAACCACGTGGGTAACCTGCTGTCTCTACAACCATGTGGGTAACCTGCTGTCTCTACAACCACATGGGTAACCTGCTCTCTCTACAACCACGTGGGTAACCTGCTGTCTCTACAACTACATGGGTAACCTGCTGTCTCTACAACCACGTGGGTAACCTGCTGTCTCTACAACCACGTGGGTAACCTGCTCTCTCTACAACCAAATGGGTAACCTGCTGTCTCTACAACCACGTGGGTAACCTGCTGTCTCTACAACCACGTGGGTAACCTGCTGTCTCTACAACCACGTGGGTAACCTGCTGTCTCTACAACCATGTGGGTAACCTGCTGTTTCAAAAACCACATGGGTAACCTGCTGTCTCTACAACCACGTGGGTAACCTGCTGTCTCTACAACCACATGGGTAACCTGCTGTCTCTACAACCACGTGGGTAACCTGCTGTCTCTACAACCACGTGGGTAACCTGCTGTCTCTACAACCAAATGGGTAACCTGCTGTCTCTACAACCACGTGGGTAACCTGCTGTCTCTACAACCACGTGGGTAACCTGCTGTCTCTACAACCATACAACCATGTGGGTAACCTGCTGTCTCTACAACCACGTGGGTAACCTGCTGTCTCTACAACCACGTGGGTAACCTGCTGTCTCTACAACCATGTGGGTAACCTGCTGTCTCTACAACCACGTGGGTAACCTGCTGTCTCTACAACCACATGGGTAACCTGCTGTCTCTACAACCACATGGGTAACCTGCTGTCTCTACAACCACATGGGTAACCTGCTGTCTCTCAACAACCACATGGGTAACCTGCTGTCTCTACAACCACATGGGTAACCTGCTGTCTCTACAACCACGTGGGTAACCTGCTGTCTCTACAACATGGGTAACCTGCTGTCTCTACAACCATGGGTAACCTGCTGTCTCTACAACCACATGGGGTAACCTGCTGTCTCTACAACCATGTGGGTAACCTGCTGTCTCTACAACCACATGGGTAACCTGCTGTTTCAACAACCACATGGGTAACCTGCTGTCTCTACAACCACGTGGGTAACCTGCTGTCTCTACAACCACGTGGGTAACCTGCTGTCTCTACAACCATGTGGGTAACCTGCTGTAACCTGCTGTCTCTACAACCACGTGGGTAACCTGCTGTCTCTACAACCACGTGGGTAATGTGGGTAACTGTTTCTACAACCACATGGGTAACCTGCTGTCTCTACAACCACGTGGGTAAAAATGGGTAACCTGCTGTCTCTACAACCACGTGGGTAACCTGCTGTCTCTACAACCACGTGGGGTAACCTGCTGTCTCTACAACCATGTGGGTAACCTGCTGTCTCTACAACCACATGGGTAACCTGTCTCTACAACCTGGGTAACCTGCTGTCTCTACAACCACGTGGGTAACCTGCTGTCTCTACAACCACGTGGGTAACCTGCTGCTGGGTAACCTGCTCTACAACCACAACCTGGGTAACCTGTCTCTACAACCACGTGGGTAACCTGCTGTCTCTACAACCATGTGGGTAACCTGCTGTTTCAACAACCACATGGGTAACCTGCTGTCTCTACAACTACATGGGTAACCTGCTGTCTCTACAACCACGTGGGTAACCTGCTGTCTCTACAACACATGGGTAACCTGTGTCTCTACAACCTGTAACCTCTGTCTCTACAACCACGTGGGTAACCTGCTGTCTCTACAACCAAATGGGTAACCTGCTGTCTCTACAACCACGTGGGTAACCTGCTGTCTCTACAACCACGTGGGTAACCTGTCTCTACTCTCTACAACCCTGCTGTCTCTACAACCACGTGGGTAACCTGCTGTCTCTACAACCACGTGGGTAACCTGCTGTTTCAACAACCACTAACCTGCTGTCTCTACAACCATGTGGGTAACCTGCTGTCTCTACAACCACATGGGTAACCTGCTGTCTCTACAACCACGTGGGTAACCTGCTGTCTCTACAACCACGTGGGTAACCTGCTGTCTCTACAACCACGTGGGTAACCTGCTGTCTCTACAACCACGTGGGTAACCTGCTGTCTCTACAACCAAATGGGTAACCTGCTGTCTCTACAACCACCTGGGTAACCTGCTGTCTCTACAACCACGTGGGTAACCTGCTGTCTCTACAACCATGTGGGTAACCTGCTGTCTCCACGTGGGTAACCAACCATGGGTAACCTGCTGTCTCTAAGACCACGTGGGTAACCTGCTGTCTCTACAACGATGTGGGCAACCTGCTGTTTCAACAACCACTTGGGTAACCTGCTGTCTCTACAACCACGTGGGTAACCTGTTGTCTCTACAACGATGTGGGCAACCTGCTGTTTCAACAACCACTTGGGTAACCTGCTGTCTCTAAGACCACGTGGGTAACCTGCTGTCTCTACAACGATGTAGGCAACCTGCTGTTTCAACAACCACTTTGGGTAACCTGCTGTCTCTACAACCACGTGGGTAACCTGCTGTCTCTACAACGATGTGGGCAACCTGCTGTTTCAACAACCACTTGGGTAACCTGCTGTCTCTACAACCACGTGGGTAACCTGCTGTCTCTACAACCATGTGGGTAACCTGCTGTTTCAAAAACCACATGGGTAACCTGCTGTCTCTAAGACCACGTGGGTAACCTGATGTCTCTACAACCACATGGGTAACCTGCTCTCTCTACAACCACGTGGGTAACCTGCTGTCTCTACAACCATGTGGGTAACCTGCTGTCTTTACAACCATGTGGGTAACCTGCTCTCTCTACAACCACGTGGGTAACCTGATGTCTCGTGGTGAGGTGTACATTCAGCTTGCAGCTGGAGACCTTTTCTTTCTTCCCCCCTCCACACCAGGACTTAATGTGTTACTCTCCTCACACCACTTAAAGTGCATAAAATAGACACAGTCGTGAGGATGACCTAGCATGAGCTAATGTCCCTGTTGCAGAATATAGCCAAAAGCAATTGGGAGCTCACTGCAGTAGGTTGCTATGGAAACCTTTGCATGAACTGCACACAGTCACCTGGGAGGGAGTTCAGTGGCAATGGCAAACCTGGCCTCTGTCCAATGTTCCGTAGATAGATGTTTCAAAAAGCAGGAGAGAAACCTGTTATTTTTTTGATCCGTCTTTCTTTCTTAATACCCAACCACAACAACATACACATCCAGGCTCCCATAGCACACACTCTCTAAGTCCCTGGTAACGCCCCCCCCCTCCCCCTGCACCAACCCACCCACCTACCGTCCTGTCCGCTGCAGCTCCGGACCCCCATGTCCCTCGTCCTCCTCCTCTTCATCCCCTGGGTCTGTGCCGCACTGCGCTGCACTCCTCCTCTTCTCCTGTTTTTCAAACACCACATCTGTTATTTCTTTCCTTTTTCAAATGAAAGACATTGCTGTGATTTGTCCACTGATGTCCACTGATGAAAGACTTGTTTTTAAAGAAGAGGCTAAACTCACTTGAGACGGTACGTTTTTTGGTGGCTCTATTCTTATAGAGGGATCCCACTCCCCCGGTGGCAGGACAGTCACTTGGTCAAGGAACTCATCGATTCCAGCAATCAGATCAGTGCGGTCCTTCGCTTTGTAGGCGACATCATGGAAAACCTTGGAATGAAGAAGAATGGAAATTCAGCCATTAATTGACTGGTTCGTTCAGTCATGCCCAACAACTATGTTCACCATTGGAGAGGCCGTCTTACCTCGTCTGTCATGAGAGTTGCAATGGATCGGCCAATCTCATGGTACTGTGGCCCTTTCCCTAGAGGCCCCAGCAGAATGAACAAGAACCTAACGGAGGAAAATAAAACGAGGGCCACAATAAGAGTCAGACAGAGCGTTGAAGAGACAGTTGGGGTCAGCCCAAAAAGGATTAAGAAGGCCATAACGTTAGTCATAGACAGGAGACCCTAATGACAGACTAATTGGAAGTAGGGTTGCGAAACTCCAGTAACTTTCCCCAAAATCCCAGGTTTCCCAGAAATCTAAGTTGGGGGATACCTCGGATTTCCTACTTATTCCTGATTCCAGGGAATCTCCTAACCCTGATTTCTGGAAAACCTGGGTCTTTTTTTGGAGAAAGTGACTGCAATTTTGTCACAGTCTTTCTAACCTGGTGACGATGGGGACCTCAGCCAGCCCGTTGAGCATGACCGCAGGTGAGAGACGTACGAACGCCACCACAGGTTTGTCTAGGAACTCCGCCTCCCCCACCAACACGTTGGACGCTTCCGCTCCCGGCGGAATCTTCTTCATGAAATGCAGGTCGATCTGCACGGACGCAGGACACAATACGCAGTCATTAGTGGAGCGTTTTCAGACTGAAGTCTAAATGGTGCATTTTACGGTATGAATATCGCAACTCCTCAATCCAAAAACAAGAGCATAGGAAAAGGAATTCAGAAATATGAAATGCATTCGCTAAACAAATATAACTGAATCCCTAACGTTGATCCCTGCTGTGACTAGGGTTGTAAAATTCTGGTTTCTATCACCAAATTCCCCAGATTTCCATTTGCTTGCTTCTTCCCTCTTGATTCGGGGAATTGTCCAACCAGGATTACCGGTACTGGAAAACCTGAGAATTTTGGGATTGTAACCAGAATATTGGAACCTTATGTGTTTTTGTAATTAATATCCTGTTTATGGCTTAAGATAGATAATAGATTGGCCAACTGGACCCTATGTCATATATTTAATAACATTACCATCATAACATACATTTAACCATGTGTTATGATGAAATATTACAGCAGATTGCCATCATCAGCCTAAAGTGGTATTATCAGTTACATAACATTTCCAGAGGTTATCATCTCCTTGATACCCTGTCTGCCCCCGCAGTGACTTGTCCATCCGGATCTGAGCCTGCCTGACTGCATGCTGACTGATCCTCCTATCACTATTCTGCTGCGATCCTGTCTGTCTGCCTGCTGACTGATCCTCCTATCACTATTCTGCTGCTATCCTGTCTGTCTGCCTGCTGACTGATCCTCCTATCACTATTCTGCTGCTATCCTGTCTGTCTGCCTGCTGACTGATCCTCCTATCACTATTCTGCTGCGATCCTGTCTGTCTGCCTGCTGACTGATCCTCCTATCACTATTCTTCTGCAATCCTGTCTGTCTGCCTGCTGACTGATCCTCCTATCACTATTCTGATGCGATCCTGTCTGTCTGCCTGCTGACTGATCCTCCTATCACTATTCTGCTGCGATCCTATCTGTCTGCTTGCTTTAGAGCTGCACTGCGTCAAATGGAAGTGCTGTAACACAAAGTGGAAGCAGTAGGGGCATCAGAGTCCCAGTTATAAACACCACGCTCACTGCTAACGTAATAGGAATATCATGTGTTGATGGTATTCAGCAAAACTCATCCCATGCCATGTGTAACAGATTGATGCACTTAGCAAATGTAATTTTAATAGTAACATGGGCCAATAAATACATAGTATTGGCTTCTGCCTCCTGACTGAAGAGTATGGATAATGACATGCAGCAGATACTGAGGTTAAATACATTATTCATGTCATTTGTATTGATAGATACAGTGAAGAAGTGATTGGGATGGGGACATAGATTGGAAAGCAGCAAGGTCAGGGGTTGAACCCATGCCTCCAGGGGCAATGTGTGGTCCGAGGGTACCAGCACTACCACTAGACCAGCCCTTGGCACGACACTGAGGTTAATGGTGGTGTTATCATTATAGTGTACAGTTCAAATATAGGCCTAAGTATGTTAAATAGGCATTTCAAACATCCAGAATATCCGGGACAAACATTACTCTCCATTAAGCTTTGTCTAAAAATATCCGATTGTATTCTAATTATGGTTCGATTTTGAGCACACTGTCTTTTCCAAAAATGCTTTTGGGGCGAGTTCAACCACATTAGACAGCTCAAATAAAGTATCAGAACAAGAACAAAAGGCTCTGAACAAAAGGATAGGATTGTAGGATTCAGAGGTGAGACAGACTTTTGCTGTCCTACTATAATCTACAGCAACTAATGGCAGTGTGAGTGAGATGACTGGCCTGCTTTGTTTATAGCACGGTTATAATAATAGTTTATGGTTGAAACCATTTTTTCAAGCAATACATGCAAGCAATCAATGAAAATGGAACAGGTTACTGTGTTCATACACACTTGAACTGCCAGAACTGGTATGTTGAGTATGTCGTACTGTAGTATAGTAAAACGTCAAAGCCCGTATTCATAAATCATCTCCGACTTGGGAGTGCTGATCTAGGATTGGTTTAGCCTTTAAAGCATAATGAACAAGAGGGGGGGGGGGGGACCTGATCGTGAGAATGTCTTACTGTACCTTGCTGAAGTCCACAGCGCTGTTCTCTCTGCTCACTTCAGCTTTGCCATCATTGGGGACGGGCAGAGAGGTCTGGGGAGAAATCACCTGACCTGGATCAAACAGAGATGTCCAATAAGTCAACTGCTAAAACCTCTATATCAGACCGACACCAAGGTTTCATGGCAGTGCGGGTGCCAATGGTAATAAATCACAGGGAGAGAGAGCTCTTGGCCTACCGAAATGACCAAAAATGCTTTGGTAATCTATAGATTTGCACTCTAAGGTTGAAGTAATCTGGGATTTATCAGACATTGGCAAAGTACCCTTATTTAGTGCAGATCCCAAGAGAGGACAGAAGATCAAGCCTACGTGGCTGCATGGGGAGGGATGGAAGTCGTGGATGACCTTGGTGAGGATGGGTGGATGAAGCTTGCCCATTAGGATTTCAGCATGATCATTGTGTCAAGGAGACTGACCGATGCAAACACGAAATTAGCCCACAGCTGCCAGAGTCGAGCCAGAAGGATTTCAATCCTAAAGGATTCCTTTTCATTTGTGAGAGGGCCCAGATAAATACTCATTTCAGTGTTTGATCTGTTCACGAGCCAGTGGAAACTACCCGTGACTAACGGTTGCATTAGGAATCGAGAGAATCAGAAGTAAAAGCATGCCTTGCAAAGATTCATTTCGACTCGTATTTCCACATGAAGTCAATGAGAGGGCTAAAGTCTTAAAGCAATTTACAGAGTCGGCTGCTGCTGCCCATGAAGAAACACCAAAGCGACAAACCCTTTAGATTTCAATGTTAGTACTTGCAATGAGCATGAGGGTGGCGTCACTAACATGGCACCGGTTTTGTTTATTGGTCACGCACTTACTGTTGCCGCTCTTTCATTGAGCTTTTGCATAACTCTACTAGAATGAATGTGCCTGTGACAAACCACGCTGAATTCAAAATTACCGCAAAGAATGATTAGCTTAAAGGGTTTTGGGTGTTCTTCATGTTTCAAAAATTGGCATGTGGAACACTGGCAAACTTGCTTCCGAAACATAATTCCTGTAAAAGGTGATGGACATTCTCAATGAGGTATCATTCGCAAGAGGACGTAAAGGTTCCTTGTTATTTTACATTGACATTTCAGTCATTTAGCAGACGCTCTTTTCCAGAGCGACTTACGGTAATGAGCGCACGCATTTTTGCGCTTTTCTTTCCGTAAGGGTCCCCCGTGGGAAACGAACCCACAACACTATTATCAGTGAACACCGCCGCTCAGGGCCTTTTCTCTTCTGAATATTGTCCTGTTAACATCTTCTACACTTGTTAGGCCTACACCCTGTCGCCATACTTTAACATAATCTAAAATGAATATATAGTCAATGTTAATGTCAAGGATAAGTTTAGCAACTCTTTCAAGCAGCTCCCTCAACTCTATCCCCGTTGATAGCTACATCTAGACTCTTCCACCGATTTCTCATTGTGCTCGATAAAATACAATGTACGGCTCATATGATATGAGTTATTGTATATATTCTATACACTTTTTCGCCTGATAGACTACTACTGACTTCATTAAAGTATCTGAAGTACAGAAAACACAACCTCTAACTATTACTGACGGAAACAACTTTGAAATTACCACCTTTACAAGTTATGTTTTAGGAAGTGCTAGCAGGAGAGAAAGGTTCTGTCAAGGTGTAAGAGTTGCCTGGGTCCGGGTCATCCTCTTTGTCCACGGGCTGGATATCAGTCTGGGTTCTGGGACCCTGTTTCTGTGGTCTGGGGCCTGGTTTTTGAGTGGCTGGAGGGGGGCGGGTGGTGGATGAGGTCGGGAGTGGAGAGGAGATGGAGGAGGAGACACACTGGGGACAACAGAGCGGCCATGGGGTGCAGGGTGTGACCTGCCTGTCACTCCTAGACCCCGCTGCCATAAACGAGCCCCAGAAGGAGGACTTAAAGGTAGAACAGAGTGATGGACCGCCTGCCAGACACACACACACACACACACATCCACCCACGTATACACACAAAAAAACGCACACGCACGCACGCACACACACGCACACAAGGAAACAAGAGAAGAGAGTCACACTGAGACACTGAAAAGAAGGTCATACATGGACAATGTAATGTAGAATGAGAAAAGCATCCACATGGGATGACTGAGAGGTCTACTTACAACAAGATTACTTCCAGTTTCAATGTTTCTATGACCAGCAGTACAAAGTGAGGAGAACTGAAGCAGCAGTAGGGTTGCTGAATTCTGGGTAACTTTCCCAGAATCCCCAGGTTTTCCAGAAATCCTGGTTGGAGGATTCACTGATTCCCTGCTTATTCCCTCCTGATGCCAGGAATCTTCCAAACAAGATTTCTAGAAAACCTGGGAATTTTGGGAAGGTTAGAGGAATTCTGCAACCCTAAGCAGAGGGATGCCTGTTACTGACCGTTCTTGTCCATGGAGTGGGGCTCGGACTGCTTCTTGCCAATGTCAGCGAAGGAGCGGACAATGGGGATGCGATTGGCCAACTTCTTCTGGTTCTGGTGATGGTGCGTTTTGAGGAGGGTCTCTCTCACCTTCCTCCTCACCTCGTCCCCCAGTGGACCTGTGGTCTCCTGCTGGTCCAACACCATGTCTGACAAACAGGACCACACAGTCAACAGCTCAACAGCAACTAGGAAACCGTCCATTACATTCCGATTGCAATGTTCACAATTGTACAATGAAGATCATAGAACAGGGTCGTATTCACTAGGAACGGAACAGAAGCAAACGGGCCAAAACGGTGAGGGACCTAGCTGCAACTGTCCAATAAGAAATGCTGATTTTTGTTTCACGCAAATCCTTTTGCTACGGTATGCACTAAGGAATACGACAAAGGTGTACGGGGTAATTCCAGATGCCACTCTGTGCTCTACCGTACCTGCTACCTCCTCCACGGAGTTGGCCCTCATGTCGAGCAGCACGACGCCATTGAGGATGCAGCTGCGCAGCTCGAACAGGCTGTGCAGGGACAGCGTGGCCACGTAGGGCTTACTCCAGCGCTCCCCTCCATCCTCCACATCCTCCTCAAACTTCAGCCACCTGCATAAGGCACAAGTGCCCGCACTCTTAGAGAAGAATGTGTGGTCTAGAACTGTAGAAAAGGGCTCTTGTTTTTTCTCACACTTTTTCGCTAACTGTTCCTCTAATGGCACTTTTTTGTTAACCGTCTCTAAAATTGCAGCAGCCATAGAGATGTGTAGTGATCGCTACATTTCAGTCCTCAAATGGCGCCTCCCGGGTTATACAGGCTTTTGTGCACTAGAGATCTCTATACATCTCTATGATCTGAGCGCACCTGCACCCAATTTCCCTTGGTAAATACCTGAGATCCTTTGCAAAAGGGTTCTTTGGCTGTCCCCATAGGAGAAGTCTTTGAAGAACCATTTTTGGTTCCAGAGAGAACCCTTTCGACACAGGGTTCTAAATGGAACCCAAAAGGGTTCTACCTGGAACCAAAAAGGGTTCTCCTATGGTGACAGCTGAAGAACCCTTTTGGAACCCTTTTTTCTAAGCGTGCAGACCAGTAACACTGAGCCAAGGGACCAGGGGATAAATGACAGCCAGCTGTCTAGCCATCTGGAAGCCATGTGCTGATAGATCTCAACTTACACTGATGGGGACACCAAGGACACATCAGACATTACCCAAAAGCCTACCCAAATGCATTTCAGCCCAGCTTGAACAAAAAAGGGAATCAGGTGCTCGACTGAGGGACTTGGTTATCCAAAAAAAACATTTTTTTTTTTACCATTGGACACTTCAACAGGTGACTTTCCCAAGACAATACAGAATAAGTGTCACTCTGTGTCGGCATAAACCTTTTTTTACTCACAGGACAACTGAACGCCGTACACCGTGGCAGGGACAGACTAACTGAGTGACCAACTGACTGACTAACTGACAAGCTATGGCAAGTAAAAGCTCTGTCAGTCAATGACGTGACATTTGTGTCTAGATGCACTGTAGCACAGATAGCACTGCACAACAGGATATTTCTCCAGTCCAGACATTATGCTTGTGTACTCCAAGTAAACAAGCATTTCCTTTCGAGCTGGGCTCCCATGCATTGCTCATACAGCAGTCTTATAATTAGAGCTTTATATAGCCCATCTCCAAGGTTACACAACAATCTCTCTTTATGTAACGTTAACTCTTTCAGGTAACAGTTGTTTAATGTTTCTGACATTATGATATTGCAATAAGGAATACATTATAGATCCTAAATCATATTGTGTATATAACAATTTAATCACTTAGCATGATTAAAAAGCAACAGGTTAAAAAAACAACCTATGGATTACGTTGGATTTGACTAAAAGCGTTCAGTAATAACATGGACTTGTCCGTGATTGGCTGACGGGCCAGGGGTGTGTCATGTGACTCCCTACCTGGCGGTTTCCCTCCACTCGGCTTCCTCTCCGTCTTTCAGGCAGATCTCGTCCAGCTCAGTGAAGAGGTCATGGGGGATGTGCTCCTCGTCGTCATCCTCTGTGCCCAGGAGGAACTGCACTCTCTGGGATGGCGTGTCTGAAGCACAGGGTCCAATAAGGTCATCACTTACAGTACTGTCTGCCATACACACCCCCTGACTACGGACCTCTGCAGGACGTTATGCACATACACTTTCGGGAACTTTGCACATTTGCACTTTTTCACTTTTGTAAAAATAAACATAGCTACTATTTTCATGGGTATATTTCATGAGTATATTTGATGAGTTTTGAATTCAAATGTATATATTTATTGCGATGTGTAGACAGAATCCCCTCTTTTGAAATGCATTATGCAGCCATATAGACGTAACATGTGATTACAGAATCCTATCACCTATAAGATGATAGAAATATGATATACTGTAAGAACAGATGATGAGGAGGAAAATTGCATTATTCTACCCCAAGGTACCAGACACTTTGACTGCTGCTTTGAAATGTGCCAGCCAGCTAGTGTGGCAAGACTCACTGTATGTGGGAGACTCTCTTCCATCCTCCACTCCAGAGTCCCGCTCCCTGCTCCTCTTCCTGTGTCTATGTCCATGATGCCGATGCCTCCGATGGCTCTTCCTTCCCAGGGGGACATGTACCCCGATGTAGAGTGTCCTGTGACCTGGAGGCAGCCATCACAGAGAGAGAAATAAGATTTAGACAAAATAATGGAGGATAAGGTAAGAAGTACACAAGGAGATACATGATTACATTCAGAGCAGTTACTGACTCAGCCTGCTCCTTCTGTTTGTTACTGACTCCTTCTGAGTTACTGACTCAGCCTGCTCCTTCTGTTTGTTACTGACTCCTTCTGAGTTACTGACTCAGCCTGCTCCTTCTGTTTGTTACTGACTCCTTCTGAGTTACTGACTCAGCCTGCTCCTTCTGTTTGTTACTGACTCCTTCTGAGTTACTGACTCAGCCTGCTCCTTCTGTTTGTTACTGACTCCTTCTGAGTTACTGACTCCTTCTGAGTTACTGACTCAGCCTGCTCCTTCTGTTTGTTACTGACTCCTTCTGAGTTACTGACTCCTTCTGAGTTACTGACTCAGCCTGCTCCTTCTGTTGTTACTGACTCCTTCTGAGTTACTGACTCAGCCTGCTCCTTCTGTTTGTTACTGACTCCTTCTGAGTTACTGACTCCTTCTGAGTTACTGACTCAGCCTGCTCCTTCTGTTTGTTACTGACTCCTTCTGAGTTACTGACTCAGCCTGCTCCTTCTGTTTGTTACTGACTCCTTCTGAGTTACTGACTCAGCCTGCTCCTTCTGTTTGTTACTGACTCCTTCTGAGTTACTGACTCAGCCTGCTCCTTCTGTTTGTTACTGACTCCTTCTGAGTTACTGACTCCTTCTGAGTTACTGACTCAGCCTGCTCCTTCTGTTTGTTACTGACTCCTTCTGTTTGACTCAGCCTGCTCCTTCTGTTTGTTACTGACTCCTTCTGAGTTACTGACTCAAGCCTGCTCCTTCTGTTTGTTACTGACTCCTTCTGAGTTACTGACTCCTTCTGAGTTACTGACTCCTTCTGTTTGTTACTGACTCCTTCTGTTTGTTACTGACTCCTTCTGAGTTACTGACTCCTTCTGAGTGACTGACTCAGCCTGCTCCTTCTGTTTGTTACTGACTCCTTCTGAGTTACTGACTCCTTCTGTTTGTTACTGACTCCTTCTGAGTTACTGACTCCTTCTGAGTTACTGACTCCTCCTGAGTTACTGACTCCTTCTGAGTTACTGACTCCTTCTGTTTGTTACTGACTCCTTCTGAGTTACTGACTCCTTCTGAGTTACTGACTCCTTCTGAGTGACTGACTCAGCCTGCTCCTTCTGTTTGTTACTGACTCCTTCTGAGTTACTGACTCCTTCTGTTTGTTACCGACCCCTGAGTTACTGACTCCTTCTGAGTTACTGACTCCTTCTGAGTTACTGACTCCTTCTGAGTTACTGACTCCTTCTGTTTGTTACTGACTCCTTCTGAGTTACTGACTCCTTCTGAGTTACTGACTCCTTCTGTTTGTTACTGACTCCTTCTGAGTTACTGACTCCTTCTGAGTTACTGACTCCTTCTGAGTTACTGACTCAGCCTGCTCCTTCTGTTTGTTACTGACTCCTTCTGAGTTACTGACTCAGCCTGCTCCTTCTGTTTGTTACTGACTCCTTCTGAGTTACTGACTCCTTCTGAGTTACTGACTCAGCCTGCTCCTTCTGTTTGTTACTGACTCCTTCTGAGTTACTGACTCAGCCTGCTCCTTCTGTTTGTTACTGACTCCTTCTGAGTTACTGACTCAGCCTGCTCCTTCTGTTTGTTACTGACTCCTTCTGAGTTACTGACTCAGCCTGCTCCTTCTGTTTGTTACTGACTCCTTCTGAGTTACTGACTCAGCCTGCTCCTTCTGTTTGTTACTGACTCCTTCTGAGTTACTGACTCAGCCTGCTCCTTCTGTTTGTTACTGACTCCTTCTGAGTTACTGACTCAAGCCTGCTCCTTCTGTTTGTTACTGACTCCTTCTGAGTTACTGACTCCTTCTGAGTTACTGACTCCTTCTGTTTGTTACTGACTCCTTCTGAGTTACTGACTCCTTCTGTTTGTTACTGACTCCTTCTGAGTTACTGACTCCTTCTGAGTGACTGACTCAGCCTGCTCCTTCTGTTTGTTACTGACTCCTTCTGAGTTACTGACTCCTTCTGTTTGTTACTGACTCCTTCTGAGTTACTGACTCCTTCTGAGTTACTGACTCCTCCTGAGTTACTGACTCCTTCTGAGTTACTGACTCCTTCTGTTTGTTACTGACTCCTTCTGAGTTACTGACTCCTTCTGAGTTACTGACTCCTTCTGAGTTACTGACTCCTTCTGAGTGACTGACTCAGCCTGCTCCTTCTGTTTGTTACTGACTCCTTCTGAGTTACTGACTCCTTCTGTTTGTTACCGACCCCTGAGTTACTGACTCCTTCTGAGTTACTGACTCCTTCTGAGTTACTGACTCCTTCTTTGTTACTGACTCCTTCTGAGTTACTGACTCCTTCTGAGTTACTGACTCCTTCTGTTTGTTACTGACTCCTTCTGAGTTACTGACTCCTTCTGAGTTACTGACTCCTTCTGAGTTACTGACTCCTTCTTTGTTACTGACTCCTTCTGAGTTACTGACTCCTTCTGAGTTACTGACTCCTTCTGTTTGAGTTACTGACTCCTTCTGAGTTACTGACTCCTTCTGAGTTACTGACTCCTTCTGAGTTACTGACTCCTTCTGAGTTACTGACTCCTTCTGAGTTACTGACTCCTTCTGTTTGTTACTGACTCCTGAGTTACTGACTCCTTCTGAGTTACTGACTCCTCCTGAGTTACTGACTCCTTCTGAGTTACTGACTCCTTCTGAGTTACTGACTCCTTCTGAGTTACTGACTCCTTCTGAGTTACTGACTCCTTCTGAGTTACTGACTCCTTCTGAGTTACTGACTCCTTCTGTTTGTTACTGACTCCTTCTGAGTTACTGACTCCTTCTGTTTGTTACTGACTCCTTCTGAGTTACTGACTCCTTCTGAGTTACTGACTCCTTCTGAGTTACTGACTCCTTCTTTGTTACTGACTCCTTCTGAGTTACTGACTCCTTCTGAGTTACTGACTCCTTCTGTTTGTTACTGACTCTGAGTTACTGACTCCTTCTGAGTTTGACTGAGTTACTGACTCCTTCTGAGTTACTGACTCCTTCTGAGTTACTGACTCCTTCTGAGTTACTGACTCCTTCTGAGTTACTGACTCCTTCTCTCCTTCTGACTCCTTCTCTCTCCTTCTGACTCCGCCTACTCCTTCTGTTTGTATATATCGGTCAACTTCCAACAGCAATATGCCCACAGAAAATAAATGACTTAGTTTGTTACTCAATACAGTACATACCGAGTAAATACCAGCTTAAACGGGGCTGTAAAAATAAAAATAAAGCATTACAAAATTGAATGAATATACTGTGACTTCTAATAATCTGGATTCATGCTTCTAAGGTCATGTCACTGGTATTTCATTGAGCGATACCTACCACACATCTATTTGACATTAAAGAACTGGCACGTATGCAACCCCTTTTACTTATATCATGACTTTGTATCAGTCTAAGTCTAAAAATACATCTCTGGGAATGTTCTTAGCTTCAACATCTGCCACAGAAGTAAAATACCGGATTGGGTTCCCTTAAAACCCCCTTAGAGCATCATCTGGTAGGATGAATAAATAATTTAATAAAAACTCACCTAAAAATAGTGAACAGATTTGACATGTAAGCTAATATTTGATATCAAACCGTTTTGATACTTATTTATATTCGATGTCATATTACTGTTAAACTGAGTTACATAAATGGCACAGTTGTCAATGTAATACGGGAAAAGCAAACTATTGAGTGAAGTACACCGATTGCAAAGTATATTTTACCATCTATAAATGGTAAATATTTGACCGTGTGTGCATGAATATTGTATAGGTAGTTATATAAATATGTCTAATGTTCTGCAATTGATGAGTCATTCACACTGGTCTCATCTATAAACTCAAAACAAACCGTATGGTGTACACAACCAGAGCTGCAGATTGGTGGAGGATGAGCAGGCAGAAGGGGTGGACCGTCACCCTGCCGATATCAGTGAGGCTGAATAGATGTGGTGCTGTGACAGTGTGAGGGTAATCCACCCAGACTCCAGCCTGCTCTCTCCTCAGGGAGAAACACAGCTTTGTGAGTGCTCCTTCAGGCCTGGGGCTACGGTCAGGCAGCTAGCAGCCTCTGCTGTTCAAACCAATCCCAGTTATCCCAGCCCCGACCACTAGGGTATCAGGACTAATCACTGCCTTCAGTGCTATGATGAATGCATGGCTGGAAATGAAGATGAGATGAATTGTAAGTAATGTCCTTGAAAGCTCCGCATAAATGGTTCTGCGGACTCTTGATACTGTTACTGGAGCTCTGTGCTTTTGTGTGCTCAAGCAGCTCTTTTGTTGCCACCCTCTGTAGTCTCATGGGTACGGAGTCCATATTAGGACAGCCTCTGTCTCAGCAGGAGATGCCTCAGTCTAGAAAACAACCTATTCTCTGGATGCCATGTAGGTGGCCTTCGAGTCTTCCTTCCTCAAAACTGAATTAAGGCCTCAAGGCATTGTACTTCATAAAGTTGGTGTACCTTCGAGTTCCTCCTTTTCAAAGTTGGTTTTCAGCATGGACCGGGTTCCACCTCTGTCCACCACAGCCTCTTCATCATTTCTCTGTGAAGGACAGACAGAGTTCTGTCAGTATCTGTTGTTAGAGGATGATTGAAATGGTCAGAAATGGTCTGTCTTTGTTACTTTTCTATTCTTCACGCGTCATTATTCGCGTTATTATTATTATAACGTTTTGTAAAATTTGCATGTGACTTTAGGCTACTTTAGGCTACTGAATATCACAAAAAATCTTATCAAAGGTATATCTCTAGTCTAAACCATGGTATTAAGATAGCATGTCCTTGTGTTGATATTTACAGCAGAGAGCATTTTAATAGCAGTTGACCTTTTTTTAAATGTGTTTTTATTATTTAACCTTTACGTAACCAGGAAGAAACCCATTGAGACAAACAATCTCTTCTGTGTGCTTCCTCACTGAGCTCAGTGAATAAACACACTAACCACTTTAATAAGGCAGTTTCCATGGCAACCAATAGCATGTCTGCTCAACTAATCGAGAAAATACTGTAGTCATAATCGTCAAACACATTGTTGGACAGGCCTCTAAACCAGCCAAGCAGCCAATCAACAACTGAAACCTAAAGTGGTGTAGTAGTGATTATGTGCATTGCTTGACGGTAATTTTGTTCCAACATGGGAACAATTGCAATGTTGAATCCATATAGTGATTACATTCATTATCTTCCCCAGGAGAATATATTTTCTTTAAAACAGACTCCATCCATAATACCCAGGAGTCTCGTTAGGCACGGTTGCTTTGAGGTGCAGTGAATCAGACTGATCACAATGCGGTTCATCAGAACGGCACACCGCGCTTGTTGTCTCGGTGCTGCATCAGGCACATAGTAGCCAGGTCACGTAGGCATTTCAATGTGGCCAACTCAATATCTACTAGAAAGTAAACAACAAAGCACTCAAGAGTTTATAACATGACCAAATGTCGATGACGTACTTCCAGAGTAACAAGAAACATAAACTAGTACGTATGCTGCCCAAGTATTGGGCCAAGAGAAGGTTAAAACAGGGCAACATAACAGACGGGCTATAGTATATAAGACATTTGTAAGATGGAGGTTAACCTCAGAATACTTCATTAAAGACAGCTGGATAGTAAGGATTTGTGTATGTTTAGCAAAGCCCCAGTCTGAGAGAGCCTCTTCTAAAAACACTTACCAACAGAGAGAATAACCACTCAGTCCCATTGTGAATTAACTGTGATGCAGTTACTAAACACAATTTTAACACATTTGGCACCTCACACACAATCCTGCACGGCAAGATGCTTCTGCTAGCCAAAATAATCGATGGAGGAAAGAGAGAGAGAGAGAGAGAGAGAGAGAGAGAGAGAGAGAGAGAGAGAGAGAGAGAGAGAGAGAGAGAGAGAGAGAGAGAGAGAGAGAGAGAGAGAGAGAGAGAGAGAGAGAGAGGGGGGAGAGAGGGAGAGAGTTGTTGTCGAGAGAGAGAGAGAGAGAGAGAGAGAGAGAGAGAGAGAGAGAGAGAGAGAGAGAGAGAGAGAGAGAGAGAGAGAGAGAGAGAGAGAGAGAGAGAGAGAGAGAGAGAGCGTTGTGGTCGTTTTGGGTACTGGGTGTCACAACATGACAAGGTGTTCACAAATCGAATTTCAAAAGATTTCCCCTTCGAAACCCTGGGAATTACAATCTCCAACTGAGCAGTCTTCATCCTGATCAGACTTTGTCCAGATGTGGTGTATTATTAATGTTTATTACAGACTCACATTGACAAATCTTCCACTCCCAACCAAACATGACAGTGATAATAATTCACAAGGTTGTGAGCAGGTGCAACAGCAATAAATAAGTGACTTATGCTTTGTCATTGTTATGACTTGAGTTATGGTCTCAGGATGGCTGTTGTAGTCCAAATGTTATGTTGCTACTAGCAAACCATAAGAACCTATGAATAGCCGAGATGGCCAGGAAATCCAACAACCCAAGAACTTCAAGCTGTCTCACCCCTGCTTGAGTGGAACACAAACCCTATAGTGTTCCATCTAAATTAGAGGTCGACCGATTAATCAGAATGGCCGATTAATTAGGGCCGTTTCAAGTTTTCATAACAATCGGAAATCTGTATTTTTGGACACCGATTTTGCCCAAAAAATATATAGATATTTTTTTTACACCGGTATTTAATCTTTATTTAACTAGGCAAGTCAGTTAAGAACACATTCTTATTTTCAATGACGGCCTAGGAACAGTGGGTTAACTGCCTTGTTCAGTGCAGAAAGACAGATTTTCACATTGTCAGCTCGGGGGATCCAATCTTGCAACCTTACAGTTAATTATTCCTTGTGCACTCCACAAGGAGACTGCCTGTTACGCGAATGCAGTAAGCCAAGGTAAGTTGCTAGCTAGCATTAAACTTATCTTATAAAATTAATCAATCATAATCACTAATTAACTACACACGGTTGATGATATTACTAGATATTATCTAGCGTGTCCTGCGTTGCATATAATCTGACTGAGCATACAAGTATCTAAGTATCTGACTGAGCGGTGGTAGGCAGAAGCAGGCGCGTAAACATTCATTCAAACAGCACTTTTGTGCGTTTTGCCAGCAGCTCTTCATTGTGCGTCAAGCATTGCACTGTTTATGACTTCAAGCCTATCAACTCCCGAGATGAAATGGTAACCGAAGTGAAATGGCTAGATAGTTAGCGCGTGCTAATAGCGTTTCAAACGTCACTCGCTCTGAGCCTGTGATTTTTTCCCTTGCTCTTCATGGGTAACGCTGCTTCGAGGGGGGCTGTTGTCGTTGTGTTCCTGGTTCGAGCCCAGGGAAGAGCGAGGAGAGGGATGGAAGCTATACGGTTACACTGGCAATACTAAAGTGCCTATAAGAACATCCAATAGTCAAAGGTTAATGAAATACAAATGGTATAGAGGGAAATAGTCCTATAATTTCTATAATAACTCCAACCTAAAACTTCTTAACTGGGAATATTGAAGACTCATGTTAAAAGGAACCACCATATGTTCTCATGTTCTGAGCTAGGAACATATTGCACTTTTACTTTCTTCTCCAAAACATTGTTTTTGCATTATTTAAACCAAATTGAACATGTTTCATTATTTATTTGAGGCTAAATTGATTTTTATTGATGTATTATATTAAGTTAAAATAAGTGTTCATTCAGTATTGTTGTAATTATCATTATTACAAATACAGGTTTTTAAAATAGGCCGATTAATCGGTATCGGCTTTTTCGTCCTCCAATAATCGGTATCGGCGCTGAAAAATCTGAATCGATCGACCTCTAATCTAAATGCAAGTACTTCTACTAGTACTGTTGCTCTATCACGGCCTGCTGTATCCCCAGACACACAGCTGGCCTGACAAGACCACTAAATCATCAGAGCTTTGCTCAAGCCTTCACAGTAGTTCACAGCTCTACGTTTTAACAAGCCTTATTTAGTGCCTTCCAGTCACTTACTACGCTACTAAGTGCAATTGCTAATGTGTGCATGTGGCAGCTTGGAGGACATATGACCAGAACTCCTAGGAAATGGGGGAGGTTGGTACTACAGGAAGAGGCAGGAGCGTGCACGTCACCAGCCCACTCAGTGACGTCCGCAAGAGATACATACACTGCCTGTCTGTCGGCCTCAAGGGCACCTTTGAAGAGACAGCTGAGACAGCTGAGAGAGGGAGAGAGAGAGAGAGAGAGAGAGAGAGAGAGAGAGAGAGAGAGAGAGAGAGAGAGAGAGAGAGAGAGAGAGAGAGAGAGAGAGAGAGAGAGAGAGAGAGAGAGAGAGAGAGAGAGAGAGAGAGAGAGAGAGGACATATGAAGATATATTTCTTCAAACAGCTAGCAGGTGGAGCGAGTGAACTGTGGGAAGGCTAGTAAATGCAGCACTTCAATGATACTGCCCCCTACAAAGTGCCATTGGATGCTGTGTTTTTGTCCGTCTTGCTCGCCGGGTCTACACTTTGATTGGTTTATCAGTATTGACTGTCAGCAACACACTGTAGCATTGGATAGGCCTGCATACATTTGAAGGATCCGGTAGTTTGTTGTGCCATATGCTCTACATTTGAGTCACCTCTCACACACACACACACACACACACACACAGGCTCACAGACATGAGAGCACGTCTTTCAAAAGAAAAGCATTTTATGCCATAAAAATAAATGACTTTTAATCTGTATAAAACATAATCCAGCTCCTGCTTCTCTTGACATAAATACTATTATTCCAATCTCACCCTGTCCATGTGACCCCAAAAGCTGTCTTCTTATATTTAGTGGGGAAATGGGCAGAATCGAAAGCAACAGGACTACTATCCATGTCTCTGACCATAGGACCAGTAACAATACCCGGATAATGTTACATGGCGACGGAAGTGGAGCCGATATTGGGTGAAGGTTGTGCAATGTAACAGCATTATTTAGACTTAGGGATGCAACCCATTCGATAAAATACGGAACGGTTCCGTATTTCACTGAAAGAATACACGTTTTGTTTTCGAAATTATAGTTTCCAGGTTTGACCATGTTAATGGCCTAAGGCTCGTATTTCGGTGTGTTTATTATATTATAATTAAGTCTATGATTTGATATTCGATAGAGCAGTCTGACTGAGCGGTGGTAGTCAGCAGCAGGCCCGTAAGCATTGATTCAAACAGCACTTTACTGCATTTGCCAGCAGCGCTAAGCAATGCTTGAAGCACAGGGCTATTGACTTCAAACCTATCAACTCCGAGATTAGCCTGGCAATACTATAGTTGTCAGCGTCGTGTGTATAGGTGGCAGGGAAGTCAAAATGGAGTGAAAATTGAGACTTTTAATAATTGACCACGTAACATGCTCCATAACACTAAAATATACAGACATAAACAAACATGGGTACGAGGGCCCGACGCGCACCTATACAACATAAAACTACACTGACAATAAAACCATCTCTGACAAAGACATGATGGGAGCAGAGGGTTAAACAGAGGGTTAAATACACAACAGGTAATGAGTGGGATTGGAAACAGGTGTGTGGGAAGACAAGACAAAACCAATGGAAAATGAGAAATGGATCAAAGATGTCTAGAAGACCGGTGACGTCGACCACCGAGCACCGCCCGAACAAGGAGAGGCAACGACTTCGGCAGAAGTCATGATAATAGTGCCTATAAGAATATCCAATAGTCAAAGGTATATGAAATACAAATGGTATAGAGATAAATAGTTGGTTGACTTAAACGTTAGCTTCTTTACATGGCACATATTGCACTTATACTTTCTTCTCCAACACTGTGTTTTTGCATTATTTAAACCAAATTGAACATGTTTCATTATTTATTTGAGACTAAATTGATTTTATTTATGTTTAAATTAAGATCAAATAAAAGTGTTCATTGTTCATTCAGTATTGTTGTAATTGTCATTATTACAAATATATATAAAAATAGTCAGATTAATATACTTTTCTGGTCCTCCAATAATCGGTATCGGCATTGAAAAATCACAATCGGTCGACCTCTACCTCCCAGACTCAGGAAAACCCTAGGGGTTTTTCAATCTCGTGAGATACTTTATTCCGTCTTATTCTGAAATAGCTTTATAGGATTGACGAAAGGGAGGAGGGGTCACAAAAAAAATAGAGTGGAGTTAATAGTGTGAGGAAGCGTTTGTCAAGCTAAAGAAGCAATTGTGTCAGGCACCAGCATCGGGGTTGCCAAACCTAAAAGTGCCTTTTACATTTTATACAAAAAATGATTAATGAGTGGGGGGGGGGGACAGTGGCCTACCTGTGAACAGAAGTTATCATGTTTTGTTTTGTCTATAATTTAAAACCTTTCATTCACCTGGTAAAGTAACGTTAGACAGAAAGAGAAAGAGTATAGCAGAGATTGTAGAGGGAAACAAGTGTTAAAGTGGAAGAGAAATGTACTGGGTGATGGTGATTGAGAGGGCTTCTGAGTTAAAGGAAACAGAGGTGTAGATTAATTGGAAAGTAAAATGGTTTAAGATTTAGCAAAGTGAAAACTAATGAAATTTGTATTTTCTATTTTAGGAGAGGATGGGGACAGTCCCTGTCCCTATCTCTCTCTTTGAAATGTTTCCCAATTGGGAAAACAGTTAGTGAAATTCTGCAGTTTTATAAAGTATAAACATACCTGATCCGGCCGTAGAGGGAGCTCACAAATAAGTAAGGCCTGACCATTGGTTTGTTTGTTTTTGCCCTACGTTTTAAAAAACAAACCAGCACACATGGGCACACAACCCACCGGTTATGAATATTTGTTATTGGAGTTAATACCGCGTTTGATTTATTGTGTGGGGTCTTTTTAATTTGGTTGTAAACTGGGTACGCAGAATGATAGAACTATTTGAAATGGTTTTAAATGGTTTCGGAAGTACAGGGAAAGAAAATACTTAATAGGACTGACTGACCTCTGACCTCTGTTCTGACTTCCTGGTGAGACCTAATCAACCTAACTAGCAAGACTAAAGACATTGGGTGAGTTTAAAATGGGCTATGTATACACTATATTTAGGAAGACGTTTATAATCTAGCAATAGTCCTATGTGTGATTCAGAACACGAAGAAGAGAGAGAGAGCGCTGCCCCTGAATGAGGGACACCTGTCTCTAGTCTATTTTACCATTACCTCATGGGATATAATTACTTCCTTAATGGAGTTCTCAAGAGTTGTAAAAAATTTGATTTTTTATTCTAATTTATTGATATTTTATTTAACAGAAAGTGTTGTTTTTTAAATTACCGGTCCCCTGGGGGACCTCATATCGCTAACGAACAGCCTTTTTTTTGTCCTGTTTCGGAAGTAAATACATTTGGATACCTTTGATGTACCGTTAGAGGAATACTGACCGTTATTAGTCAGTATGGCAATGTAACGTTATTGATCTGTCAGTTTCCCTAGCTAATTCCCTACTTTTCACACTGACATAGTAATACACAGCTCTAACATTACAGGCTTCACTGACATGGTGCACAGGAGAGGTCTGCGTGGACCGATTTCTTCATCCCGCTCCCGCCCACCCCCGCTGGCTTTCTGTCTGACTCACCTGTTACCACAAAAACGGGTCCCAAACCCAACCGCAATCCCACAAATGTTATTTTAGGCATATGTGACGCAGCTCACTTGCCAGCCAAGGTCCTAGCAATTTTGCGCCCTATAGGCAATATCAAAAGCACATAAATAACTTAAGAAATAAGTTAAATTACCAGAGATTCTCACATCGGCCTTATATTGTATTACTGGGCTATATCAGCCAATATGCTAGATGTAGTTTGAAGAGAGTACTTACATTTCCTTGGAAAGATAACTTCCCTGTGCTTCTCTGCCCTTGCATAGGCTATAGCCTACATATTTTAGTTGACACGCACACCTGATCTCGCAGGTATGGCTACTGAACTGTAAGCAGCGAGAATGATGACAGCAACACTTGCTACATTTTGCATAGGACTACAGAATAAAGCCTACTTTTCAGGAGGAAGATTTGCGAGCAGAGACAAATAAATGGGTAATCAATACTTACTGAAAATGAAAAGGCGCAACGCTCGCTTGGTAACACGTGTAATGCAGCCAGTCGTATATTCAAAACCGTTCATTGTGTCTTCATTGTGTTTGTGGACATCCTTCACCACACAACCATTGATCCAAAATATGAGTTTACTGTGAAATATCATGAGTCCATTGATTTAATCGCCAAAACACAACATAATGATATCTTCTCAGTTTAGTTATTTTAACAACGGGTTAATCCAATAGCAAGATACATGTTTCAAAATTGAGCTTTGAATGTAGTATGCTACAGTACTGTAAATTGCGGGTCGTATGCTCATGGGGATGGCAATCATACATCATCCACCTGGAATGTAATCTTGTATTGTATTTTATAGTATTGTCTTATGCTTATGTATTGTAGTGGTACTGTACGCGGCTCAGTTCACAAGAGCATGGCACGAGCAACAGCAGATTTGTGGGTTTAATTCCCACTGGGGTCACATACCAAAATGTGTGGACTGTTGTCATTTTGGATAAAGGTGTCTGCTACGTAAATGGCATATATTACAGTATTACAGTACTTTATTGTCCAATGCAATTTTAGTAAAGCAGTGTGTATAAGTTTACCAAATGTTTAAGTGATCATCAATGAAGTGCAATCGGATGAACTAATAGTAAGATGTATTTTAACAAAAGAGAAGAGAATCATAGCAAAAGTAATGAGAGCATTGCGTGGTGAAAGGCAATTACTTTATATGAACATATATTGCAATGTGAAACATGTATTTTCTAGATGAAAAAGTGACTATATGATGTTGTGTGTTGTATGTAGTCTATTGAACATGTGCTTAGAGTTTTGAAACAAGCCATTTTGACTTTCTGTTTTGAGGTTTGTGTTAAGAGTTGTGAAAATGTACCACATACTTGTGAACATTGGACCCAGTGACTGGACAAAACTGCACTCAATAAACTGAAGCCAATTGAACAGGTTATACTACATACACTTGAAATACAGTCATAGAAATTGCTTAACATTTTTAAATAGAAGAGTTTGACATAAAGCACCATGTACGCAGTACAAATATTTAGAAACATTGCCAAGAATTAGCATCTTGTACAGAACGTGTACACTAAGAATGATGAAATCAGCTTTATTTTGATGCTGTTCACTAAGACGATCGGAAACTCAGATGAAACCTACTTTTTTAGGAACAAAAATAAGTCGATTTTTGTCTAGAGTATAAGCCAAACAAGTGGGGGAAAACCTTGCTGGCATCAAAAAGCTCAATTTAGCTTAGAATACAGCAGTACTGTACTGATTCTTCAGTCAGCACTATGCCCTCTCACACAAAACATACACTTGTGGGATGATGTCATGTGTGTGAATGGGTGGAGGGACAGTGTAATGACAAAAAAAAAAGCACAGACCAAGTACTTTAGACCAGGGCCCAGAATTTCTTTTACTTTATGGTTTTGTCTTGCCACATGTTTAACTGAAACCTGTTTCGGTCATCAGAAGCTCTGGTCCAGGACGTCTACGCACAGCTTACAGATGCTGAACCATCTTGTAGAAGAAGGCGGCTCAGCGTCAGCAAGCCGCACGTCAACGCCCTGGACCAGAGCTAGGACACCAGGGCCAATTTGGATGCTGAAGGACACTGCTGTCCATCCACAGCTGCAGTGGCACATGGGTCAGACTCCATGGCCAAGGCCCAGGGTGATAATCTGAATGCTAATACACAGGAGGGATCAAAGTCTGTGCAGTGCTACAGGATTAAAGTACAACACTGCACATTTTGTTTCGCGATACATTACATTAGCCTACATTAAAATGAGCCGTTACTGTATTCTGTTACTGCTTCCCGAAGCGTGTTTATGTTTTGCCGTGTATAGCCTTCTTTGCTGTCTGTAGGCCAAATGCATATGTTGTGGTGCGTGTAGAGAGTTAAAGTAGTGTACAACTGTTTTAGGGTTCATCTAACTGTTCTCCAGAAGCAATGGCTTGTGACCTACTTTCACACTCTTAGAACACCTCTCAATGTGCGGGGTTTGGGACTAACCTGGTGGGCTATATCCAAAACCCCTAATGAGAATGACATAAGTGCATAGAAGCATGACATACTGTAGGAATGAGGAACGAGAGTAAAAAGACGACCAAAGGTTGGTAGGCTACAATACATGTCCTGAACAACAGTGGTGGAAATAGGGAGTGTGATGATGATGATGATGATGAATAGGGTTGGCCTAACTCACACTGTTTGAGTGGCGTGCGCTCAAAGCAAAGCCATCTTTTAAGGGCAGAGGACTGGAGGATTGCTGGGAGCAGCCAAAGTGATTTCATTGGACGAGGGGTCTGATCCCTGCATATGGCAATGGTCACTCTGGCGGCATCAGCACCAGGCCAGCAGCGTCATAATAATGACAACAACACTGGGCTCAGATGAGCTCAGCTTGGCATAGAACACAACTTACATAGTACAGTGAATACAGTCTTGTTCAACTTCCAATCACTTTTCCCCAACAAAGTTGGCACATCTCGAAGACTCAAGAATGACATCCAAGGGACAGAGACCCAATAGGCTTTGTAATACAAAATTGCCTTTGCTGGTGCAGAGTACACATGAGTGCACTTATCTCCTTTCCTGCATCCCAGGAATCAATGGCTGACACAGCAGGATAGGCTCTCTACTCTCTCTGTTCCCTTCTCTCCTCTCTCTTCTCTCTTCTCTCTCCACTTTCCACTCTCCTCTCTTTCCTCTATCTCTCTCCTCTCTCCACTCTCATCTCTCTTCTCTATTCTCTCCCATCTCCTCTCTCTCCTCTCCTCTCTCTTCTCTCCTCTTTCCTTATTCCTCTCTCTTCTCTCCTTTCTCCTCTGCTCTCTCCTCATTCCTTTCTCTCTTCTCTCCTCTCTCTTCTCTCCTTTCTCCTCTGCTCTCTCCTCATTCCTTTCTCTCTTCTCTCCTCTCTCTTCTCTCCTTTCTCCTCTCTGCTCTCTCCTCATTCCTTTCTCTCTTCTCTCTTCTCTCCTTTCTCCTCTCTGCTCTCTCCTCATTCCTTTCTCTCTTCTCTGCCACCTGTCCTCTACTGTATCACTCTCCTATCTCCTCCTATCTCTCAGAGTTAACATTGTACACTTACATACAACGTTAACTCTGCCATTAAACTAAAGCCATTCAAATAGTGCGTCCTTGTGTTAAATTTTCCCTTTGACATGTCATTAAAGAACAGGATACTGCATGCATGATGAAGTCAAGCTGTTTGACATTGAGGTGCACAGATATTTCCAGAAAGGCTATCAGCAGCACCAACAAACACCAGCATCAAACACACATCCTTTAACCTTAGATAACCTTAAGAACACCCGGAGATGAAAGAAACTCCCAAACACAGAGCAGAGAACAGAGCATACCTTTACAGAGTAAACAGAGCACAGGCATACCGTTACAGAGTAAACAGAGCACCGGCATACCTTTAAAGAATAAAAGCGACTGTTGGGATCCAAGCCTCCAGCAGAATGCATGACCTTTCCCTTTCCTCCTGTAGTTAAGAGTGCTGCTGTGCTGAGGAGAGAAGGCTGAGCCGAGCTGAGCTCCGTAGTACCAGCGTGCCTCTGCTGCCAGGACAGGCACACACGCGGCTAAGCAATCTACCCTCTCAACATGCCAGGAACCGACTTACAAACGCACCACTCACTGCCTCTGTTGATTCAGCCATTTATCCACCAATCCTGCATGAGATTACAGCAGTGACATCACTGGTGTCCAGCCTCTTATCTAAGAGGGAGCTAGCTGGTGCTAAGCCACTGTGTTTCCCTCTTTTGTATGGCTTTCAGTGTATAGCCCCTGTAGCAGCAGCTTGCCATCGCTGCGCTGCTCCATACCGCACCGCAGAGCACAGAGCATCGCCTTGCGACTCCCCTGGGGCTGCTGGGCGAGTTCCCAGTATCTGCAGCATGACCTGTCAGCTCAGCCACTCTGGCCTGACCTTGATCTCTCTCTCTCTCTCTCTCTCTCTCTCTCTCTCTCTCTCTCTCTCTCTCTCTCTCTCTCTCTCTCTCTCTCTCTCTCTCTCTCTCTCTCTCTCTCTCTGTGCTGATTGGAGCTCAGGTAAGCCAAGGGGCAATACAAAAGATGGAAAGCCATCTCACCAATGTAGCCAACTAAAACCCTTCTGTGCAGTGTAGGGGCCTAACTTCATTATTGTAAATGCTGCATTGACTCCCAGTACCAGAACAATATTTGTCTGTGTATAACTGCCAGGATTGAACAAGGACAACACTCACACTGACAATGAAGGAAATCAATTGTTAAGGATTGATTCTATGAATCTATTGTAGTCACACTGGGATGTGCTTCGACAGAGAGACCAGTGAACATTTTCAAGCACTTTAAAAATATATCAGAGGGTTAACTTACCACACTTCTGCCTCCAGGAGTTGACACCTGAAAAGACAATATTGTCATTATCAGCATTTTTTAGGCAAGCAAGAACATGGTATGAAACCTAACAACTTCAAAAGCAACTGAGTAACCTGTGCAAGGCAGAAGCTGTCCTGCCTTCCAGAAGTCTTGCGCCTGCGTCCCAAATGACACCCTAATCCATTTTGCAGAGCCCTGGTCAAAAGTAGTGCACTATAAAGTAATAGGGTGTAGGGTTGGATGGTATCCAGATTTTATACCATCACACCGTTTCTGTACCATACCGGGGTACACAGTATTACCAGAAGTACACACAAGAGGCGCTATAAAACGAATTAAACAAACATTTAGGAAACAGGGATCTTGATCCAGGACGGGGGTTGAATATCTCTGCTGTAACCAAGAAGCTTGAACTTTGACATGTAACCACTTAGCTAGCAAGTTAGCCAACCAAATGCATAGCTGGAGCCCTGAGCTGGATATAATTTACTTGACACATCTTAGATTTCTTATAGTTATACTTCATGTGTGGTTATAGGTAGTGGTGTAGCACGATACCCCCCGCAGCCCCCGCGGTACTGAAAATCATACCGTCGGTATTTCAAAATACCCCGGTATGAACAGTATATCGCCCATGCCTAATAGGGTGTAATGTGGGATGCGGCCTGGTATTCAAAGAGGCTTTTGGAGGCAAAGATCTCCACAAATGCTTCACCTGTGGTTCATCAATCAAATCCGTTTGAGCCACCGGGTCTTCTCAGCGGGGTTGAGGACAGCGAGTGAATTACTTTAGGCCAAATATTTGCCAAGGGGGAGCCCGGCATATAGATAGCTTTGAACAACTACTGGACTAGAACATAATGAAAGAATATCCAATATATATTTCTTTTTATTTATTTTATTTCACCTTTATTTAACCAGTTGGGCTAGTTGAGAACAAGTTCTCATTTGCAACCGAGACCTGGCCAAGATAAAGCATAGCAGTGTGAACAGACAACCCAGAGTTACACATGGAGTAAACAATTAACAAGTCAATAACACAGTAGGGAAAAAAGAGAGTCTATATACATTGTGTGCAATGATGATGCCTCTGAATATGAGTCTTATATATATGAATGCAGCGAAGCCATGTGTGCATATTTCTTTACACGCCACTAACATGTTATGTAGAAAAGGAGGAGGCTCTCATTACAGGTAACCGATGAAGATGCAGGCCCAGTGCAGTCAAAATGCTGTCTTTCCTGTGTTTTGTATCATATTGTAGAGCTGATGAACAGCTGATGAAACTAACACTGTAAAAGTGTGAAGGGATTTGATCAGTGTTCGCTGCTGGTTGGTTGAAAATACAATCTACACAGGACTTTCTGATTAGCAGAGGTGTGTTCAGTTCACTTGAACGCTCGCTACTTTGCGGTACGGTTTGTACTGAACAACACGTTTCGCCAAAACGTTCTTGTACATTCTTAAAATGGAAAGGCTATTTGATAGATTTTGAGGTACGTTGGCTCCTGATTGTTGGGTATGGCGAAGGTGTTGCTTGAAGCAATGAGTGACCTATTTAAAGGGAAATGGCCATGCTGACAGTGTTCCCCAACCCCCAACCCCTCGCTGTTTTTCGACTGGTCGTTCCGTACAGCACCGTTTCCATTCAATGTAATGTTCCAGAATGTAAAAACGTACTGAACACAGCCCAGGTTTTGCATGGGTTGAGTTTTGGCTTGCCTGGTGACATCACCAGGCGGTATACTGTAAGTTAATATAGAACAATAACAAAGATAGTTCAAAATCTTTCTGCCAATAACAGCTACTTTCAGATTACATATCCCTCCCCACTCAGACCAGGCAGTCCTAGTTTTTGAGAGAAAAAAAATGTTTTTGCTAAAAGGCTATTTTTGTTTATTTTTGACCATTTTAATGGAAAACTATTAAAGTATGGTATTTAAGGATTATTTAATAGTAACCCAGAAATGATTTGATTTTGAGATGTTTTTTTTAAAGGCTGCATTGGACCTTGAAGCTGTCGTTTCCCTAAATTGTTTGTATGTTCCTTATGACTCTCTCTTTTTGTTGTGGATTTTTCTGAACGCAAAGTAAATGTATGTGAACAACAGACAATCAAGTATACATAATCTAATCTAAATCAAATGACTGATGATTGAAGTGTGTGATAAGTGTGTGATAAGTGTGTGATAAGTGTGTGATAAGTGTGTGATAAGTGTGTGAGGTGATTGAAAATGAGCTTGTCAAATCACATTTTTGGGCACAGAGATTAGTCAGGAAAATGGTGCTGTAGGCAGAAGCGATAACTCATCATTGCACATGGCTCTCGACAACCCAGATAGCTTTCTGATTCACAACCTTTCTAATTAATTGGGTAGAACATAGGTACAAGACAGTGTTAAGCACAGGATCAGAACAGGCTTATCCACCTGTCATTCACCACACCAGTCAATGCAGACAGAGGATTGTATTTTGGGGGTTATATAAAAAGCTGCTTTTACTGTCAACAGCAAATGGATAATGAAAACAAATCTCTTCGGAAGTGATTATAGCAGCACAGATGCCGGTAGTGCATAAACATGTTTTGTTTTTAATTTAATCTGGACTAGTTTGCAAAACGTTCGTTGCATCCTTCCTTCCAAATCAATTCAAACATTATTTGTCACAAGCTTTGTAAACAACAGGTGTTGACTACCAGCGAAATGCTTACTTATGGGCCCTTCCCAGCAATGCAGAGAGAAAGAAAATAGAGCAACAATATCGAAGTAAAACACGTAATAACAAAAGTAATAATAAAAACACAATGAGTAGCGATAACTTGGCTTATATACCAGTACCGAGTCGATGTGTAGGGATATGAGGTAATTGAGGTAGATATGTAGATATAACTAGGAATAAAGTGACTAGTCAACAGGACAGATACTATACAGAAGCAGCAGTGTTTGCGATGAATCAAAAAAAGTTTGCACAAAAAAGGGTCCATGCAGATAGTCCGGGTAGCTATTTGGTTAACTAATTAACTAACTACTTAGCAGTCTAATGTTGGTTCCGGACTTGGTGCATCGGTACCGTTTGCCGTGCGGTAGCAGAGCGGCGGACAGTCTATGAAAAGGGTGGCTGGAGTCTTTGGCCATTTTTTAGGTCCGTCCTCTGACACAGCCTGGTATAGAGGTCCTAAATGGCAGGGGTCCTGAATGGCAGGGCAGGGAGCTTGGACCTGTCCTGGTCCGTATGCACTGACCTCTGTAGCACCTTGCGGTCGGATGCTAAGCAACTCCACAAGCACTCACAGACATGCTAAACTGAGGCTGACATCAGAGGCCCGTGCAGTTGCTGGATATTCCCTTAGGAAGCCCATCACCCCCCAATGCAGCCAACCCAAATTACTGTCCCAGTTCTATGCAGTGCAAGATATAAGCAATAAACTATGCTACAAGTTATAACTATATACAAGTTGTAACTTTGCCCACAAGCAATTATTGAATACAATTTTCTGCCTGGTTACAGACACCCATGGTCCTGTGATCCCTGGTCAAAATTAGTGCACTGTGAAGGGAATATACTGCCATTTGGGATGTATGCAACTTGTCTGATCACTTAACTCAAGGCTCTCTGATCGTTAGCAGGGCACTTGGCAGGCACCCTGAGACTATCCCCTAGGATATGATTAAGCAACCTCATAGATCAATCAGGCTTATGAGTTCATAGGTTGCACTAAATGTGTCTGTGAATCGGTGGATGTCCGTGTAAACATACTGTACAATCTATTTCCCTGGGTTCATATACAGTACTACATGACCTTGGTGCATGGGGTCACCACTGGTTTTACCAAATTAAAAGCAAATGTCATCTGCCAGAGAAGGAGCACTTACTAACTATAATTAGGAAATTAATGAAATGTGTATAGGCCTGCAATGGTGAGATACACTCTTCAGTCACAGAAAGACCGCTTTTTTTTATACAGATTCACTCTTTATTTATGAGCAATATGTTTATATTCATATTTTAGAACCCAGTGGTATAATTTGTCCTGTTTGACTCACCAAATCCTTGTGCAAGGAATTTCCTCCTAGAAGAAAATGAAGAATTCTGCTCTATTATATTCTACATGACACGAGTCTATAGACTATTGAGGAAAAGAGAACTATATCTAAATGCACTGATTTTATAATGAAAAGAGGTGGAAGCCTATAATAGAATGTCTTCATAACATCAAATCAAAGCTGTCCAAAATATTTCCTTGACCAAAATTGCATTTCACATTTATGCATAGGTTAGAACGCTTGGTGTGTGAACAGAATATGGCATATTTTATGCTGCTGCAGGTGGTTGATATAACCACGGTAGCAGATTTTTTTATACCGACTTTCCTGTTTATCTAATGGTGTCAATATCGCTGGTGATATCGGCTGTGTCACTGTAGTACATTCCACATGCTACTTGTCATCATCTAAATCACTTTCACGGCCAAAATATGTGGATCATAACGATGCACGCGGGATGTAGGCAATGTGCGCCACAAAGAAAATAACGTCCGCTGAGAGCAGTACAATGGGGGCTGAGTGGCTCCTTACCGTTGGCAGCAGCGGTTCCATTTGAGCTCCTTGGTCCTTGATGTCCATGTTCTGTTGCGTGAACAATGATGGATCCGTGTGTATGGAATGGTGGTAGTCAACTGTTCTTTTCACTATTTCTGTCAGGTCTGAAAAGTGCGGTACAGAAAAACCACGAATTGACACGCTATGGTCACATGTTTAGCAGTCGGGAAGCCCTGCCAGATAATTATTCCTCACAGGGGCGCAGTTTATATTATATCCATGCTAACAAACCACGAGCATCCTATTTGCTTTGTCGTGACGCGGCAGAATAGATTACCCGGGCCCTTCTCCTGCCCATGATGTTGGTAGGCTACCTTTTGAACGGATGATGCTGGTAGACTACCGTATCTCATTGAAGTTTTTGTGATTACAAAATTACAATTCTAAAGAACAAAACAGATTCAACACGGGAGACAAATTTACACAACTCTGACTCAAACTACAGTACTAGGCTAGAAACCAGAGCATATAATGTCATTTTAAATGGCCATGTCTTTTAAAAGACAAGTTTATTTTAAGTGCATTCGTTTTATTTATTCAAATGTGTAATGGGTAGTGTATTAAGGATAGATGTGAATGCATGGCAGTAAATATGTGGCCGAGAAAAAAGTCCATCTACACTTAACATGTTCTGCCCCCTCTTGGCTGGTCAAATGCAATACTCAGGTCATAGGTCATGATAATGTCTCACTTTCCCTAGTCCCCTCCTCTAGACAGCAGCAGGCCCTATTCCCACAACAACTGTTGCTTCTCCAAGCCCTGACAGACCATATTACAGTCCAACTCTGACCATTTCTCCATCTCATAACCAGCAGCTCCCCCTGTGCACTCGCTCACTCACCACAGAGATCAGGGTCCATCCTCATAAACTGTCTCAGATTAGGAGTGGATCTAAATGGATTAGGATCTCATGGACAGGCCTTGGAGGTTACCAAGATAGGACATCACACTACTCAGACTGGTCACACCTGACCATTACTAGGCCCTGCTCCCGTCATCCAAATTCAGAGTCCGACTTGGCCTTGGTTCGAAAGCATGGCAGCAGCTCTCCTTTGACTCTCAGCATCAAAGGGGGAGCCCACGTTGCCCTCCATTAGGTTTCAGCTGTGCTCCAGTCCCACTCAAAACAACACATCTCTTACGCCCTGTACCAGTCCCATGTCCTCAGAAAGCTCTCACCATCCACCTCAAACATCCCTCCTTTCCTCTGGGCACAATACCTGCTGCTAGGCATCATATAAAATATATCAAGTCATAGAATCGTTCAGTCAACTGGCAGAATTGTTGCTGTTTTGACTGATTCATCTGAACTATTGTTCATTCTCATAAAGCATAGTTTTGGGAAAGTATTTGATGCCCTCTGGTGTATACAAATGGAACGGCATCAATGAGATACACAGATATTGTAGTAGTATTTGCCTTTAGACCAGAATATTGGTCAATAATGATTGTGGAAAGTAATACTGCATTTGTGAATGCCTTGCATAGCTAAATAGTCTTCATATATCTAAATCATCATGACGTGCAGTACCAGTCAAAAGTTTGGACACACCTACTCATTCCAGGGTTTTTCTTTTTTTTAAACTATTTTCTACATTGTAGAATAATAGTGAAGACATCAAAACTGTGAAATAACATGTATGGAATCATGTAGTAACCAAAGAAGTGTTAAACAAATGAAAATATATTTTATATTTGCGATTCTTCAAAGCAGCCACCCTTTCTTTACCTTGATGACAGCTTTGCACACTCTTGGCATTCTCTCAACCAGCTTCATGAGGTAGTCACCTGGAATGCATTTCAATGAACAGGTGTACCTTGTTAAAAGTCCATTTGTGGAATTTCTTTACTTCTTAATGCGTTTCAGCCAAACAATGTGTTGTGACAAGTAGGGGTGGTATAAAGAAGATAGCCCTATTTGCTAAAAGACCAAGTCAATTTTATGGAAAGAACAGCTTAAATAAGCAAAGAGAAATGACAGTCCATCATTACTTTGAGACATGAAGGTCAGTCAATCCGGAAATGTCAAGAACTTTGAACGTTTCTTCAAGTGCCGTCGCAAAAACCATCAAGCGCTATGATCAAACTGTCTCTCTTGAGGACTGCCACAGGAAAGGAAGACCCAGAGTTACCTCTGCTGCAGAGGATAAGTTCATTAGAGTTACCATCCTCAGAAATTGCAGCTAAAATAAATGCATCAAAATCTCAACATCAACTGTTCAGAGGAGACTGAGTGAATCAGGCCTTCATGGACGAATTGCTGCAAAGAAACAACTACTAAAGGACACCAATAATAAGAAGAGACTTGCTTAGGCCAAGAAACACGAGCAATGGAGATTAGACCGGTGGAAATCTGTCCTTTGGTCTGATGAGTCCAGATTTGAGATGTTTGGTTCCAACCACCGTGTCTTTGTGAGATGCAGAGTAGGTGAACGGATGATCTCCGCATGTGTGGTTCCCACCCTGAAGCATGGAGGATGAGGTGTGATGGTGTGGGGATGCTTTGCTGCTGACACTGTCTGTGATTTATTTATAATTCAAGGCACACTTAGCCAGCATGGCTACCATAGAATTCTGCAGGGATACACCATCCAATCTGGTTTGTGCTTAGTGGGACTATAATTTGTTTTTCAACAGAACAATGACCCAACACACCTCCAGGCTGTGTACGGGCTATTTGACCAATAAGGAGAGTGATGGAGTGCTGCATCAGATGACCTGGCCTCCACAGTCACCTGACTTCAACACAATTGAGATGGTGTGGGATGAGTTGGACCGCAGAGTGAAGGAAAAGCACCCAACAAGTGCTCAGCTCATCTGGGAACTCATTCAAGACTGTTGGAAAAGCCTTCCAGTTGAAGCTGGTTGAGAGAATGCCAAGAGTGTGCAAAGCTGTCATCAGGTCAAAAGGTGGCTACTTTGAAGAATCTCAAATATAAAACATATTTTGATTTGTTTAACACTTTTTTGGTTACTACATGATTCCATATGTGTTATTTCATAGTGTTGATGTCTTCACTATTATTCTACAATGTAGAAAATAGTAAAAATAAAGAAAAACCATTGAATGAGTCGGTGTGTCCAAACTTTTGACTGGTACTGCACGTCCTGATGATTTAGATATATGAAGAATATTTAGCTATGCAAGGCATTCACAAATGCAGTATTACTTTCCACAATGTTGACTGGTAGTGAATGTTTGTATTGTCTACCTAAAAGACAATGAACAATAAAATACACAATGTAACATGTAATGCATCATGTTAGCCACAAGATGTCAGTGGTGCAGATACTGTATAGGCCTACAGGTCCTGGGTAACAGGGGGGGGGGCTCAGAACCCCCCAATGAGCACCCCTAAATGCAACAACGTCCATCTTTAGGGGGGTCTCTAATTTAATCATTCTCCAATTTGTTTAAAAGGCAATGTTGCACTGATACAGTGGTAAATATGAAAATTAAACCTTATTTCAAATTAAACGAACACCCCCAGCTCTATGTCATGGTTTAAACCAGTGACGGTTGGTTCAGGTTATTTCAATTGCATTCATCTCTCTGCCCCGCCTGTCTGCCTCTCTCTCTGTCTTGAGTTTTCTCTAGCAAACTTGCAACATTGTATCAATTGGGTGGGTGGGGGGAGTGGTTGGGGGGGGGGGTCTTGCCATAGATCCGGCATTAACAAAATTACACTGATTGGCCCAAGGTGGGAGCTATAGTAATTAAATGAAATGTGTTAGTCACATGCAATATGTAAATTGGCCCGTGGGGTGGGGCTCTGCATGGGGGTGACATGTTTACTGTTGTTGCCTTGTTTCAACTGGTCCCTCACAGTTTCCAGCTCAGGACAGACACAGCTACATTTTCGTCCCCTATTTCAGCCCCCTTTCAGGTGTCCCGAATTTTCTTTGTGCAAAAAAATGATCCATTTGTCAGCAAGAAGCATTCATTAATTCAGGCTACAAGACTGTAGTTCTAATGACAATCACTGAATGTCATTACAAGTTTCGGTGTTTTGTAACAGATGTCTCTTTCCATTCATCTAATGGCTGATGTACTGCTTGGATGCCGGAATTCTTTTGGAGTAGACAAATGTATGCAGGTAGCATACTTGTTGAAGTGATTTTGCTAGACAATCAGATGAAAACATCATGACTGGTTGTGTTCATACCACATTAAAAGGTAATACATGTTTACCATTCAAATACACGTCTTAACTATTAGGCCCATAAAATGATGTGATATGAACTCCCGTGGAAAAAAAAATGTGACCACTGAATGTCACAGTATAATTCGCACTTGGGCCCGTCCCTGAATGGGGCCTTTTGCCTAACTGTTTTAAGCCCGTGACTTCCAGGCCTACCTATATTAACTTGTAATTAGCCACAAAATCCAAGAATTTTGCCATTCTATGAAAAATTGGTAATTTATGTTGGAAATGTTTTGGGTACGTCACGTTTGGTCCATGCATAAGCTACTGTGGATTTAGAAGGATGAAAGCATCTTGGTCCAACGTTTCTATAATTTATTGCAATGAAGCACATTACAGCAGATACAGAAGCTTCCACATACACTAATACACAATCTGTAAAAAATAATGGAAGGTCCGAAAAAGACGTAAAAATTACAACATTGTTTTTCCCCCTTATTAATGTAGCCTAGTAAAAAGTACATTATATCAACATTTAAAACGTTTATTACCACACCTATAATGAATTTCCATCTTATTTTGCGTAAGATAAAATGGCTGCGTCCTCATAGTCTAACATCTGGATATTTTGTACTGACACTGTGATTGAACATGATGGGCAAAGAGTAGCCTACTACATACAATGAGTTCCGAAATAATTAGGCTACATATCCTCAGATCTCGCTCCTACCAGTAAAAGTATGCTACACAACGACATAGCCATCATAGACTCGCAATAGTTATTTTTTGTTATCTAACACAATGTATGAGATCACTTGTTTATAGTATAGACCTACGATATGCGTTTTCAAACACAACCAACGAGTATGTCTACACTTAGAAATATTACAAATGAATTCAATAGTTTACATTAATTTCACAGTATCACTAAAGGGTTAAATATTATGTACATTATTTTCATAATTACAATAGACAATTGCTGTTGGTGAAAAATCTTCAAATTAAATAAATAGCCTATTGTATTAAGGCCTATCAGATAGCAAACTAATACTGTTAAATGGAAGAATCTCGCCTAAATTTGCCTAGTATGCCTATGCACTACGACGCAACATCTTTAAATCGTTCGTCAATGTTGGCCCAAGACAGGGTGTGCATTGCAACGGATAGGCCTGTCCGTTGGATATTATCAGTTGGATATGGGCTGGAGATAGATGGATCTAAAAAATAACACATGGGTCATGCGTTTTTTTCCCCAGATGTATGGATGTTTAACTGTGTGGATAGAAACTATAGTAACCAATGTCCTTAGCGCAATTTTTCTCACACTCTCTTGGCGCCAACATCTCAGATTTCAACTGGGTTTCCGAAACCGGTGTGGCAGACGGTGAAATTCTTCTCCGTTTGGCTTGCTCAAAAATACCAGAATCACTTGAATCAATCGACTTGATTGAAGACGGCGTCTCTATCCAGCTGGATTCGGATAAGTCTTTTGGTTTTGCCTCATCAGACCCTCCGATGGGTGACCTTTCTGTTGGGATGGTGTCGGCGTCATCAACCAGGTAGTTAGAGGTGCCTGATCTGCCGCCAACAGAATTTGTGGGCCAGCAAGATAGAACAGGACTAGATTTACTGCAGTACTGGGGTGGTGTGCGTGTTCCCCAGCCGGATGGGTCGGCATAGTAACCGAGAGGTCTGCTTGAGCATCCTGCAGTGGGCAGGGGAAGGGCCTTTACTCCAGCGGCTGCATATGACAGCAGGGTGGCCGCGTTACCCGCAAAATCAGCAGCCGCGGCGGCATCGTATGCCGAGGCGGCAAAGTCCAGTCGGTTATTGGCAGGGGTGACAAACCATCGCTGCGGGGATGCAACTGTGGGTTCTTCGGTTTGTTGCGGGGATAGCAAGCTGTTACTAAGTGGGACGCTGCGGTCCGTGCCAGGACCAGTCCCTACGCCAGGGTGAAAGCGAGATTTGGCATAACTGCTGACAAATTGGTCCTGAAAGAACCAGCCATGGCATATCTCGCACCAGGCATGATCTGAGAGCGAGGCGAGTCACCCGGTGATGGCGTTAACCGGTCAATGTCGCAACCTGTGTAGACACTGAAAAGATGAGAGAGAAACATACAAACAAACTATGAATCATGAGAAATATCCATCACTGCCAATGTGCAAGAATGGAAGAAACTTTCACAAATGCTAATTTGATACAAATGCAGAAGGAACTAGGCCTAGGACTACCTACATTTTTTTAGGGACATCGTCAAATAATTATTATCATCTAACCAGTGGCCTGATAAAAAGTCACCATAATGTGGTTATTATAGTGGACTGAGGCCTACTGCAAATTATAATTAGGCATATGCTTATTAATGTGTCCCCATTAAAATTAAACGGAAACTTGAACCTTGATCGTAATCGATGGTGATCACATTTTAAGATTATTGATATTGAAGAGCCAACGTGGACACAACATAGACTATATACCGATCCTCGCCCCCAAATGAACGTAAGAACCAAGAATTTGATAGGCCTATATCTTATATGATACGGCTGTATATATGGCTTCTCATGAATAGCCTATTTTGTTCATTTGCAATAGCCTAACGAAAAGCCTAACAATCTCACAATATAACGAAAAACTTGCTGTATTAGAAATGTTGGTTAAAAGTTTTCCCGCGATTGAAATTTCTTTAGATTAAAATGTAGCATTGAGCAAAAAAATAATGAGGCATGATTAGGCCACACCTAATTTACATGAAAAGGATCTCTATCATTTGAATTGCCTCAAATGGGCTCTCCAATTAATGTACCTGTATCATTTAATTTGATTTCTAATCGGAGAGAGGCAGAACCAAGCAAAACAAACGGGATTAAAACACAAACAATAAAAGCACAAATAGTCATTGACAAATAGTCTTACGTGTCATAATTGTCCCGAAATCCTTTAGCAAATGGATTGTGGTCGATTTTTAGCTGCGTAATCTGCACAGAAAAATATTAGGCAGATTTGAACGAATAACAGGTGCTTGTTGTTTTCTACCGTTCCAAATCCTAATATACCGAAGGAAATGTGCTTCTGGATATAGGCAACAATACTATAATACTTAACGAATGGAATTATCGTCAATAACATTTTTCGAAATGATTTTCTTACGTCTGTATTCTGGTATGCTGTGACTGCGATGAACTGAGTTTCTGGGAAAGTGAACGTCTGTACTCTTCCAGGTTGGCTGGAGTCCTCGGTTCCGTCTTCGTTGACTTCCACTACATGGAGCCTGGGTTGGTACTTGTGAAGGGATTGTAGAACCACCATCTGGGGGTACAAGGAAGATATTCCATAAAAGACCTTCGTTTTGAGGAAAAATAACACCTTTTATAAAAATTGTTATTTAGACTTTAGATTATGATAAATTATTGAGGGGGAACATAAAAAGCGAACGATTATGTAACTGCAGGTGTGAGCACAACAAACTCTCCTTACTCAATAGTTGAGGGTCTTTGAACGTTTCTGGTCATACTATTTAACGTTTTGTTTTATAGCCTGTATCTAAAATTAAAATTTCGTAGCTGACCTGTCCGGTGTTGTTTGAACCTCCTTTATTGTTCGTTAACTTCAGCTTTCCAAATGAGATTTCTTGGCGCATCCAGTGCGCCCCGGTGTTTGGAGAGTCAGGGTGCATATACACCCTGTTTCCTGTGGAAAATAAAGGCATTAAATACATTGAAATGCACTGCTATTAGAAAACATCATACAAATATTGATTTTCAATGATATTAATTAGATCATATATTTGTGTGGGTTGTATTAGTTCAATGTTGCGTGTTAGCTTGCCATTGCAGAATCAAGGACTACGTTTATCTTAATTATCAACCATTATCTTCACTGTACACTTCACCGAGATGTAGGCTACAGGAACGTACCTGTCACATTTGTATCCGCTTTGCCACATGGTACCCACTTGCCACCTTGGAATCGCCAGTGATTTGGATCAGCAAGAATAACATCCACAAATATATTGTAGTGCGCCGTCGGGTCGAGACCGGAAATGTTGAAACTCAAAAAGGGGAACATCCGTCTGTAATAATACAAAGAATAATCATATAAATGTTGTGCGCTGATGTGATATCAGGCGAGGTGTCATGCGTAACAGACCAGCACTTTTGTTGATCTATCACATTGTGAAATCATTTGTGAAACAATCTAATAAAATATATAGTCAGTCAAACATGTTCAATTATATTGAGAATATAGACAATATTTTGAACGAATTACAATTGCAATTACCTTCCATACCCCCCCCCCACACACCATTTTTTTTTTTTTAATTTGTAAAAAATTATGCGATATTATCACAATATTTGCCTCCGGAGTTGTGGTGAAAAGGATGTAACTGGAGGGGATTACCTACCGTCCTTGTTTAGTGATTATCATCTCTGTTTGATGTCTGTGAAACTTCAGCCACAGGGCCCTGTTGCACAGATATACCTGCGCTTTCCCAGGCACCAGCCCAGTTTGCGCGGAGGAAAACTGGTAGAATGCCGCTCCTTGATAAGTGTGTCCATACTGTTGCGCGTATGGGTAACCCGCGGTTGGGTAGCCTTGCGGGGAGCTGCTGGTCAGAAGACTGTTGTACGCTCCATTAGTGATGACTGGATGGTGGGCCATATAACGACTCGGACTCCCAATAGAAAAAGCCGGGTGAGCTGGTCCATGTTGACTCGGATAGGGGAACATAGCACTTGGAGTTGCTGCGACTGACTGTGGTTGGTTAGATTGAGAAAGGATATACCTTTCTCCTGAAGATCCATCGAAATTATGACGAATTTCAGAGACTCCGTGGAGATCAGGAGAGAGTTTGCCTCTCTGGACGTCCCCTGATGCGTCCTTGGAGTCGGAAAAATTGTCTGCCTCTGACTGATTCGTCATCCCCATGGAATTTTTTTTCAGAGGTGAACTTCTCTCCAGGTTGTCACTAGCAGATATAATAGTATGGTCCTGCGAGCTCAGATCCATCGGAGTATGGGTAGCCACTGCCCACATTCAGACATTTCTTGGATAGTACACTAACTGGCAAGATGCGATTCTCGAGCTGCATAGCTCTCAATGACAAACCGCTATTAAGGCAAACTATATGTAAGCTTTTGTCCACGCCTAATAACTCTCATCTAGCAAACGAAACAACGCCTTCCTATGGTTTGAGGCACTTTGAGTAAGAGAGCAAATAAGCCAATTGACACCATCCTGCAATCTGGAAGGATTTGCTTTTCAGTACGCTTCCTTGCTAATGAAACAACTATTGCTATTGGTTAGCTCAAGACAGTCATTTAATAAAACAGCTCTTAATTGGGATAATCATCATGGCTTTTGTGCATAAACCCCATTTGCGTGTAGAAACAATCAATCAGCATCATGTCCTAATTTGATCTAATTAGAACTTTATGTGATGTGTATCACATATTTCATATCTTTGTGGTGCATTTCCACATGCTCATGTTGGTTGTAGAAACTAATATCAATACAAATAGTCCTGCCCGGAAACATACAATTATGTTTTCCCCCTGTAGATTTTGACATTATTAAGGAAAACGTGCGTTATTTACCTATTCATGTGGTAAGAGTGGTAAAGTATGTTTACCGGAGAAACAAAACTATATTATTAACACAGTAAAAATGACAGGCAATGACAGGCAGTGCACTTCATGCTTTCAAATGTTTGTGATATAGCGTGAAATCATGCCGTTCATCTGAAGATGTGTTTATGAGTCCCAAGGCAGGTAAATATTTTATTACCCCTGGTCTAAAGTTTTGAATCAGAGCACTCCACGCGAGTGCCCTGACAAATAAAACAACATAATCAAAATCAGCAAGAATGAAAAAACAAAATCACCAATTAAATAACATTCTAAAAATAATTTTAAAAATTCGATGGACTTGAGACAAAGGAAGTTATTTCACCCAATTTGTATTTCACAATTCTAACAAAAGTGTTTAAATCTTAAGAATTCGTGCGATTTTGTTTAATGATAGGATAAGAGATCACTGTAATTATTAAACGAATGGACTCTTTTGAGTTGTATTGTTTGATTAGCAGTTCTAGAACTAATTCATTATGCACAGGGGGGGGGACTGATATTCCTCTCAAGTATATAGACTAACTATAGAGGGAACTAATTCTGCAGAAAAAGGTCGATCTCATCTTGTCATCTTGACTATTTTTCAGTATTAGAGCTTCATTGATGTGTGGCAGTGTGACAGGGTCATTGGACAAAATCCAACATGAATGTTGTAGTCCAGAATGAGCCAAGTCGATGCGGTGTGTTGCTTTACAAGGTTGGCAAAACTCCACATTTGACTTAAGTCTACTTATCGATTGAAATACGTGAGTTGAATCCAAATATGCATACATGGACATTTTGTTTTGATAAATATCACAAGGCCAGGCCCAAATTCTATAAACATTTCGCAAAAATCAAATCAACTATTATTTATCACATACACGTATTTAGCAGATGTTATTGCGGGTGTAGCGAAATAATTGTGTTCCAATGTTTTCTTGAAGTGCATAAATTGCATTGTGTGTTTATGCTCCATATCAACACAATGTAGCTGTCGATGATATTACTTTTTTTTGTTCTTCCGAAAAATAGCATGTTCCTCAACATGTGGGCATTGCAAAGCTCATTGGTAGAGGTCATGATAAGACAACATATCGTTGTTCTAACATCAAAGCCCGCTGTTTGGCTGCCATTGTCCTCCTCCCCAACCCCCAACAGCTTGATATAGAGAACTCAACTCAGTAAACCATGTGCAGTGTTCACAGATGTGTGTGACTGAGGGATCGGCACAGCTGATTACATTATTGTATGCCCTTACCATACACTTCTGGTAGACCCTTGCAAGTTCTAGCAAGTTCAGAAAATGCATTTATCAAGAAAGGTGTGAAAACACAATGCGAACAATCAGAAGAAGTGCTGTGTAGCTGCATGGTTAAATACCATTTTTACAGGTCAAGACAATTGACTAGTGAACGTGTGGAGGATAAGCTGCTAATAACTGAAATAGCCAGCATAGCCTGTCGGCAGAAATCAGTCAGGTTTGAACAGGAGTAAAATATACGGAGTACTTTTGATGTATAAAAAGTTCCTGTGTTTTCTTGAGTCATCAACATTATATTTCACGAGGGAAAACAGCCAGGCATGAAATGATGTATCAAGTATCAGCACACTGAACATCACTTTGAATAAATGTTGCATTCTGTTTCAATACAGTTGCATGAAGTCTGTGTTAGAACCTTAAACAAGCCAAATTGAATGGTGCAACCCCCCCATCTATGGTAGTGGGGTATCCAGAGGGGTGAAAGGCTTTGCATTCTAATGAAGAGCCATGCGTCTGAGGCTAACAAGATAGGTCATTACAGCAGGGCAATAGGCTCCAGTCATCTATTCCTGTAAAACGTACAAGCATGGGCTTGCCTGTGCCTCCAACCAGGAGCTGGTGCAGGCCTTCCCATCCTCATTACAGCATTATGGTTCACTTCCATCACTGATCTTTAATAAGCAAACTGGGCTTGCTTTTCTTTTCTCTCGAACCAACCAATGGTTGAATCATCCATGCAGCAGCACCATAGTTTGTTTTCTCCCCACGCTCTATTCCCATTTGTTTGTTATTAGCCCCAGTACTTTGTTCTGATTAGCCCAGCTAGTGGCCATAACCACAGAGGGAGCAGGCTGATTATCCACGTCATGGCCAGTCAGTCCCTCAGGAGGTCATTGTGCAGGTTAAGGAGGGACCTCAGGCTTGGCACACACCCTCCTCTGACCAGACAATATGAAGACAATATGAAAGAATGAAAGTTGAATCTGTTATAGCCATAAGCATTATTTAAATGCATGGTAGATGTGGGAGATATAATGAACAATACTGCCTGCTAATTTCTTCAGTTCAACCCATTTGATATCTCTTTTCTAAAATATATTTTGTAAGAAACTTTACTGGATGTCTATGGACAGCTCGTTCAACTAAAGTTAATGTCCCCAAAACGTCCTGTTACACAGCAAATTGGCCAGTGTAACATTTCTAGAGTTGATACACAAGTTAAATTCATTCTGCAAGAGTGATGGTGTTAAATATCCAGAGTTCATGTCTTACACTGTGGTGAGTAAAACAATCCCATCAAAACCACACCCATCATTATCATATTTCACAGCATGCTCTGCATGTAGATTTTTTGGGATTGTTTTTAATATCTGTATTTTTGCACATACATTGATTGATTCCTCTTATGCTACACAAATATAAATAACGTAATTGTTTTCTAGGCCTCCCGAGTGGCGCAGTGGTGTGCCACTAGAGATCCTGGTTCGAGTCCAGGCTCTGTCCCATTGTGCTCTAGCGACTCCTGTGGCGGGCAGTGCACACTGACATGGTCACCAGGTGTACGGTGTTTCCTCCAACACATTGGTGCAGCTGGCTTCCGAGTAAAGTGGGCATTGTGTCAAGAAGCAGTGCAGTTCGGCTGGGTTGTTTCAGAGGACGCATGGCTCTCAAACTTCGCCTCCCCCGAGTCCGTATGGGACTGCGATGGGACAAGGCTGTAACTACCAGTTGGATACCACTAATTGGGGAGAAAGACGTGTGTGTGTGTGTGTATATATAATTATTTTCTAAACTAACCCAATCATTTAGTTAGATTTATAGCACCAGTTACTAAAATGGTTGTTCTGGTTTGAAAGGTTTATATGGTCTTTTTATCAAGTTTCCCAACCCTGACAGTCATTCTGAATGCAGGTTGCAGGGGAATAAAAATTTCAACTGTTGGATATCCTAACTCTGTTCTGGATTCCAATAGGAATTACACATCACTTTGTAAGCCAGAATATTGTGACTTGCAGGCTTGATGTGGCCTGCAAACCAGGAGTTTCCTAAAACCAATGTGTTAGGGTAAACTAGGCCATCAAAGTAACACCTTATGATATATGTAATGTGTTGTCATAAAGTAAAATGTTTATGATAACATTCGCCTTAGATACTAATTTGGTGAAAACCACATGCCTTTAATAGGAAAGAATTCAACAACCATATCTCCGTCAATAACAAATACAGTCATGGGTGGTAACTCTACAATTTACTTTAACAGAAAAGGCATCATGTGAAATTTAGCTTTACACCAAACAGTGTTAAAACAACACCCGAAATGACTTACAGTCACAGTATTTTTGTTTAACACTAATATGAGTTAACTCTAGGTCAGCCGTGGTGTTAAATATAAATAACACTGGCAAGTGTAATGCAGTTTTAATTTTGACACTATGGAGATGTGTATATATAACCATAATATATATATATATATATGCCATTTAGCAGACGCTTTTATCCAAAGCGACTTACAGTCATGTGTGCATACATTCTATATAATCAGAGTACTTTTTACAATCTGTAGAGGGGACCATATGTTATCTGAGAAAGTGTTAAAATTAAGTCTTTAAGTGTTGATTTAACACTGCAAAATGTACTGTGTACCATCAATGAAAGCATAAACGTGAGTTACAGTAAGGGGAGCTGTCCACCGCATCAACAAATCAGCCTATGGTTGCTAGCCAGGTCTCTTTATAAGGTATTAAGGTATCTCCTTTTAACAATTATTGTAAATATTAAAATACATAATAAGACATATGAATAATCTTTGAATATTTTAACTCTGAATTTTCAGTCATGAACAGTATCATCCTTTTCCTTGATGTCCCAAAGAACTATGTTTGCCACCTGGGTCTAATCTAATCAATGTGGATGACAAGGAGAGAAAAAGCCTGAAAGTGAGCACCAGCTCAGGGACTTTACCTAATGCCCGGCACTGTCACATCAATGATGTGATCACAGCACACAAAATGACAACAAAATTATAGCCAGCAAGGATATGGGGACAGAGTGTGCTGCCCCAGTCAGATGCAATTCCTTTTTGTGACTATGAAATGGCATCCTTCTTGTCGGATGGGTAAACATTTCCCCTGTCAGGCCAGTAATAAGGAATGAAGCACACTGAGCTGAACTAAGAGGATAGAGCCAAGGTTATTTGTGATTCATGACAGGTAGTGGCTTATATTACAGTGGCACTAAAAATTTCATGGGAATGCATTTAAGATGCCCTTTAAGTTATTTATATGTTGTTTGCCAGACATCACATTGGAATTTTCATCAATAAATCAAGTTAGTAAGTATTTCTCTTTTTCTCTGCCGTTTGAATAAAAAAGAGAGGAAACAAATAAATTCCCCCTAAACTTAATTAGTCCAACAAATTTCTCTTTAGCCTTTGTTTGTTTGACGCTAACATACATGTTGGCCCCTGTGGTATCCTGCAACCACAGATCTCCCACTGTCAGAAGGAATCAGGGTGCACTTTGGGTAAAAGACAGCTGGTGGTCTGCTAAGGGGCCAGGTGGACAGTTGTGGCTTTTAAAGCCTTATTAGCCATCCTCCCGGCCATGTCATCCCAAGAAGTGCACTCCTATAGCCCTCATTATTGATGTCCTTTTGGGTCCTCAAGTCAGAGATCCCGCCGATTCTTGACCACAACCCTTTACTTAGCTGTCAGTGAGTTACATAAAAGGGCAGATGACATAAGGTGTCTCTTCGAACCCTCTTGACTCCAAACTAAAATGAAACTCTGGTCGCCAAGCTGTAATAACAAGCCTACAAACCCTTGCACTTGGAATCTTGAAACTAATAAGAGACCTAACCTTTTCAGTGCATTGTCAACGATAAAGTTAGTATGAGATCATCATATTAAACTTTCTTATGCACACTGAGTGTACAAAAGATTAGGAACACCTTCATAATAACGGTGTGTGGGTAAAATCACTGGGGAACCAAGCCAGGGGAAAATGCTGTATTACAATTTGTTGTGATAATTGCATTGTTTGCTCTATAACCTGTTAGCTCGTATGCTTTGCCATGGTGATACAGTTGAAGTCGGAAGTTTACATACACTTAGGTTGGAGTCACGAAAACTCGTTTTTCAACCACTACACAAATTTCTTGTTAACAAACTATAGTTTTGGCAAGTCGGTTAGGACATCTACTTTGTGCATGACACAAGTCATTTTACAACAATTGTTTACAGACAGATTATTTCACTTATAATTCACTGTATCACAATACCAATGGGTCAGAAGTTGACATACACTAAGTTGACTGTGCCTTTAAACAGCTTGGAAAATTCCAGAAAATTATGTCATGGCTTTAGAAGCTTCTGATAGGCTAATTGACATCATTTGAGTCGTTTGGAGGTGTACCTGTGGATGTATTTCAAGGCCTACCTTCAAACTCAGTGCCTCTTTGCTTGACATCATGGGAAAATCAAAATAAATCAGCCAAGACCTCAGAAAAAGAATTGTAGACCTCCACAAGTCTGGTTTATCCTTGGGAGCAATTTCCAAATGCCTGAAGGTACCACGTTCATCTGTACAAACAATAGTATGCAAGTATAAACACCATGGGACCACACAGCCGAAATACCGCTCAGGAAGGAGACGCGTTCTGTCTCCTAGAGATGAACGTACTTTGGTGCGAAAAGTGCAAATCAATCCCAGAACAACAGCAAAGGACCTTGTGAAGATGCTGGAGGAAACAGGTACAAATGTATCTATATCCACAGTAAAACGAGTCCTATATCGACATAACCCAAAAGGCCACTCAGCAAGGTAGAAGCCACTGCTCCAAAACCGCCATAAAAAAGCCAGACTACGGTTTGCAACTGCACATGGGGACAAAGACCGTACTTTTTGGAGAAATGCCATCTGGTCTGATGAAACAAAAATGGAACTGTTTGACCATAATGACCATCATTATGTTTGGAGGAAAACGTGGGAGGTGTCACATCGGAGGACGCTGGAGAGACGAAGCAGGTACGGGGAGTAAAACATTAATATAGAACGGACATGGAACGAGACAGTAACAGCGTCAGCAAACAGGTAACACAGACAAAAAAACAATTAATGCATCAACAGGGAACAGAGCAGAGAACTGACAAACACAGAGGAGGAAATAAACAGATGAGTGAGTGAGTTCAGGTGAGGGAAGACAGGTGTGCGTAATTAATGACAGGAGTGCATGATGCAGGGCAAGCCTGGTGCCCTCAAGCGCCAGGGGGAGGGAAGAGCAGTAGCAGACGTGACAGTACCCCCCCCTCTTGGGGCGCCACTCGGCGTCCCACCTGGGCGAACCGGCCAAGACATGGGCGCTGGGCTATGTCACCATACCAACCTGAATGCCAGTACTCCTCGAGTGTGGACTGATGCATTCTGTCACATGGGATGACGCTGGAGAGACGAAACAGGTACAGGGAGTAAAACATTTAATATAGAACGGACATGGAACGAGACAGTAACAGTGTCAGTAAACGGGTAACACAAACAATTAATGCATCAGCAGGGAACAGAGCAGAGAACTGACAAATACAGGGGAGGAAATAAACAGATGAGTGAGTGAATCCAGGTGAGTCCAATATCGCTGATGAGCGTGATGAGGGAAGGCAGGTGTTCGTAATTGATGACAGGAGTGCGTGATGCAGGGCAGCCTGACACCCTCAAGCGCCAGGGGAGGGAAGAGCGGGAGCAGACGTGACATGAGGCTTGCAAGCCTTAGCATGGGGGTGGCAGCATCATGTTGTGGGGGTGCTTTGCTGCAGGAGGGACTGGTGCACTTCACAAAATAGATAGAATCACGCGGAAGGAAAAGTATGTGGATATATTTAAGCAACATCTCAAGACATCAGTCAGGAAGTTAAAGCTTGGTTGCAAATGGGTCTTCCAAATGAACAATGACTCCAAGCATACTTCCAAAGTTGTGGCAAAATGCCTTAAGGACAACAAAGTCAAGGTATTGGAGTGGCCATCACAAAGCCCTGACCTTAATCCCATAGACAATTTGTGGGCAGAACTGAAAAAGCGTGTGCGAGCAAGGAGGCCCACAAACCTCATCATTTAAATGCAATGCTACCAAATACTAATTGAGTGTATGTAAACTTCTGACCAACTGGAAATCTGATGAAAGAAATAAAAGCTGAAATAAAGCATTCTCTCTACTATTATTCTGACATTTCACATTCTTAAAATAAAGTGATGATCCTAACTGACCTAAGACAGGGAATGTTTACTATAATTAAACGTCAGGAATTGTGAAAAACTGAGTTTAAATGTATTTGGCTAATGTGTATGTAAACTTCCAACTTCAACTGTACTGTATATAAGCCTAAGGCCAAGACAATAAGAAGACACAGTAGCAGAATAACTTCAACCACACCTTTGTTTCATCACAAAACCGGAGAGCAACCTCTGTCCGCTGAAGTCCACAAAGCATATCGCAATGTAACGAACAGTTACATGACCTACAGCATAGTCAAGCAAGTTAATGTTTTAACATTTCAACTACTACTGTAGACAACTATTGATTTAGAACCACAGAGAGTAACCACATGTTGCAAAGAAAACAGGAGCTGCCTCCACAAAATCACCTAAGCTTGTTCTAATACAGTGACAACTAAAATATACCAAAAACAAGCTAAATAAATAAGGTAAATATGTGGCTGTCCATGGTTCTGATATCTGTGTGTGTGTGTGTGTGTGTGTGTGTGTGTGTGTGTGTGTGTGTGTGTGTGTGTGTGTGTGTGTGTGTGTGTGTGTGTGTGTGTGTGTGTGTGTGTGTGTGTGTGTGTGTGTGTGTGTGTGTGTGTGTGTGTGTGTGTGTGTGTGTGTGTGTGTGTGCTGATTTTGTTGTCCTAGTCTGCCTGGCTAAAATGCTTGCTAGCCTAACTTCCTTTCATGGGCAACGATGAGCCAGCTAGTTAACATTAGCCTTCTACATCTAGCTACATATTGAACTTCCATCCTCTCAGTCCAGGGGCACAATGTAGGAATTTACAGCTTGATCAGAATCGCCATTATAATCATAGGCCAGTACAGAGAATTAAGTAAAACCACAAGTACAAATCCCTATCTCTATTCATGGCTAATTTAGGAAAGGGACCATTTTAGCTAAATAGCTATCGTCTAGCTATCCACAACAACACAAAGAGATGCAACAATTCGATTTTTTTCTGTGAAGCCCTATCCAAACTGGCTTTCCTTGGCACTTTTTTTTGGTGCGCCAGCACCATTCACACTTGAGCTCACTCAGTTTAGCTCAATGCTGATTGGCTATTATTTTATACTACGCTGATTGCTTGCTGGCCTCCCTTGCGTTCAATGCTACGGGCAGCAACAATGTCATACTCTTTTTGACCAGACAGCATCAGATAGATGGGTTACGCATACAGACACAGAGGGGCGCTGTTGCACTCGCTCGGATGCTTTGTCCGGTAGGATACATTCAGCCTCTTGCGAATTGAAGGACAATTATGAAACAGAGAGACGAAATATCAATGACTTTATTTGTGGCTTCCCTTGTCATTGAATACACTGGTTGCGTCCCATTTTGCCCTCAAAACAGCCTCAATTTGTTGGGGCAAGGAGTCAAAAGCGTTCCAAAGGGACGCTGGCCCATGTTGACTCCAATGCTTCCCATAGTTGTGTCAAGTTGGCGGGATGTCCTTTAGGTAGTGGACCATTCTTGATACACAGGAAACTGTTGAGTGTGAAAAAACCCAGTAGCGTTTCAGTTTTTGACACACTCAAAACGGTGCGCCTAGCACCTACTACCATACCCCATACCATACCCCGTTCAAATACCCCATACCATACCCCGTTCATATACCCCATACCATACCCCGTTCAAATACCCCACACCATACCCCGTTCAAATACCCCATACCATACCCCGTTCAAATACCCCATTCATTTAAATATTTTGTCTTGCCCATTCACCCTCTGAATGGCACACATACACAATCCATGTCTTAATAGTCTCAAGGCTTAAAAATCCTTCTTTAACTTGTCTCCTCCCCTTCATCTACACTGATTGAAGTTAATTTAACATGTGGCATCAATAAGGGATCATAGCTTTCAACCAGATTGACCTGGTCAGTCTATGCCAATGAAAGAGTGGGTGTTCCTAATGTTTTTTACACTCAGTGTGTGTGGCACTGAGTGTCCGGATTTCACCATGTTTGAACTCAAGCTCTTGGACTTGAGCACCAATATACAGCTATGTGAATTCCTGACACATGTGAACTCACCAAAATCAGCAAGTTGTACAATTTCTTTTCTTTTTACTTTTTTTTTTACATATGACAATACCAAAGAGGATTATAGGATTCTCTACATCAGCTTGGCCAAGCTAAATCACTGATGTGTATTAGAAAGGGTTATTGGGTCTAGGAGGATATAGTGCCAGAAATCCCAAAGTGTAGAAAATGGCTAATGTTCCAACTAAAACTTATTTTATCACCTGCTACTGACCTGTTATCAACTGTTCAGTTTGTTGCTAGTCTCTTTAAAAATGTACCTGACTGTGTGACCCTGTGAGTGCAGCTGGGGTTTGTGACCATTTTGTTATTTCTGCTGCCATGCACTGTCAGACGTCTACAAGTGAAGAACATCGGCCACTGTCCCTAGTAAGCCCATGGCATAAAAAATTCAGGCCAACTCTAATTTAAAGCCCTTTCTGATGAAAAGCACACCGAAATGAAACTGACTTATGCCAAATGAATATCACTGAATCGCTGTGATTGTAGGGTTGATGTTTGTAACGTTGAAATTATTTATAAAACATCAATTCCATTTCAACAGTACCGATGCCATGAAGTGTGGACATTTTTCCTTCAGCTTCCTCAGAGAGTTTTTATACACTGGGCCTAAATCTAATGATGTAAAAAAAACTCCAGTATTCGCAGCATTGCCCTTTTAATAGATCATACCAAGCATGTCGGTAGAAGCTGCTACAATCCCAATATCTGCAAAGAGACACAAGTTAATGCACATTATAATAACATTTGCTTTGAGATAGTGAAACTATTCGAAGTATATTCATTTTTCTTATTTTTTATGGAATGTTAAGAAAATGTTCACCGGAAAACCACATATTTATATATTTTGCGACAAAAACAACAACCTGCAAATCATATTCATGGAAAATGTGTGGACATTGTGTAACACCAAGATATGAAATTGAGGGGCGGTTTCCTGGACAAAGGTTAAACCTAGTCCTAGACTAAAAAGCACTTTCAATGGAGATTCTCAAATGACCTTGCTATTTAGTACGGGCACAGAGTTTTAATCTGTGCCCGGGAATCTACTCCTAAATGTACAATAACAATTCCCCTCTGCACAGAAAACACAAATATTCTCAGGCAAGGTGCAGAAAATAGGAGCAAACAGCCGATTGTCGTGTTACAAGACTAATCTTAATTAAAGTAGCAAGCAACAACAGCAGGCCAACACGCGGCTCATTGGGAATGCAGTGTGAAAAGAGAGGCCCACAGATTATCGCTCTAACTCATGTTTCGTTTATCCTAGAGCAATACAGCCCGGCTCCCTCTCTGTCAAAGGAATAGTGACTGTTAAAACCTGGAACCCAACCCGAAAAGGCAAGGCCAGAAATAACAGAGCTACACAGTCACCGCACAAAATGGCTGAGTGAACGCTCGAGAGTGAAAGCATTGGAGACATCTTCAATATGTTTAGCACGGCTTCGCAGCAGCGTCATACCACCGGTTTGATGTCCATTCATATTTCAGGAAGAGCCCCATCTCGAAGTGGTAACTTCAATGAGGTGTTCATGCAACAGCTGGACATGATATGCTAAACCTTTGCATTCATTTCAAACTTCAGGAAGAATACCTACGCCAGCACTAGAGGCCCACACACAATATGTTTGATAATAGTAATAAAAAAATATATTAAAAAATTGAAGCAACAAAAGCAGACAAACCGTGTCCTTGCCATTCAACTATGAGAGGTGGCCCTCAACCAATTTCTGTGTGCTGTACGGTGTACCTGACTCTTTCCTCCTCCCCATGGCAAAGTGAAATGGAATTGCCTCTCACATTCAAAGACAGCTCTGTGAAGGTGATAATAGAACTACTCCCTGCTGTCTGCAGGCAGGAAATAGGAAAACGGCATATGGGGCCAGGAACCAAGTAGAAAGGAGAGGCGCCCAGGCAAGGGAGGAAACCATAAGAAAGGTTAATGATCATTTCTGAATTGTACAGGGAGAAACTACGCTCCAAGTTGAGAGGGGAAAGAAATGTGACATGACTGTCAGACTGACGTGCGTCTCTTCCATATGACAAACAAACACAGGTGAAAAACAGTAATATCTTCATGCCACTTTTTTTTTTTAAACAAGCGAAGGCAGTAACGTAGGCTGCTGCAGCAAGAGGTCGAATTGAATTGACATTGAATTAACTAGATGACCTGAAATGGAGTATTGGATTTCTCACAAGTAAAAATCAGTGTTTAAGTTATATGTTACAAATGAACCCGTATATATTGCATAGAGTAAATTACACAGAATTAGACTGTCACATTGCCTCTCATGTGGACATGAGATACACAAGGGTAAAAGGTGAGGAATAGAAGCATACCTGGTAGATATACACTCTGGCAGGGCTCCGTCATCACCATGGCACCACCTGCATGCTCCGACAAGAACCTCTGCTAGGTGTTAATATGGTCTCCAGACAGCCTGCAGTTACAACCAGGGTGGCTTTGATAGCCAGTCACCAGCACCATCTCAGGCCTGCAGCACAAGTAGGACTTACGAGTAGCTGTGCCAATCCGTAAATGACCGGACACCTGCACCAAAATGGGTATAAATTGGGCAGATTGGTCTGATGAGAAATTGAGGGTGTGAAAAAAATAAAACAAAGGACATTTAGAGATGTCGCTTACAACATGCCTGAGTGAAAACATGCAAGTGGATTGCGGAAGGTGTGCTTACATTAAACGGGGTGTACTTTAGCAGTGGAAGAACTTGCTTTCAATTTTTCACCCTGTTACCACACCTAGGCCGAGACAGTTTGTAGCCTTTCAGCACCCGAGACTGGATACCCACCCTTTAAGTATCAATTAAATCAGCAGTGGGACTAAGGATTCCATCATGAAGCAATTTGCACTTTGCTGCTCTGCTGCTGAGCCTTTGTTCACATTCATTTTAATGTTTTTTTTTCTCTTTCTAGATAAAAGGTATTCAAAGAAGTAGATGACAACTGTTGAAGGGAACAGAATGAACAATTATTGTAACTGAAATAGATTGTGCTAATCCTCATCACATGTGCTTTCCATCTTTCTATCAAACATGATAATTACGATGCAATAAAAACAAAGAGACACAAACACAAATGTACACAGCTATTATGCCTGTTCACAATTATACGCCGATGTATCATATTCTATAATTATGCACTGCAGTAACATAGTATAAACCAGCCTTTATCTTGAACTCTTTGGTTGATTACTACCCTACACTACTCACTCTGTTTAGCACATAGCCTCACATGTGAATCCTTAATGAGATGGGTGGGGCTAAGGCTTAAGACGGTGTGAACGATGCTTAACCGGTGTGGACAAAGAAGAGCTCTCCAGTAGGTTTACCAGATGATTCAAGGGCCATTTTCTCAAAAGTGAGGTTACAAGTTTATCAACTTCCAGAGCAGAATGACTTCCCCGTTGTTCTTCAACTGCAGTGTATGAAAGTCGATTTTCTAGCTCCGAGTCTCTACTTTTATCCAATGTAAAAATTGAAAAAACCATTTCAAATGTTGCTACATAAGACCGAATCGAGCCGGTCGGTCACATATGAGTTTCAGCTACGAGTATACTTCACAGGGACATCTCCCGAATCTGACATAGAGATCATTGTACCCTGACAAGATAACACTTAAACACAGAGGTGACATGACAGTGTCTTCAGAGCCAGAGGGATCGATACTTAGCTTAGCTCAGTGGGCATCTGAGCAGTTATACTTCCATGTTTATCCGCTTCAATATCAAGTACAACCAGATTCAGTAGCACTACATATTTTCGAATGAAGTCGTAATAATTTGCGAGGTTCCTTAACCTTCAAACTATAGAATGCCTGGAAGAGGTTCCAGTCAGACGTTCTAAAGGTCTGTTCAAATGGTGACCTTTCGGTTTACTGCAAGTGAGGTGATGTGACTTGCATGGCAGGAAGGATGACTTAAAAAATGAGTAAGACAGCCAGAGCTATAGAAAACAAAAAAAACATAATCTTCACAGCTGCACATTTGTGAGAAATTGAACGATGTCACTGAACAGCATTAGATATCCCAACGGATGAACAACTACCTCTCACTGTATTTTCTCTGTCGATACTGTCACTGTATTTTCTCTGTCGATACTGTCACTGTATTTTCTCTGTCGATACTGTCACTGTATTTTCTCTGTCGATACTGTCACTGTATTTTCTCTGTCGATACTGTCACTGTATTTTCTCTGTCGATACTGTCACTGTATTTTCTCTGTCGATACTGTCACTGTATTTTCTCTGTCGATACTGTCACTGTATTCTCTCTGTCGATACTGTCACTGTACTCTCTCTGTCGATACTGTCACTGTGCATCTATCATTTCCTCCCCATCTAAATCTATATCCTTAAATAAAAAATCTAATATCTCCTTCAAATATTCAACAGTCGCCCCCCCCCCCCCCCGAGAGGTAGGGAGTGTGGTTTAATAATGCAACTACACAGGGATCTCCCAGTGCAGGTCTCTACAGACATGACAGAGTAGCTCTGGTTTGTGTTGTGGAGCTGTAGTGTTCCTGAACAAGATCCTCACACACAGAGACATTGAGATAGTCCCATAGATGAAGGAGTAGTATCACACAACTTGAAGTTACTCCAAATCCCAAACAGTTCTATGCTACATATATTTAGATCAATCTATCGGCCATCTGTCGATCTAAATCGTGGTTCGACTGCCAATTCTAAATGTATTGTGCAAAACAGTAGCTAACACATTTGCTTGAAGAATACTGGCCTGTAAGACACCCACATATTGTTATGTCTTATGTAATTCTATGGGTTGTGTTCAATGCAAAAACCACAGGGACACGAAATGAAGGAAGAAGAAGAGGAAAAACATCTTACTTGTCTCGATGCAACGGCAGAACAGGGTCCCTAACTTGCAGATTAGGGCACTGGGAGCACTTTGCAGGTCTCGTCACAGGTATGACGGGGGAGATTTGCCTCGCTATCCCCAGATAGAGAAAGGTGTGAAGAAAATACGCAGCCAATTTGTCTTGTGCTGAATCAAAATGGAGAAAAACATAACCTGCATATATTCTGGACCGTCATATACTGTCAGACACAGATTCCAACTACTACCAAACATACAATTAAGCAGGAAAGAGATTTTTAAAAATTTATTATATATATATATATAAAATCCATGAAGTTCAATCTAATCACACAGACAAAGAGAGAGAGATAGAGTGATCCATGGGGAATTGGTGTGACTAACAGCAGGCAGGAGCATTACATATGGGGTGCCATTTTCACAGCTTCCACAAAGAGAACACAAAAAGTGCTACCTCTCACTATCCAACCCTGTTAAAACAATAAACAGGTTTTACCATGGTAACAAAGACTCCAGGTGAATTAACTAAGCCCATTTGCTTTTTACCACAAACAAATAGTGAAGAGAGAGATGGATATTCAACAGGGATACAATAATGTCTGTGTAGAAGAGCAAAGAGACTGGGCATTAATGAAGCCATCATCCTCCCACTAATGCAATGAGGTGTCAGTCAGGCAACTAGCCTGCCAGAATGGCTTTCAGTTTTACCCAAGCCAGATGGTTTGTTAACACTGAATAAATAACTGGATTTATGTGTGGACCTCTATAGCAGGGATCATGTACATATATACAGGAAAACATGATGGTCATCAGAAGGAGAATAAAGCTATGATCTACTAACCTGGATAGCGCGTGTTACTGAGGAAAGGTTCCTGCCGCTCATGAAGTTGACCAACATGTTCACAGTCTCTAAAGCTGTTATGTTGACAAAGTGTTAAGACGGGAACCTTTGTCAACATAACTGTACACAGCTCACACCTAAAAGTGTTATCCGCCAAGTCCTCCTCCACTTCAATTTGTTAACATCATTAGATAGATCACTCCACCTTTTCCTATGGTGTGAACTGGTATCAATTATTTAGCTGTCTTTCAATTAGGATGTATTGTTCAAATACCTGCTAATGAATCGTGAAACCCAGCCTTGTGGTGTGATTGTGGCGGTTCCACTAGAACGATTCACCACATTTACAACGGTATGCAAGCACCTTTTTCAATTACACTCCATCTTTAGTGGTTCTCATTCATTAGGCCAGTAGTTGGTGTGATGGTGTCCACCTTACACATAGACAAAGGTGTTTCTGGTTTTGTTATTTGCCACCTTCATTACAGGCCAAAAGCAGAGGCCACTCTACCTGCAGAGGGACTCAGAGGAAAACAAAGGAGTGCCCAGTGTGATTTTCACCAAGGGCTTAGAAATTCACACCTATACGAGGTGTTGTTTTTAAGGCTGATAAACATGTGTGAAATGTAAGGGGTGGAGTAGAATGGGTTCTTCGTCCAAAAATAGATTTTATGACACAGAAATCAAGAGAATATTGAGGTTTGAGATTAAGAAATGACAATCTCCATGTAAAACAAAAAGAGGAGAGAAAACATTTGCAGTAGAGCAGCAGTGTATCTTAGATACCAGAGTGGTTGTTCTAATTGAAGCTGAACATGGCCATATGGGCAAGTGTGAAAATAGAATGTCCGGCAAGTGTGAAAATAGAATGTCCGGCAAGTGTGAAAATAGAATGTCCGGCAAGTGTGAAAATAGAATGTCCAAGAAGTGCATAAGGATTCATGAGGTACATGAAAAAACACAGCATTTCCAGTATTACCATTGAGTCTGATACTCAATTGAGTCTGATACTCAATTCCCAAATATCTCAACAAACGACGGGTTTATTATGACAGTATTATTAATACAAAATGACAGGTTTATTAATTTAAAAAATGACTCGGCAGACAAATTCAACAACAACAAAAAAGGAGAAATGGCGTGGGCAAACGATTATTTGTATTGCATGCCGAATTTCTAGTCCCTAAAAATGACAAAATCAGTGGATGAATAGTAGGAGTTGCTCCTCTCCTGGCATTGGTGATGTGCAGAGGCAGCCTGTTATTGAAGGTGTTAATTGGCAAATTCAGTACAAGTCAAGAGTATGTTCCCTGTCGTCCTCGCCCAGCAAGGCTAGGTCATTAAACTGAGAATGGATTCTCTCATGCTGCCTTAACCCTTGAATTGCAAGTTATCATTTTATTCCACAAACCCCTCCACCCCACCCCCCAAGCTCCAACCCACCCCCATGTGTTATGGTGAAAAACAACTTACATCGATGCAACAGAGGGGCATCAAAGAAGAAGTCATTTAGTTTGGGCTATGGCTTTTAATGGCACAACCGTGATGCCAACTATCTACAAACTATTCTGCACTAAGTATCGACCAATTATTCTGACAACTATTCTCATGATAATCTTTCTACAACACAGCCATGAGATGCTATTTTCATATACTCTATGAGGCCATCTTAATAAGGACCAGAACCCTTGGAGCTGTTAACGTGATGTTGAAAAATGATTTTAACAATGGCATTATCAAAATCACACTGATCATTACTCATGCAAACATGTGTCCCATCCAGTCTCCAGGTCCCCTGAAATCGGAGGCTCCTTTGGGGTTCGGGGTGCGATCTCACCACTGCCTCTGTCATCTTTTGCTGTGACTGCCAAATCTGTTCTCCAGAAATCAGGGCTCTCAAACCAGCACTGCAACAAACACACCATGGAGAGAGGGGCCGTTCTGAGACTTTCCAAAAGGCAACAATGGCTTCAACACATTTAATCTGACACTGGTAAATCCCACCGCTTTGACACAAAGAGCAAGATGCAGCCCAGCGCATGGTATGGAAACTGTGAGGTGATTCGCTGGGCTCACTATGCCAGGAGATTTGACAGTCCCATTGTGAGCAGCCTGCAGATAACTGAATATGTTTCTCTCATGTGTTGTTAATTGTCTGCGTGACATTGATGTTGAGACGCTGTTCTGGACAGGTGGCCTTATTACACTGGCTGGGCATGTGTGGACAGACATCTAGACTGTAGGCTTTTTTTAATGTTAAGATGGAAAAGGTGAACACATGTCTGGAAGAGGAGAAAATTAGTGACAGATAATACAAACATTTAAACAAATCATTCCTCTACTAGTAGACAAGTCCTTCAAAGATGACAAAATATGATAACTGTAGAGTAATGTTCAGGAGCAAGATGGATTGCTTTTTACGTTACAGTAAGAACACATTTGTACCTGTGTGGGTCATCGCATTTACAACCTGGTGGGTCTGTCTACTGTACGTAAACAAGAACAGACAGAGAAAGAAGGCATTGTAAACAATGCAGCAATTAGAAGTCTAGGCCTACTAATCAAACTTCCCAAATGTTGGTGGTAATTAAAACGGCTGATCAAACTTCCTGTTAATTAACACTACATACTAATTCTAGAATCTGTCGTCCTTTTCTATCTAACAAACATTTCCTCTTTTTTTTTTTACAGACGTTCTCTGGTAAACAGAAGTGGCACGGCTCTATAGAGGATTTTCGTCAATCATTTCACAGTGACTCAATTAAATACGGTGTGGATACATTGGCCTTATGCAATGTTGATATGCAATGTATGTTTATTATTCATTGTTCAGTTTGGCCTGTTTGTGTCCGATGTAATTACACAGTGCTGTAGAATATTACAGCTGGATATTGGTTGGCTTTATGACTACAATGTAATGTAGGGGCAGCATTGTATGGATCTCTCCTGACTGATAAGGATCACACAATAAATTGGTCTTTGACATGAGATAATCAATAACAAGTGGTTTAAAAAATAAATACTGTAGATGTAAACAGTGCACCTTAGTGTAAAGTATTCAAACACACACGGATTTGGAGTGTATGTTTCAGTACTATATTTCACTGATTGTGACATGTTAGTCTGGAGTTAAATCTAATGAGCGATTGACAAGTGATCTCGCAAGGACAATTTTCTTCCTTGTTTCAAGCTTGGTGTTACATTCCACCTAAAGTAGGCGTGAAAGCCCTTGAGTAATGTCATGACAGTGTATTGCGTATACAGTACTTTACTCCAAACACTTTGTAAGTCTGCCACTACGGGAATTTGTTCAGTAATTATGAAAATCTCAATAAGCATAGAATTGTATTTTGAGTAAACACATATACATATATACAGTGCCTTGCGAAAGTATTCAGCCCCCTTGAACTTTGCGACCTTTTGCCACATTTCAGGCTTCAAACATAAAGATATAAAACTGTATTTTTTTGTGAAGAATCAACAACAAGTGGGACACAATCATGAAGTGGAACGACATTTATTGGATATTTCAAACTTTTTTAACAAATCAAAAACTGAAAAATTGGGCGTGCAAAATTATTCAGCCCCCTTAAGTTAATACTTTGTTGCGCCACCTTTTGCTGAGATTACAGCTGTAAGTCGCTTGGGGTATGTCTCTATCAGTTTTGCACATCGAGAGACTGAAATTTTTTCCCATTCCTCCTTGCAAAACAGCTCGAGCTCAGTGAGGTTGGATGGAGAGCATTTGTGAACAGCAGTTTTCAGTTCTTTCCACAGATTCTCGATTGGATTCAGGTCTGGACTTTGACTTGGCCATTCTAACACCTGGATATGTTTATTTTTGAACCATTCCATTGTAGATTTTGCTTTTTGTTTTGGATCATTGTCTTGTTGGAAGACAAATCTCCGTCCCAGTCTCAGGTCTTTTGCAGACTCCATCATGTTTTCTTCCAGAATGGTCCTGTATTTGGCTCCATCCATCTTCCCATCAATTTTATCAATCTTCCCTGTCCCTGCTGAAGAAAAGCAGGCCCAAACCATGATGCTGCCACCACCATGTTTGACAGTGGGGATGGTGTGTTCAGGGTGATGAGCTGTGTTGCTTTTACGCCAAACATAACGTTTTGCATTGTTGCCAAAAAGTTCAATTTTGGTTTCATCTGACCAGAGCACCTTCTTCCACATGTTTGGTGTGTCTCCCAGGTGGCTTGTGGCAAACTTTAAACGACCCTTTTTATGGATATCTTTAAGAAATGGCTTTCTTCTTGCCACTCTTCCATAAAGGCCAGATTTGTGCAATATACGACTGATTGTTGTCCTATGGACAGAGTCTCCCACCTCAGCTGTAGATCTCTGCAGTTAATCCAGAGTGATCATGGGCCTCTTGGCTGCATCTCTGATCAGTCTTCTCCTTGTATGAGCTGAAAGTTTAGAGGGACGGCCAGGTCTTGGTAGATTTGCAGTGGTCTGATACTCCTTCCATTTCAATATTATCGCTTGCACAGTGCTCCTTGGGATGTTTAAAGCTTGGGAAATATTTTTGTATCCAAATCCGGCTTTAAACTTCTTCACAACAGTATCTCGGACCTGCCTGGTGTGTTCCTTGTTCTTCATGATGCTCTCTGCGCTTTTAACGGACCTCTGAGACTATCACAGTGCAGGTGCATTTATACGGAGACTTGATTACACACATGTGGATTGTATTTATCATCATTAGTCATTTAGGTCAACATTGGATCATTCAGAGATCCTCACTGAACTTCTGGAGAGAGTTTGCTGTACTGAAAGTAAAGGGGCTGAATAATTTTGCACGCCCAATTTTTCAGTTTTTGATTTGTTAAAAAAGTTTGAAATATCCAATAAATCCCGTTCCACTTCATGATTGTGTCCCACTTGTTGTTGATTCTTCACAAAAAAAAATACAGTTTTATATCTTTATGTTTGAAGCATGAAATGTGGCAAAAGGTCGTAAAGTTCAAGGGGGCCGAATACTTTCGCAAGGCACTGTATATATATATATATATATATATATATATTTTATATATATATATATATTTATATATATATATTGATTAGTAGTTACGGTTCAATACCAGCTATTGTGAAAGGAATCTAATTGACAAAAAAGGTCAGATATTAAATTGATCACTGTGATCATAGCAGTCCCTCATTCAGGTTATGTTAGATGAATTTGATAGTTGAATGAAAATGGAAGAACTTCAGATGTGCAATCTGCAGATTAATTTCCGAACCGGTTAGAATACAGAGATGTGATGATACAGGCCACACAAATCAACTCCTGCCTACGATGACCTTTTGGCTCATTCATGCATTGGCAGAACTGGTGCCAGCACAAATATGTCAGTCCCCCCCCCCTCCTCCTCCTCCAGTTGGAATTGACTGCAAGTCCCCTGAAGCTGGTGACTTCCTATTTTTCCCTGAACTCTGTGTAGCTCAGAATGGCGGTGCAGCAGCACTCCTGATTAGCATGAGGTAATGATGGTGAGCTGGGCTCCATTGTTCTAACACCTCCCCTCTCCTCCGCACCAATCTGTCACCGTTCAGCGGGCTAGCGATGCCTCAAATGCTGCTCTCCACAAATGAGATGGATAATTAGTTGCCCCTCACGAATTCTGCACTCTTCTCACCCCTGATTGCTTTCACCTTTTTGCTCCTGGCAATTTTGACACCTCGTAATCAGCCTGCTGCTTCTCCCTCCCGATCCATATCGTTCTTCCTCCTATTCCTCAAATGTTCCCTCCAAAACACAGCCGACACAAACTCACATGGAACAACAAGAGGTTAGGTGCACCTCAAGGTGGGCCATACAATGGGACCCCCAGGAGCTGAAGTGACTTTTCTGATCTCGCTGTCCACATTACATTACTTAACAAGTGAGTCAACATACAAAGGAGACAGAAGAAAAAAAATCATAAGCCTAGCTCTCAGTGCCGCTTCCCTTCCAAATAACAAGCAGAGACAACATAATTATGTGCAAGCATCTGTCGATGATTCCAGAGAGAGAACCATACAGTCTGCACTGTGTTCAACTCTTCACAGATTTACAAGGCACAATCATTAGGGAGATTGGTTATTTGTATTTGCTACATTTTTCTGAATAAATTCTCTCTCTCCTTCACTGTCCATAATTTGATGTGAAAATTCTACAGTTTATGTTCATCCAAATTAGGCATAGCACATTATGCTTAGCACATTGTACATGACCAAAATGTAATATTCAGCTTTGTAAATACAGCACAAGGACATGTTGTTTCAGCTATTTTGCCCTCTCGGATAATGTATTGTTTTTGTATTTGTGTGGTGTCCACTGTATCAGCAACAAAGTGTTCTAATAACTCATTAGCATAGGTCAAAGAGGATGAATAGGCTCTCCTCTCCCTTCTGATATTAAATCCCGATTCCTTTCTCTTGGTCCAGAAGATTTGAGCATAACTATAAAGATTGTTGAAGTTCTGTATAAATCAGGCAATACTGTCAGTGATAAAGCAATGACAGTATTCTGTGATCATCACATCCATAAAACACATCTACATATGATTCAAAGTGATGTAACATCAATGAAATAGCTATAAAGTACAACAATTAAAATGTAAGCACTCACTACTGGATAAGAGCTTCTGCTAAATGTCTCAAATATCAAAATGCAGTATCAGTGTTGAGTAAAGTGGGATTAATAAAATATCCCATTTGCAGTCTTCACACCCGCTCATCTACACAGCACAAGTGTTACCAGCCCATATCCGCAGGGCTGCAAGGTCCTCAAAATGCACACAGATGTGTTTTAATACACGTATTTTCCCTATTTCCCTAAGACAACGTCACACAAGATAGTGACAATTACTACAATTATTTGCAAAGCTGTGAATAAATATTGCCCGAAGTCAAAAGCTATTTTGTAGGCAAGAGGCTAAGTCTCGCCCTGAAAACTCCCGTGTTTCTAACAGCTTGTGTGTTTTACTATACTGTTACTAGCTGGTTATTGATAGTCTTTAAATCTATAACATTTAAAATGTAGATCTAATAGTGTAAGCCTAATCACCAACCCATAAAAAGGGAGCAGGGGAATACAAAATAAACCACGCTCATTTGTCTAGTCATCTGTTAATAATGCACTACGTAAAAATCGAAATACGTATTAAACTAATCTTTGCCAAGGATAAAAAAAACATTACGCTACAAATGACAAGATAATTGTGCATGTAATTGAATAACTGAGCATGTACCTGATGTTATGTTGAGTAACACACGTTTTAATTAACATGTTTACCTGCACACATCTGCTTTCAATGACCATATGGTGTTAACTTATAAAATTGTTTTAATTAACTGGAATGACTTCACATCCTGTTCTAAGCATACCATACAGCTGCTACAAATTACAAAAGCAAATTTATCCTATTAGTATTTAGGCATTGACAAAGCCTACTTTTAATAACTTCTGTGACCCATATTTTACTAACCATCATGCAGACAGCCTAATCATTTAAAAGTTGCCAAAGATCCTCACTGTAAATTGATTAGTAACACATTATGCTGGACTATGTATTGTAGATGGAAAGGATTTATGTAATGCAGATACTATAATTATTCTCCTCAAATGTATGAATGGGTGCTATACTGAACAAAAATATAGTGGTTAGGGAAATCCTGGTTTACAGGCCACATCAGGCCTGCAAGTCACATTATGCTGCCTTGCAAAGTGATGTGCAATTCCTATTGGAATCCAGCCAGTGTTAGGATATCCAATAATTTGACATTTTAAATCACCCACAACCTGCATTCAGAATAACTGTCAGGATAGGGAATATTGAATACTGAGACTACCTCAATCATATAAACTGGAACAGTAATGGGGGAAATCAGTTGAACTACTAACAGATTGGATTAGTATAGAAAAATGTGTTATAAACACTGAACAAAAATATAAATGCAACATGTAAAGTGTTGGTCCCATGTTTCATGAGCTGAAATAAAAGATCCCAGAAATGTTCCATATGCACAAAAAGCTTATTTCTCTAAAATGTTGAGCACAAATTTGATTACATCCCACTTAGTGAGCATTTCTCCTTTGCCAAGATAATCCACCTGACAGGTGTGGCATATCAAGAAGCTCATTAAACAGCATTATTATTACACAGGTGTACCTTGTGCTGTGGACAATAAAATGCCACTAAAATGTGCAGTTTTTCCACCCAACACAATACCACAGATGTCTCAAGTTGAGGAAGCGTGCAATTGGCCTGCTGACTACAGGAATGTCCAACAAAGCTGTTGCCAGATAATTTAATTTTAGTTTCTCTACCATAAGCCGCCTTCAGCATCATTTTACAGAATTTGGCAGTACGTCCGACTGGCCTCACAACCGCAGACCATGTGTAATCACGCCAGCCCACGACCTCCACACCCAGCTTATTCACCTATGGGATCCTCTGAGGGGGTGCTGAGGGGTATTTCTGTCTGCAATAAAAAACCCTGTTGTTGGAAAAAACTAATTCTGATTGGCTGGGCCTGCCTCCCTAGTAGGTGGGCCTAGCTTCCAAGTGGGTGGGCCTACGCCCTCCTGAGCCTCTGCCCAGTCATGTGAAATCCAGATTAGGGGCCTAATGAATTTATTTCAATCGACTGATTTTCTTATATGAACTGTAACTCAGTAAAATCTTTGAAATTGTTACGTTTTGTTCAATATATATATATATATATATATATATAATGACTACAAAAAATATTGTTCAGTACTTCAATCATTTTCATGACACACATTTCCAGATCCACGTGGAGAATTAAAGTTGAATGTTTCCCTGAAAATACATACAGTATCAAATTCTTACTGCTTTGGGGGAGACGTGTACAGTAGGCCTACATGTAGATACTGTATGTCAACATACTTGCACCATGCCAAGTCCCTGTGTTTTATAAAGACAAACAAAATAATACAAGTGAAAAATCAAGATTAAATTATTGCTTTATTATACTTAAACCTACATACTGTACAATATCATTTCATAGGTCTAGAGATGTACAATTTCAAAGTAATATCTTAAGACGACAACTGTAAAATGTACCATTCAACTCTTACAAATTAAATATATGATCAAGAGTGGATTCTAGTCCCGTTGCCAACGCCAGTGTCATGTGACATCCAGCCCAGCGCGTGTAATTCATGGCGTAGCAACAAAGACATGAATAAACCATGAATTAAGCCTAGAGGTGTTTCATTGGGCAGCCACTGTCTGCTAGTGTCAATTGCTGACTTCACTCTCCCTCTGGCAATGAGTGAAAAGGTGGCTTTTCATATGGTCTTGGGGAACTTCCGCGTTGCAGTAGGCACAGATATCAGGGCTGTTGTTGATCTGTTGTTGTGGCTTCGCACTCACGGCCTGTGCTGCTGCTGCATCACAAAGCTCAGGGCTCCACAGAGGCTACACGGAGGGACAAACACACCACTTATACTCCATTATTCATACACTTTGCATTGCTTACACTCACCCACTTACAGTTGGCCATGTGCTTGGGTCTCCACTGAGGAAAGATCTGTTGCTCCGGGGAATACAAGCAAAGCAGTGTCCCACTTGAACCCGCTTTCTCAACATCTATAGTTCCTGCCCCACTACACGTACTATTGTAATGCTGTGCATTTGCTACAGTAGGGTTGAGTAGTTACTTGTTCCTGGCATTGTTAATGCCCGAGGCAACGTTTGTTAAGTTAGAAACAGAGAAATCCAAACAATTAAATGTTCAACCATCGGTGTAGGTGTTAATCACAACCCAGATATGCGTCCGAACAAAGGTGCATTTCTTCCATGTGATTTTTAACCAAAAGCAATACCCAACAAAGAATGCATGACAGCTAAAGATCAATTTGAGGTACACATCCAGCAATATGGGACTCAGATGAGCAAAGAAATCTGCATACACAACCTCACAGGGGTGCAGTTGCACTGATAATGGTAGTCATAAAATATATGTTACCTTGGTTCTGACATCAACATGGACTTATATAACCAACTACACTATTGCATGGGGGGGGGGGGCATTATCATCCAAAACAATTGGTAAGTTTTATGATCATTTATTACTTCTCGAATTGCTTATTTTATGTCAATGACAAATAGTAAGGTAGACACATTGTAATAAATATGCAACAAACAATGTCGTACACATAGGCCTATCACATCTCAACTCACCTCTGTTTTAGCAGGTATACATCTACAGAATCTAACCAATGAAATGGCATTTCCATGTTAGTTTTAACCTCTTGAGTGTAGGGGGCAGTATTTTGATGTTTGGATGAAAAACATACCCAAATGAAACTGCCTATTTCTCAGGCCTAGAATCTAGAATATGCATATAATTGTCAGATTATGATAGAAAACACTCTAAAGTTTCCAAAACTGTCAAAATATTGTCTGTGAGTATAACAGACAGAAAACCTGAGGAAAATCCAACCCGGAAGTGCTGTTTTTCCTGAAAGCTCTCTGTTCCATTGCCTGCCTTCGCTCCATTTAAAGGGATACCATCCAGATTCATTTTCCTATTGTTTCCCCATGGTGTGAACAGTCTTTAGACATAGTTTCAGGCTTTTATTTTGAAAAATGAGCAAGAACGATCACATCGCATCATTGTTTGGCTGGGTGCCAGCAGTGTTTTGCATGCGCAACAGCTTGGAGCAGACATTTCTCTCTCTCCTATTGAAGAAGCTACAGTCCCGGTTGAAATATTTGATTCTAAAAAACTTGACATGTTTCTACGAACTTTACGGATACTATTTTGAATTTTCGTCTGCGATGTCGTAACCGCTCGAGCCTGCGGATTTCTGAACATGATGCGCCAACCAAATAGAGGTATTTTGGATATAACAATAATCTTTATGGAACAAAAGGAACATTTATTGTGTTATCATCAAATGTAAGCGATTCATTTTATTGCTTTTCGGGACCAATCTACTTGGCTGCTAGCTGTTTGTAATGTTTTGTCTACTGAGAGAGATGTCCTTACATAAACGCTTGGTATGCTTTCGCGGAAAAGCTTTTTTGAAATCTGACACGCCAGGTGAATTAACAACAAGCTAAACTGTGTTTTGCTATATTGCACTTGTGATTTCATGAAAATTCAATATTTTTAGTAATTTAATTTGAATTTGGCGCTCTGCAATTCAGCGGATGTTGACGATAATGATCCCGCTAACAGGATGGGTGCATCAAGAAGTTTGGCGCTCTCAACTCTGTAATCAGAGAAAAATTGTCCTTTTATTGTGATCAACAACTTTCATCGATGTGTTAGGTTGTCTTTCACTACTTATATGCTCTCTCTGTCTCCCATTCATTTTCCAGAACAAATCAGGTGTTGTGAATTTCCTACATTTACCTGCTGCAAATAAAGGAAAGCGCATTTCCCACGAATCTCACCTGCAGGGGTCCACGCACACTCTCGTGTGAGAGTGAGGTGGAGGGGGAGGTGGGGTGAGAGGGAGACGTAGGATACAGGAATGGGATTGCCAGCTCCATAGACGATTCCTCTATGACGGCAGGGATACTGCTGACTGCTGCCCGTTGCTTTGGCATAGACAGGTCAAAGTGTTTCTCTGGAGCGCTGTTCAGGAACTCATATTCACTGTCTGTGGAGGGGGGGAACTTGACGCTGAGTCTGGTGAGGGAGTCCACTAGGTCTCTGTCCTCTTGGCTGGCACCACGGGATGCCAGGGACGTGGGCGGGTGCTGGAGGATGACCACTGGCCTTAAGGCTGAGGGGAAGGGCCTCTCCGCCTGCTCCGCAGTCACGTCTGTACACTGAATGGGCATGGAGAACTGCTGCTCTGTCGAATGGCAAACACAAGGCTTTTATCATACTGTTTATGTAACATAATCGACAGTCACTAGCAACATTGAGATATTAACTTACGCTATTGAGTAGCGATTAGTTCAAGTAATGATGAATAATCAGTTAATAATGAATAACGTCGAGAACCTTTTCCCTGTTTAATTTAATCTTCTAATTTCACACAATAAGTATAATAGGAGCCTACTTTTTATTTCATTCCAACTTGTTTTTCATTCAACTAACCAGTGCTACATCACAGCATGTGTCTGTGGAATAATGAAACATGTTTATCTGCTTATTCTATTTCTACACAGGTAGGTGGGTGGGCGGGCCATGGGTCAATAGGCATTAATGTACGGTTCAGCTTAATGTGTTGCTATCTAATTGTGTACAGGAATCAAGCTAAAGCTACAATATATAATTACTAATACAGTGTTATGACATATCTAAAGCAATTGTAAGTCAACATATTTTCTCTATTGTAATTAAATTAGAGTCAAGCTGGGCAGGAGTTCAGGCAATGGGTGCCTTTCAACAGTGCTGGAATAATAAGCTATTTCTACAATCTAAAATGACTAGTGTGCGGACTAATATTACCATTTGCCATGTAATTTCCTTTGGAGATTTTTTTCAGGTGATCTTTTTGTCTCCGGGTTAATGTCTGTATCTGCTGGAATTTCCCCTGAAGAGCTTGAAACGCCTCAAAAACATCTTTTCTGAGAGACAAATAAATACGTAAGTAAGAAAACTGCTTTTCAAACAAAAATGAAGTAAAGATACTGGTGACTAAGGCACATACTTCTCAAAACTGTTGTTTACAGGTGCTGTGTGTGGTGAAGGTGACACGATCATTGCAGTTTCCATGTTCCCTTTCTGAAAAACAGACACACATGGCATTGAGGACTTACATGGCAAGAGAATATCCACCATTCAAACTGAAAATGATCTATTCATTATTGTTAATGAATCTACTAAAATGGTTGCTGCCTTGTGAATCGATTAGGGAATTATTTCTCAACAATAAAGCTGGTGGCTTATAACGCCTCAGACCCTGAGGTTTGGTGATGTTATCCTCTAGCGCCACCTGTTGATGAAAGACTATGTGTGTATCTATTATTTTAAAATTATACATGATAATGAGTTTTGATTATGTTGGAAAATTACAAATTCGTATTTTCTCCAAAACACATGTTTGTTTGTTTTTTGATTAAGGGGGGAAAATAATGCTTGTGCATTAGTCAAACAGGTTCAGTGAATTTGTTATCCGGCTAAAAATGTGAACTTGCAATCTTTACTAGAGTGAAGCAACAAGATGAAAGATGACCTATGTCACAGGAAGTGGAGCTGTTGTATTGTGCATTGGCATGAGCTCTGCTACTGCTCTCAGGCCCTGCAGAAACAGAATATCTACAAGCAATATACAATTTGTGAACAACATATGTTTGTGTGTGTGGATGTATGTGTGCTCTCTTTTAAAAAAAAGATAGGATATTGAGCTCATTTGAGAGAAAACAAAAATAAAATAATTATGAGGCAGCAACCGGGGATGTCATGTTCGCACCCTATCCAGAGCGTGAATCCCTGGATGTGACATGCAGCCCCCTAAACGCAACAAAGTCAAAAACAAATTTGGGGGGGGGGGGGTCTCTAAATAATGCTCATTTAACCATTATCCTATTTATTTAAAATGCTATTTTTACTGCTACAGTGGCAAAAATTTAAATAAAAGCTTATTTCAAATTAAACCCCCCCCCACCATGTGCAAGTAGCCTACTTTTTGAAGTGATTTGTTTGACAATGAGATGAAAATATCATGACTGGTTGTGTTCATGACAATTAAAAGGAAATACATTATTTTTTACCGTTAAATGACATGTCTTTTCTATATTTACTTATTCTTTCACACATAGTAGGTCCCGTGAAAAAAATGGTGACACCCCAAATGTCACAATATAAATCGCACTCTGACCCTATCACATCCTTGCATTTTGCCTGTCTGCATCATAATTGTAAACATAAATAAACAATATCTAATTATCCTCTAATGTGGATTCTATTACTAATTGTGTTAAACATGGTTACCAAGTAATGAATCTTCCGGAAGGAGCTGCTTGGGTTGTCAAAGAGATGGTTGGAAGGAGACAGGGTTTCCTCTTCCTGTTTTCTAGGAACAGCCTCACCTTCCACCTCTCCTAACAATCAAATAAGATACAAAAAATATATAATGTAGCAGCCCAACCACAGTCAACACGGGAAGTCTCATTTGAGATGGGAAGTGTACAATGTCCTGAAACAGCAATAATATTTCTTACAGCACAATTTATCTCCAGGGGAACCGAAAATGTAACAGAATACATGCACATGCCCAATATAGACTACAGTTGAACTGTTTCTTTCACTATAGTTCAACGGTATGGTATAGAATATGTCAGAATATGCAATCATGCAAACAATAGTTTTAAGAAAACAATTATGATTGTCATTTACCTGAAGGTTGCTTAGTTGCTGCTATCAACTGAACTTTGAGTTTTGAAATCAACTGCTGCTGGTCTTCTATCTGTTTCTGAAGTGTCTGAGTGTGCCGTTGATAATATTCATTCTGCAAAAGTTAACCTTCCATTACATATCAAATATCATCACTTACTAGGTAGGTAGCCTTTTGTAGCCTCTATTGTAAATTACTGTAATTACCATGCTACAGCACTTAATTATATCAAAGCTACGCCACATCGCACTGGATGGGTTTGAAGTCTCATAGGTAAATTAGAAGAGTTTGTTTTCTATCGCAATGATTTAGGTATAATACCGTCTTCTGTAGTTCCCTTTTGGCGCCGTCTCGCTCGATAGAGGCCTGGCGGTAAGCTTCAAATGCCTTGTTGAGCTGGTCTCCAATATTCCTCTCCATGCCGTGCGCTCCACGATCATTACTGACACGGCAGTCATGGGCCCTGTGGCAACATATCACACAACCAATGTTTAGGGGCACAATGCAGCATTAAAGCACATTATCACATGATTTGCTGTAAAAACAAAGTCCTCCTCGCTAATCATGAAACTGGGGCCAGTGCTTACTTCTCTTTTACGCCTGGACTTGCTAATTTTAGAAACGTACGGTAAACATTTCAGGATGATCATAAGTGCCCCGTGTAGAAATAGCCTCTTGATGAGAAAGCAAAAACAAACATCCAAAATATCTACTAAAGAAATACATGTTTTAGTACTCATGATAATAAGAACATCACTTAAATAAATTGATGACAACTATTGACACTAATGTAATATTGAATATTATATATTTTTTTTAAACCAATACATTTGTTGACATTATTGAATGGCATCATTCATTACTAATCAATGATTATTTGGTTCATACATGACCAATGGCTGCAACAAATGTACTAAATAATTGGTTTCATAAATTATAATGAAATGTACATTATTTGGGGTAAATGTACCTCAGTGTTGTTATTATAATAGCTAATGACTAATACCAAATAACCTACTGTATCTCTATCAATACAATTGCATTATGACATGATCAATACATTAAGATACTAATACAATAAAGTCAATTGCCAATGACCTAAACCAGGGGTCTTTAACCTTTTCTTGCCCAGTGAGCCCCTCCCAGGCAAACCGGCGACCCAGGGTCCCCCAACATACGATTGGGGTAAAAAAATAAATGTAAAAAAAGGTCTTAGCATCAGGTGAATGATAATGGCAAGGAGAAGTAATCAACATTTTAAAATAAATAGATTTGGAATATAGTTTTTCATTATTTTGACTTCCACACATTATAATTGGAAGAGTTAAACAAAGATTAGCCATGTGCTGACAAAAATCTATGTCCAAGTCAAGAAAGCTTACCAGCAGCCAGTGGCACTTGCCAAACCAGTAGCCTATTTGAGGGTAGTTTTTCAAGGCCTATGAAGGTGAACCTTCACACCAGTCTGAGGTCCCGAGCATTCTGGAGCAGGTTTTCATCAAGGACCTCCGTACTTTGCTCTGTTCATTTTTCCCCTCGATGCTGACTACTCTCCCAGTCCCTGCCACTGAAAAACATCCCCACAGCATGATGCTGCAACCATCATGCTTCACCGTAGTGATGGTGCCAGGTTTCCTCTAGACGTGACGCTTGGCATTCAGGCCAAAGAGTTCAATCTTGCTTATATCACACCAGAGAATCTTGTTGGTCATAGTCTGAGAGTTCTTAGGTGGAGACTGTCATGTGCATTTTGCTGAGGAGTGGCTTCCGTCTGGACACTCCACCATAAAGGCCTGTTTGGCGGAGTGCTGCAGAGATGGTTGTCCTTCTGGAAGGTTCTCCAATCACCCCAGAGGAACTCTGGAGCTCTGCAAAGTGACCACATCCCTAACCAAGGCCCTTCACCCCCGATTGCACAATTTGGCCATGGGAACAGCTCTAGGAAGAGTCTTGGTGGTTCCAAACTTCTTTCATTCAATAATAATAATAATAATAATAATAATAATAATAATAATAGAGGCCACTGTCTTCTTGGGAACCTTCAATGCAGAAGTCATTTTTTATTACCCTTCCCCAGATCTGTGCCTCAACAAACCTGTCTGAGCGCTAAGGACAATTCCTTCGACGTCATGCACTGTCAACTGTGGGAACTTATATAGGAAGGTGTGTCCCTTTCCAAATCATGCCCAATAAACTGAATTTACCACAGGTGGACTCCAATGAAGTTGTAGAAACATCTCAAGGATGATCAATGGAAACAGGATGCACCTGAGCTCAATTTCGATCCTAAAAGCAAATGGTCTAAAATCTTATTTAGGTAAGTTATCGTTTTTTTATTTGTAATAAATTAGCAAAAATATTGTGTGTAGATTGATGGGAGAAAAACAAAACAATTTAATCCATTGTAGAATAAGGCTGTAATGTAACAAAATGTGGAAAAAGTCAAGAGGTCTGAATACTTTCCAAATGTATCATATACACTACCGTTCAAAAGTTTGGAGTCACTCTAGAAATGTCCTTGTTTTTGAAATATTAAATGTCCTTGTTTTTGAACATTAACATAAAATTGATCAGAAATACAGTGTAGACATTGTTAATGTTGTAAATTACTATTGTAGCTGGAAATGGCAGAATTTTAATGGAATATCTACATAGGCATACAGAGGCCCATTATCAGCAACCATCATTCCTCTGCTCCAATGGCACGTTGTGTTAGCTAATCCAAGTTTATCATTTTAAAAGGCTAATTGATCATTAGAAAACCCTTTTGCAATTATGTTAGCACAGCTGAAAACTGTTGGTCTGATTAAAGAACCAATAAGACTGGCCTTCTTTAGTCTAGTTGAGTGTCTGGAGCATCAGCATTTCTGGATTTGATTACAGGCTCAAAATGGCCAGAATCAAACACTTACTTCTGAAACGTGTCACTTTATTCTTGTTTGGAGAAATGATGGCTATTCCAATGCGAGAAATTTCCAAGAAACCGAAGATCTCGTACAATGCTGTGTACTACTCCCTTCACAGAACAGCGCAATCTGGCTCGAACCAGAATAGAAAGAGGAGTGGGAGGCCCCGGTGCACAACTGAGCAAGAGGAAAAGTACATTAGAGTGTCTAGTTTGAGAAACAGACGCCTCACAAGTCCTCAACTGGCAGCTTCATTAAATTGTACCCACAAAACACCAGTCTCATCGTCAACAGTGAAGAGGCGATTCTGGGATGCCGGCCTTCTAGGCAGTTGCAAAGAAAAAAAACATCTCAGACTGGCCAGTAAAAATAAAAGATTAAGAAGGGAAAAAACAGACACTGAATAGAGGAACTCTGCCTAGAAGGTCAGCATCCCAGAGTCGCCTCTTCCCTGTTGACGTTGAGACTAGTTTTTCAGGATTGGAGGGTCCCCTGTGGGATGGTTGAGCTAACATATGCTAAATCGCATTAGCCGGAGGTTGTAAGTAACAAGAACATTTCCCAAGACATAGACATATTTGAAATGGGCAGAAAGCTTAAATTCTTGTTAATCTAACTGCACTGTCCAATTTACAGTAACTATTACAGTGAAAGTACACCATGCTATTGAGAGTGCACTGTTTTGAACATGAAAAGTTATTAATAAACAAATTAGGTACATTTGGGCAGTCTTGATACAACATTTTGAACAGAAATGCAATGATTCATAGGATCAGAAAAAACTTTGCACGTACACTGCTGCCATCTAGTGGTAAATATCTAATATGCTTTTGGGCTGGAATAAAACATTATGGCGTTTCACTTGAATTTCAAAGATGGTAATAAAAAAGTACAAAAAAAATGTTTTTTTCTTTGTATTATCTTTTACCAGATCTAATGCGTTATATTCTCCTACACTCCTTTCACATTTCCAAACTTCAAAAAGTGTTCCCTTTCAAATGGTAGCAAGAAAATGCATATTCTTGCTTCAGGGGCTGAGCTACAGGCAGTTAGATTTGGGTATTTCATTTTAGACGAAAATTGAAAAAAAGAGACCGATCCTTAAAGAGTTTAGTCAGAACAACAGTTTTCAGCTGTGCTAACAATTGCAAAGGGGTTTTCTAATGATCAATTAGCCTTTTAAAATGATCAACTTGGATTAGCTAACACAACATGTCATTGCAACACAGGAGTGATGGTAGCTGATAATGGGCCTCTGAACATCTATGTACAGTTGAAGTCGGAAGTTTACATACACCTTAGCCAAATACATTTAAACTCAGTTTTTCACAATTCCTGACATTTAATCCTAGTAAAAATTCACTGTCTAAGGTCAGTTAGGATCACCACTTTATTTTAAGAATGTGAAATGTCAGAATAATAGTAGAGAGAATGATTTATTTCAGCTTTTATTTATTTCATCACATTCCCAGTGGGTCAGAAGTTTACATACACTCAATTAGTATTTGGTAGCATTGCGTTTACATTGTTTAACTTGGGTCAAACGTTTCAGGTATGCTTCCACAAGCTTCCCACAATAATTCCTCCTGACGGAGCTGGTGTAACTGAGTCAGGTTTGTAGACCTCCTTGATCACACACACTTTTTCAGTTCTGCCCACAAATGTTCTATAGGATTAAGGTCAGGGCTTTGTGATGGCCACTCCATTACCTTGACTTGGTTGTCCTTAAGCCATTTTGCCACAACTTTGGAAGCATGCTTGGGGTCATTGTCCATTTGGAAGACCCATCTGCGACCAAGCTTTATCTTCCTGACAGATATCTTGAGATGTTGTTTCAATATATCCACATAATTTTCCACCCTCATGATGCCATCTATTTTGTGAAGTGCACCAGTCCCTCCTGCAGCAAAGCACCACCACAACATGATGCTGCCACCCCGTGCTTCACGGTTGGGATGGTGTTCTTCGGATTGCAAGCCTCCCCCTTTTTCCTCCAAACATAACGATGGTCATTATGGCCAAACAGTTCCATTTTTGTTTCATCAGACCAGAGGACATTTCTCCAAAAAGTATGATCTTTGTCCCCATGTCCAGCTCCAAACCGTAGTCTGGTTTTGGAGCAGTGGCTTCTTCCTTGCTGAGCGGCCTTTCAGGTTATGTCAATATAGGAGTCGTTTTACTGTGGCTATAGATACATTTGTACCTGTTTCCTCCAGCATCTTCACAAGGTCCTTTGCTGTTGTTCTGGGATTGATTTGCACTTTTCGTACCAAAGTACGAAGGACGATGAACCTCTAGAAGACTAAATGAGTCTCCTTCCTGAGCGGTATGACGGCTGTGTGGTCCCATGGTTTTTATACTTGCGTACTATTGTTTGTACAGATGAACATGGTACCGTCAGGCATTTGGAAATTGCTCCCAAGGATGAACCAGACTTGGGAGGTCTACAATTTTTTTCTGAGGTCTTGGCTGATTTATTTTGATTTTCCCATGATGTCAAGCCAAAAGGCACTGAGTTTGAAGGTAGACCTTGAAATACATCCACAGGTACACCTCCAATTGACTCAAACGATGTCAATTAGCCTATCAGAAGCTTACAAAGCCATGACATCATTTTCTGGAATATTCAAAGCTGTTTAAAGGCACAGTCAACTTAGTGTATGTAAACTTCTGACCCAATGGAATTGTGATACAGTGAATTATAAGTGAAATAATCTGTCTGTAAACAATTGTTGGAAAAATTACTTAGCGACTTGCCAAAACTTTAGTTTGTTAATAACCTCTTTGGGCTGAGATCCCGCTAATGGGATCGATATGACAACAGCCAGTGAAAGTGCAGGGCACCAAATGCAAAACAACAGAAATCCCATAATTAAAACTCCTCAAACATACAAGTATTTTACACCATTTTAAATATACACTTCTTGTTAATCCCACCACAATGTCCGATTTCAAAAAGGCTTTACAGCAAAAGTAAACCAAACGATTATGTTAGGTCAGAGCCAAGTCACAGAAAAACACAGCCATTTTTCCAGCCAAAGAGAGGAGTCACAAAAAGCAGAAAGAGATAAATGAATCATTAACTTTGATGATCTTCATCAGATGACACTCATAGGACTTCATGTTACACAATACATGTATGTTTTGTTCGATAAAGTTCATATTTATATAAGTTTTTGTTTACATTGGCGCGTTATGTTCAGTAGTTCCAAAACATCCGGTGATTTTGCAGAGAGCCACATCAATTTACAGAAATACTCATAATAAAAATGTATAAAAGATACAACTATTATGCACGAAATTATCGATACACTTCTCCTTAATGCGACCGCTGTGTCAGATTTTTTTTTTAAACTTTACGGAAAAAGCACACCATGCTATAATCTGAGTACGGCGCTCAGAGACCAAAACAACACAAACAGATATCCGCCATGTTATGTAGTAAACAGAAGTCAGAAATAGCATTATAAATATTCACTTACCTTTGATGATCTTCATCAGAATGCACTCCCAGGAATCCCACTTCCACAATAAACATTTGTTTTGTTCGATAATGTCCATTATTTATGTCCAAATACCTCCTTTTTGTTTGCGCGTTTAGCCCAGTATTCCAAATTCTTGACGCGCGATCACTAGGAGCAGACGAAGTCAAAAAGTTCTGTTACAGTCCATAGAAACATGTCAAACGATGTATAGAATCAATCTTTAGGATGTTTTTAACATAAATCTTCAATAATGTTCCAACCAGAGAATTCCTTGGTCTTCAGAAATGCAATGGAACTCAAGCTAACTCTCACGTGAACGCGAGTCACCAGCTTCTGGCTCTCTGGCAGACCTCTGAATCCTTCCCCTCTCAATCGCACCCACTTCACAGTTCTACTCACAGACATCATTCAAACGGTTTAACAAACTTCAGAGTGTTTTCTATCTAAATATACTAAATATACTAATATTATGCATATATTACCAACTGGGCCTGAGTAGCAGACAGTTTACTCTGGGCACCTTATTCATCCAAGCTACCCAATACTGCCCCCAGCCCAAAGAAGTTAACAAGAAATGTGTGGAGAGGTTGAAAAACTAGTTTAAATGACTCCAACCTAAGTATGTAAACGTCCAAATTCAACTGTACATTTTCCATTATTATTATTTTATTTTTTTAAATCAGCGGTTTCCAGCTACAATAGTAATTTACAATTTACCAATGTCTACACTGTACTTCTGATCAAATTGATGTTATTTTAAATGGAGAAAATAATTTGATTTTCTTTCAAAACAAGGAAATGTCTAAGTGTCCCCAAAATTTTGAACGGTAGTGTGTATATATATGGAGGTTGACTGATTAATCAGAATGGCCGATTAATTGGGGCCGATTTTAAGTTTTCATAACAATCGGAAATCGGTATTTTTGGACACCGATTTGGCCAATTAATTGTATTTTTATTGTTTTAACACCCTTATTTGATCTTTATTTAAATGGGCAAGTGAGTTAAGAACATATTCTTATTTTCAATAAACATCAATGCACAGAAGTATATATTTTTAAACCTGCATATTTAGCTAAAAGAAATCCAGGTTAGCAGGCAATATTAACCAGGTGAAATTGTGTCACTTCTCTTGTGTTCATTGCACGCAGTCAGTGTATATGCAACAGTGTGGGCCGCCTAATTTGCCTGAATTTTACGTAATTATGACATAACATTGAAGGTTGTGCAATGTAACAGGAATATTAAGCTTATGGATGGGATGCCACCCGTTAGATAAAATACAGAACGGTTCCGCATTTCACTGAAAGAATAAACGTCTTGTTTTCAAAATGATAGTTTCCGGATTCGACCATATTAATGACCTAAGGCTCGTATTTGTGTGTGTTATTGTGTTATAACTAAGTCTATGATTTGATAGAGCAGTCTGACTGAGCGATGGTAGGCAGCAGCAGGCTCGTAAGCATTCATTCAAACAGAACTTTTGTGCGTTTTGCCAGCAGCTAGTCGCTGTGCTTCAAGCGTTGCGCTGTTAATGACTTCAAGCCTATCAACTCTTGAGATTAGGCTTGTGTAACCGATGTGAAATGGCTAGCTAGTTAGCGGGGTGCGCACTAATAGCGTTTCAAACGTCACTCGCTATGAGACCTGGAGTCTGCAAGGGCCGTGGAGCGATGGGAGCGATGTGGAGCGATGGGTAACGCCGCTCCGAGGGTGGCTGTTGTCATGTTCCTGGTTCGAGCCCAGGTAGGAGCGAGGAGAGGGACGGAAGCTATACTGTTACACTGGCAATACTAAAGTGCCTATAAGAACATCCAATAGTCAAAGGTTAATGAAATGCAAATGGTATAGAGAGAAATAGTCCTGTAATTCCTATAATAACCACAACCTAAAACTTCTTACCTGGAAATATTTTGATGACTCATGTTAAAAGGAACCAGCAGCTTTCATATGTTCTCATGTTCTGAGCAAGGAACTTAAACGTTAGCTTTCTTACATGGCACATATTGCACTTTTACCTTATTCTCCAACACTTTGTTTTTGCATTATTTAAACCAAATTGAACATGTTTCAATATTTATTTGAGGCTAAATTGATTTTAGTGATGTATTATATTAAGTTAAAATAAGTGTTCATTCAGTATTGTTGTAATTGTCATTATTACAAAAACTAAACTAAAATAAAATCGGTATCAACATACACATATATATATATATATATATATATATATATATATACATATACACATACACACACACACACACACACAACCAAAATATAAAATGCAATTTCTAAGATTTTACTGAGTTACAGTTTAAGGAAAATCAGTCAATTTAAATGATTGCATTAGGCCCTAATCTATGGATTTCACATGACTGGGAATACAGATATGCTGTATTCCCAGTTGGTCTGTTGGTCACAGATATCTTTTTTTTTAAAGGGCCTCACTATGGGCCCCAGGATCTCATCACAGCATTTTTGTGCATTCAAATTGCCATCGATAAAATGCAATTGTGTTAGTAGCTTATGCCAGCCCATACCATAACGCCACCACCACCACAGCAAACAGCTCGCCCACACGATGTCATACATGTGGTCTGTGGTTGTGAGGCCAGTTGGACGTACTGTCAAATTCTCTAAAACAATAGTGGAGGCAACTTAAGGTAGAAAAATTAACATTAAATTATCTGGCAACAGCTCTGGTGGACATTCCTGCAGTTAGCATGTCAATTGCATGCTCCCTCAAAACTTGCAACATTTTAGTGGCCTTTTATTGTCCACAGCACTTAAGGTGCACCTGTGTAATAATCATGCTTTTTAAACAGATTGTTGATATGCCACACCTGTCAGGTAGATGGATTATTTTGGCAAAGGAGAAATGTCACTAACAAGGGTGTAAACAAATGTGTGCACAAAATGTGAGAGTAATACCCTTTTTGTGCATATGGAACATTTCTGGGATATTTTATTTCAGCTCATGAACCATGGGACCAACACTTTACATGTTGTATTTATCTATATACACACACACAGTACCAGTCAAAAGTTTGGACACACCTACTAATTCAAGCATTTTTCTTTATTTTACTATTTTCTACATTGTAGAATAATAGTGAAGACATCAAAACAATGATATAACACATATGGAATCATGTAGTAACCAGAAAAAGTGTTAAACAAATCAAAATATATTTGAGATTCTTCAAAGTAGCCACCCTTTGCCTTGATGACAGCTTTGCACACACTTGGCATTCTCTCAACCAGCTTCACCTTGAATGCTTTTCCAACAGCCTTGAAGGAGTTCCCACATATGCTGAGCACTTTTTGGCCACTTTTCCTTCACTCTGCGGTCCAACTCTTCCCAAACCATCTCAATTTGGTTGAGGTCGGGTGATTGTGGAGGCCAGGTCATCTGATGCAGCACTCCATCACTCTCCTTTTGGTCAAATAACCCTTACACAGCCTGGAGGTGTGTTGGGTCATTGTCCTGTTGAAAAACAAATGATTGTCCCACTAAACGCAAACAAGATGGGAAGGCATATCGATGCAGAATGCTGTGGTAGCCATACTGGTTAAGTGTGCCTTGAATTCTAAATAAACCACAGACAGTGTCACCAGCAAAGCACCCCCATACCATCACACCTCCTCCATGCTTCACGGTGGGAACCACACATTTTTATTTTTTTAACCTTTATTTAACCATGCAAGTCAGTTAAGAACATATTCTTAGAGATCATCCATTCACCTACTCTACGTCTCACAAAGACAAGGTGGTTAGAACCAAAAATCTAAAATTTGGACACATCGGACCAAAGGACAGATTTCCACTGGTCTAATGTCAATTGCTCGTGTTTCTTGGCCCAATCAAGTCTATTATTCTTATTGGTAGTGGTTTCTTTGCAGCAATTCAACCACGAAGGCCTGATCCACGCAGTCTCCTCTCGACAGTTGATGTTGACATGTGTCTGTTACTTAAAGTCAGTGAAGCATTTATTTGGGCTGCAATTTCTAAGGCTGGTAACTCTAATGAGCTTATTCTCTGCAGCAGAGGTCACTCTGGGTCTTCTTTTCCTGTGGCGGTCCTGAGGAGAGCCAGTTTCATCATAGCACTTGATGGTTTATGCGACTGCACTTGAAGAAACTTTCAAAGTTCTTGACATTTTCCGGATTGACTGCCCTTCATATCTTAAAGTAATAATGGACTGTTGTTTCTCTTTGCTTATATGAGCTGTTGCCATAATATGGATTTACCAAATAGGGCTCTCTTCTGTATACCACCCCTACCTTGTCACAACACAACTGATTAGCTCAAACGCATTAAAAGGAAAATCCACAAATTAACTTTTAACAAGCCACACCTGTTAATTGAAATGCATTCCAGGTGACTACCACATGAAGCTGGTTGAGAGAATGCCAAAAGTGTGCAAAGCTGTCATCCAGGCAAAGGGTGGCTACTTTGAAGAATCTCAAATCTAAAATACATTTTGATATGTTTAACACTTTTTTGGTTACTACATGATTCCATGTGTTATTTCATAGTTTTGATGTCTTCACTATTATTAGACAATTGTAAAAATAAATAAAAAATACTGGTGTGAGTAGGTGTGTCCAAACATGACTGGTACTGTATGTATGTAGTGGCTTTGGAAAGTATTCAGACCCCTTGACTTTTTGCACATTTTGTTGTTACACCTTCATTCTAAAATGGATTTAAAACATTTTTTAAATCCTCAGCAGTCTACTACACATAATAATAACTAAGCAAAAACTGGTTTAGGAATTTTTGCAAATGTATTACAAATAAAACAGAAATACCTGATTTACATAAGTATTCAGACCCTTTGCGATGAGACTCGAAATTGAGCTCAGGTGCATCCTGTTTCCGTTGATCATCCTTGAGATGTTTCTACAACTTGATTGGAGTCTACCTGTGGTAAATTTGATTGGACATTATTTGGAACCGCACACACCTGTCTATATAAGGTCCCACAGTTGAGAGTGCATGTCAGAGCATAACAAGCCATGAGGTTCAAGGAATTGTCTGTAGAGAAACTACCCAAATACAGGTGTGCAACGCTTGTAGCGTCATACCCAAGAAGACTCGAGGCTGTAATCGCTGCCAAAGGTGCTTCAACAAAGTACGGAGTAAAGGGTCTGAATACCGATCTAAATGTGATATGTTTCTTTTATTAAAAAAAAATACATCTGTTTTTGCTTTGTCATTATAGTATGTATGATTGAGGGGTATAGTATGTATGATTGAGGGAGGATTTTTTTTTTATTCCATTTTAGAATACGGCTGTAACAAAATGTGGGAAATAGTCAAGAGATCTGAATATTTCCAAATGCACTGTATATTTGTTTATGGCAGACCACCGGTTAAAAACCCCTCACCTAAAATGTGAATCTTGGACACCTAATGCTCTTCGGTCAGGTATTGTTTTTCATGAGTCTCTTTTTACTTGAATTTACAATTAATAATGAGCATGGTAATATATTTGGTTACTTCATTTGATTAAACAGCTAATCCCATTCTCTATCTAGTAATTTATTTAACACACTTAAATCTAAAACAGTCATTGTATGTCACTGGTTGCAGGCCAAGTAGCACGATATGCAGCCAGTAGCTCTGACCCAGAAAGTCTTCCTGTGTAGCTTAAAACACCAAAGTGTGAGATATGGCTTGGAAAATGTACCTCAATCCAGGGATGAGAAATGCGTTGTACCCCAAATTATCCCACCTGTTCCATTTAAAAGATTGAACGACTGCTAGACAATTCGGAGTACAACGCATTTCTCATCCCTGGATTGAAGTATATTTTCTGAGCCATATCTCGCGGCAGCTCCGCTGTGTTTTAATCGAAACAGGAAACCTGTCCGACCCTAGTGCAGCTGTAAACAAGCGGGCCAAATCTGCTGGCTTCATGATATGACGATTACGCGGTAGCCTGAAGCAGCCAACTAGTTCTACATTCTAGCAACATTCTATCAAGCACGAACTGGCTACATAGAACGTTGATATTCATAAGTAAGAGTACAAAATTGGTACAGCTCTGTTTTGTATTGAATGTCAATAGTTAGCAAGACGAGTTAGTTAGATATAATCAGCTATAGCCTAGTTCAGTCCGCTCTCAACTTTGGTATCTGATTGTAGCCTATAATGGCAGTATCTTACCTTCATTCGAAAATTGCCAAACTATTGTTTTGATACTGCGACAGCTTCTTATTCTTCGAGTGGCCTATATGTACGACGTGTGGGAGAGGATATGGTGTATTTCGAACAAATGTACATTTTACATGTTTTATAACGCGTTGGGAACTTCCCTCGGGGAATCCCCCGCGCCGTGAGACTTCCGCCTTGCTGGACTCTGACCAATCAACTTTGAGGTACTAAATTCGTGCTAGGTGGTTTAGCAAATTGAGGGTTATTCTTGCTGCCTACACGTCTGCAATGTTGTGCATATAAAAAGTAATCCGATAAAACAAAGTTAAGTGGCAGAAAAATGTGTTGATTTTACTGTGACCTTCGCTGATAAGTGTTTTCTCACACTGTTAGGCATAGCTAGCTAAATTAATCAGAACCCAACATTTCAGCCCTCAGTGTTGCTGTGAAATGTGTTTTGCCCAAATTGTGGTGAACACTTACTGGTCTCTGACAGTTTATAGCAAAATATTAAAATGTGTCAACACATGCTCTTTGCAAAAAAAATATCACGAGCTGAGCTATTCTTATGACTATGCACTAGGCCTTATTACTTTAGTAAACTTTATAGTGTTATTTGAATGATTCTAATATATTTACAGTAGGGTATTGCCACTGTGTACTGTAGCCTACAGAAAAGATCTGCTTTCATTGCACATACATAGCACACAGAAACTTAACATCTTTCTGTGCTGTATCTGGAAGATATAAACCTACTCTTATTTTCCCACAATATGCAATCACACATTTTTTACCATGTAATAATGAAAATGCAATCATAATGTTTGTTTGCTGTTTCACACTTATCATTGAAAGAGTTTATTGGTGCAGAATGAAGTGCAACATGAAAATGGGATGACAGGTAGCCTAGTGGTTAGAGCGTTGGACCAATAACCAAAAGATTACACATCTGTCAATGTGCCCTTGAGCAAGGCAATTAACCCTATCTCCAGGGCCACCGTATTACTATGTGTGACTCTGTAAAACAACACATTTCACTGTAACTATCCGGTGTACAGTATGTGAGAATACATCTATTTTTTTTAAGTGCCAAGTCCAATAGTGACCAACAGAGGGCAGCTACACTCTTTTGAACCTTTTTGATCTGGAAATCCCTTTTTGGAAGACAAGGGTTCTTTGTAAGGCAAAGGGTTCTACCGAGAACCTTTAATATCCTAATAACCAGGAAAGGGTTCTTTGATAATACTTTGGAAGGCAAGAAGGATTCTACATAGAACAATGTATCACATTTCCTAGAGTGCTTTACTGCCAGGTGATTTTCAGAATTGTTTGTTTTAATATCTATGTTGTTGCATGTACATCAATTGGTTGGTTAATTGTATGACACACAAAGTTATACCTCCTTAAAATATAAACGCAACATGCAACAATTTCAAAGATTGTACTGAGTTACAATTCATATGAGGAAATCAGTCAATTGAAATACATTAATTAGGTCCTAATCTATGGATTTCACATGACTGGGAATGTGGTCAAAGATACCTTAAAAAATGGGCCTCACAATGGGCCAAAGGATATCGTCACGGTATTTCTGTGCCATCAAATTGCCATTGATAAAATGCAATCGTGTTAGTTGTCCGTAGCTTATGACAGCCCATACCATATCCCCACCGTCAATCATTTCACAACATTGACATCAGCAAACCGCTTGCCAACATGACGTACTGGCAAATGATCTAAAACAACATTTTAGATAATTCAGGCATGCCAATTGCACGCTCCCTCAAAACCTTTATTGGTGCACCTGTGCATTGATCATGCTGTTTAAAAAAAAAACTTTATTTAACAAGGCAAGTCAGTTAAGAACAAATTCTTATTTACAATGATGGCCTAGGAACAGTGGGTTAACTGCCTTGTTCAGGGGCAGAACAACAGATGTTTTACCTTGTCAGCTCGGGGATTCGATCCAGAAACCTTTCAGTTACTGGCCCAATGCTCTAACCTCCTTGATATGTCACACCTGTCAGGTGGATGGATTATCTTGGAGAAATACTCACTAACAGGGATGTAAACAAAATTGCCAAAATTTGAGAGAAATAAGCTTTTGGTGCGTATGGAACATTTCTGGGATCTTTTTTTTCAGCTCATGAAACATGGGACCAACACTTTACATGTTGCGTTTATATTTTTTAATAGTATATATAACATACATTTTTCTATACTGATCCAATCTGTTAGTAGTTGGACTGATTGCACCCATTACTGAGATGGTTCAATTCTACTTGCTAACATGCAATAATTGAAAATAAAATGGATGACCTATGATTACGATTATCCTACCAGCGGGACATTAGGAACTGTAATATCCTATGTTTCACCGAGTCGTGGCTGAATGACGACACAGACCATATAGCGCTTGAGGGATTTCAATGCACCGGCAGAACAGAGATGCTACCTCTGGTAAGACGAGGGGTGGTGGTGTGTCTTTTTGTCAATAACAGCTGGTGCGCGATGTCTAATATTAAAGAAGTCGCCATCACGGTTGACAACTCCATCGTGTCCTCCTCCCAGAGCGCCAAGAACCTTGGCGTGATCCTGGACAACACCCTGTCGTTCTCAACCAACATCAAGGCGGTGGCCCGTTCCTGTAGGTTCATGCTCTACAACATCCGCAGAGTACGACCCTGCCTCACACAGGAAGTGGCGCAGGTCCTAATCCAGGCACTTGTCATCTCCCGTCTGGATTACTGCAACTCGCTGTTGGCTGGGCTCCCTGCCTGTGCCATTAAACCCCTTCAACTCATCCAGAACGCCGCAGCCCGTCTGGTGTTCAACCTTCCCAAGTTCTCTCACGTCACCCCGCTCCTCCGTTCTCTCCACTGGCTTCCAGTTGAAGCTCGCATCCGCTACAAGACCATGGTGCTTGCCTACGGAGCTGTGAGGGGAACGGCACCTCAGTACCTCCAGGCTCTGATCAGGCCCTACACCCAAACAAGGGCACTGCGTTCATCCACCTCTGGCCTGCTCGCCTCCCTACCACTGAGGAAGTACAGCTCCCGCTCAGCCCAGTCAAAACTGTTCGCTGCGCTGGCCCCCCAATGGTGGAACAAACTCCCTCACGACGCCAGGACAGCGGAGTCAATCACCACCTTCTGGAGACACCTGAAACCCCACCTCTTTAAGGAATACCTAGGATAGGATAAGTAATCCCTCTCACCCCCCTTTAAGATTTAGATGCACTATTGTAAAGTGACTGTTCCACTGGATGTCATAAGGTGAATGCACCAATTTGTAAGTCGCTCTGGATAAGAGCGTCTGCTAAATTACTTAAATGTAATGTATGTAAATGTAAGTCTCGAGGTATTGCTCGTCTGAGGTAGAGTACCTTATAAGCTGTAGACCACACTATCTACCAAGAGAGTTCTCATGTATATTATTTGTAGCCGTCTATTTACCAACACAGACCGATGCTGGCACTAAGAGCGCACTCAACCAACTCTATCAGGACATAAGCAAACAAGAAAATGCTCACCCAGAAGTGGCACTCCTAATGGCCGGGGACTTTAATACAGGCAAACTTAAATCAGTTTTACCAAATTTTTTACCAGCATGTCACATGTGCAACCAGAGAAAAAAACTATAGACCACCAATACTCCACACAGAGAAATGCATACAAAGCTCTCCCTCGCCCTCCCTTTGGCAAATCTGACCATAATTCTACCCTCCTGATTCCTGCTTCCAAGCAAAAACTAAAGAAGGAAGTACCAGTGACTCGCTCAATATTGAAGTGGTCAGATGGCGCGGATGCTACGCTACAGGATTGTTTTGCTAACACAGACTGGATTATGTTCTGGGATTCATCCAATGGCATTGAGGAGTATGTTACCTCAGTCATCGGCTTCATCAATAAGTGCATTGACGACGTCGTCCCCACAGTGACCGTGTGTACATATCCCAACCAGAAGCCATGGATCCGCACAGGCAACATCCGCATCGAGCTAAAGGCTAGAGCTGCCGCTTTCAAGGAGCAGGACACCTTAAATAAAACAAGCATTTACAAATGAAACATTTTACTCTATGTTCCAATTTATTTCAGGAATCACAAGTGCATATTCCACATTACAAATTAATTAGTTCCACACATTTGCTCCATCTTCATCGAGTTCCATCGATGCAAAACACATTCAATCAGAACAACATATTGGCCACTATGAACAAACAGTATGTCTTACAAGTGAATACACACTACTGTAAACCATTCATATTTCTGCTGTGTGGATTCATTGTATTCCAGCCAATGATTGGTAAGGAAGGGTTCTGCTGTGTGGATTTGATTGTATTCTAGTCAATGATTGGTAATGAAGGTTTCTGCTGTGTGGATTTGATTGTATTCTAGTCAATGATTGGTAATGAAGGTTTCTGCTGTGTGGATTCATTGTATTCCAGCCAATGATTGGTAAGGAAGGGTTCTGCTGTGTGGATTTGATTGTATTCTAGTCAATGATTGGTAATGAAGGTTTCTGCTGTGTGGATTTGATTGTATTCCAGCCAATGATTGGTAATGGAGGTTTATGTGTGATGTGCATGCTACTGTTTCACTGTGTCATGAGCCCATAACTGCCTGCTCTAGATACACACCAGATTGACAAAGAATCCAAGTCCTATTATTTGTTGTTGCTGTCTTTATTTCCCCCCTCAAGAAAAAGAGATATGCAGATTCTTGCACTAGTGAAAGAATGCTTATAATGAATGTTGTCAATTTTCATACTTAAAAGTTTCAACTTGCTTAGCTGGTCCCTTAACAGGGCATCAGATTGAGAGTTTATCCCCATCGATTGGTAGAGTGAGTTGTCTAGTTCACACACACACACACACACACACACACACACACACACACACACACACACACACACACACACACACACACACACACACACACACACACACACACACACACACACACACACACACACACACACACACACACACACACACACGCTGCTGCTACTCTGTTTAATATCTATCACGATTACCTAGTCATTTTACCCTTACCTACATGTACATATTAACTCAATCACCTCAACTACCTCATACCTCTGCACATTGACTCGATACCGGTACTCCTTGTATATAGCCTCATTATTGTTATATGGCAATTTTCAGTTTTAATTAGATAATTTTCTTACTTTTTAACTATGCATTGTTGGGAAAGGGCTCGTAAGTAAGCATTTAACGGTAAAGTCTACACCCTATGTATTTGGCATATGTGAAAATGTTTCATTTGATTTGATTTGTTTTTGTCTCCCAGTGTGTCCCTCTGAGTCGAAGCAGTGTTGTCTCAGATCAAACTGTCTCAGACAGATTTGCATAGAAATAAGATGCATTTGCAAAGTACTTCAAGAAACTGGAAAACAAATATCAAGCAAGTATTTTTATATTCCACAAGTATTATCAGAGGAACTGTTTTGTACAGATAATTATCAGACTTAAGTTACAAATACAGGTAAACAGTCAAATACATTTGGTTGACATTTTCTCACAAAATTAGTGCAGTGGGCAAGTCCTTTACAAGTCCTGTATTAGTGGACCAATAATATCCTGTATTCTTCCGTGGCTAAACCAACTGGGCTCGTAAAGGTTGTTATCAAGGCACATGAAAGGTCACATGTTCCAGAAGGCATTTCTATATTGTAATTAAAAATGTTCAAATGCCTCTCCTGTGAAGCACCCCCACCCCTAAACTACTTCTATGGTCTCAGACAGAGGGAAGGAATGTGCTCTTCAGAAGAAGAAAAAATATCCACCTCTTGAAAAATGTTCATTTAGGAGCATAATGCACATTGCCACCAGAGGTCAGTAACCACACCACTGCTTGCTCTACATGCTTCAACCTCAGCCACATGGACTTTTGGAGAGGTATCTGAATTCTTGGCATTCTTGTCAGACTTGTCAGCCTTGCCACTTCTATCTGTTGCCCTGGTATTCACGGCCAGAGGGGGGAGATGCTGTGACTCTGATTGACACATTCCCCCTGTGAAATGACGAATGCATTTTGTTTGCAAGTTCTAACAATTAAGACGTGTTTAGCCATACAATAGGGGACTTGTACAGAGAGTAAACCACAACTGATAGCCATGGCTGATTTTTTTTGTATTTATAAGACCTAGGGAGACTGGAATAAAGTGGATTGGAAGGTCCTGTCTGTTCCTGTCCTCAGTCTGTGGTGAAGCTCGGCATGTATCTGCTGCTGGTCTTTCAGCCTGGCACAGAGGGGGGCTTCCCAGACATGGCTCCTGCTTCTCAGACCCTAGCCAGGGATCACCTTCATGGGAGCCCTGCTTTGTAGTTGTCATCCATGACCCTCCAACCTGACACCTCTCCACCTGGTGTGGATCCAAGACATTCCAACCCCCCTGTATGTAAAAACCTTCTGGTCTACCAAAGAACCCTTCTTGCCTTCTAAAGAACCCTTCTTGCCTTCTAAAGAATCATTATTGCCTTCCAAAGAATCATCAAAGAACCCTTTCTTCTAAAAATGTTTCTTAGGGTGTTAAAGGTTCTAGGTAGAACATTTTGCCTTACAAAGAACCCTTTTGGAACCCTTTTTTCTAAGATTGCAGATGGGCAATAACAACCCCAATTTCGATCAGACCAGCATCCCTGTCTTGAGGGGAATATACAGCAATAGGGTTGCCACTCTGCTCCACATCTCACAACATGGGTCTCAGTGGATGGTTTCACCATAAGATTTATGACAACAGATCAGTAACGACTGCTGGACTTCCTGAAAGAAGTAAAGGATCATCAATATTCCTCCTGCTTTCTGTAATCACGCAGACAGAAATACTTTATATTCACAAATTAACGAGATGCAAATTAATTATGACAGCTGCCATGCGCTGCCCCTCCCTCTAGCATTTTTGTGTCAATTTGACAACTCCAAAACACAAATTGTCCATTTAAATGTCTAAGCTATACTTAAATCAAGTGTGTTTTGTAACTCAAACCTCGTCTCCTATTTCCAGATAAATCCAACCCACTTCAATAGGTCTGAACACAGTCTGTGGGCGAGCAGGTGAGCAGGTGAGCAGGTCTGTGGAAAGATCCAGAGACTGATAAGCAGAATGCAAGATTCTAGGAGGAACACCCTGTTCCCTTTCATGTGCAAATCTGTCCTGTTTGATCTACCACCTGTCTCTCTCTCTCTCTCTCTCTCGGTCTCTCTCTCTCGGTCTCTCTCTCTCGGTCTCTCTCTCTCTCTCTCTCTCTCTCTCTCTCTCTCTCTCTCTCTCTCTCTCTCTCTCTCTCTCTCAGAATGTCTAGCTGACGGCCCTCCACGCAGGAGTGTGATGATTTGTAACTATGCAGCACAAATATGGCCATTGGAGTCTGATGTTTCTGCTTGGCTCTGCCTGGGGACTTGTCCTTCACCAGCCTCATCCAACCTCAACACAACATAGCAATTCTTAATTACTATTATAACACTTGTTTAAGGGGGGGGGGTTATTTTAATTCAGCCAGAACAACCAATGTGGTGAGCTGAAATAGGGTTCATTATTGCCCTTGTTTTCCTGGCAAGCAGATCAGGTGATAACATGTGGCAAGATTATAAGTGAGAGATGCCTCTTAATGTGGTACGTTCAATGTCTGCAATCCCCTTTGACTTTAATTAAAAGGTACTGAGTGTAGGCAACACCGAAGTACATTCCTCAACTGTCTTCTTAGCTAAAGTACTCATCTGGAACGTTTAAATGGCCGGGCCCCATTTGAATTAGAACACTGACGGCACAATCCGTAAATTATATTTCTGCTACACCTGCTACGGCACAGCTTTGATTAACAGGTTGTAGCATAGAGGCTATTACTTCAGCATGATACATTACACCTCCACCACTAGTCCGTCAATGAATGCATGCATCGCATGGATGTCTTCTTCTGATTTTGCAGATCTCGGACAAGGAACTCCAGATGCTTTTACTGCGCCATGTTCTTTACGTGTGTGTGTGTCATGAATGACATCCACAAAAAGGACACTCCACTTCCTGTTGAGAGGTGGTCTGTCCTGTTGGATTCATAGCCCTCTGGATCTGGACATAAGCATGCAAGTAAATCTTGGCCAATCTGATGCCTCCGAAGCAAGTCAAATAAACAAACTGCTGTAGGTCTGCAGAAACGGGAGATCAGGCGGAGGGCAGAGCCGAGCGTCAGAAAGCTCAGGCATGCCAGGGGAAATGAAGAGGAATGCACAGAGAAAACTCAAAGATCATATTTCAGGAACCTGGAGAACAAACAATTTGACAGTGTGTGAAAACCTTGTGAATACTTACAGAAAACATTTGGGCTCTGTCATTGCCAACAAAGGGTATACAACAAAGTATTGAGATAAACTTTTGTTATTGACCAAATACTTATTTTCCACCATAATTTGCAAATAAACTCATTAAATATCCTACAATGTAATTTTCTGGATTTCTTTCCCCTAAAAGTGTAGCTATGATGAAAATTACAGGCCTCTCTCATCTTTTTAAGTGGGAGAACTTTCACAATTGGTGGCTGACTAAATACTTTTTTGCCCCACTGTATGTATTTGGGGAAACAAAATGGCCACCCACAGGAAATCAGACAACCTCCCCCCACAAAAGGCTGTGAAGCCAGAGGTTCCCATCAGAAACACAGGGGAGAGCTGGATGTAATATTGTTGTTTTAGTGGAGACTCTGGCATCAGGGGATTCCGGCTATTAGAGAGGGGATTATTACAGAGAATAACATAGTAACCAATGGAACCAATTTAATCTATACTACATATAAATCAAATTGTGCAATGTGTAGCATGGCCAATTCTGTTGATGCATGTAATTCCATTATTTTCCAAAACTGAGAAATTGTACATTTTGAATTCTAAAATAGTATGATGACATGAGTTTGTGCTAGGAGTAATGTTAAATAATACAACATTAGACACATGTAAATGTGGCAGTATTCAGCCAATATACAGTGCCTTGCGAAAGTATTCGGCCCCCTTGAACTTTGCGATCTTTTGCCACATTTCAGGCTTCAAATATAAAGATATAAAACTGTATTTTCTTGTGAAGAATCAACAACAAGTGGGACACAATCATGAAGTGGAATGACATTTATTGGATATTTCAAACTTTTTAACAAATCAAAAACTGAAAAATTGGGCGTGCAAAATTATTCAGCCCCTTTACTTTCAGTGCAGCAAACTCTCCAGAAGTTCAGTGAGGATCTCTGAATGATCCAATGTTGACCTAAATGACAAATGATGATAAATACAATCCACCTGTGTGTAATCAAGTCTCCGTATAAATGCACCTGCACTGTGATAGTCTCAGAGGTCCGTTAAAAGCGCAGAGAGCATCATGAAGAACAAGGAACACGCCAGGCAGGTCCGAGATACTGTTGTGAAGAAGTTTAAAGCCGGATTTGGATACAAAAACATTTCCCAAGCTTTAAACATCCCAAGGAGCACTGTGCAAGCGATAATATTGAAATGGAAGGAGTATCAGACCACTGCAAATCTACCAAGACCTGGCCGTCCCTCTAAACTTTCAGCTCATACAAGGAGAAGACTGATCAGAGATGCAGCCAAGAGGCCCATGATCACTCTGGATGAACTGCAGAGATCTACAGCTGAGGTGGGAGACTCTGTCCATAGGACAACAATCAGTCATATATTGCACAAATCTGGCCTTTATGGAAGAGTGGCAAGAAGAAAGCCATTTCTTAAAGATATCCATAAAACGCGTTGTTTAAAGTTTGCCACAAGCCACCTGGGAGACACACCAAACATGTAGAAGAAGGTGCTCTGGTCAGATGAAACCAAAATTGAACTTTTTGGCAACAATGCAAAACGTTATGTTTGGCGTAAAAGCAACACAGCTCATCACCCTGAACACACCATCCCCACTGTCAAACATGGTGGTGGCAGCATCATGGTTTGGTTCCTGCTTTTCTTCAGCAGGGACAGGGAAGATGGTTAAAATTGATGGGAAGATGGATGGAGCCAAATACAGGACCATTCTGGAAGAAAACCTGATGGAGTCTGCAAAAGACCTGAGACTGGGACGGAGATTTGTCTTCTAACAAGACAATGATCCAAAACATAAAGCAAAATCTACAATGGAATGGTTCAAAAATAAACATATCCAGGTGTTAGAATGGCCAAGTCAAAGTCCAGACCTGAATCCAATAGAGAATCTGTGGAAAGAACTGAAAACTGCTGTTCACAAATGCTCTCCATCCAACCTCACTGAGCTCGAGCTGTTTTGCAAGGAGGAATGGGAAAAAATTTCAGTCTCTCGATGTGCAAAACTGATAGAGACATACCCCAAGCGACTTACAGCTGTAATCGCAGCAAAAGGTGGCGCTACAAAATATTAACTTAAGGGGGCTGAATAATTTTGCACGCCCAATTTTTCAGTTTTTGATTTGTTAAAAAAGTTTGAAATATCCAATAAATGTCGTTCTACTTCATGATTGTGTCCCACTTTGTTGTTGAAGCCTGAAATGTGGCAAAAGTTCGCAAAGTTCAAGGGGGCCGAATACTTTCGCAAGGCACTGTAAGATGATGTTTTCAGCACATACCATGTCACCAAGATGAGTTCATCATAAGGCGAGGACAACCTGACGGTTGTATGAGACAATCCCTCTGTAGGCTATAACCCCTATGACAACACAGAGCTTTTGCCAACATGGCAGAAAGCCTCAAACTCAACTGGCTCCTGAGACTCAGCACTCATAAAACCAATTAAATAAAAATGTGCTATTTATTTCAATAATTTGAGAACAATTCCAAAACCAATCTTCACGACAAATATATACTGAACAAAAATATAAACGCAACATGCAACAATTTCAAGGATTTTACTGAGTTTCAGCCAATTCCAATAAATTCATTATGCCATAATCTATTGGCGGGAACTGCAACACGATGTCTTACACGTCAGTCCAGAGCATCCCACACATGCTCAATGGGTGACATGTCTGGTTAGTATGCAGGCCGTGGAAGAACTGGGACAATTCCAACTTCCAGGAATTGTGTATAGATCCTTGTGACATTGGGGCTGTGCATTATAATGCTGAAACATGAGATGATGGCAGCAGATGAATGGCACGACAATGGGCCTCAGAATCTCATCACGGTAGCTCTGCATTCAAATTGCCATTGTTAAAATGCAATTGTGTTCGTTGTCTGTAGCTTATGTTTTCCCATACCATAACTCCACCACTACAATGGGGTACTCTGTTCCCAATTTTGACATCAGCAAACCGCTCGCCCACACAACGCCATACACGTGGTCTGCGGATGTGAGGCCGCCTGGACATAATGCAAAATTCTCTACAACAACGTTGGAGATCGCTTATGGTATTGAATTGAAAGTTAAATTCTCTGCCAAAAGTTCTGGTGGACATTCCTGCATTCAGCAGTTGCACTCTCCCTCATAACTGGAGACATCTGTAGCATTGTGTTGTGTGACAAACCTTCAGATTTTAGAGTGGCCTTTTATTGTCCCTAGCACAAAATGCCATTTAATCAGCTTCTTGATATGCCACACTTGTCAGGTGGATGGATTATCTTGGCAAACAAGAGAACATTTCTGGGATCTTAAATTTCAGCTCAAGAAACATGGCACCAACACCTTGCATGTTGTGTTTATATTTGTGCTCAGAGTATTATAAAGCGTTTGTACCTTTTTGTCACAATTATTCGGTGTAAAAACATCCAATTATGAAAAATATTCCCCTTACTCAACTATATTTGGTATTTTGTTGATCCAACAGTAGAGTGATGAAGTTGTTAGTCGGTATCCAGTGTGTGGGAAATAACGCGAGTGGGGTATGGGCTCATTTTTGCACCTGTGCACATTTTGCCCTGGCCTCTATAGTGGACTATTCAGTTTGATAAATGAGCATGTCATCCATATACATCTGAGTAGCAGGACACATAGACAGCAGATAATAAATTGACAATGAGGGGAGCACCGAGACCACCAGTGACACGTAACAGACCCCCTGAGCCTTTAAAACGTAACAGGAACAACCAAGTCCATGGTCATGCCATTACCTATAAGCACTCCGGTTAGATGGCAATGGTGAAGGAGAATGAAAATGGATCATTTTGATGTTCAGGAGGACTACTTTGTACTCGACAGAAAAGAGCCATAACCTCTACTACAATATAGTATGTAGTAGTACTATGCACTGTAGTAGTAGCCTAAACAGTCACTGTTGCAAACCTGTGGAAGGTTAGTTTGGCTCCATGTGTCTCTAGCTTGCTCTAATTACTGCAGCATCAAAGGATAGAAGAAGCTCTTCATCCTCATTAATGGATTCAAACAACATTTGCAACAGACAGCAATATGACCATCCCCAGACATCTTCACACCATCAGCTGGTGGCCTGCGCTTTAATGAAGATGAACATTACTACTCGAATGCGTTTGGATATTTTGGGGAGGAATTTCATGAAAAGCTCGAAACAATCAAGAACCAAAAGGTAAGGGCTTCATATTCCCGAGAAGGAAACCGCGGTCATTTTCATATATTATTTCTCTCCCTTTATATGAACTGTGGTATGAACTGTGGGAAAGCAGACGACATAATGTTGCCTGTAAGTAACCTCTCTGAGCTTCGTTCATGAAACCGTGGCTTTGTATCCTAAACTCCGCCCTACAAGAACACAACATAGTTCCTCATTCTGTATTCTCATCCACAGTGCTTCTTAGTCGGTTCTACCTGATAAGAAATGTACAGTGTGGCTATGTGTCCTTACTATTTCAACAATTTGTTGATGACAAATGCATGCAATAGTTCTTCAGTAGTACTTTCATACTATACAGTGGGGTTGTAGGGTAGCCTAGTGGTTAGAGCGTTGGACTAGTAACTGGAAGGTTGCAAGTTCAAATCCCCGAGCTGACAAGGTACAAACCTGACGTTCTGCCCCTGAACAGGCAGTTAACCCACTGTTCCTAGGCTGTCATTGAGAATAAGAATTGGTTCTTAACAGACATGCCTAGTTAAATAAATAAAAATACTCAGAGAGCAGCCTTGGGGGCATATTGGGTCGACCACTACATTTCATGTTGTGACCTTGTGAACACATAAATGAGTTTCACTGACAAATACTATTTCAACAATTTGTTGATGACAAATGCATATTATATGATATGCTCCCTTGCAGTTGCCATAAATAATGTGTGAAGATATGATTGTAATTTAAGTCCTTATAAGCTACCCGAGGAGAATCATGGAACTTGTCGACTTGGCACAGTTGGCAGATGTTTGTTGGTATGCAACTGTGGTTTAAGTAAATGTGCATAATGTGATCATGTCAGGCTTTGTTTTTTTTGTTAAGGAAGTTACATTGCCTTGTCTGGATGCCATGAAAGGTATCCTTATATAATGTACCATCACTCCTTGAACCAATATGAGTGTGTCATTACAGTGAAGCACTTATTGATGTCACATGGCAATGTTTGTATTGCTGGTGCAAAGGTGAGAAAGAGTGCCTGTCCAGCATTGGAGACTGATGTCTGGAGAGTAGGCCTATGGACTTTCAGTGCATCAGTGACTAAAACGTCCTTATTGTTTCTTCAAATACAAAATGTATTATCAAAATGAATCAAACTGTTGTCATGACACTATTCTGAATGGGATTGCATGAATAGCCAACTGGTCAGCATTTGCAGTGACCACTTTGGCTCCAGTCAGAATGTACCAAGAGCAGAGAGAACCCATCACCCGAAGCAAGTCCAACGCCCACGCAGAAACGCAGTTCATTTGCGCAGAGGCTGGTTGATATTCCACTGTTTCGCTGTTTGGTTCCAGGGTGAGGTCTCCCAACAACGAGAGAATTGACTGACAGAAAAACCGAATTGAAGGAAATACTGAAGTAACCTTCAGTTCCGGCGCGACTAGTTCATCTTTCTATATTCATGGGAAAAGTGTGGCAACAACAGATGTACCCCCAGTACTCCTATTACTACCCCCGATACCTGCAAGCGAAGGTACAGTAAAACAGTGCTCTATGTACTTGAAAATGGGCGATTGACTCTACATCGTAAAATGATCAATGCGCGGTTAGATTCGACAGTTGATAAGAACATGTTCTTCATCTGCCTCGGTAGATTATTGTACTCTATTTTGTCTGTCAGATTTCTTGTTCGCTGGGGTTCTGTTTATTAAGTCATTTGAAACGCATAGGCCTATATTTTCAGGAAAAAAAATTATTTGAGATCACTTTATGACTTAAGCACCCTGGACAGTTGTAGGCAATTTAGTGCATCTCAACACCTGTAAAACTCTTCTGACAGATTTTTCTTTACGCTATTGACTTGGATCATTTGGATTTACATTGGAGTGACTGTGGCTCTCCAGGGTTAGCAAATAGAAACGATGCACAATTTATCGGATTACTGTTATTCCTAAATCCCTTAAACACTGCCATGTATAATTAAGTGTTAGATCAAGATAGCATCTCCCAACCCAATTTATTTTATTGTGAATTGTTTAGGTAGTTTTTGATATGCTGTTTCATATTGATGAATGATCATAAGAGCGCAAGTCATGTTTCATCGAATTCTTTACAGCATCATTAATTAATTATGTGTTGAAAATCAGAGGGCATATGGGGGTCAAATTACAGTCCTCAATTGACCTACAGACATCACCACTGAATATCAAGAGGCTCCTACAGAATACTTTGCCTCACTTAAGCTCCATACATGTTTAATCAGCTTGGCTGCCTATTAAATGACAAGGTCCCAGAGCGGAAGCCCTATAGGCTGCTTAGTATGCAACAGTAAAATGAGGATATGTTTTCAAACAGAGATAGACATCTGAGTGTGTCGATCCAATGAAAAAGACCTTAAACGGGATTTGGGAATTCCATTGTGTTAGCTACACAGCCTATTATAGCTGAGTTATGAATGCATGGGCGATTTATTTTCCATTTTGATATCATTTGAAGAGCTTCCATACAACTAAGTGATACCGGCAAGAGCAGGTTTCTCTTTTATTTGACCATATAATTTGAAGAGAAAGTATTAGCCTATTCGCCAAAGTTACCTGCATTCGTTAGACATTTAGTCATAAAATGCTGACTTTATAAATGACACGCAACTCCATCTTCCTACTGATGAGCAAAATGCCATGTGTTTTTTTTCTCCTTCAAATCCCACTATTCCATTGGCTGAAGAGGAATTCTTTGTATTGCGATTTAAAAATAGTGTCATTCATGTGATTTCCACATGGAAAGGGACGTGGCCCCTTTCAGTTTGTTTTATGACACACCATATATGTGTGTGGTGGCCTTAGTACAGAAGTGGCTTGTCCACTTCAAACAGGGCCTTGCTCATGGATTTGTGGATAACTGACATGGTGGTTTACATTTCACTGTCCTGCTCTGTCCTGCTGGCCTCTGCTTGGATGGATCCAAATGCAATGACCCTGTTATAATCTTATTGAGGGGGCCTGGCACAGATTTCTCGTCTATTTTGGTGTGTATGTGATGTTGAGAGTCTTTAAAGGTTTAGTGATATTGTAGGTTATTTGTTGTGATATTGATTTTGTATAGAAGAGCTGTATCATGTTCAGTCAGCTGCAAAATATTGCATTATTCATGATATGTGCTTTTGTTGTCGTCCATTTGTTGTTACGTTTTGAGATACTCTCACAGGAATCGCATTGACAAAGCACAGAAATTCATAGCGTGTTTTAGCATGTTTGTCAAGCAACTGGATTTCTGTTTCGGCAGGAGACTAGCTACAGTACTTTGATAGAGTAATTCAAGTGGAGCAGAACAGACTGCTTCTAGTTTCAGAACAAAGTGCTCGGTACAAACTGGTGTCGAATATCTATGTGAGCGATCCAGTATTTCAGGGATCCACTAGACTAGGGGTTCACAGATTTACAATAGTTTGAAGAACAGATGGTCCTTACTGGTGAAGAAGTGTTTACATTGAAGGAAATAAGCTTTTCCAAGCTTAATAATGATTCAAATCCAATTAAATCACTATTTTGTATTCTTGTTTGATGTCAACACAATCCTATAATAATCCATTGAAGGTAAGGACATTAACTGCCATCGGACATTACAATGTTAGACTGTGAACAATGGCATTACGCCGAGGCTGAAAAAGCCTTATACAATGTTTACAATAAAGTTTGGAGAGTTGCCTAGCAGCTGAATGTACACAGTTGAACAGCACAATGTTGCTGCTCTTTATGTTGGTGCAGGGCTGAAAGAGCATCCATTGTGCTCCTATGATTCTCATTCTTGGGGACTTTTGACATTAACAAAATGTGGGTTTACACGGTGCACAATAATATACCCACCCTGCTGTTGAGGCTCTCTCTGCCAAGAGGCTCTTTCATAAAATATAGAGAAAACATTGAAAAGCCTCATCAGAGTTAGAAAGATGTCAATGGTGACACACGGACCATCAAGGTAATCATTTCTTATTCATTGCTTCTTGCGTTCAAACAATTGAAATGAGCATGCAATGAAATAAAGCAACAGGAGCTGTTATATCAATTGTAATATAGCAGGAATATTTCAATCTATTTTTTATTTTTTTTCACTTTGCAAAGTCAATTATTATAGAGGCAGAGTATAGTCAGGGTTTTAGAATTTGGGATTTTCACGTCTCATCAAAGCCCTTGTCTTTTTTTCATGAGAACATATCTTATTTATGAGAAAAACATAAACATCTTGTATCAGGCTATTGCATTGATAATCAATTTCCCCTTTCTTGAATTATTTATGAAACACCTCACTGGATCTGAGGCGGAGAATAGGAAAGGTAATTGAAAATGGGTGCATTCATGTCAATCATGTATTTATTTTCAAGCAATATGGATATGAATGATTTTCAAATGAATATTAAAGAATGGATGTGGGTTATTCAATGTTTCCTATTTGCTTTCACAGCAAAACAATAATAATAATAATACAACATCTAATTTGTTGCCATATAGAGTAGTATGAAATGAAAATATTTGTTTCCTACTTGGAATACATTGCATGCTCTACATTTAGTCAGTACACAAGATGAAACATTCTTCAAATTTTTAGAAGCACTCTTATATGAATGTGGCATTCAGTATGACATAAAGAAAATGTGAAAAGTTCATTTGCAATGTTCTATTACAACCCCTCTCAACATACCAACAATAAAGCCAAAGCTCTCTCATTGAGCAATGTGCTCTTGACAGCAAAACATCAGTTTTTGATATTCTATCCCTCAGCGCTGGTGCCGTAAGTCAAACTTAGATCACCTGCCACATGATCCCATCCCTGGTGCTGACATCACATGACCAGTGAGTGCTTCAGACAGATGGGCAGTACAGCATGTTTACCCTGTACTTTACTGTCCTGTCCAAGCTACTCTCTGTTTATCATTGCAAAACTGTCTGCTGACTTCTGTCAACTAAGGTTGACACACATTTTCAGGATCAGGCATTTGGGAAGTTTTGTTTGTCTAAAGCAAAAGTTTGTAAGACCGTCATTGTCACGAGTGTAGCATCCACTCTACAAGCTTTTCTTGAATTGCCTGTGCAATTTGACACTGCTAATACCTTGCAGAGTCTCCTTTATAACTAATCTAATGTAATACTTCGATAATGTTTTGTGTGAGATTTTCCTAACTGACTTTTCATCGTATTATTTTAATTTGATAAATTTGGAAGTATGGAAATACTTTCCAGTAATCTACTCCTGGATGATGACAAATTCAGGTTGAGCTGTTCTTACCCCACCACCATGCCACACACACACACACACACGCACACGCACACACACACACACACACACACACACACACACACACACACACACACACACACACACACACACACACACACACACACACACACACACACACACACACACACACACACACACACACACACACACACACACACACACACACACACACACACACACACACGTCTGTCTTTGTGGCTTACTTGCTTCCACCCTAACGTGCTGGGTGTCGTCGAAAATGATTCTGTTGCTGCCTCAGAGGAGCTTTGTCCCCTGAACTCACCCCTTCCATCCAGGCAGGAAGGTAAATATACAGAGCTGTTTGTAAAGCCTTCCTGGTACTGGTGGGACTCTCTTTCCTCCACTTGAATTTCAGGGTGCTGTGGTATTGCTGGATTTCACTCTGAGCGAGCTAACGGAGAGGAAGGAAATGGATGGGAGATGTCAGTGTTTCAAAGAGGACAAACTGTTGTGTTAAAACCGTATAGCTGCTGTTAGTTTCTAGACAAACTGATTATTATAATTATTATGGGCTGTGAGTGCCTGATTCCTTGAATGATGAAGTCTTAAACCTACTGTTCTCATAAAGGGCTACAATTGGCATGTATAGTGGCATGGTGTGTATAGTTGTCATATATTAGGCAAGCTGCTAGATTCTTTGTAAGAGCCCTGATGTCTGTAGGGTTTGGTCTGACATAGAGCCAGAATTAAATTGATAATTTGTTAGCTTGCCGATTCGGCAGAGATTGTATCATGTCAAAACAGCCTGCTTAGGAACTGATTTGTGGCCGTGGGAAATTGGATATCACTGCAGGCCTTTCCGTGACTGTAGGTTCAGACATAGGTGAGATATTTGTCATACGTCATGTATAACAGCAATTCTCAAGCACCAGAAGTGTTGCTTTAAGTCTGTAGAGGACAACATCTTTAGTTTTATTTCACATACACTACCGTTTGGGGTCACTTAGAAATATTATTGTTTTTGAAAGAAAAGCACATTTTTGGTCCATTAAAATAACATCAAATTGATCAGAAATACAGTGTAGACATTGTTAATGTTGTAAATGACTATTGTAGCTGGAAACGGCTGATATTTAATGGAATATCTACATAGGCGTACAGAGGCCCATCATCAGCAACCATCACTCCTGTGTTCCAATGGCACGTTGTGTTAGCTAATCCAAGTTGATTGTTGTAAGGCAGAGTTGCAAGGAAAAATCCATATCTCAGACTGGCCAACAAAAAAAGAACAGATTAAGATCGGCAAAAGACCACAGACACTGGATGAGGAACTCTGCCTACAGGGCCAGCATCCTGGCCTCTTCACTGTTGACGTTGAGACTGGTGTTTTGTGGGTACTATTGAATGAAGCTGAGGACTTGTGAGGCGTCTGTTTCTCAAACTAGACAATCCAATGTACTTGTCCGCTTGCTCAGTTGTGCACCGGGGCCTTCCACTCCTCTTTCTATTCTGGTTAAAGCCAGTTTGCTCTGTTCTGTGAAGGGAGTAGTACACAGCGTTGTACCAGATCTTCAGTTTATTAGAAATTTCTCGCATGGAATAGCCTTAATTTCTCAGAACAAGAATAGACTGACGAGTTTCAGAAGAAAGGTCTTTGTTTCTGGCCTTTTTGAGCCTGTAATCGAACCCAGAAATGCTGATGCTCCAGATACTCAACTAGTCTAAAGAAGGCCAGTTTTATTGCTTCTTTAATCAGGACAACAGTTTTCAGCTGTGCTAACATAATTGCAAAAGGGTTTTCTAATGATCAATTAGCCTTTTAAAATGATCGACTTGGATTAACAATGTCTACACTGTATTTCTGATCAATTTTATGTTATTTTAATGGACAACAAAAATGCTTTTCTTTCAAAAACAAGGACATTTCTAAGTGACCCCAATCCTTTGAACGGTAGTGTACGTAAAATGTATGCACAAATGACTGAATTGTTTTAGATAAAAATATCTGCTAAATGAAATGTATTATTAGATTACATTATTGCCAGCATCAATTCCTATAGAAAAGAATGAATGAAGCTTCAGGTCAATAAATGCATTCACAAGAAAGAACAATTACAGTTGGCTATGTGTTTTATGTAAGAACTTTAAGGCAATAGACATATGTACCTTTGACTCCTATATAAAAGGGATAGTTGCACTGTCTGTCGCTCTCCCCGCCCTTGTCCCCATTTCTCAGTGACCTCCATGGAGTGCTAATCCAGGTCTCTCTTTTCCCTCTAAGGGTGACATATATTGACACCTCATGGTGGCCCACAGGACCTCCCTACATACTCTATCTCTATGACTCTGCATTGTCTTTTAGGAAACCGTATGTTAAAACGTCTGTGTGTTTCAAAATGAACACAATATATCACTTCAACAACCTCCAAAAAAATCACCAAGGAAAAAAAGAGGAAGGAAAGATTCTAATGGGAGTTTTTGGTAGATCGTGGTAAAGTGAGCACCTGCTGAAACCAAAAGGAATCCTTTTATTATGATTGGGTTTTAGTTTTTTGGGCTGATTTGGTTTTAGACCAATGTTGACATTGCTCTGTTTGCAGTGGTCAAAAGACCAGATGTTGCATAATCTCATTAGCGGTTGGTTCAAAGCCCCTGACACAAAAGGGCGAACAAAACTAATAGACTTAGTAAAAGACAGGAAATGCAGTTGGGGAAAGGATGTAAAGGATGACAACAAGCCAGGTGAACGAGAGAGCCTGGTAGAACAAGAAAGAGGTCAGAAAGATGACCACAAAGGCAACGGCCACCTTAAGGTCAGCATGCATTCACATTCTGACGACATCACCACAGTTGGTTTTCCAATCAGAGACTGAGAATGGCAGGTGAATTGGTTTTGATTTATAGCCTCTAAGTGTATGTTTTGCTATCATAAAAAAGCTGGGTCACCCTATCACTCACAATTGGGATCTCTGCGGAAGAGTGGCTTGAATCCTTACTGATACTTGCAGTTTCTTTTGCACAGTAACTTCTCATCGATAGCGTCCATAGACTTTGTAACTATTACTGGATTAGAACAGTTAGACATTTTTAATTGGTTGTATATCTTTTCAATTACATTTTTCCATGTGTATTTTCATCTCACTGTTTGCTCATTTTTTGTCTGTTTTCATCAGTCTGATTAATGCTTATTTCAACGAGTATCCTATGGCAACAACCCTCAATGTATTTTTTTCTTTCAGTGTTGATTATCTTCATAACAATTCAATCATTTGTGTTTAATGGACTAAGTTGTGGCCTGCGTTCATTCAATTTCTTAAATATTCTTCAAATTGTAATAATTTACGAGTCTTGGATTGATCAAAAATATCGTACTGCTCCTTTAACTATCTGATGGCCGCACTATGGAATGTATGGTATGCATTTCAGACTAGACGAAGTGTAGCAAAACAGGGAAACATTGTTTGTAACAATCTATCGTTTATAGACCTATTATTTTATCATACCAGCTATTAACCAGCATGGCCTCTACATCTTATATATGCTGTTTTGTTGTAGATTATCTCCTTGGAATTTGCAGAAAAAGTTCTTAATTAGTGTTGTTTTCATGTTATCCAGTGAAGTCATAATCCCTATACCAGATAGAGTAATGGTTTTTCCCACCGTATCAGAGTCGGTTCTGCGGAAGATTCAATGCAAATCAATGAACTCAGTCAAAAGATCGGGGTTGGGCAAACGAAGTTCAGACTGTTTCGCGGATACATTGCCATCGCTGTATAGTACAGTAGTATATGTCGAATACAGTATACTATTTAGGCCTACAGTAGCCTATAATCTATGCTTTAGTGTAGCAAAGATACGATTTGTTTAAAAAAAATCTGGTTAAATGTACAACTTCTCCTAAAACAGCCACTGGATACAAATAGTTCGAAATAAATCTGTTTTGGGATTTTGGAAACCGACGATGATTTTTGCGAATTCTGCGAATCCATTGAGGACTCCGTATCGTAAGCAGGTAAATAGCCTATTTGATTATACAAGAGGTATGCAATAGTAATCCTCCTCACCACCAAGCGGACTTTATCCACATCGCCAACCAGGAACGTTTTGTTGATCAGCCTATGGTGACGAATAGCTTAATCCCAGAGATAATTTAAGAACAGAAAGTTTCGTTTTCATTTGTTAACAGACTTTTTTGCTGGGCATTTAAAAACGTACTTCTACTCATATAGTATTAGTGGGTTACTCTGAAACTCTGCTCTATTCTCGTTGTATTCTTTCAGTAAACTGGTAGGCTATTGCTACTGTAGTTTGTTGCTCCTTATGTCATTGTATTTAGACCTTTAAAAGTGAATCTAGCCACTCATCAACCTTTTCTGTGACCTGGATTTTAACCAACAATTAATTTCGTTTATGGTTTCTATTATATAGTTTGTTATCAAATGAAATTCATTGGATATGTCGTGGTAGAGAAGTGAAGGCATCCTCAAGAGAGGCTCTCTGAAAATCCACTTTACCTTTAAAGTTTGGAGATTCAGTAGCTTGTCCTGGCTACTGTAATGGGAAATTCCATGATAACAGAGTGTAACAGAGTGTTAATGAGACTAAGATTTGTTTTGACATTGTGTGCCAAACAAAAACTAATGATTGCAAAGTTAAACAAAGCATACACCTCTATTTACAATGACTATTTTTTAACAATTTCCACTGAATATTTTACAAAAACACACAGAATGACGGTTTGTGCTGTTTGTGCCGTCATTCTGTTACCAAACTTTGCATCTGCACTGTTCTTCAACTAAGTATGTTTTTGTAAAATGTTCAAGTGGAAATTGTTAAAAGTAGTCCTTGTAAATAGAGTTATCTGGTTTGTTTAACTTTGCAATCAATGAAAATCGGAGTCTCATCGCCGCTCTGTTACTGTGGAATTGCCCTCGTGTTCCAATGTAGAACTGGTTCAGTAGCAGTGCCTAGACAATGTTGATATTTGAGCTATTTATATGACTGGAAGGATTCTATGTAAACCATCATATATCACTTTTTCATATTTTTCAAACCTACAACAATGTAATAATCCACACAGATAACATTGAGGTCATGAGGAAATGTATTGGAATGACCTTGATATAATTGAATGATAGTTTGGAAAAATATGATGTGCCTCTGTAGCTTGCTGTTTCGCATGTTAAATGAATGCATAGTGGAATGCAATTCAATCATGCATCCGATTTTCCCAGTTTAGAATGGATTAACATTCTTGACATAATGAAACTATTGATGGAGTTGAAGACTTCAGGATTATTCATATTCAGTATAATTCATATTCAGTATAATTCAAGTCTGCTGTCATAACAAGAGGCCAGTTTTAGTTCAGTGCTGGGATAGTGCTGTGAGGGCGCGGTCTGTGTTACTGGAAGCCCAGTGTATTTCCAGCTCGGATATGACGGCTCTGCTGGTCTGGAGCATGCTGATAAGAGGCTGGGTTCTCCCCATCACACTCCCTTAGACTTTGGAGCTCAATAGGCATGCAGATGTATGAAAACAAGCAGGCTTTCAGTCCTGTAGAAAAGGGAGTTTCTATCCTTTAGTATGTGGGTTTAGAGGGAACTGCGGGCATTTTCCTCAAAGATTGTCTTTGTTCATATATATCTTGAGCTGATGGCACACTTCCTAGTTGGGGGCCTGATGATGGGATCAGATGATTATGTCGAGCTATAACATTATCTAAATGTTCTCTTTCTCTTCGCTATTACATAGAGCAGACTGATAGTTATGTATAGAAAGTTTAAACAAGCCATTTGAATACATTGGATTGCTGTGAAGGACGACATGATCATGAAGTGCTTGTTGTTCAAATGTTTATAAAGCACAAATACCCAACAACACCGTCTTTAACATTATGAGAACAATCAACGTGGCTCTCAGCCTATACCCAATGCTTTCTGTACCATGTACACTTCATACCAGACGTGTCTGTTATGTGTTCAAAAGGTGACTGTGATTGAAGGACCTTTACAGTTGACAGAAAACACGTGAAAGAATTGACTGTTTTGTAAAGTGACCTATCAGGACGTGACACTCTTTCAGAGACAGCCTGGAGATTACATGTGATCCTTCTTCTTGCATGTTACCTGAATTCATGAAATTTGGGACATGTTTTTAAAGAATCCATGCAATGATTCTCAATCAGGTTCTACTGTCAGTGTCACCTTGGAGGACACATGTCAGCGTTGGCCTTTTATCTCCTTTTTCTCATGTCTTTTAGGCTAGGGCTATGTATTGAGTTATAAGGCCAACTCAGTAGGAGAGTATTCAATGCCACCTTTGGGTCCAGACTTTCAATGTAATCTTTATTTAATGCACTTGCATGGTAACATTGTTGTTAACAGAATGAGACATGATGCTGAATGATGGCTCATACAACAGTAAGTGTGGGAATTTGGGATATCTGACCAAGGATCGTGAAATGGAAAGTGAAATGCTGCGAAAGGTGGTTTAAAATGGAAATTCCTGTTCCCTATAGATCCCACCATGAGATTTATCCCCGAAACAGAAACATCCAGGGAGTGCAAGATAAACATGGTAATAGTGGGGTGTTGGGTTTCTTCAACTGTATTTCATGGAATTGGACTTCTCTGTTCAGAAAGCACAGTGACAAAGACCAGGGTTATTTTTGGCAGCTTGTCATAAGAAAGTTGCATTCATGTCAGTTTATGGCAGTACTTTGTCTAGAGGTTAATAATAGCCCGTGTGTCAGATATGATGCTTGATAGATAAATTGTATCTTGCCTCGTATCTCAAAACCTCTAGCCGATATGTTACGACCTCAAGCATGCACGCCATGGTGATTTAATGTCTTAACCTGTCCTCCCACCATATAGAGGGAAAATACATGGGATCCTTCAACCGCCAAGAGTCCCCGTCAGAGTTAATTGAGGACAGCCCTCTGAGATCATTTTAGAGTCATAGCAGCACTCTTTGTGAAAAGGTAGTCATTTCATTTGAGTAGTTTCACACCATACAAAGAGCAGTTTGTGTCAGAAAGGAAAACAATGAAGGAAATTAAATACTCATCATCGTCGTCTTGAAAACAGTAGGTCAAGTCGGTTTCCGTGGTGAAGGTATGTGAACCGGAAAGGAAGAAGATCTCTTGCTTGGAACCAGTCCATCTTGAGGATTGCGCAATTCTGCTTGGAACCAGTCCATCTTGAGGATTGCGCAATTCTGCCACCACTCCATGCTTGGGATTCCATCAAATTAAATTGTATTTGTCACATGCACCGAGTACAACAGAGTACAACAGAGATTTCTTATAAGCGTCCAGGTTAGAGTCCCGTTCCTTGAAAGCGACAGCTCTACCCTTTACCTCAGTGCGGATGTTGCCTGTAATCCATAGCTTCTGGTTGCGGTATGTACGTACGGTCACTGTGGAGACAACGTCATCAATACGCTTATTGATGAAGCCAGTGACTGATGTGATGTACTCCTCAATGCCATCGGAAGAATCGCGGAAAACATATTTCAGTCTGTACTAGCAAAACAGTCCTTTAGGTTAGTATCTGCGTCATCTGACTACTTTCGTATCGAGTGAGTCACGGGTACTTCTTGCTTTAGTTTTTGCTTGTAAGCAGGAATCAGGAGGATAGAATTATGGTCAGATTTGCCAAATGGAGGGCGAGGGCGAGCTATGTACGGGACCTTATGTGGAGTAAAGGTGGTCTATAGTTGGTCTATAGTTGGTCTATAGTTTTTTTTCTCTCTGGTTGCACATGTAACATGCTGGTAGAAATGAGGAAAAACAGATTTAAGTTTCCCTGCATTAAGGTCCCGTGCCACTAGGTCATTGAGTGTGGTTTTAGAGCCAGCATCAGTTTGTGGTGGTTAATAGAAAGCTATGAAGAATATAGATAAACTCTATTGGTAAATAGTGGTCTACAGCTTATCATGAGATACTCTACCTCAGGCGAGCAAAACCTCAAGACTTCCTTAATATTAGATTTCGTGCATCAACAAATAGACACAGATCTTGCCGATGCACGGAAAACCCAGCCAGCTGTATGTTATCCATGTTGTCGTTCAGCCACGACTTGGTGAAACATAAGATATCTGTCATTCTGCCCCTGAACAAGGCAGTTAACCCACCGTTCATAGGCCGTCATTGAAAATAACTGACTTGACTAGTTAATTAAAGGTATAAAAAATCAAAATCGGCAAATAGGCGCCCAAAAATACCTTAGAAAATCTGCCAAAAAATTGACAATTGAGAGGAATATCTTGGTTAATGTAGAGATAAACGTTTGTGCATATTTTTTTGTCATAAAGTTAATTTTACTAGCCAAAAATAGCCAGCTAGCTAGTGTTAGGAGAATGAATTTGTAATTAGTGTTGTTTAATGTTTTAGGAACTCCTGAGAAATCCAGCAAACCAGGCTGTCGTCTTGTGAAACAGTGGATGTAAAGAATCTAGCTAGCTAAAGCACTTACTGCAAATTGAATGTACAATTGTATAAGCTTGTCTTGCAATGTAGCTGAAGTAACATAACTAACTATTTACTTGTGTATTGTGTAGTGCAGGATAAAAATAACTGTATGCCTATGGATGTGTAGCGAGCTACAGTATGTAGCAGATCTGTGTATGGACTCTAAAAACGTTAGGTTCTGAACTAATATTCTTTCCAATCTATGAACCTCAGCTATCTTAGTTGCATAAACTTCAAGTCTAAATGGCATTAATGAAGCCTATGGATAGAGTAGAATACAATAACTTTATTGTGCCAAGGATGTAAGTCCTATATACACATGTACTGTAGCTATTACCACGCATGAGATTCCCACATTGTAGCCTGTACATTGAATATATTCACTGATGTACACTTCCTTGGCGGTTCAGGAATGAGTCTCTGAGACTTCTTTTTCAGCCATATCATACTCCATTATTTAAATGATGCTGTGTCTGCATGTATGTATTACAATTATACACTTCAACAGTGTTTACTACCCCAGCTCCTGGGACATCAATAATTACACATTGTAACTATGCAATAGACTAGAAACATGATTGATTTGTAATTCATATATACAGGAAAAACTATGCATATCTAACTCCCTTCATCTGCATTAATCTGAGGACACAGGATAGTATTTCAATGAGATACTTAATTTCCACCAGTGGAGAATGTGAAAAGCTTTATTGAAAGACGTTCATTATCCAGGTTTTATAAATACACAAATGCATTATAACTATGATAATTGTAATATTATAAATACAATATAATGTGTGCATTATAAAACGAGGAAGAAAGACGAGGTGGGGAGAGAGGTGTAGAAGACAGAAAGGGAAAGAGGTAAGAACAGCGGCAGACAACATATGACACATGAATTACAGTGCTACCCTAATATTCTCTCAGTTCATCACAATTGCGGTGTCTCCTAACCAGCCTTGGGCCCCCAGTTGGTCCGAAGGTTATCTTAAGAGCGGGTGAACTGGCGATGACGGGACTGGCTTCCACTCTCACATCAAAACATACCTGCAGATGAGAGAGCATGATTAAGCCTTGTTTAAAAGTTTTGAAAAATCTAACACGGTCAGTCATCTTAAATCAGGAGGTGAAATGCAAAACTGACCTTGGATCATTAACTCTGAGACTACTACCGCTCTGTCTGTATTTCAATGTAAAGCATCTCTTTAATAATACTTCCTGTTGACCCGACCAAGTGACATCTCACCTATGATCATGCTGTGCCCTCTGTGTCAGCCTGTTCCAGATGCGGGAGGGGTTCACCAAAACAACTGATATAACCTAGAGGATTTAGGGAGAAGGGGTAGAGGGATGGAGTGAAGAAGAGACTGTTTTTTTGTGTGTGTGTGTGTGTGTGTGTGTGTGGTCTTACCTGGTGTCCACACTAAGTGGCTACAGAGTATTTTATGCTGAAAAACAGACACACAAGGACAAACAATAGAAGATAATATCAATATAAGATACTGTATGTGACGCAGACACCTATCAGAGGGTATCTGAAGCGTTTAAATATAGAGGGCTATGTGTCTCACCACTTGCTTATTGCAAGGCTAACCCCCAGGGAAATCAGGACTTGGCAGCAACAGATAGACCAGTGAAAATGGCTGTGTCTATGTGGTGTAACTCTGAAAATTAGCAGCTGACATCTTAAGGGTTTTTTAATTAATGTGAGACAGGTTCCATGTACAACAAGACAGGTAGAGATTGAGAAAAAGAACACAGAACAGTTTAATTAGCTCTGGTTATAGACACTTTTGCCAGCGTGTTCCTCGGACAGTGAACATCTGGCAATATCTACATTTTCGACCCCTAGGTCAGCTCGCTCTCTGAAAGTAAAGAAAACAGCTTATTTTTTATAGACATGAAAACAATAACTGAGATATGACCGTTCAATCTAAAGCAGCAGATGCCGTCTTTAGGATACGTCAATACAGCCCAGTGCTGCTTACCTGAGATGCCATTTTTAGGATACGTCAATACAGCCCAGTGCTGCTTACCTGAGATGCCATCTTTAGGATACGTCAATACAGCCCAGTGCTGCTTACCTGAGATGCCATCTTTAGGATACGTCAATACAGCCCAGTGCTGCTTACCTGAGATGCCATCTTTAGGATACGTCAATACAGCCCAGTGCTTTTTACCTGAGATGCCATCTTTAGGATACGTCAATACAGCCCAGTGCTGCTTACCTGAGATGCCATCTTTAGGATACGTCAATACAGCCCAGTGCTTTTTACCTGAGATGCCATCTTTAGGATACGTCAATACAGCCCAGTGCTGCTTACTTGAGATGCCATCTTTAGGATACATCAATACAGCTCAGTGCTGCTTACCTGAGATGCCATCTTTAGGATACATCAATACAGCCCAGTGCTGCTTACCTGAGATGCCGTCTTTAGGATACATCAATACAGCCCAGTGCTGCTTACCTGAGATGCCATCTTTAGGATACATCAATACAGCCCAGTGCTGCTTACCTGAGATGCCGTCTTTAGGATACATCAATACAGCCCAGTGCTGCTTACCTGAGATGCCATCTTTAGGATACATCAATACAGCCCAGTGCTGCTTACCTGAGATGCCATCTTTAGGATATGTCAATACAGCCCAGTGCTGCTTACCTGAGATGCCATCTTTAGGATACGTCAATACAGCCCAGTGCTGCTTACCTGAGATGCCGTCTTCATAGGTGTCCGCTTTGACTTCCTTTGTGTCGGAAAAAAAGTTGCTTTCAGAACAATTATTTTTGATTGAAAATAAATCAAATGTACCTCCATAGCATATAACAATTTGCCTGTGAATAACCACACATTTATACAAACGTGCTGCTGTATGCAGAATTCTTGACGCACAACCAAAGATGCTGCCATACCCTGCCAGCACGTCCACGAGCGAGCCACTCAGAAGCAGAATTATGATCTGTGGAAGAGGGAAAGGAATGAGATTTGTTGCAAGTTGGGGAGGAGGGCTAAAAGCTGAACAATAGACCATTCAACCTTTACTAAAGAATAGTCTAATAGCCGAGCTAGGTGTGAAAAAAGCCCTACTATCAAAGACCAAGGGGTAGCTTGCCACTCAATGTAATAAAGTAATGACTTTTCAAATAAATTACGTTACAAGTTATGTTGGCTGACAATTTGTTTGCTACGCTGTCCTTACGAACCACATAGCATATCATTACAGCAGTATGTACCGGGATGTTAGCTACCTACCTAACGTTAGTAGTTATACATCAAACTTGCCAGTATATTAACTATAGGCTATCTAACTACCCAACGTTTATTGACTTGAGTGTTCTCATCATTCTTAGCTTAGCTAAATCTTTCCACTCCTCTCCTCTTTTGACCTCACCCTCTCACCTTCCCCCCCTACTCACAAGGCAGGCAATACGCTCGACCTCGTCTTTACTAGATGCTGTTTTTCCACTAACCTCATTGCAACTCCCCTCCAAGTCTCCGACCACTACCTTGTATCCTTTTCCCTCTCGCTCTCATCCAACACTTCCCACACTGCCCCTACTCGGATGGTATCGCGCCGTCCCAACCTTCGCTCTCTCTCCCCCGCTACTCTCTCCTCTTCCATCCTATCATCTCTTCCCTCTGCTCAAACCTTCTCCAACCTATCTCCTGATTCTGCCTCCTCAACCCTCCTCTCCTCCCTTTCTGCATCTTTTGACTCTCTATGTCCCCTATCTTCCAGGCCGGCTCGGTCCTCCCCTCCCGCTCCGTGGCTTGACGACTCATTGCGAGCTCACAGAACAGGGCTCCGGGCAGCCGAGCGGAAATGGAGGAAAACTCGCCTCCCTGCAGACCTGGCATCCTTTCACTCCCTCCTCTCTACATTTTCCTCCTCTGTCTCTGCTGCTAAAGCCACTTTCTACCACTCTAAATTCCAAGCATCTGCCTCTAACCCTAGGAAGCTCTTTGCCACCTTCTCCTCCCTCCTGAATCCTCCTCCCCCTCCCCCCCTTCCTCCCTCTCTGCAGATGACTTCGTCAACCATTTTGAAAAGAAGGTCGACGACATCCGATCCTCGTTTGCTAAGTCAAACGACACCGCTGGTTCTGTTCACAGTGCCCTACCCTGTGCTCTGACCTCTTTCTCCCTTCTCTCTCCAGATGAAATCTCGCGTCTTGTGACGGCCGGCCGTCCCAACAACCTGCCCGCTTGACCCTATCCCCTCCTCTCTTCTCCAGACCATTTCCGGAGACCTTCTCCCTTACCTCACCTCGCTCATCAACTTATCCCTGACCGCTGGCTAAGTCCCTTCCGTCTTCAAGAGAGCGAGAGTTGCACCCCTTCTGAAAAAACCTACACTCGATCCCTCCGATGTCAACAACTACAGACCAGTATCCCTTCTTTCTTTTCTCTCCAAAACTCTTGAACGTGCCGTGCCGTCCTTGGTCAGCTCTCCCGCTATCTCTCTCAGAATGACCTTCTTGATCCAAATCAGTCAGGTTTCAAGACTAGTCATTCAACTGAGACTGCTCTTCTCTGTATCACGGAGGCGCTCCGCACCGCTAAAGCTAACTCTCTCTCCTCTGCTCTCATCCTTCTAGACCTATCGGCTGCCTTCGATACTGTGAACCATCAGATCCTCCTCTCCACCCTCTCCGAGTTGGGCATCTCCGGTGTGGCCCACGCTTGGATTGCGTCCTACCTGACAGGTCGCTCCTACCAGGTGGCGTGGCGAGAATCTGTCTCCTCACCATGCGCTCTCACCACTGGTGTCCCCCAGGGCTCTGTTCTAGGCCCTCTCCTATTCTCGCTATACACCAAGTCACTTGGCTCTGTCATAACCTCACATGGTCTCTCCTATCATTGCTATGCAGACGACACACAATTAATCTTCTCCTTTCCCCCTTCTGATGACCAGGTGGCGAATCGCATCTCTGCATGTCTGGCAGACATATCAGTGTGGATGACGGATCACCACCTCAAGCTGAACTTCGGCAAGACGGAGCTGCTCTTCCTCCCGGGGAAGGACTGCCCGTTCCATGATCTCGCCATCACGGTTGACAACTCCATTGTGTCCTCCTCCCAGAGCGCTAAGAACCTTGGCGTGATCCTGGACAACACCCTGTCGTTCTCAACTAACATCAAGGCGGTGGCCCGTTCCTGTAGGTTCATGCTCTACAACATCCGCAGAGTACGACCCTGCCTCACACAGGAAGCGGCGCAGGTCCTAATCCAGGCACTTGTCATCTCCCATCTGGATTACTGCAACTCGCTGTTGGCTGGGCTCCCTGCCTGTGCCATTAAACCCCTACAACTCATCCAGAACGCCGCAGCCCGTCTAGTGTTCAACCTTCCCAAGTTCTCTCACGTCACCCCGCTCCTCCGCTCTCTCCACTGGCTTCCAGTTGAAGCTCGCATCCGCTACAAGACCATGGTGCTTGCCTACGGAGCTGTGAGGGGAACGGCACCTCAGTACCTCCAGGCTCTGATCAGGCCCTACACCCAAATAAGGGCACTGCGTTCATCCACCTCTGGCCTGCTCGCCTCCCTACCACTGAGGAAGTACAGTTCCCGCTCAGCCCAGTCAAAACTGTTCGCTGCTCTGGCTCCCCAATGGTGGAACAAACTCCCTCACGACGCCAGGACAGCGGAGTCAATCACCACCTTCCGGAGACACCTGAAACCCCACCTCTTTAAGGAATACCTAGGATAGGATAAAGTAATCCTTCTCACCCCCCTTAAAATATGTAGATGCACTATTGTAAAGTGGCTGTTCCACTGGATGTCATAAGGTGAATGCACCAATTTGTAAGTCGCTCTGGATAAGAGCGTCTGCTAAATGACTTAAATGTAATGTAATGTAAATGGTATAGTCATTGTGCGTACTCAATGGACATTCAGGTGCTTTTGTAAATTTGCTCTGGCTATGTATAGGCTGGACAATAGAACGAGTCAAAATTCACCCAAGACTGAAAAACGGCTTAAGAACGTTGGCTAAACTGGAACACTAGTGCGAACCCATAGCAAATGAATGGAATCGAACGTTCGCGGAGCCTGTTTTGACTGGTGTGATGCTTAAAATTCCATAAAAAATGTATCTCTTTTCATTTTACCACTACAATCTGTTCGTCGGACGAAACTGGAAAAAACGACTTGTGTAGAAAGTAAACATCTGCACCTCGATGGTGTAGGGCCAGTATGTCTGCGTAATGAAAAAGTAGGGGAAAAATAAACATTTCGGACTATTTCAGGTCTAGCGATCGATGCCTAACGAGCTCGCTGCCCAGACTTACATAATTACAAAGAGGAGATTCTCCTGATTTAAAATAGTGTCCGTGTAACAGTTTTCCTTCCGTCCCTCTCCTCGCCCCTACCTGGGCTCGAACCAGGTAACCTCTGCACACATAGACAACAGCCACCCTCGAAGCATCGTAACCCATAACTCCACAAAAGCCGCGGCCCTTGCAGAGCAAGGGGAACCACTTCAAGGTCTCAGAGCGACTTATGTCACCGATTGAAACGCTATTAGCGAGCACCCCGCTAACTAGCTAGCCATTTCACATTGGTTACACCCGACTTGAAAAAAGTCCAAATATACACATTGCAAGATATTTGGCGAAATAGACAGACATGCCTATATTTCCCCCATAGGAAACAATGGGAAGACCGCAGAGTTCCAATATTCTTTTTGTTGTTTACATTTTGTTGTTTACATTTGAACTATAAAACAATGTGAACAGGTCTCACTACCAACAATAGCGAAGCAGGCATTGTGACGTTGAACAACAAGCTGGGAATAGAACGTTTGGAAGGCGAGTTGGTGCCACCGTGCTCAATAGAACTAAGGAGGAGCTGGCAGGGTGAAAAATGCACTAAAATAAGTCCTGTTTTTTCGCGATTACTTCAAAACGACTGCAAGCAGCTGGGAAATATTATGAAACTGGGCTCCACGGCGGATGCAACAAACTAGTTTTTATCAGAAAAAAACATTGTTAAAATTTTTATGTGTCCAGCCTACTATCTACACGGATTTCAGAGCACTCTCATCTGAGTGTACCAGAGCGCAGAATAATTACTTTACGAGCGCTCAACACCCGTTGAATATGGCCGGTGTCAGTAAATGTTGGGAAGAAAACGTCATTAAATTGTTTCCAGCAGCACATATAAAGTCACCAACGCTCTGGTTAATACAAAAACTGCCTTACCAGCTCTGCTAGGGTGAGTAAAATGGTCAGAGTGGTGTCATTTGTGTCTGGAAGTAGCTAGCCAACGTTAGCTTGGGTACTTAACTGCCGTTGTAAGGCCAGAACTCTCAAATCAACCCTACTCCTCGACCCGAACGTCCAGTGTGCGCTCCGAGCGCGAAACGGTCTGAATTTACAAACTGACAAATTTTCTCTGAATAGAAACACCATAATATTAATCAAATTAATGAAGCCAAATTTCTTAAAATCAATCCCATATACTACGTTATTACAAATGCTTCTATCAAATGCTTCTCAAAGATGCCCTCTGGTGGTCAAATTAGCAATAACTTGCAGTAACAGAAGAAATGGCTGAGAATTAAATGACGTGCCACAGAATGCTGCAGCAGCACGCAGGGTGTGCCGCAGTATGACGCAGATTTTAAAGGGGGAACCACTGTAGGTTTGATGTTAGAGGCGGATTACCCACACGCCGTCGGATCTTTACAAGACACCCCGACCTACGTCCTCGATATCTCTCTCTCTTCTTCATCCGAATGAAGTAAATCCTTTGCGTCCGACTCGTATATATATATTTTTTTTTTAAAGATCTTCGTAAAGTACGAGGTGAGTCATCTCTGCCCTGATATCCAGAAGCTCTTTTCGGTCATAAGAGATGGTGGCAGAAACATTACGTATAAAATAAGTTACAAATAACGCGGGGAAAAAACACACACAATAGCACAATTGGTTAGGAGCCCGTAAAAGAAAGGCAGCCATCTCCACCGGCGCTATTGTATCATCTCAACTTCCTCTCTTGTGATTCCTCAGAGGGGGAAGGGTGATAATCAGCGTCAGACACAGAACAGACACACAGATCAGTTTTCGAAGAGGGCCAGCGTTTAATATCATAACATATGTTGCCCTACAAACAGGAAGCATGCTACAGATGTAGGATGTTCATTTCATCATCCCGTCGCAGGAGAATGTTCCTGCAATGCTTCTGATGTTTAAAAAGTCTTCGGAAGTTTGTAATTTCCACTTTGAAATATCAGACTTGGTTTTCCCTTACGAAAAATGTATCGACCCCTACAAAAATGTCCATAATTATAATCCACATAACAATTTTTTTGTTAATCCACACAGCAAACTGGCTCAAATTAAGATCTTACATCTGTGTAATAGCCTATTGCTCAATCACACAAGGGATCTTTTCTGAGATGTGGAAAACAAGCTTTTCTTGACAGGGCCCATCTGATTTATAGATGCTGATTGAATTAGAGCAAGCATCTTGGAAATACATCTGAAATTCAATGCTGGAAATGCTGGTCGACACATTGTCTTTCCATTTGATTCGAGAGGGTACATCGTTAGCATCTGGCAAGTTTCAGAAAATGGATGGCATGTCATTGTTTCAATCACGCTGATCCTCAGAGTTCAGAAATAGCAGTACTGGTCTTGAGGTTGAGTTACATTCTGCACCATGCCTTAAGTCTGCATGTTAGTGTAGGGGAGCAGTGGAATGGGAAGAAAGCCATGCTGGGGGTGTGTAGTTGTTAAAGATGTCTATTTTGGAGTCAGTCAGCCACCAGGGGGCGATGGCCTCAGAAGGGCTCACTCTTTCACGCACAACCATCCAGTCTCACACTAGTGTCAGAGCAGATCTGCAGGCCTCTCTGGACCCAGTTTGTGCTGACTATGTATCACTGCACTGTGAAATATTAATCTTCACACCAGGCACCCACTCAATAGTCTCAAATGATGGAGTATCGGGACAGTTCATTTTTTAGTATGCACCAATATGGAAGATTTAGCTGGGCCACACAACGATATGCTTGTGGTGAAGACAGATGGTTTTCTGGTCCAGCGCACTAAAATACTGTTATTGGTTACAGTGTGAGTGAGTAATAAGAATGTCTCTGTGCAGCTCATGGTGGAGACAAGATTCATAGACAAAGCTGAGGGTTTTAATCAAATCCACGCACACTTTGTTAACCCACTAATGAAATGCAGACTTTCATTGTTTCATGATTACTCTCTGGCTGGCAATCATTAGCTCTGCAAGACATCAATACAAAATGTAACAGATATATTTATTTGAGCAATTAAATGGCTCTGCATCCATGTGGCGAGGCAATGTAGTCTGCTTCGTTTTGAGAAGTCTATTTCTCTCTCTGACTTTCTCCCTCTTGTTTAGCAAAAGGGAACGCCAGTATTGCACTTCTCACCGACATGTTGTTTTCTCTTGGACTGACACCATTCTGTGTATTTCCCTTTGGCAGCCACCTGTTGCCTCCTCCTCCCAGCCCATGGCTCCGCCCAGCCCCAGCACCAACAGCAGCACCAACAACAGCAGTTGCTCCAGCACTGCAGGTTGGGAGCAACTCAGTAAAACCAACCTGTACATCCGAGGCCTTGCCCCAGCCACCACCGACCACGATCTGGTCAAGCTTTGCCAGCCGTGAGTACACTTCCTTCGTCTTATGGTTACATCTATTGACTGGTTATTGACTTGTTGACTGCTGTCACCAACACCATGACTGTGGTAGAGAGATTCAAAGCAGCAGTTACTTATTTGACCTGAGTTGGAGATAATAACAGCCTGTTCAAACCAAATCAAATCAAATGTTATTCGTCACATGCGCCAAATACCACAAGTGAAATGCTTACTTACAAGTGAAATGCTTACTTACAAGCCCATAACCAACAATAGGGGGTACCGGTACAGAGTCAATGCACAGGGTCACCAGTCAGTCAAGGCAAATGAGGTAATATGTACGTACATAGGTAGACCCAAAGTGACTATGCACAGACAATAAACAGAGAATATCAGCAGTGCAAAAGAGAGAGGGGGGGGGGCAATGCAAATAGTCCAGGTAGCCATTTGATTAGCTATTCAGGAGTCTTATGGCTTGGGGGTAGAAGCTGTTGAGAAGTCTTTTGGTCCGAGACTTGGCACTCCAGTACTGCTTGCTGTGCAGTAGCAGAGAGAGCAGTCTATGACTAGGGTGGCTGGAGTATTTGACCATTTTTTAGGGTCTCCCTCTGACACCACTTGGTATAGAGGGGAACAGGGGATACCTAGTCAGTTGTAGAACTGAATACCTTCAAATGAAATGTGTCTTTTGCATTTAACCTCTCTGAATCAGAGAGGTGCGCGGGGCTGCCTTAGTCAACATCCACGGCACCCGGGCATCAGTGGGTTAACTGCCTTACTCTCTTACCCTCTTCACGACGGTCTTGGTGTGCTTGGACCATGATAGTTTGTTGGTGATGTGGATGCCAAGGAACTTGAAGCTCTCAAACTGCTCCACTACAGCCCCGTCGATGATCTCCTTTGTCTTGATCACGTTGAGGGAGAGGTTGTTGTCCTGGCACCACACTGCCAGGTCTCTGACCTCCTCCCTATAGGCTGTCTCATCGTTGTTGGTGATCAGGCCTACCACAGTTGTGTCATCAGCAAACTTAATGATGGTGTTGGAGTCATGCCTGGCCATGCAGTCATGAGTAAACAGGGAGTACAGGAAGGGACTAAGCACGCACCCCTGAGGGGCCCCCGTTTTGAGGATCTGCGTGGCGGATGTGTTGTTACCCTTACCACCTGGGGGGCGGCACGTCAGGAAGTCCAGGATCCAGTTGCAGAGGGAGGTGTTTAGTCCCAGGGTCCTTAGCTTAGTGATTCGCTTTGAGGTCACTATGGTGTTCAATGCAGAGTGAGGGTCAATGAATAGCATTCTCACATAGGTGATCCTTTTATCCAGGTGGGAAAGGGCAGTATGGAGTGCAATAGAGATTGCATCATCTGTGGATCTGTTGGGGCGGTATGCAAATTGGAGTGGGTCTAAGGTATCTGGGATAATGGTGTTGATGTTGGCCATGACCAGCCTTTCAACGCACTTCATGGCTACAGACGTGAGTGCTACGGGTCAGTAGTCATTTAGGCAGGTTACCTCAATGTTCTTTGGCACAGGGACTATGGTGGTCTGCTGTTGCTATTACAGAAGGTTTGTTTGAGGGCATAGCAGGATTTCATATACGTTTCCGGGTTAGAGACCCACTCCTTAAATCGGCAGTTCAGTGCGGATCTCACCTGTAATCCATGGCTTCTGGTTGGGGTATGTACGTACAGTCATTGTGGGGGGGGGGGATGTCATCGATGCACTTTTTGATTAAGCCAGTGACTGATGTGGTGTACTCCCCAATGTAATTCCGAAGTCATCATGATATGTCATTGTTTGTCAGACCTCTCCAAGCATAATTTCTTTGAATCTAATTCATACAAAGAAACAAACACTGAGTGTACAGTGACCAGGTGAATCCAGGTGAAAGCGATGATCCCTTATAGATGTCATTTGTTAAATCCACTCTAATCAGTGTAGATGGAGGAGAGAAGACAGGTTAAATAAGTATTTTAAGCTTTGAGACAGTTGAGAAATGGATTGTGAATATGTGCCTTTCAGAGAGTGAATGGGCAAGAGAAAAGATTGAAGTGCCTTTGAACGGAGTATGGTAGTAGGTGCCTGGTGCACCGGTATGAGTGTGTCAAGAACTGCAACGCTTCTGGGTTTTTCACACTCAACAGTTTCCCATGGGTATCAAGAATGGTCCCCCACCCAAAGGGCATCCAGCCAACTTGACACAACTGTTGGAAGCATTGAAGTCAACATGGGCCAGCATCCCCGTGCAACGCTTTCGACACCTTGTAGAGTCCATGTCCCGATGAGGCTGTTCTGCAGGCAAAGGAGGGGTGCAACTCAATATTAGGAAGCTGTTCCAAATGTTTTGTGCACTTTAACATTATGTCTGGTGTTGCATGGTCTCCCTGTGATGTCACAATGCTATATGAAGAACAAGACCTCAGTTACCAGTGGACCGTCTCAATGTGCATTTAATAGATACTAATAAGGTTAGATGACTCACTGTAGCTCAGTTGGTAGAGCATTGCACTTGCAACGCCAGGATAGTGAGTTTCGATTCCTGGAACCATCAGAATGTAAAATGTATACACGCATGACTGTAAGTGGCTTTGCTAAATGTTATATATTATTATTATTGTTATATTACTGCCGTGTTTTAAGTAGAACCTAGCTGGGACAGATCACTGGACCAGATAGAGAGAGGGAGAGAGATAGCAGTGAGCGAAGGAGGGGGGGATGGAGATATTTGAGTAGATGATGTCCAACACTGCAAGGGGAGATCTGACAGGGGCATTACATCTGAATTTAAAATGAAAGATGATATTGGAAGACTACAAGGGCAAACCCAGAGAGCCTTAGCAGCTGACAGTATCTGAAGCGAGACAGTGGGGAGTTCATGTATGCAGAGGATAAAGGAGCCATCCCAGCCCGCTCTCATCCACAGCCCCATTGTGTTATTGTGTACCTATCTATGGAAAAGACCACCGAGGTGACTTTGAAATCTCATTTTCATCAGACCCCCTGCTTTACCCCCCCCCCCCCCCCCACCTCCACAATGTGATGTTGACTTTGCAGCACATTCAACCCCTCGATCTCCCAATCGGCTTGCATAGATCCTCTATCCTGCGTTTAGAAAGAGAGATACAGAGTGATAGCTGCTGTTTAGCAACCTACACCACACACAAGATTGTCTGGAACACTAGTAAACTATGTTTACTTTTCCTAAAAAAATGACTTAGAGGGGAATTGAATAATAGAAAGAAAGCAAACAGGTATTGAATGTTTGAGTCCTGCACGGGTTCGTTTTTTGGAGCTGTACCCGGCCACATTAATTCCAAGCCCCACCCGATACCCGATATCATGACAGATTCTTTGCAACCGGACCCTCCCGCATATAATTATCGTGAGAGCCGACCTGTGACCCGCCAAAATAACATACATATATTTAATTGTTTGTATGACGCCAAAGTAGTTTATTTGGCTATTCCCTTTCCCTGCATTAATTAATTTGTCTGCGTGTTTTTTCAACATTTCGATAAAAGGAAAACGTACCATTAATTAAGAACAATATGTTCTTATTTTCACAATGCTAAGCGGCACATTGACAATTTAAATGGCTTAAAAAAGGAGCCTTCTAATTAGCCTTCTTACCTAATGAAGGACTATAGCTGACATAACAAAACCTTTATGCATAGATCATCAAATAGTTTAATAAAAACTCCAATAAACAATTCCCAGATTCAAATAGACTACAGGCAGCAAAAATAGCCTACATTTATTTAGTAGGCTATAGGCTACTCAAACTTTTACCAGTTTCACAGGTTTAAACTTTATACGGCCTGCATATGGTCTTAATGTAATGTAATGTAATTAATGTAATACTGAACTCTGGTTAGGCTACGTTAGCCATTTTCGCTTAAGCTAGGCTAGCCAGGGAAAGTAAACTTGAGAACACAGTTGTGCGTGTGGGGGAGGGAACATAATCTCTGAATTTGATCAAATTAGGAATGTTTTAGCACCACACAACATGCTCCTGGGTAAAAAAAAATATATATATATATATGTAACATCTTGATTTAAAACGTTTCCGACCCGCAATATATTTGTTCTGAACCGCGAGCCGACCCGCGGGTTGAAAGAATGTTTTAAATTCCACCCGCCAGCTGACTTATTTTGTGGGTTACCCGCGGGGAACCGTGGGTATCTGACCCGATGCAGGCCTCTATTGTATGTACAGTGAAAGGCAGTTAGATTCATACTGATAATGTCATGTACATAAGGGAGTGAAATCCAGACCATCTCTAGCACTGTTGATGGTTTGTCATAGCGCAGCCACTTTCTGTTGCCATTTTAAGATTTGGGATTAGAGCTCACTTTAGAGATTCTGGGTCAACGGCTCTTGCTCTTTTACCCTGTGTTGTAACTAGCTTAATCTTTCCCCCGACTGAAATGTTGTTAGCGTATAAACTCACCATAATCAATGTTATATCAATGCTGATTTTCAGTGACGAGTAGCCTAAATACTGGCAACAGTTCAGCCACGCTCTCCCAAAATAAACTCTTAAAACATTAGATGAAGAACGTTGTGTTCAACAACCAATCAGTGACCCCGCTTGAAATTGGAGTGCATATTAACATTGAGATTGTAGAGGCCATTCTGGTTGGTATGACCATGAATGGACACAAACAGGAGTTGGCTAATGCACAAACAGACTGGACCACCAGTCTACTCAGTCAGTAGGTCAGGGGTAATGCACCGTAGCTAGTTGTTTAGACAATCTAAAGAGGTTGGAATAGATCCCTGTGTTTTTCCAACTGATCCCATCTGAGCTGATCCACCACTCGACCCCAAAATATCCCCAAATAAAATCCTGAAATGTCTACTTAAAACCTTGAGGCATTAGTTGAGGATTCAAAAAGCACAAGGTATAATCAGTTCTTGTTGATAGCAAAGTGATTCTTCATATCGCATTTTTTTTTTAAATCACTTGCTACTCAGGAACACTTTACAGCCCTCAGTCAATACGAGGCCATAACTCAATCCTGCTATTTTCAGAGCAGACAGAACAGTATCCCTCAGTGCTATCCGCAGGAATCAATAAGCATGCAGTGAATAGTAATCAGAGCCCTTTTAGCCACTGTAATGGGATAAAGGCAGGGGGGGCAGGTGGAATGGGAGAACATTGTTCTCCAAGCCGCTACTGCCACCACTTTCTCAGAAAAGACATTCTACCTGATTCAAGCAACTCACCCTCATCTGTCTGACAGCACCAAGCAGCTCACCCTCATTTGTCTAACAGCACCAAGCAGCTCCAACACACTGTGATAGATGGTTAGTGAAAGCTAATGGAAAAGGGGGGAGTCTAATGGCTAAGGTTGTCTTAAGAAGCTTATTTTCCTGGAAGATGTGTTGTAGCACACACACACACACACACACACACACACACACACACACACACACACACACACACACACACACACACACACACACACACACACACACACACACACACACACACACACACACACACACACACACACACACAGGCACACACACAGGCACAGGCACACACACACACACACACAGGCACAGGCACACACACACACACACACACACACACACACACACACACACACACACACACACACACACACACACACACACACACACACACACACACACACACACACACACACACACACACACACACACACACACACACACACACACACACACAGGCACACACACACACACACACAGGCACACACACACACACACAGGCACACACACACACAAACACACACACAGAGACAACTTTGGCCGTTGTCTAAAGCCTTCCACATGTTTCTGTTCGGCTGGAGCAAAAAAATTGAACTAACACGTCACAAAATGTTGCCATAATAGTATTCAGATCCCTTGACATTTTCCAAATTTTGTTACATTACAGCCCAATTTTAAAATGGATTAAATTGTTTTCTCCCCCTCATCAACCTACACACAACACCCCAAAAACATTTTTGTTTGTTTGTTGCAAATGTACATTTTTGCAAATGTATAAAAAATAACCCCGGAAATATCACATTTACATAAGTATTCAGACCTTTTACTCAGTACTTTGTTGAAGCACCTTTGGCAGAGATTACAGCCTCAGGTTTTCTTGGGTATGACGCTACAAGCTTGGCACACCTGTATTTGGGGAGTTTCTCCCATTCTTCTCTGCTTGAGAGGATCTTGAGATCCTCTCAAGATCTGTCAGGTTGGATGTGGAGCGTCACTGCCCAGCTATTTTCAGGTCTCTCCAGAGATATTCAATTGGATTCAAGTCTGGGCTCTGGCTGGGCCACTGAAGGACATTCAGAGACTTGTCCCGAAGCCATTCCTGCGTTGTCTTGGCTGTGTACTTAGAGTCATTGTCTCGTTGGAAGGTGAACCTTCACCCCAGTCTGAGTTCCTGAGCGCTCTGGAGCAGGTTTTCATCTCTCTGATTCTCTCCAGTCTCCCAGTCCCTGCCACTGAAAAACATCCCCACAGCATGATGCTGCCACCACCATGCTTCATCGTAGGGATGGTGCCAGGTTTCCTCCAGACGCAATTCTTGACATTCAGGCCAAAGAGTTCAATCTTGGTTTCATCAGACCAGTGAATCTTGTTTCTCATGGTCTGAGAGTCCTTAGGTGCCTTTTTGGCATACTCCAAGCAGGCTGTCATGTGCCATTTACTGAGGAGTGGCTTCTGTCTGGCCACTCTACCATAAAGGACTGATTGGTGGAGTGCTGCAGAGATGGTTGTCCTTCTGGAAGGTTCTCCTGTCTCCACAGAGGAACTCTGCAGCTCTGTCAGAGTGACCATCGGGTTCTTGGTCACCTCCCAGACCATGACCCTTCTCCCCGATTGCTCAGTTTGGCCGGGCGGCCAGCTTTGGGAAGAATCTTGGTGGTTCCAAACTTCTTCCATTTAAGAATGATGGAGGCCATTGTGTTCTTTAGGACCTTCAATGCTGCATACATGTTTTGGTACACTTCCCCATATCTGTGCCTCGACACAATCCTGTCTCTGAGCTCTACGGACAATTCCTTCAACCTCATGGCTTGATTTTTTTGCTCTGACATGCACTTTCAACTGTGGGACCTTTATATCGACAGATGTGTGCCTTTCCAAATCAATTGAATTCACCACAGTTGGGCTCCAATCAAGTTGTAGAAATATCTCAAGGATGATCAATGGAATCAGGATGCACCTGAGGTCCATGTCTAGTCTCATAGGGTCTGAATACTTATGGAAATAAGGTATTTCTGTTTTTTTTTAGGTGTAATAGATTTGCAAAAAAATTCTAAAACCCTGTTTTTGCTTTGTCATTATGGGGTATTGTGTGTAGGTTGATGAGGACTTTAAAAAAATTAATTAATTTTAGAATAAAGCTGTAACATAACAACATGTGGAAAAAGGGAAGGGGTCTGAATACTTTCCGAATGCACTGTATCTTCACAAACTGTTTTAGATGGGAAGCATCCCGGACACCTTTACCCTGAACTTCTGTACCAATGTCATACACATTCGATGCTGAGAGTTAGAGAGTTAAACTGTGTCCTCTCAGTCATCCAACGGTGGCCCAGATTGGGAAGCGGGTGTCGTAATCCTGTGCCTTTTTTAACCTCTTGCATTCAAGGTTTAGATTTTCGCGTCCCTTGATTGGTGAGCTGCTCTAGGGGGGGGGGGGGTTGCCGTTGACACTGTGGTGATTCCTGTAATTGATTTATTTGGAGTCAATTAGTGGAAACCCCTTCATCCTCGAGGCTCTTTACCCAGTGGAGCACAGAGTAAGGTCACGCCGGCCCGCGGAGACGAGCACAACACACACAGACATGTGCTGCTGCTCGCAAAGTCAGGCTCTGTAATTGGATTTCAAATATCATGGAGATTTATTTGGTTATATTAAGCCACTGCTGATCTGCGATCATTAATGGCAAAGGCAATATAGGTGACCTTTTCCTCTGCGACAATCATAACACCATGACACACAACCAGATCTGTCACAATCGGTTATATCTATGACTCACGGTCGGGACGGAGGCCTCATTTTCATAAAGCCACCACCTGCCCGCCTCCCAGCTCAGGTCAAAGCTCACACTTCCTCCTCCGTCTAGAGAGCCAATCCCCTCATCGACCATTTGTCTGCCGCGCTGATTACTACAAGGGAGGTTCATTTACTACTACGGCCTGGCGTCTGTGCGTTGTTATTGGTTGCATTCATCATTGTACAGAGAGAAAGTTGCGATATATGTCGCAGTTGCGTTCTTTGTACTGATTTGCTATTCATTTTGAATAGAGTGCGCTAGCTTAGCGCTGAAAGGAACTGCAGTGCAGCCAGTGTTTAGGGGTCACCGCTGAGTTCATTTGTCAGAGCTGGCAGCAGCAGCAACACAGTGCACAAAATAACTGTTATAAAGCACAGGATGTGTCTATGGAATGCTACTCAGTCCCCCTGTGCCTGCATTGTCAAGAAATCGTAAATATACAGTGTGTATAATGCATATTTCATTCAAGTTTATTCCTAAATGTTTTCTGATTCTCGGTACGTCTTTTTCACGAGTCAGACATCCTTATGCCTATGTAGGATAGGTAACCCTCCATGATTCTGTCGTTTGGTAAAAATCACGGCAACCTTTGCTCCAGCGCCGCAGAGATTCTCAAATCCACATGGAAACAAACGGCTTCCTGTTTCTCATGCTTTTTTTTGGTGATGTCATACATTCTTGTGCAAGCCTCACTCTTTTTGTCTTTTATAACAGGCTGCCTCTGTCGGGGACATAACGCAACACAACTAAAAATACTTCTCTCTTCCTCTCTTAGGTATGGCAAAATTGTATCAACAAAGGCCATCCTGGACAAGACGACAAACAAATGTAAAGGTGTGTATGGCTTCCTCTGTTTTTACGAAGACTTTCAGTAAGTCGGGACGTGGTTGATTCTGCTAACAGATTTTTTATTATTATTATTTTTGCACACAACTCAAGAAGTCATGCTCATAACAACCCCTAGGCTTAAAGCAATAAAAACTCATCACATGCGTCTTCATTGAGAGGATACTGTACGTAGGTATCGCAATGACTCATTGTAAAGCAGGAGATCAGTGTTAAGGCTTTGGAGCTTTGACTTAGACTTCCAGTTTGTGATATGATGACACAAAGGATTTTCACCATAATCCTTCTAATGCTATTGTACTAAAGCCAAAGGCCATGCTAAGGAATGAATGAAGATTCTTGCTTAAGGCCTTCTTGACTCACGCAGTGGGTTTGGCACCCCAATAGTGTCACAGTGTACTGGCTCTGCCTTGTTGAAGTCATTCAGTCATCCAACAGCTATGTGGCTCAGAGGGGCTGGTCTAATCAGGAAACAGACAGACAGGCTGGCAAAAGGCTGCCACTACTTCATGTTATTTTAGTCCCTTTACTGATTGGCTGTCTGTCACTGTGCAGCGCGCTATGGGGGGGATCACAAGAGGAAGTGACAGCTCATGCCCCTCCCTCTGGAGAGTGACAAACAGTCTTGGCCCTGGCTGCAGCCCTGGGCCCAACACCCTGTTCTGACTAGTGAGAAGCGCAATGACACTGAAGCCCAGCCCAGCCAGCACGCACCACAGATGGTCTAGGAAATAAGCTTGGTCACTGTCCTGCTGGGGATTATTATACCCTTATTAATCACAGGTGGCGACTGAGAAACATCCTTTCATCTTGCATGACGATTTTTTCTTGAACTCACGGCTTGCTTGAAGAAAGGTACCAGAGAAACTCCCCAAAATCCCAACTTAGAAAGCCAAATGAACATTTGCCATTCATAAAAACAAACATCAGAATGTTCCAATTCAGCATATACTTGGTTTGTGCTGTTTATCACCAAGATCAAACTAGAATCTGTAATTAGATTCTACATTGAGCAGAGAGTTTGCTGTGGACCTGTGAGCTTGTTTTATGGTCAAATATAGCAGAGCAGAGGGCAGGGAGGGACTGCAGGTCTGACTCTGGCCTGCATGTAGCCCCAGGGGGACAGTGAACTGACCTGAGCCCTGGGCGTCATCACTGCAATCTGCAGCTTCAGCACCGTTCTCTGCTCCCCTTGGCCGACTACACTACCTCACCACCAGTCACTGACTGACCACCATGGGCCACAGAGATGTGGGGGTCAACCACAGAACATGGTGGCCTCTGGCTTGGCCTCACTGTGGTGGCTGTCAATCACATCCTGTCACTTTCTGCTTGCTGTAGACGTCAATGTTGACCTGAGATTTAGAGTGCCAACCAAATGGCACACTATTCTCTGTATTTTACGAAGCATGGAGGAGGAGGTGTGATGCTCTGGGGGTGCTTTGCTGGTGACACTGTCAGGGATTTATTTAGAATTCAAGCATACTTAACCAGCTTGGCTACAGTAGCATTCTGCAGCGATAACCATCTGGTTTGCGCTTAGTGGGACTATCATTTGTTTGGGCTCCCATGTGGCGCAGTGGTCTAAGGCACTGCATCTCAGTGCTAGAGGCTTCACTACAGACCCTGGTTCGATCTCTGGTTTGATCCCGGGCTGTATCACAACCGGCCGTGATTGGGAGTCCCATAGGGCGACGCACAGTTGGCCCAGCTTCGTCCGGGTTAGGGGAGGGTTTGGACAGGGTAGGCCGTCATTGTAAATAAGATTTTTTTCTTAACTGGCTTGCCTAGTTAAATAAGGGTTAAATAAAATACAAACAAATACAGAAGATAGCCCTATCTGGTAAAAGATCAAATCCATATTATGGCAAGAACAGCGCAAATAAGCAAAGAGAAACGACAGTCCATCATTACTTTAAGGCATGAAGGTCAATCAATTCGGAAAGTTTCTTCAATTGCAGTCGCAAAAACCATCAAGCGCTATGATGAAACTGGCTCTCATGAAGAGACCCAGAGTTACCTCTGCTGCAGAGGATAAGTTCGTTAGAGTTACCAGCCTCAGAAATTGCAGCTCTAATAAATGCTTCACAGAGTTCACATAACAGACATCTCAAAATCAACTGTTCAGAGTAGACTGTGTGAATCAGGCCTTCCTGGTTGAATTGCTGCAAAGAAACTACTGAAGGACACCAATAAGAAGAAGAGACATGCTTGCCCCAAGAAACATGAGCAATGGACATTAGACAGGTGGAAATCTGTACTTTTGTCTGATGAGTCCAAATTTGAGATTTTTGGTTCCAACCGGTGTGTCTTTGTGAGATGCAGAGTAGGTGTACGGATGATCTCCGCATGTGTGGTTCCCACCGTGAAGCATGGAGGAGGAGGTGTGATGCTGTGGGGGTGCTTTGCTGGTGACACTGTCTGTGATTAATTTAGAATTCAAGGCACACTTAACCAACATGGATACCACAGCATTCTGCAGCGATAGGCAATTCCATCTGGTTTGCCCTTAGTGGGCCTATAATTTATTTTTCAACAGGACAATGACCCAACACACCTCCAGGCTGTGTAAGAGCTATTTGACCAAGAAGGAGAGTGATGGAGTGCTGCATCAGATGACCTGGCCTCCACAATCACCTAACCTCAACCCAATTGAGATGGTTGGACTGGTTGGACTGCAGAATGAATGAAAAGCAGCAAAAAAGTGCTCAGCATATGTGGGAACTCCTTCAACACTATTGGAAAAGCATTCCAAGTGAAGCTGGTTGAGAGAATGCCAAAAGTGTGCAAAGCTGTCATCAAGACAAAGGGTGGCTACTTTGAAGAATGTAAAAATATTTTTCTTTGTTTAACACTTTTTTGGTTACTACATGATCCCATATGTATTATTTAATAGTTTTGACGTCTTCACTATTATTTGACAATGTAGAAAATAGGAAAATGAAGAAAAACCCTTGAATGAGTAGGTGTGTCTAAACCTTTGACTGGTACTGTATATATAAATTGGAAAAATGTAGTGAAGTACTTTTGACCAGGGTCCGTAATTGTTATATGTTTAATTGCATTGCCAACAGAAGATAGTAATGATAAAGCTGAATGATGCATTACGTAGCATGGTTGTGCCATGCTGTCTTTCCAGGTAGGCTGTGTAACGCATATAGTGAGAAGTGTCTTGAGTGGTATGGTGTTCTGTCCCTCAGGTTACGGCTTTGTGGACTTTGATAGCCCTGCTGCAGCTCAGAAAGCTGTCACTGCCCTGAAGACCAGCGGGGTCCAAGCCCAGATGGCTAAGGTGAGGGTATGCTTGCAGTCTATTCCTATTCTCACACATTAACACCTGACAATACACAGTCTTCAATGGATTTTGGTAGTCCATTTACAGGCAGCAAAAACCTGACCCACCCAGCATTACATAGATGAATATGTATCTCCCTGCCCGGGTTGCATGTGTACCTCTCAAGTTTGTCTGCAGCCCCCCTGTGACTCTGTGGTCATTGTGCAGTAACATGAGCCCATAGGTGTGTGTGTGTGTGTGTGTGTGTGTGTGTGTGTGTGTGTGTGTGTGTGTGTGTGTGTGTGTGTGTGTGTGTGTGTGTGTGTGTGTGTGTGTGTGTGTGTGTGTGTGTGTGTGTGTGTGTGTGTGTGTGTGTGTGTGTGTGTGCGTGTGCTAGCTTGCTTGTGTTTGTGTTAGTGCTCTTGCGTTCATGTGTGTGTTCCTGCCTTTGTGTGTGTGTGCTCTTCCATTTGTGTGTGCTCTTGTGTTCGCGTGTGTGTGAGTGGTGGTGGTGTGTGTGACAGTTCCTAAAGGCATCCTGTCACACACTTTGGAGGGGCACCAGGGGTGAGTGGCGCCGACAGGCAGACTGTTGGGTGGAGAGAACAGGCTGGTGATACTCTGCGATGACAACAGGGTGACGTGCCGGAGAAGGAATTCCCCCTGGGGACGTGTGTCTAAGCCTCAGCAGGAGCAGAGAGGACTCAGTGTGTCCTTTCTAAAGGAGGCATATAGGGCAGACCGTATCCTAAATGAGAGCCTATTCCCTATTTAGTGCACTAGGGCCCTGGTCAAAAGTTGTGCCCTATATAGGGAATAGGGTGCCATTTAGGACACATCCAGTGTGTCCTTTCTAAAGGAGGTTCATCTGGTCTGTTCAAAGGGCTCATTTACACTAGCCTACACTAGCCTTTTTCACTAGCCTTGGGGTGGCAGGTAGCCTAGTGGTTAGAGCATTGGGACCGTAACTGAAAGGTTGCTGGATCGAATTCCCGAACTGACAAGGTCCAAAAAAACTATAGTTCTGCCCCTGAACAAGGTATTTAACCCACTGTTCCCCGGTAGGCATTTCCAAACCCGGCTCCAGCCAATTGGGCTTTACGAGCACAACCAACCAAGGCACAAATTTAGGGAAATACAGTATATTTTCCTGTTTCCCCGCTCCACATCCAAAGAAGATGTGACAGTCAATGAACGGTGTTCCAGGTCTGGAAAGTCTTAATGGGTTCAGTGCCGACTGGCACTGAGACAAGTTTGATCCCCTTGTTTTTAGGCAGGACAGGTGAAGGCTGCTTATTGACACAATGCCGAATATTCTTGTCTCACAGAAGCGTAGCTCTAAAATGACTGGAAAATGATTCACATGTGCTTGTATAAACATACAGTATATGTGTACAGTGTAATAAAGTAAAGTGTATAAATTAGATGAGCCATTAGGTTTTTTTTCTCAAGCTTCCTGGAAGCATTACTGTGGAAATTTGGAGGCAAAAGAGGATGAACGTAATGTGAAACTTTGACTAAGACTAAAGTGGTGAAGAGGGATATTAGTTTGAGAAGCATGAGTCATGAGCCTTGCATTCTGCGTGTAACCGATCTAGCTTGCTGCAGCATTACTCACTGAAGTCACACCAGCCTGTGTGCACTTTAAAAAGGCCTGACTTACTAGACAGACTGTAATGAAAGGGTTATGAACAGCCTACGTGTAGCAAGTTTGTCCTGTTAATAGAATGTCCTTTGAAAGTCCTATGTGTCAGGCAGACTGAGCTGGGTAAAGCATTACTGGAGCAGTTTTGAGGCCAGTTTCTGGTGGGAGTCAATTGGACAGAGAATTCACATGGTTGGTCTTCAAAGGGCCAGCAGGGGCTGTAATAACTTTGAACAAGGTAGTTTACAATCTTGGACAGAAGAAAGGGATGTAAATCGTTTGGAGATTGCCATGGCAACCGAGCCAGTTATAGTTGTGGAAATCAGGCCCGCAAAGCCTAAACAGGAATCCTCAAAATCCTCTGCTTTTTGACATGCCTCTGTGCACCTATTTAACTTTTAATTAAAATAAAGCCGTTTTGTGAGGAATGCCTCAATTTAATCTAGGCATTGTTCAAGGTAAAGGCCATTTAAAAGTCGGAGCCTTTTCAGTTAACTTTTTCTCATTATTACCAGGGCTTGCTTGGGCTTAATGAACTCCCCAAACAAAGGTATTTTCTTTCTGCCCGGGAAACATTTAATAGGCATTCACTCATTATTATTTCAAAGGCAGGTAGGAAGTCAGCAGATGGGGGTTTCCTGTTGAAAATGTTCTCCTAATGGTATTTCCACCTAGATATGTTCCTTTTCCTCGATGGATTTCATACTTATATTCTCCATTTCTAACATGTTACAGAAGGAGTACAATATAACATAATAATGATACAATGTGTCTGTATCATAATATTGTAAGTGGATAAACTTGTTTAGGATGACGTGAACATCCCCTACTAATGACAGATGAGTGAGGTCTACTTTCCCACTTATTTTGGACATGAACAGATGATCGTAATAATAAACCTGTGGCCTAAGCACAGCATTTGGAGGGACTCCCTCTACGGCTAGACAAGCAATTGCCAGGCCACCTCTCCTCCTCCCCTCAGCCGCCACTGGCCCTCCTAACCTGCTCCGTAAATTCTCCTAAACCTGATCCAAAAAGTACATTTTGACAAAATCTGTATCCCTTCTAGACATAACCCTCAATGAGCACGCCTTAGTCACATTACTTGTTTTGCTGGTGACCCCATTCACTGCTGCCCAAAACAGATGTCTAATTTTGCCGCCAAATTTCGGTCCCTACGTTTTAAGAGCCGCTTCACACGCACAGAAAGGCTTTTTCTCTCTCTGATTTCTGTCAGATGGTGGCGGAGTTAGCAGTTGAGTCGGGGCTTATACTAAGAGAACTCCTATTTGGGATGACTCACGGGTAAACCATGTGGTAATTATTCTACACTCATTCCTCCCTCTGAGCCACTGAAAACATTACTAGTGAAATTCTCTGTGGAATACAGGTCGTGTGTGTTGACTAAGTTAGTTTGATCTTCCATCTATCGTCTATTCCATACTTCCTGTGTAGGCAGCCTGTTATCCTGAATGGATATCTGTGGCCTATTCAATATAAATGTTTTAAAGGCCATTTAACTGGATGAATGCTTTACCATTACCCTTTAGGTAAGCCATAAAGGATAAAATGGTAAGGCAGTCTTTTTGCCCTTGAATAGATTTTGTGTGTGTGCGCGCGTGGTGAGTAGGGAGGATGGTTGCTGACGGCCACCCCCCTCTTTTCATTCTAGAGCACTTTTTAGAATTATTAGAGCAGAACACACACACACACACACACACCCTTTTGCTGCTGAGTGCTGAAACACACTCCTCCCTTCCTCCATCCATCCCTCCCTCAACTCCTCACCAATCCCTCTGATTGAACACCTCCACTGGGTGCTTTGCTCTGCTGTTCTGTGTGGTGCCAATTCATTGTTCCTAATAGTTGGATGTAGATTTCTCTGTCAGCGCATTAACTTAGTAATCCAATCGAGTGTGTTAGGCTGGGCTCTGAATGCGGCAGGACGCTGGTGAATATTAATGGTGAGCGGCTGCTCCCCGGGGACCCGGAGCCGTGTCTTATGTTTCTGCTGATGCTATTGAAATACAGGAAGAAATCAGCTGATGTGGGTCTCAACCAGCCGTGGGCTGCATGCAAATCCCTATTCATGGTGACCCTTTATTAGCTAAAAACCCAGGCAGACAAAGACAGCGGAGGTCGAGAGAGGCATCACGGTAGTCAAAGAGGTCTCAGCGTGTCCCAAATGGCACTCTCTTCCCTATACAGTGCACTACTGGGCCCTGGTCAAGGGCTCTGGACAAATGTAGTGCACTATATAGGGAATAGAGTGCATTTTGGGACACAGACAGAGAGTAGGAATTATTCAAGGGATATGACTGCCGTGCCTGAAACTGAAATTGATGCCAATAAAGAGACGGAGTTTAAGTGTTTGATTTTTTTTTCTTCCCAGGTGTGTCAAGGTTGTTCTTAAGTGCCGTTAACACGTCAATGCTTCCTGTCTTTTATCACCATGCAGCAACAAGAACAAGACCCAACCAACCTGTATATCTCCAACCTGCCGCTGTCGATGGACGAGCAGGAGCTTGAGACCATGCTCAAGCCTTTTGGCCAGGTCATCTCTACCCGAATACTGAGGGACTCCAATGGAACCAGTAGAGGAGTGGGCTTTGCAAGGTCAGCCACTAGTAGTAGAATGAACTGGAGCCACAACCCAACATTCCTGAATGGCGTTTTTATTCACGTGACTGAAATTGATAGCCTATGTGCCGGTCCATTTGTGCTATCACGCCAACCAATGTTTGGCTTGGCAAGGATAGCGACAGAGTTTACAAGAGCACATACAGATCAGATTAAAAATGTATTCTCACGTAATCAAAATTCACAACTACATTGCTTGATTAGAGATAGTTATAGCCATTATAGCCATTGTAGCCCAGGAGTTATTGTATTTCCACTTTTCCCCAGAGAGGATGAGTGAACACACTGTGGTGAGCCGTGGATTTTAATGGACAACGAAGAGTTAAAGTTTTGAAGTGCCAGTTGAAGATCAGTTTCATTATGACTGGGATGGTGTAATTATAGTGTTAACGTGGGCCTCCTCCTTTCACGCTCACATAACAGGGCACTTGACTGACTAACCTGAATGGGAGGCCAGGCCCTTGATTCACAAAGCAGAAACACTATCTTTGCTTCATAGGAATGTCTGTCTGTCGATGAGAGGGTGTGTGGTCAAGTCCCTGCCTGCATGCATGTTACCAATGATCCAGAGCAGAGATATATTTACTACATTACATTTAGGTCTAGGACCTGCAACCAAGATTAAAGCCCAGGATATTGACCCATTAAAAAAGCATTTATTGGCAAGGTCTGCATTTATATTCCGTTTTAAAAACATAAAGCAGTGTAGGATGCCACCATGAGATTCTGCAGTGTAACTTCTCGTCTCCTGCATATTTCAGGATGGAGTCGACAGAGAAATGTGACTCCGTTATCTCTCACTTCAACGGGAAGTTTATTAAGACACCACCTGGAGTTACTGGTAAGTGACTGATTTCTTAAGAACCAATAATTGTTCACCCTTTCAGCAGCTGCACTGGCTCTCAAGGGTTAGCTCTTTTATTAAACAGCTTCAAATTATAGTCAAAGGTGGATTGCCTATTGGTTCATTGGGATGTGAACCAATGCAGTGAGTGGTCAAGCAGCGGATCTGTGGTCCCTTCAGGAGGCTGGGTCTGTGTCCAAAAATGGCATCCTTTTCCTTATATAGTGCACTACTGTTGACCAGGGCCCTAGTGAATCAGGTGCCATGGACCCTCTACTAAGAGGCAGAGTGAAGAGCAGCCTTCTGTGGCTGGAGAGCTGCCTTATTTGCCAGTTTAAGCTATTTAATTGGATTAATCGACTGAAATAGTGTCCACTGGCCCTGCCGCCTTTTGGAAAGGACAGGGATTACAGGGCCCCAGCTGACAAATGAGATGTCTGTGTTTCTCAGCCGGGCTAAAAAACCACTCCCAGGCTCAGTCAGCTTCCATGAATGACTGTATAGTAACATTTACATTTGAGTCATTTAGCAGATGCTCTTATCCAGAGCGACTTACGGGAGCAATTGGGGTTAAGTGCCTTGCTTAAGGGCACATCAACAGTTTTTCCACCTAGTTTACTCAGGGATTCGAACCAGTGAATTTATTGGTACTGGGCTAACGCTATTAACCGCTGGGCTACCTGCCTCCCCAGTAAGCGATTCAGACAGCACCATGCATACTGTAGTAGTGTTTGTGTGATTGTGAAGCCCCTCTCTCTCCCTTTGTCTCTCTCTCTCTCCCTTTCTTTCTTTCTCTCCAGTGCCACCGGAGCCCTTACTGTGTAAGTTTGCTGACGGCGGGCAGAAAAAGAGGCAAAGCCAGTATACATTTTTGCAGAACAGCCGTGCGTGGGCTAGAGACGGCGATGCTAGACTGGTGAGTGCTGCTGCCCTTTCCTTTCAGCATGCATGCTAGATGGAGTGGGATTGCTGCACACGGCAGAGCACATCTATAGGAATGGCGTTTAGATGTGTAAAAATGAGTCCAGTTCCAGTTTTAATAAACCAACGTAAAGGTTAAATCCTATACCTAGAACTCTTTGACAGAGTTATGAGGTGTAAGTGCAGTAATCAGTCTCCATAGGTGTCAAGGGGAGATTTGTTTAAGGCTAATGTGACTGTGTGTGTGGGTTGCCTCAGGGTATGAGTTATCTGGTCTCATTTTAGCTCTCTTGTTCTTTTCTATGTCCCCAGGCTGGAATGACCCTCACGTACGACACCACCACAGCGGCTATGCAAAACGGGTAAGAGCCACCGCAACAAATCCACTGTGTTCATATTGCCATTTTTTAAAAATGTATGTCAATTCAGCATTTTGTTGTTGTTGCCGTACACTGTGAGTAAGGAATCAATCCAATCAAAGTCTTATTTTGTGGCGTGTAGGACTCTAGAAACATTTGAATTTCCCTCTACAGATTTTATGCGTCTCCATACAGCATCGGAAACAGGATGATTGCTCAAACGTCCATGTCTCCATATCTCTCACCTATCTCCACGTACCAGGTTGGCATCTACCTCGTTCAATTGATATGGATGGATGGGTTTGCATGGCTTTGAGTAGCATCACTATTCTACACAGCCATAATGCACACTTTCTGTAATTGACCAGGTCTATATGTATGTATTAACCTTTTATGACATTTACCTCAGAGGGCTCTCCTTAGAGGGCTGGGGCTGTGAGATGGCCTTACTCCCTGGACTGTGTCCCACATGGCACCTTATCCCCTAGTGCACTAATTTTGACCAGGGCCTATAGAGATCTGGTCAAAAGTACTACACAAGTAGTGCACTTTATAGGGAATAGAGTGCCATTTGGGGCGTATTCTGTAGTGCTGAGCCAAACAGAGAGGCATGTGAGCTCCTGAAATAGCTCTCTCCCTGTGCCTGCCCTGTGCCCTGTGCTGTGCCAGTGTGTTTACAGAGTGTATGTGTGATGTTCCAGGTACAGAATCCCTCCTGGGTTACTCACCAGCCCTACATCATGCAGCACCCAGTAAGCCCAAATAAACAACCTTTCTTGACCCTCTCTTTCACGCCCCCTGCTTATTTTCTCATCAACTCCTGTCCTTGTTTTCTTCCCTCACCTTGGAATGTAAATGTTTCTCCTTTCTCTTTTCTTCTATTCTCTTGTTGGAATGTCTTGCTTTTCCTCTCCTTCTCTTCTCTCATTCATTCTCTCCTCACTCTTCTGTTCTTTCTTACTCTGGGCAGGTGTAGATCAGCTGTTTGCAGGTGTTCCCTTTGCTCTATGTTTAGAAAAGAGGAGAACTAGGGAGGTGAAAAGCAGTGTTGTAAAGTACTTAAGTAAAAGTACTACTTAAGTCGTTTTATCTGTACTTTACTTTACTATTTATATTTTTGACAACTTTTACTTTTACCTCACTACATTCCCAAAGAAAATAATCTACTTTTAACTCCATACATTTTCCCTGACACCCAAAAGTACACGTTACATTTGGAATACTTAGCAGGACAGGAAAATTGTCTAATTGACAGACTTATCAAGAGAACATCCCAGGTCATCTCTAATGTCTCTGATCTGGCGGACTCACTAAGCACATGCTTCTTTTGTAAATGATGTCTGAGTGTTAGAGTGTGCCACAGGCTATCTGTAAAAAAAATGGTGCTATCTGGTTTACTTAATATTAAAAATTTGAAACGATTTATACTTTTACTTATGATACTTACTATTTTAGAAATTACATTTACTTTTGATACTTAAGTATATTTGAACCCAAATACTTTTAGACTTCTACTGAAGTAGAATTTTACTGGGTGACTTTCACTTTTACTTGAGTCATTTTCTGTTACGGTATCTTTACTTTTACTCAATGACAATCGGGTACTTTTCACCACTGGTGAAAAATGAAGATGGATGGTAGTGAGGACACACATACAGGATGTGACTGGGCACTCTGGGATTTACTGGCACTACGGTGTTGAGAGAAATACTAGAACCAGGATGCCTGACTCTCTTGGTGATGCTCAACACTCACCACAGGACAAGTTGGAAGCGCTTCAAACATCTTGTGTTTGATGACTGATTCCATTTAGTAGGGAGATGAGTAATTGTTGTTCTGTGCCATATAGTCGTACCTGCTTTTAGAAGGAAATAGTGGTTCCCAGTGGGTGTTTTTCTTACAAGTACTTCCATGTGCCCAAGATTGTCAGTGGCTGCTTCCCAAATGCACCCTCTTCCCTATGTAATGCCTATGCCTCTGGTCAAAAGTTGTGCACTATATACAGAATGGAGTGCCATTTGGGATGCATCCAGTGACTTCTATAGTCAGTGTGGCCATAGGATATGAAGTCTGACACACTGAGCTCAGTTGATCTCTCTCTCTCTCGGTCTGAAACCTAAAAGAGGGCATGCCCTTGTGGAATGATACATGATTCAGGAAGGGAAGGGTTTAATCTAGGTATTATTCCAACGTTCTCCAGCTCCACCTATCTGCCCTGACTAGTTCCAGAGACTTAACAGGATGGCTGCGTCTCAAATGGCACCCTATTCCCTTTTCAGTGGACTACTTTTGACCAGGTTCCATAGGGCTCTGGTCAAAAGGAGTGCACTACATAGGAATTAGCGTGCCGGTCTGTCCTTCTTTCTCTCTTACACTGTCTCTCACTCCTCTGTTTCTGACATTTTGATCTTGCATGGTATTCGTGGATGTATGTAGCGTTTATTTGTTATATGTACAAAGAAATATAGGATCCATGAATGTCTGTGTGCCTCTGCTACCATGCTCTCATCCTCTCACACTCTCTGTCCCAGGGAGCGGTGATATCGCCCTCTATGGACCATACTATGTCACTACAGCCTACATCCATGATGAGCCCTCTCACTCAGCAGATGAGTCATCTCTCCATGGGTAGCACAGGAACGGTGAGAGATCTGGGGTCACAGGGTCAAATACGTCTAAACTGTGTTCATGTGTTGTATAATTAGAGCGAAGGCCGTATGTATCAAGCATCTCAGAGTAGGAGTGCTGATTTAGGATCAGTTTAGCCTTTTAGATCCTAATAAATAAGATAACATGGACCTGATTCTAGACCAGTGCTCCTACTCTGAGATGCTTACATACGGCCCCAGAAGTACATTTGATGTCGGAATCTGTATTGTATATAGTGCATTTTAGATGGATGTATGCTAACACAGTTCTGTCCTTCCTTGTGCAGTACATGGCTGCAAACTCTATGCAAGGAGCCTATATTCCCCAGTACACACACATGCAGGCCACAAATGTTCCAGTGGAGGTTTGTGATTAACTTACTATTGATGAATCATATTTTATGCTGTCCTGTACCTTAGCTGTACCTATAGAGCCAGTTCCCCAGACACAGATTAGGTCTAGTTCTGGACTCAAAAGTTATTTCAGTGGAGAATCTCCATTAAGAATGATTTTTAGTCCAGGACTAGGTCTGTGATACTGGCCCATAAGATTTTAGCTATACTTACTACTTGGTTGTTTATAGATGCTAGATTAAAGAGGTAATTCACGTAGATAACACTTAATGTATTTATAGATGGTAAACTGCTTAATTTTCCTTCCAGGACAACAGTCAGCAACAACAGGTGGAGTCATCAAGTGATCATTCCCCTTACACCTACCAACAAACCAAGTAATACGAAGGTACAGTCAGTGTGGGATCTTTTCCTTATGTCATACATGCTGTGCATCTCAAATGGCACACTATTCCCTATATAGTACACGAGTACAGATAGGGCTCTGGTCAGACTTAGTGCACTACATATGGAATATGGTGCCATTTGGGACCAGGGTCTTCAGCCTAGCCTATATGGTTGTGGGTAAATGTTTTATATTATGAAGTGGCTTGTTTGGATCCTGGATGCTGATTGGTTGATAGCAGGGAGTTATTCACCACAATCCCCAGGTATTGCCTGTTAACAGTTCCATGTCAATTGTCAATGCGCGTCCACTGTGCCACAGCCCAGCCAGGCCGTTCATAAACGTAATATCCCCTGGCAAAAGGCATTAAGACCTTATGGTCCCATGTGACTCAGTTGGTAGAGTGTAGCGCTTGCAACGCCAGCGTTGTGGGTTTGATTCCCACGGGGAACCAAATACAAAAAATCTATGCACCCCTTACTGTAAATTGCTCTGGAAAAGAGTGTCTGCTAAATGACTAAAATGTACATTTCCCCATGCGTGTAAGCCTAGCATTAGGTTTGTCTAAACTTTGCTGCCTGCCTCTCTGACATGTGCAACAATGATGCAATCTCCCCTGTGCCATATGAACATGTCCAAAAGAGACTGACGGCTTCTCTGAGCCAGGCAAATTCATTTATCAGGATCATTAGAGTGGATATATCCATAGAAATGGCAATAGAAACAAAGGTAAAACAAACAAATGCACAGAGTCTACTGTCATTTCAGCTGCCGGGTGTGATTGTGAGTTAGTATTAGTTGGCTAGCTAGCGGGGCGGCAGCGTAGCCTAGTGGTTAGAGCGTTGGACTAGTAACCGGAAGGTTGCGAGTTCAAACCCCCGAGCTGACAAGGTACAAAATCTTTCGTTCTGCCCCTGAACAGGCAGTTACCCCACTGTTCCCAGGCCGTCATTGAAAATAAGAATATGTTCTTAACTGACTTGCCTGTTTAAATAAAGGTAAAATAAAAAATAAATAAATAAAGCAGAAGTAGCTAGCCTATGTAGCTACATGCCAATGATTTGTTTGGCATAGCAGCCATTGCAAATAGAATGAATAAAATGAATGGCCTGCCTGTTTGGCTAGCAACTTCACAATCTCAGAACTAACAACGGGCTTTTCCTCAGACTATATCGTCTGGTGGAAGGATGAAAGAAAATGAATTTACTCATTAAAATAACATTTTTAATGAAAACATATTGTTAATCTCTTTTTAATGTTGGAAATCGTCATAGCCTATAAACTCCCCCCTAACAGCTGTTTCCCCAGGCCTTTCTCTCCACATTGGGCCTAAGAACAACTCTTATTCAGGAGTTATTCGCAACGATAATCCCCAGGTTCTCATGCCTTATTGCTTAATGATCGGTTTTGAAATTCTGATTGACCAAACAGCAAGTTACAAGTGACCAAATCGGGGTTTGTGTGTGTTCAGACAGCTGTAAATTGCTGACATGGCTAGTTGTCATAGTAATGACGGTTGTGTGCGCAGTGGTGCAGGCTAATTAGAGGTGCTCGTGCTTCCTATCACTCAAGAGGTTAGCAAGCTAACGTAACAACAATGCCTGCCATGGACGTTTCCCAGTTTCTTTGAATGTTCAAAATCATAGTGTAAGAACACTTTTAAAGCCTCATAGGATAAGATGATACAACTTTCAAAACGAGTACTTTTTGGCTAACCACACCAGTCAACTAGCTAGCCAGCCACACCAGTCAACTAGCTAGCCAGCCACACCAGTCAACTAGCTAGCCAGCCACACCAGTCAACTAGCTAGCAGCCACACCAGTCAACTAGCTAGCCAGCCACACCAGTCAACTAGCTAGCCAGCCACACCAGTCAACTAGCTAGCCAGCCACACCAGTCAACTAGCTAGCTAGCCACACCACTCAACTAGCTAGCTAGCCACACCACTCAACTAGCTAGCTAGGTAGCTGTTTAGCTCTCTAGCATGTTCATAAATTTGTTTGTAAACAATTAACAAGCTAGTTCTCTACCACATGTTCTTGTCATACTGTCAACAGAGTAGCTAGTGAGCAACACAATATGCCAATTAACAGTCTAAAAACCACTTGAGGGCAAGTACATCACATTTGACCGTTCAGACAAAAGTCGCAAGGCCAGGAATCAGATTTGTTTCTGATTTCAAATGACCTACCAAGGTTTGAAATGTGGCTTGAAATATGGGATTCCCATGTGCTTTTTGGCTGTTCAGACTGCAGGAAAAAGAACAGACTTGAATCGGATATGCAAACAAATAGGATTTAAGTCACTTCAAACTGCAAATGGGCTTTAGTACCAGAGTGTACAATCATTTGACTGTCTTGGTTGTGTCCTCAGGTGTGGTAGGAGCCCAGAAGACAGAGTGGGATGACAGTTGAAACAATCATGGCTGCTTCTGGTGATGGATTGTGCGTTAAGGATTTATCCCCATTTTGTACAGAATTCTGCAATGATTTACTTTTGTTTGTGATAAGAAAAACAAGTGAGACAATTTTGGTATGTCCCATGAGGTGCAAATAAGTGATTAATTTCATCAAAGGATTCAAATTCTCTAAAAAAATAAGAAAATGTAGTTGTATTTTACTAAAGAAAGAATGTTTATTTTTTACCAAGAATTGTCACATAGATGCAAGAACCTATAGAGGATCATGTGACTTGTTGTTTATGGTGCATGATAGTAAAGATGTCTTTTGTTAATATTTTTTTATAATTTTAATTGAGTTTTTCCTCTTATTTTGTACTGAAATAGAATTTTCTGAAGTTGTATTATTTATCTTGAAAATGATGTTTTGTGCTTGCTGTGTGAGTGTTGCTATGGTGACGTGTTAAATGTTTCTTATTGTAAAGTGATTTATCTTAGTGGTCTAGATTGATCTTTCCATCTAGACTACAGTAGCTGTATAGGCAACCTCCTAGGCTAGAAATTAGGAAGTCATGGTGAGAGCTATTGCCTTGTAAATCAGTGAAATAGGGCTTTTCTTTTGGATATAGCAAAAATAAATCTGCTGTGTTTAAATGTTCTTGCTTTTCCCCTCTGAAAATGAATCTAAAGTAGAAGTTTTTGAGAAAAAATGTTTAGAGTGAAATGACCCTCTAAATCTGATGATGTTTTAATATAATGTAATGTTTGTATAATCACAGGGCCTTAAATGTCTCTGGTTGTTTGAATGTGCTAGAAATTCTGTTGAATTATCACATTTTGAATCTTGCCTTTTTTTGATTACTTGGTGTTGTAGATTAGCCTCAAATTAGCTTCTAGGGGTGGGGATGGAATAAGGGAGGGTGTGGTTGTGTCTTTTAGGGGATTTTGTTGTTCTTTTTCACGTTCAGTTGAAATGCAAAGAGGCAAACTTCGATTTATCAAAGCCTTCCAGTGCAACTTACGGTAAACTTTTAATGGAGTTTTAGTTGGGGAAAAACTGAGATGAATATGTAGATATTATTGCACCCAGCTCTTTGATAGGAAACAAACAAGCTCGGCACTTTCAATTATAATTTACTTCACCAAAGAACTGTGAGCTAGTAAATTGAGGAAATAGTTTAACTTCTCTTTCTAACCAGGATGTAATTGACTTTTTGCCAGACTAGATTGCAGTTTGGAGAATGTGCCTTTTTTGTACATTTACATTCAGTTGTCATACGTTTTATGGGAAAATATGGACACAAACAAGCATGAAGGATGATTTGGATCCAACAAGTGCCACACACTGATTTCGTCACTACAGAAAAATGGAAAATGCAACGTTATAAAATGAATTGAACCAGGAAAGAAGACAGTTTGAAATTATGAAATTTAAAAAAAATACAATAATAATTTGTTTTAACATTGTGCAACAGAATGTTATTGCTAAAGTTTGATATTTTTTTTATCATAGTAGATTTGAACAGGCTTTATGATTAAGTTGTCTTCCAGAAGTCTGTGTTCTGGCCAATAGATGGTATGTTCTGGCCTGATGGTTGCACAGACCGACCAGTTATCTACCTCAGAGTTTACTTTCTCCTCTGTATTGAGCCGGGTTAGCAGGTCCAGCCCGCCCTTCCAGACCAAACGCCATGCTCAGGAGCTGGCAATATACACTTGTTTTCTTTCAGGTTGTTTTTAATACTTTTTGAGTTTCTTCACAATAATTGTTTTATTTTTTATGACGTATTATTATAATCATTCGGAGGAAAATTGTGCGTTGAGCGTGTTTTAGTTGTGTTCAGAAATTCAGTTTCATAGTTTCAAAAGTAGAACTGCTGCTTTCATCACAATTCCAGATTCCAGAGGCTAATAAAAGTGGTTGAAGATAAATAAAAGCTGAAAGTTGTGGTATTTCCTGGATCTGTGCTCCTGAGAACATCATTGTTGCTTTGTCAGAGTCCAGACAGACTTGCAGCAGCATTTCCTCTGAAGTCAGCTTAAGTTGAGTTACCAATTAAAGGGCCATTGTGACTATACTTGAGATTTCTGTGAAACGCCTGAGACTGATAACTAATACTGTTGAATTCTTGTGAGGGTTATGCTGCTAGTAATGTCTGAACCAAGTGCCAAACTGCGTCTGGGTCAAGAGTTGGAAGGGTGCATAAAGAAGGAAAAGCTCATTTAATTAACCATCATGTTCAACAGTCATTCAGTTATATTGAAAAGTAGTAATTTATGAAGAGAGAAGTTTTTGTACAGATCGTTTGAAGAAACAAAAAAGATTTTCATAGAGATATCTATATGAGAGTAAATACTATAATATTTTTTTTTTTACATGTGCCACACATTTGCCAGTGGTAACTTGTATGTCCAGCTTATGAAAACTTTCCTCTATATTTTTGTTTTGTAGAGTTTGTTAAAGCCAAAAATATTTTTTTCAGTACATTGTTACTTAAGCGTTATTTCTGTTCATTTCTTCGAATTTAAAAAAAATAAAAACTTCCATTGGAATTGTTCTGTGTTTTGACTTTTTGGTTGGTGTAAGAGAGGAGAGGTGGTATTATATTGATCTCTGACTGTTGTATTTCCCTGGATTCTTCCCCATAGTAAACATACACACACAGAGCTGAGACAATTGCTTATGAAGAGCTTGTTCATTTCCTAGCAACATGACAAAAAATATATAATTATAAATTACCATCCTTTATGTTATAGGATCTCTATGCCTAAAACAGTCCAGGTTGAATTCTCCGAAGTAATTGTCTTTGTATGTAAAATATTGTTTCACTGTCTTTGCCTCCCTCTTTCTTGCTGATCAACACCCCACCCCATCAGTCCAATGTGGAGTCTGTATTGAAGGTACTTCATTTGACCAATGGGAGCTGCTCCTGCTCTATACAAACATACATTTTGAGAGTTACATTTATCAGTAACAATTGGAAGACAAATTAAAGGATATATTGAAAACATATGACTTTGAAGATTTAAACAAACAGTTTTATTAGCTTATTTTATTTTATTTCCTTACAGTGAAATGTGTCAAGACCAGAAAAATTTGAAGCATATCAGAAAGCTAGCATATCTTTGAAAAGTGAATTATATATTAACCTTTTATTTTTGTCTCTTTTTGTAAATGATACCCTTGACCTCTGTTTCCACAGATGAGGTGCTGAAGGAAAACAATTTCAGCAGTTCCCGCTGACACAGCCTTTGCAGTGTTTTTCTTGTGGATCTTCCTCACAAAGCCAAAAGCTTTCAGGAAATGATTGGAGCGACAGTACAACATGGCCTGTCTCCTTAACAGCGACTGGCTCACCAAGGCCAGGGAGTGAGATTAATCCTACAGTAGCAATTTCCTCAGAGCACATGAGAATTCTAGTCATTGCTCTCAACACACTGACACTCTGACCTTCCCTCACATAGAGTTGAGATTGACACTGCTCTCTCTTACAATGAAGATATGTGACACAGTTCCTCTCGCGACAGAGGGGAAACTTATCTATGAGGTCCACTACTTTTGCAAATGACAGGCTCAAGAAAAGGAAATTGGATAAATGGGGTAGAATCATACCGTGTCAATCCAACCCGATTCATATAACTCTGGCAATGCAATTTATCATGAAACTTTTGTCTGTTTTATTTCTCATCTTGTGCCTGTTTTGTAAACCGCTATGGAGTCAATCTAATCAATATACCAGGACTCAATGCTCTAGTCTGTCATTTGAATGCCTGAACAGACCTTACTGTTGAAGAGACCTTCTGTTGAGTTGGACATACAGTGTGTTTGGCACTAGCACATTCACAGCCCTGAGGGTGAGGGCAGTGTAGAGATTATCATCAACACCATCTCCCGGTCATGGTGTTAACATGCACGTCCCTGTCTCCACCAGGGTGAGTGGTGACAGGAGGGAGGCTAGAGGGACTGGGCCTTGGAGGGGGCTGTGGCCAGGCCTGGGTGGGAGGTGGATGGGAGGGAGGATAGAAGGACGGGAGCTTGGAGAGGACCATAGTGGCCAGGCCCTGGACTGGCAGATGGGTCTTCCTGCAGGGTGTGGTGCCACCCGACGGGAAGCCATGAGCAGCAGACCGACAAGGGGCCAGATCCATGCTGCAACTGTCTGTGGCTTGCAGCCAGCTGCATCTACTGTACAAGCCGGGCACGCCTTCTGCCTCCACCATAACTATATCATACTACCCGTTCTGCCCTTTCGTCTGGCTGCAGGTAATATCAGCACAGCAGCTCTCCAAGAGGGGCCATCTCAACAAAGGTATAATGATTTTGCCGTCTAAGAAAAATCATGTTCTCTGTTCCACCAAAGTATGTGGCGTTTACACAGGGTGAGGACAAAGAGCTCTTGAAACATCAACCTCCGGCATCTCAGTAGAGAGTGAACTAACAGTTGTATCTTTCTATCTGACCATTATGTTTGATCTGTTACATTTAACATTCCGATGACGTTGAATGGCTGGGTGTATTGCTCTTCTGCTCTGTCTTCACTCACAGAGGTTCAATCTAAAATATTTGCTCGGTATCAGGTCCTGGAGGGCTCCTGAAGATAATAACTGTATATCCGTATTTACTGTAGGGGAGAGTGTGGTAAGTTGAACCGCCCTTGTTTCTAGGAAACCATACACAAAAATGTATGAATTAATAATTTGACCAATTATTTAGGAAGAGGCCATCATTTAATGGAATGTGTGAAGGAAGAAACCACATGGAAAAAGGGGTAAGCAGGGCCTCCAGGGTGGCGCAGTGGTTAAGGGTGCTGTACTGCAGCGCCAGCTGTGCCATCAGAGTCCTTGGGTTCGCGCCCAGGCTCTGTCGTAACTGGCCGTGACCGGGAGGTCCGTGGGGCGATGCACAATTGGCCTCGCGTCGCCCGGGTTAGGTCGGTAGGGGTGTCCTTGTCTCATCGCGCACCAGCGACTCCTGTGGCGGGCCTTGGCTAGCGCAGTGCGGCATGTTTGCGGCATGTTTGCGGCATGTTTGCGGCATGTTTGCGGCATGGTTGGGTTGTGTATCGGAGACTTTCAACCTTTGTCTCTCCTGTATGGGAGTTGTAGCGATGAGACAAGATAGTAGCTACTACAAAAATTGGATACCACGAAAAGGGGTATTTGATATTCTTCAAAGTAGCCACCCTTTGCCTTGATGACAGCTTTGGCATTCTCTCAACCAGCTTCATGAGGTAGTCCTGGAATGCATTTCCAGGACTAAAGGTTAATTTGTGGAATGTCTTTCCTTCTTAATGCGTTTCAGCCAATCAATTGTGTTGTGACAAGGTCGTGGAAGAAGATAGCCCTACTTGGTAAAAGATCAAGTCCATATTTTGGCAAGAAATATGCCGCTCGGTCATTGCTCATCCATATATTTATATGTACATATTCTTATTCCATCGCTTTACTTAGATGTGTGTGTATTAGGAAGTTGTTAGTTGTGGAATTTTTAGATTACTTGTTAGATATTGCTGCACTCTCAGAACTAGAAGCACAAGAATTTCGCTACACTCGCAATAACATCTACTAACCATGTGTATGGGACCAATACAATTTGATATGACAGCTCAAATAAGCAAAAAGAAATGAAAGTCCATCATTACTTTAAGACATGAAGGTCAGTCAATACAGAACATTCAAGAACTTTAGAAGTTTCTTCAAGGGCAGTCGCAAAAACCATCAAGCGTTATGATGAAACCGGCTCTCATGAGGGCTGAACAGGAAAGGAAGACCCAGAGTTACCTCTGCCGCAGAGGATAAGTTCATTAAAGTTAACTGGACCAGATTGCAGCCCAAATAAATGCTTCACAGAGTTCAACTAACATACACATCTCAACATCAACTGTTCAGAGGAGACTGAGTGAATCAGGCCTTCATGGTCGAATTGCTGAAAAGAAACCACTACTGAAGGACGCCAATAATAATAAGAGACTTGCTTGAGCCAAGAAACATGAGCAATGGACATTAGACAGGTGGAAGTCTGTCCTTTGGTCTGATGAGTCCAAATTTGAGATTTTTGGTTCCAACCGCCTTGTCTTTGTGAGACGCAGAGTAGGTGAACGGATGATCTCAGCATGTGTGATTCCCACAGTGAAGCATGGAGGAGGAGGTGTGATGGTGTGGGGGTGCTTTGCTGGTGACACTGTCAGTGATTTATTTATAATTCAAGGCAGACTTAACCAGCATGGCTACCACCTGGTTTGTGCTTAGTGGGACTATCATTTGTTTTTCAACAGGACAATGACCCAACAAACCTCCAAGGGCTATTTAACCAAGAAGGAGAGTGATGGAGTGCTGCATCAGATGAACTTGCAGAGTGGACCGCAGAGTGAATAAAAAGCTGCCAAAAAGTGCTCAGCATATGTGGGAACTCCTCGTGAATCTGGTTCAGAGAATGCCAAGAGTTTGCAAAGCTGTCATCAAGCCAAATTATTTTTAAATGTTTTTTAAAAATATAACCTTTATTTAAACAGGCGAATCAGTTAAGAACAAATTCTTATTTACAATGATGGCCCACCCAAAGTGTTGCTACTTTGAAGAATCTCAAACTTAAAACATATTTTGATTTGTTTAACACTTTTTTGGTTACTGCATGATTCCATATTTGTTATGTCATAGATTTGATGTCTTCACTATTATTCTACAATGTAGAAAATTGCAAAACTAAAGAAAAATCCCTCTTACTGAACCAACACTCTGTTACCCTCTTACAGAACCAATACCCTGTTCCCCTCTTACTGAACCAACACCCTGTTCCCCTCTTACAGAACCAACACCCTGTTCCCCTCTTACAGAACCAATACCCTGTTACTATTTTACAGAACCAGTGGTCCTTCTGTAGCTCAGTTGGTAGAGCATGGCGCTTGTAACGCCAGGGTAGTGGGTTTGATCCCCGGGACCACCCATACGTAGAATGTATGCACTCATGACTGTAAGTCGCTTTGGATAAAAGCGTCTGCTAAATGGCATATATATATATATATAAAAACCCTTGATTGTGTATGTGTGTGTGTTCTTTTGTAAATATATAATGTTAATAGTTCAATAGTTCACTGCCCTCATCTCACCAGAATATTGTCTATCAATTCATTCATATGGTTACAGTATATGAAGGCTGAAGACTAAAAACAGCCTATACTATATCTAGAGCTATAAATAATGTATTTTCTTCGCAAATAGACGCAGGCAAGACGCAAGCAAACTTGGTCCTAGATATATGTTGTTGTTAAAACCAATATATCTCTCCTCACTGATGTCAATGAATGAATGGAGGGTTATTGAATGTGCATGTGATTAGATTGTATTTGAATTATGTAAATAGCCTAATGATAATGACGATGACGGAGTGAGCCTAGTAATAGATTGACTGCAGTCCCTTTAATCATAGGCTATTGTTACTTTGTGTCTCTAAAATCACAATGTTTCCATTTCTATAGCCATGTGACAGTCTATTGGGATAAGTTGAGCCTATGGTTGAGCCAATAGCAAGTTGAACAAATGTAAGTGTTTTCTTCCCTGGCATAACGCAAGGCATTATCTCTGGGATATGAGGTACCAACATAGCCCTGGGCTATGTTAAAAGTTTTTTTTTTAAGTACAAAGTGTTAGGTGTTAAGCCTTTGTTAAAAGGTGCTTAAAATCATTAAAGACAAAAAAACAGTGTGATTGTGTTGAATTGTGTTTGGGAAATAACGATGGTGGTGGTAATATTACATTGAGTATAGAAATGTGTAGGTGGCTTAACTTACCCTGTCTTGAGGCACAATTTACCCCGTAAGTCGTGCCAAGATACAACTTTTTTGGAATTTTAATGCTTACATTAATTCTGATTCTTTCTAGGGATACACAACATCCTGAAATATCTTTGTTAGAAAAAATTATATATTTCCCTTGACAGACTGATGCTGAATAAAGATATTCTCAATTTACCCCATTCTCCCCTACATATTAAGTACATGTGAGATATCAATCACATTCTTGTCCATAGCTAATGTGTGGTGACTTATATTAAATATCTTCCAAGTCCCAACTATGCAGATTGGATGTTATTAAACCCCCAAAGAATTTCTGGCATCGCCAAAGAACTTTTGGAGTGGACATGCAGTAGACATTGCGTCTATGCTCCCTGTTGATTTGGTCTTGTTTATTAATGCAGTGTCTCTAATCTTCTTTTGTCTAGAACTGTCTTTCACGTACCCCACTGAGCACTCTGCCATTCCAGCTCTCACCAACGGTCTTCTCACTTCTTCAAGTCTCGCATCTTGTTTTTTTTTTAGCCATATCCTGGTCAACTCAGCAGAATCACGGGGAGTTTTGCATTAATTAATGAGACAATAATGTTATTCATCATTTGAGTCATGGTAGGCCTACAAGTAAGGATCGGGCTATACCAACCTACAACTTAATGGAATGTATTGTGCTTCATATTTACATCCAATTGCTCACTAATTTCAGTTGAATTAATGTATAGAATATGTTCCTGTGTGATTGTATACTTTTCAAAACATAATGAGGCACTCTAGGCAGAATGTGATACCACTGGGTTGCAATCACTGAAATCTAGACATTTATGCAGTTATGGCACCATCTAGAGGCTTTATGGGTTAATTCTCCAAACCAATATCCTCACGGGGCCCATACTCCTGTGACAAAACAAAACATAACCAAATATCCTTCTCCACAATCCATAATAAAGCAATTGAAAATGAAATCGAATGTAATTAACGTAATGCTATTCTTCAACTTCACTAATAATGTCAACAGTATGCAGCTATGCAATATCATGCAATTCACAAATTAGTTTCAGCTTGATCATTTGTTTCCACACGCCTCAACCACTCTTGAGTCTGAACTTTGCTCCGGTCTACTTTTTGAGGGAGCATGATAATTCGGGCACTCTAGAGGTGGGGTTACATTTCAATGTGAGATGCTGACGTATGAAGCTCTGAAAAACTTCGGAGCCATGAGTTGGAGTTCGCGGACATGGAGTCAGTGAAGAAATGGCACCTTCGCCCCTTATCCTTATGCAATCTCCTTTTCGTTGTTGTTTATTGGCAATCTACTTTAGCTGGTGGTAAGTTGAGATAATTAACTATTGTTTAATGTTATTATATTAAGTGGATGGGAAATGCTCACTTCGTGTTGTTCGAGAAAGTTGAAGTATTTGTTGTGCTTTCAGTTTAAACATGTAACGGGATAACATTTCGACAAAAGTTCACTGAACGACATTGTAACATTGCTGACGATTTTCTTGTCGGCATGTGTTTTTTGTAGGGATTTATATTTTCATTCGGTTACATGCCAAATATTGTAGTATTTATTAGAAACGAATAAAGCTGCCCTCATAATTTGGCTTGTAACAATGTACGTTATAATTCAGACATCGAGGTATACTGTTAAAGCAAACAATATGTGTCCACATCATTTCCAAAGGTAGCAAGGCAGTGTAGCCTAGTCTTCAAATCGTCTTCTGTAAAATGTGCATAATGTCAAAGTGGGCCCACCTACAAAATGTAAACAAACAATTTACTCCATAACATTTTCGCTGACATTGCACTTGATTTCTATCTGACAAGATAATTCAATTGCACTAATCTCACGAAGGTATATATACATTAAATTTAAAGGGTATATTTAATTATTTGAAATTACTGGACAACATCCAGACGGTGGCTTTAAAAGTACTTAATGCTTCTTTTGCTTAAAAAAAATTCCTCAAGAAACACAGACAAAAAAAGAGTGGGATCACTGCTAGTTTTAAGGTTATGGCCCATTTTTATCCCATCCTCGTCGAATACTTTGGGCTCCCGAGTGATGCAGAGGTCTAAGGCACTGCATCTCAGTGCTAGATGTGTCACTACAGACACCCTGGTTCGAATCCAGGCTGTATCACAACGGCCGTAATTGGTAGTCCCACAAGGCGGTGCACAATTGGCTCAGCGTTGTTTGGGTTTGGCCGGTGATTGTAAATGCGAATTTGTTCTTAACTGACTTGCTAGTTAGATAAAAGGTTATATTAAAAAAATATAAATTGTAATGGTAGGCAATGTAACCAATCCCAGCCCTCCTTTTACTTGCATCATTGCGCATCCTGTGCAATGACAGAGGTGACCATTTAAAAAAAAAAAAAAAATATATATATATATATATATATTTTTCACATTCACTCTGTTGGTAATGCATACACATTGGATCATACCTGTAACTCTAAAAGCAGCAGAGATCCCACTTGCAAGTGGAGTATATTACGTTCTTTAAAAAATAGAAAAATTGGCCAAATCAAAACTATTTTATTTTCAATATTCATTTTTATATTTTGGAATATTCATAAATTAAATGTAAAAAAAAAAAAGTTTTCGAAATCAAAATACTACACCTATTAGAGCAAGCGGTAAAGCTTAATCTGACACTTTGTAGCACCTATAGATGAAACATTATGAAGTCTTAAATGTCATAAATAGACCAGTTTCGATAAAGTATTTCTCAATTATGCTTTTAGATACAAATGTCAACAATCCTTCCTCAAAATGACTATTCGATGGATAAATATTGTGTCTGGGTTTTGTGAAGAATCGCTCCAAACATCCTTGTTTGCCAGTGTTACAGCTTCACGTTGCTTGCTTAGCGAGTACCACCCTGGCTCGAACTCGGGACCCCTGCTTTGCTAACACAGGTGACCGCCCTCCGCTGATTCACAAATTTCCAACGGTTTGAGACACCCAAAAGGTACCAATTGGATGGCTCCATCCGTGGGCTTACGGTACGTTCTTAACTCCGTTACACTCACCCTCTTTGAACTCGCTACACAGCGAACCCAGCTGTTGCGCTGAGCCCATTTGCGCATCCGGATCACGGCATCACTGTTATGCATGTCATGTTGCTTGCTTAGCAGCTCAACATGGATGCCATGTTGCTTGATTCAGCTCATACCTGGCTCGAACTTGGGAACTCTGCTTTCTTAACACACATAACAAACCTTGACAACTTTCCAACGGTTTGAGCCACCCAAACGGTACCAATTGGATGGCTCCATCCGCGACATTTCAATCTAGCTGTGGAGTGGGCTTACGGTACGTTCTTACACCAACCACATCCCAACTGATAACACTGGTGGCTCTTGTTTGACTTGTTTTCGGTGAGCTGTTGGAAATTTAGGTTAGAACCAGGGACACCTTACTTTGTTTGAAAATGAGGCTTGAGACTAGTGGTTTTGTCTAATGATTAATTCTCCCCACAGACTGTCCTGCAGATGGGCGCACCTGGGTGCCTTTTGGACAAAGATGCTACCACTTTGTCCATGGAGAAGAAGACATGGCTAAAAGTTATACGATTGCAGCTGCGAAGTCTCTCTGCTCAGGACATGGTATTTACAAGTCATCAATATTTTGCAATTTTTTAAATCATTGTAGGCCCAGGGATCAATTTCCAAAGAAAAAAACAAATTATACAAAAAACTGTCGGGGTCTCAACTATTCAAAGTTAGAGTAGTAGAATACACAAGGTGCAATTTCGAAATTAGCTTGTGCATAAGCAGTTTTCGTCTTGTAAATTTCACTTAGTGCCCCCCCCCCAAAGAAGGCTAAGGCCAGCTCTGACTGCATGTATGGATGTAGGTATGCAAACCTGTGAATCACTGTGGCCCCCATGATGAGTTCAGCGTTTTTGTGTCCCCCATCCCCTCAAATTGGCCCATTCCTGATTTAGCTGATAGGCTTTGATTTAATTTAACCATTTTAAACTACTCTCAATGTTTGTTTTTCAATTGCAACAGATTGTCTTGTGTTGTCTCTTAGAATTGGTGAGTGTCCAAAGTGCAGAGGAGAATGATTTCATCATCAAGTACAGTCCGCAGGTGTGGAAAGGCAACATCCATGTGTGGTTGGGCATGTATTATGACAGTGACGGTAAGTAAGAACTGATATTTATTCTGAAATCATGGCACCTCTGTATTATGAAGGCTACTTTGCCCTATTATGTGATTGTACCGCATAATGTGGTTACATCACCGGCTGGCATAATCCATATTATACAATGGGTGGGTCTAATCCTGAATGCTGATTGGTTAAAAGCACATTCCAGCCGGTGTCTATTCCACAAGTTACCACAGGCATTTTAATGTCATAGATTTAGCTGTTCCATTTGACCGCGCAATCCGCTGTCTCATCAGCCCAGTAAGGGAAGTTATGAACTTGTATTCCACTGGTATTCTTCGAACAGGGTCATTTTGACTGTGCATAACTTTATTTCTTTCAGACAAGGTTTGTTTGGCTTATGAAGGAAAGACAAGTCAAATTAACAGAGGGAGAGAGAATAAGTGAAGTAATTGCTATTTTTCAAATTTTGATGTCTTGTTTTTTCTGTTTGATAAGATGAGGACTTTAAGTGGCAAGATGAGACTGGCCTGAGCTTTAAGAACTGGGGGAACAGCTCCAGCTCGCCTGACTTGATTCCCATGGACACCTGTGGGGCAATGCACAGCACCACAGGGGAGTGGGAGAAAGTCAGCTGTGTTGAAAACCTAGAGAATGGAGTGGTCTGTGAGACTGCTGAAAGTAAGGCCCTATTTTTGTATTTTTTTTTTAGCAGCATTTGTCTTTCTACTCGGGACACCCCATAACGAACATCGTCTGTGCGCAGCGGGCGGCCTTCAAATAACCTCCAAAGACAGAAAAATTTAATTTCCCGCCGACATAGACCAGTGGACGGACATAGGCCCACTGTAGCAGCCATGTGTTGTTTTGACAATTTGATCAACAAGTGTATACAGATGTTGTTATTTTTAGTTATGTTTCACTAATATATTGTTCATTTATTTTTCAGAAGCAGAGAAAAACGGCAAACCCGGTAAGTGAAGCAAAGCCATTTCCCCTTTATTTTGTTCTTAAATAGCCATACAGTAAGATCAATGGTAACCTCTTTCCCTGCATTGTTTATGTCCTGCTCAGCTACTAGTCCACTGCTCTCAGCTCTGGTCATTCTGAGTGTGGTCGCCATCATGGGGATCTCGGCAGTCTTTTGGTTCCTGCACCAGAAGCACCAATTCGGTGCCGTCCTCGCATCGTTCGAGTACCACCCCCCGTTCAGGGCTCCCACCTCTGACGAGGCCTGCCTAGTGGAGACCGAGGAGACAGAGGAGACAGATGAGGCTGATGACATGGCTTAATGGAGATCCTGCTCTTAGATTCTGCTGTGTGGAGTCACTGTTGGAGGAGAGGCCTAGAGAGAGAAAAAGGTGACCCTCTTAATTAAGACTGGTTCCATTGTTCCGAAGAGATGCTTTGACAGGTAAAATTACATCCTGCTATGGAATGACATGCGTAGCAACACTTACCACCAACTAGTGCCACGGTATGTCCCGTCCTTTGCACTTTTGCCTGTCTGAATGGGCTCCCGTGTGGGTATTGGGTCAGTCTGCTCTTTTTCTTCTTCTTTGTTGTGCTAGCCAAACAGGATACGAACGAAAATATGTTGTCAAATGACATTTAGCCTACGCACCGAATGCGTTGCATGCCGTTAATTCGATACTCTTTTGAATTGTGAGAATCACGTGTTTCAATCGTCAAAGAAGTTGGGTCTCCCGACGTCTTCTGTCTGCATACAGTTGGCCATCTTTGTAGCGCATGGCGAGTCTGACATATGTTATCATTCACACATCTTTATGTTGTATTGCCCTTGTAAGTGCTCCTACTTTTCAATGTGTCTCTTACCCTAGTGTCAGAACTTTGAATTTCTTAGTTCTCAATATGAGATCAATACAAGTCATTGAAAGTACAGAGGGACTAATCCATCATTCATACCTCAAGCAAACAGATCAAGGCTTGTAAAATAGGTCAAAGAGACACATTTTAACCAGTGTGCATTTTTTTTCTCAGCAAGGGATCTGTAATCCTGTGTCCCATTGTCGTTTGTGTGCTGTGAAAGGCTTCTACAGATGATTACGTTTATAATAGATATGATTTGTTGTGCATTAGTCTGTAATGACATGTATGAACTTCTATTCGTGGGAGAAAACAACATTTTTTGAGTGAGGATCGTTTTGTCTTTCTCTAACAATGTCCTTGGTGGGACTACCTGAAAAAACACTCATAATTCATTTTTTTTTACAAAGCTATTAATCCAAATTCTAATTCATGAATATGGTCAGTGGTTTTACTAATGCATTAGTGATATGTTACAGTTTGAGGAGTGGTCCTTTTAAATGGTGTTTTGTCAGCACTACATCCCTGAAGTTCTATGAATGTATTTGAAAGCGTTTTGCTGATTACCTTGCTATATTTGTTTCATTTGGCTTAAACTAAGCCCTGTTTGTTACACACAATAAAGTTTGGGCATCACCTGTGAGCTGGTCTCGTGTGACCAAGTCCATTCTTTAAAAAAAATGTTTACCCCTTTTTCTCCCTAATTGGTAGTTAGTCTTGTCCCATTGCTGCAACTCCTATACGGACTCGGGAGAGGCGAAGGTCGAGAGCCGTGCGTTCTCCGAAACATGACCCTGCCAAGCCGCACTGCTTCTTGACACACTCTTTGCTTAACCCGGAAGCTTGCCGCACCAATGTGTCGGAGGAAACCCTGTACACCTGGCGACCGTGTTAGCGTGCATGCACCCGGCCCACCACAGGAGTCGCTAGAGAGTGATGGGACAAGGACATCCTGGAATCGAACCAGGATCTGTAGATGCAGTGTCTTAGACCGCTGCATCACTCGGGAGGCCCCTTTCAAGTCCATTCTTGTTGAAGCCTGAAGTCCGAGGCTACTTGTGAGTTATGAGCCTGCCTGTCCTATGTTTGATTTATACTGAGTGTACAAAACATTAGGAACACCTGCTCTTTCCATGACTGGCTGAACGGGTGAAAGCTATGATCCCTTATTGATGTCTGGATTTTTAAGCCTTGGGACAATTTAGACATGGATTGTGTATGTGGGCCATTCAGAGGGTGAATGGGTAAGACAAAATATTTAAGTGCCTTTGAAAGGGGTATGGTGCTAGGTGCACCGATTTGTGTCAGGAACTGCAACGCTGCTTGGTTTTCACTCAACTGTTTCCTGTGTGTATCAAGAATGGTCCACCACTCAAAGGCTATCCAGCCAACTTGACACAACTGTGGGAAGCATTGTCGTCAACATGGCCAGCATCAATGTGGAACGCTTTAAATGCCTTGTAGAGGCCATGCCCCGACGGAATGAGGCTGTTCTGAGGGCAAAAGGGGATGCAACTCAATACTAGGAAGGTTTTCCTAATGTTTTGTACCCTGTATGTGAGCATCTCTTCTTGTGGGCAAATTTTGTAAGATTTTGCTTGTTTGAGACGGTACATGCAGTTGATGTAGTTGCTGTACTTGTTGCTTCTTTTGGCAAACATGGCACAAGTTGACATGACTGTGTTACATAGTTTGTCAATGGAATCTCAAAGTAATCCCTCATACATTGGTTTGCATTTCCTTTCCTTTAGGAGGGGCTTCAATCTTTTAACCCAAAGGCATGGAAATACCTTCTATGAAGTACTGTATGAGAAGAATCCTACCCAACCCTAGGGTTTCAAAATTCTAGTAAGTGTCAAAATGTCCAGGTTCTCCAGAAAACACAGTTGGAGGACTCCTGGATTTTTGGACCCCCCCCCAATTCCGATAGACATGCATTTCTGGGATGTTTGCAAACCTACCTAACCCCAAAGTGCAACACTTGAACAATCTGAAGTGATGTCAACCATATCCATATCAGCATTATTCTGTCCATTTCTCAGATCGTTACAGAACTTTACAGCTAAATATACATCTGTCAATGCATAATTAAATGGGTGATGAATTAGGACACCGGATTGAGGACATTCTAATTACTCCTTAAGGGATATTTAATATTATAAATCACTGTCATCTGTCAGGCATGAGAAGTATCGCACCGACCCTCCATCTGTATGAAAACCTGTCCTGGCTCTGCCATGGCACTAGAGGGTAGTATTCATTAGGCACAAAAATGACTTATGGGCGATGGATCTATCTGAATTTGTCTAATAAGAAACTCACTTTCAGTTTCCATTGCAAAGCATTTTGGTACGTTTTGAAATGGTGTACACTAATGAATACAACCAATTGTCCTTGTTCCGTACCTTCGGATTAAGCGATCTATATTTTGCTCCTAGAAAATAACTTCCATCTGGAGAATGTATGTACATTTTGGTCATGTAGCCCTCCAGCAAGGGTCCAATGGTGATGTCAACAGTTAGAGATCCATAACATATGACATCTCGCAGGGTAAGATCAGGAGAGAACTCATATAACGTTGATTTAGGAGCTTGGCCACTAGGCGGGACAGTGGATCACATTTCCAGCCTGTACTTTCCAGGAACAGCAACAGAAACAGATTGCATAAACTCTTTGAGGTAATCATGCATTGTGTATGGTTTTTTTTTAATGTAAAAAAATCAACTTGATAATTGTCTAATATAATTGTAGAATAATTAGATTATTCAGGTAGAGATTATGATAATGATCAAGTGTAAGAATTGAACTTGATTAAGATAAATATTCCGGGCTGCTATCTGTTCAGTTTGATTTATGGCACGTGTGCTAGTTTGTGGGAAAAAACGGTTGATTGGTTGAAAAGTCTGTTCAAATGCATAGTTTTTCAACTGCAGCATGCAGTCTGTTTTCAAAAGTATAGCTTTAACTTTACTGAGTAGGGCATGGCCATGTATCTAGATTTAAACAAAGCTAGCCCATCCTGATTCAAAGCTCAGTTGAAGGAACATAGATTACCAGTAACTAATCCCACAGATCAAATGGCAACTAAGAACAACAAATGATCCGGTCAGGAAAAACACAAGGCCCAGAGGAGTGTTTTTCATGTAATGTGATACATCAGGACTCTCATAGTTCCTCTTAGGAAAAGGTATATTTCAGTCCTTAAACTGTTTTTATTGGGCATTTTCCTCCTCAGTGCTCCTCAAGTTACTTTGTGCTTATTCACCTGAAAAATGTATAAGCATGCACAACATGTATACTTCTTGCTATGGAGGCACTATGGATATATTTCAATATTATGAATGCATATCCTTCAGACAAAATGCATTTAAACAGAATATTATGTTCACAATATTCACAATCCCTTTCTAATCATGGCCCTCTGTGGCTTGCAGATGAGTCCAATTGAAATTGTCAGTCTGATCATCTTTTTCTTTTTTTGCCAAGGGGTTATATACAACAATACATTCTAGAAATAGACTGTGCAGACAGACATTAGAAATGCCCCTCTGTCTGGATGGGATTTCAGCAGATGTCTTGCAATCACAGAAGAATGCTTTGTGACTTGTTCAACCCAACTTCACCACAATTTTCCCAGGACCCAGTCTGTTTCACCCTCCTTGCTCTGGACAAGGCAGCTATGAATATTCAACAAAGCATAATGCATTAGATAGGAATACAATAGCAGCTTGCTGTGAATGCAGTTGTCCATGAAAGGAACCTTGAATGAAGCTTTTAGAATGGTTTTGAGTATGTTAGAAAAACTATGCTATTTGAACCCAACCCAAGAGCTTAAGATATTTTTTTTGGAGCTGAGAGAGCATTTTAAATGTTTATACGAATCCATTGACAAATTTTATTAACTTTGCTTTGTCTTTGGTTTTAACAGTAATGCCAGATCAATTCAGCCATTTATTATAGAAGTGGTCCCAAAATTAAACAGTACACACATATATTTTTGTTATATATATATCTCGTAGATGTAGTGCAAGGCCAGGTTTTCTAAAATTGATGTTTGTTTTCATGCCCAGAAGCGATTATCATAATTAATTGTAGCATTAATGTGGGCAAAAAAATGCCTAGCTTGAGTTTTTTTCTACGATGGGACCAGCTTACATTATAATTACCTTGTCTAGCATGGTACTTTATTTTTTCCAGACAGATCTATGCTTTTGTGTTTTCATTTTTTTCTGCTGCTTCCTCAATACAAGTGTTGCTGTTTCACCCCAAGATGGATCGTTTCTGGAGAGCATACATTATGTAAAGACTGTTGCCATAATGATTATGGCTGTAATGGCCTAATTTCGATCAAATAACACTGAAGGCATTTCATTCACACGTCTGCCTTGCCACAGCTTGGAGGAGGATGGGCTTTGCACTGACCTGAAATTGCTCATTAAAAGGGACAGTGGTATGCATAAATAAGATATGACATTAACAGTTGGTATGAAAATGGGATGCACAGAGCCACTGCTGTTCACTAGAGGTTATCAAGTAATATTTGCATTGTTGCATTCATTTGTGGACAAAAGATGCTAAGCTCACTACAAATATGCCAACAATTACTCTGAAATGTTCAATATTTTATGCAGCGCTTATAGTACATGTACTCACAATTTTGTGAATATTTCTTAACCTCTGCCAACTTGTAAAACACTCCTGAAATATTTCCCTGAATTTCACACGTTCAGACATTTCTGATGCCAATAATTGAATCTACTCTGTGATTCGTGATTTTCTCTTACCGAAAACCAATTATTTCATCCAAATCATTATTTTCCACAAAGTATCAGGTTGTACCACAATCAAATCCAGGTTTCTTTTCAAACTCAATTATTTCATTACATTTCAACTCGGTTCTTTAGTATTCACTATCATCCCCCTCTCCTGCCTTTTCAAACAAAGGTGCCTGTAGACAGAAGTATGGAGCATGAACACGTTTCCCATGTTCTAGAAGGCTCACGTTTCCCATGTTCTAGAAGGCTCACGTTTCCCATGTTCTCGAAGGCTCACGTTTCCCATGTTCTCGAAGGCTCACGTTTCCCATGTTCTAGCAGGCTCACGTTTCTCCTCCATTCACTGTCCAGGAACATGCTCCGATTAACAGAGGAAAAACAAAGGCCACTATTTAAATGGCCGTCCACTGCAGAATAATTTTCATAAGAAAGTCTATTCTGAGCCAAAATTGGTCCGTAATTTGTCTTGTGATGTGATAGTTATATATGGATGGATGAATTTGGCTTACTTGATAGCACATTCCATGCCAGATTTTCCTGGTCATTTCTCTCTTTCCTCTGGGTCTATAATTTTCTGGGAATGCTTCTTATGTGAAGTACATGTAAAATGAGTACACTTTCTGGTGGGATTTTACAATGTTTAGATGACAGGTCCTAGTCACTGATCTTGTATGTTGTATGGATCTATCTCTATTGCACCAACGCACTCCTGTATTAATCCTGATCATGTTTTTGTCAGAGTGGGTGATGTTTCCCTTGATTTATGTCATTTTTAATTCTGCGTGAAGGGCTATTAGGTTTGTAAATGTGATTGCCACACGTTAAAGCCTTGCCTGTGTGTGCTAGATGCAGTTGTTAAATATTTTGAGGAGTGCAAAACTTAGAGGTCATTTTGAATGCAATGTTTATCACCCAGTCCCGCTGCTACAAAGACATGTAACACGTTATGATGTAAGCACAGACAAATTGGCCTGGCGTTGGAACACCTGAAGGGATAAATATTTGACTTATACCTATGTCGTTAAAAGGAATCGCACTTGTTCTATACTAAATTGTCAGACCTGTAATAATTCCCTTGGTACTTGTGTCTGATAACCCCTGAAATAAAATGTATATCAGTCTGGATGGATGCCACTACTGATACCACACCATTCCAGTTGTTACACCATCATTCAATATTTTCAACGCAACATTTGAGCTAATATTTTAAGATCCCACACCAGGGTGTACCATAGACACATAGTACCATAGAATGTTGGTGTCCAGGACAGACACATGTCATCATTAACCCTTCTAACCTATCTGGACAGTATTGTTTTGTTCAAAGGGCAATAAATACCTCATTGTCATAATTCACCTGAAGCTCATGTGATTAAATAGCTTCTAAGTGGCCCAAACTGGGTGATATTTAAAACATCCATGAAAAAAGAAAGTTAGCAACCATTGCATGACAAACAGACTGCTGTGCTTTGAAAATGTGAAAGCCCTGTTTTGTAGGGCACTAAGACAGTAATTTAACTGAACGTTGTAATTCACTATAGGTTAATTAGTCAACACCAGTAAACTGTTGTCTTAATGGCATATATTACAATTATGCTTTTAAAAGAGGCCTAGCAAGATGAACCCTGAATTTAATCACGAACAGAAACCTTGGACTGCATTTACCCTGTTTTTAGCTGAAAGGGGAATTTGCGTTATGTAAATTAAATGTATGTTTGGTGCTGGGAGACTGTTTTTTAATGGAATTATAGGGAGTTGTGTACTGAGATTGTAATAATCTGTATTATCTGAATGTGTCAGGTGAAAATCGATAATGGCAAGCACAGCCCCAGCGGCTGATGGGTATCCTGGGCTTGCCATGGACTGACAGAAAAAAATAATTAAAAACAAATCAGCACATTTATTTGTTCTCCATAAGTCTCCGAAGAGATCAGCTTTACTATGTCTTTTGATATCTCATTCTACTTTCTAATCAACACTCTTTAAAAATATATTTTATCGACACAGACTGTTTGCCCATCCCCCCCCCTCTGTGCTTGCATTGCACTCATTGGACTTGCACTTATTGTGTTACAAATGACCGAGTAAAGGCTGACATTCTCATTGCATATGAACACGCCTGGCCAGTGAGGCCTCTTGATGCAGCTTTGAGCTCTTTCATCACTCGCTGTCCCTAATGAAGATTATCCAATACAATTAAAATGACAAAATCATCAAATCATTTTTCTTCTCCCACCATCTCTGTTGATCCAGGCAAGCTTGTTTTATCCAGTTAAGGACGTCTGAATATAGTGTCTTTACTGACCCAGAGGAAGGGGGGAAATCAATGAGGCCAAGGATGGTGAACAAGCAAATAAACCTGTTTAAAATTCACAATGCTGAATACGCTTTCTCCCCCCACATAATACAAGAGTGACTTTGTTTCTTAATTAGTGTATTACTTCTAGTGCATGTACAAAAACAAACTTAATTCAAAAGCATTTTGCTCCCTTGAACAGTCACAAAAGCTTTCGCTGCTAATTTCGGCACGCTCTGAATATTTTGCTATCTGTCTAAAAGCAACATATCAACAATTAAATGGAAGGATTTGGTGATTAAATGTAGCCTATATGTCTCATAAAAGCATTAAAACATGTTTTCCAAATCTAAAATGTCTTCTTATATGCACTCTAGTTAAATTGAACCACAAACATATTTGTTTTACCTCCACCCCCCCTGTCAATTTGATGATTCAATGAACAGTACCTACATAAACTATCTACATTTTCACAGTGTTTGTTGAATGTAATATTGTGCATCCCCCGACTAGGTCACAAGGTCTCCGCTCAGCCTGTTGCAGATGTCTGATCAAAGAAAGAAAAAACACAATTAGGCACAGATGGCAGTCTTTGCCCAACTCTAGTAGATGTGCTAACAGATAAGACTGAGTTTCTGTATTAACTGCAAATTATCCTAAGACACTTAATCAAAAGACCAATGGTTCACATATTCAAATGGATCTGTGATTATGCAGTCTTTCAAGGTGTACCTTTTTAATTGATCACATATTGTATGATCCCAAGACAAAAACAGTGTTCACCCACAGATAAAAAAAAAAGTGTTTGTGTAATCTTTTCACGTATTGTTTGATTAATTATGCATTTTGTTACATAATTGTAATGACCTAATGTACAAATACATAATCAGTGTATATACACTGCCATCCATATGGTTTCCCAGTTTTCCACCACTGCATTCCACATTCATCCTCAGCATTTACCTTTATTAGTTTACCACAATTACCCCGAAACCAGTTTATTTAGCCTACATATGATGTGTTGCTCACTTGATTTATTTGCTTTTCCCCCCAGACTCCTGAATCCAGCATTTTGTTGAAATGCAATATCAATCATAGATTGCTTCCAGGTTGAATGAAACAATACCTACCAAATGCATAGTCTGGTATCTGTTTACAGTCATTTATAGCAATGAATTAAGTTAATTAATCAGACAAAAGTTTGCATTGTTGGAGCTTTTAGCTGACGTCACTTTTGTGCCTTGAAGTGAAGCTGAACAAACCTTGAGAAGAGTCTCCTTCAATCTGCCGTATAGTAGTAGCCTAACTAACACACACTCAATTACAGCCCAATTTCGTTCTTTATAATCTCCTGGCACTGTCCGCAAACAACGCAAATCTGGGGGAACATAACGCTATTCTTACATAGTAACTAACGCGAAGGAGGATACATAAAGTGACGGAAATTAGGTGAGTTTTCTTATGTTTTGTAGTGGGAAGTTAGCTTACGTTATCGTTCATAACGACGTCCAGTTTGCAATTTCGCTAGAGATTTCAACGCTTGTTAGCTCGATTTCTGGCTAGCTAGCACCCAGTTCTATCGACGCTGTCCAGCAGCTTGCCCTTTATCATGTAACCTATCCTGAGTGGAGCAGGTTGCTACAAACCTGTCAATAATGATAACTTGTAAATGTATCGACAATACCAGCACTCGGGTTTTTGTTACTTTAACTAGTTGCTAACTTAATGGCGAGATTCACGTATATTTCTATCACTTTTTTACGGCGTAGACTGAGTCAGTGACTGTCAGTGTCAGCTTGCTGGTTAGCTAGCGAATCTCGTCTTTGTGTCCGTAGCTGGTGCGGCTTGACTGACCTTTTTATTAAAAAAAAAACGCGGTGTAAAAGAAGATATCATTGAATGTCTGTCACAGATAAATGCATTTGGTGTCGGCTAGCTTTTATAATCACTAGGAAGTGTTCATTTGAAATGTTTTAAACGATGTTGCAGGCAAGTTATGTGGAAAGAGTGCGAATGCTGAGAAAAGGTCTGTTCAGTGTGTATTGAGCTGAAGATGCCAAAGTCTGCTCTTCATTGACTAAACCTAATTTAAGTCACATATTACATTATTTCGCTGTTGCTTATTTGTGTTGTAGCTAATGTTCGGGACAATATGTTTGAAGGTGTTCGTGGAAATCCCATCCGTGTCAGCCAGTCCACTGCTTGGGTCCGAAGCTCCTTTCCTCTTATCTTTTTGTATGGCTTCGTATAAAGAAAAGCAACTGCAGCCCAGCAGAGTTTATTAAATGTATCCCTTTGTTTATTACAATGTGCACCATTTCTCTGCCCTCTAAACAACAAGCCACTCGCCATCTTGGGCAATTTTAATTCACCCACTCTTTTCATTTCAAAGATCCAGAATGCTTATTTAATTAGACACCAAAAGTGATCAAATGTTTCACGAGGACGATACATGACGTCAACTGAAGTTGTGATAACATTTTATTCTGTCTAACTTTCTAAATGACTGAGGCTATTGGTTTCATGTGTCTTAAGTATTTTTTTTTCCATGACGAGAAGGTTTAAACAATGCAAAGGCACACTGGCCTAAAATGGCTTGTCATTTTAAAGGGTGACAGGTGGTGGGGTTGAGTGTTCTCAATGTTTGACTTACTGGACAGATCTTAATTTTCAATATTAAGGGAAGGAATCTTTAATGTGATGTGTGTGTAAAGGGTTGTTACTTTCAGAACGTATGCTTATGCCATTTGATTGAATAGACTTCCTAGGCAGGCTAATGCTCTACAAATGTATGAGCAGTCCAGACATATACAGCATATTGTTGTGTATACAGCATATTGTTGTGTATGTCACTCCTAACGTTTTGTCTTATGAACCTGATATTGTACCAGCACTAGGCTATACTGGTCTTTGGCTCTGCCAATCTCTGGTTCATTCAGGGAATTCTTTGAATGCTGCCTACCCCCAAAAGTGTGTTCTTCTGAGAGCAGAATGCCTCTGCTCTAAGTGCTAGCCCATTTCTTTGTTTGGATATTCACTGCATAGCTTACATGTAAAGGAGCAAATGTTTAGCCAAATATCCTGATGTGTGGTTTTTCTCTTATGGGAATGCCTTCCACTTCCCTATGATGCATCGACTTGACATCTGCATAATTTTGTTGAGATGCTAGTAGGTAATCAACGGTGGAAATCAATGATGGGTTAATGGTGGTTATTAATTGAACCCCCACCACACACACGCGTGCAGACACTCAGTTTCAACTCTGGTTACAAATGCCTATTGAGGGATTCTTCACGAAAGCAAGATACACAAAACACCATGATTTGGGGGATTTCAACTACTTCAACTAATGTAATCTATAGAATAGTCCTTTGGAGGAAGGATTGTTGACATATATTTGACATTTGTATCTAAAAGCATAAGTGAGCAATAATTAAAGTTGACATTTTGGCCTTACCCAGGTCTCCTTTAACACTCCAGAATGCTTCAACTGTAGATGCTACAAAGCGAACATTGATGTCCTAGGAAGCTTTACCGCATGCTCTGTGAGGGAAAAAAAATATTCTGCTCGTTCCCTAAGAAAATGAAGAATAGGCGTAGGTGATGTATAACCTGAGAAAACAAGTGTTAAATACAACAAGCCGCGGTCCTTGTCATGCGTTTTTGAATGTTTTAGTATCACTTCAACTAGACTGCATTCAGAACATGATTGTTTGTTAGGACTATTGATTCCACATGTTACATCGGTTTTTCCTTTGACATTGCTCTGCCTTTTCCACTGGTTCTACAGCGGAATTGATTGGCCTTTGTAAATAGTTAATTGATAGTCAATTAACTATTTCTCACAGTCTAAGTGAAACGGCAAACATTATTCCCCTTAAGGTCCATCATTTAAATGGCTCAAGCAGCCATTCCAGCCAAGGAAGCAAAATAAATCAGATTACAGCCTTGATGTGTTATTCATGCCTCCAGTAACTGCCAATGAATCAACCAATAACCAGATACAACGCTGGAAGGTCACTGAATTTGCCTCATATTTATTCCGAGCTCATGTTCTCGAAAACAGTCTCAGAACGAGGGAACAGTAATGCATCGCAACAAATCACCGGCTCCGGATGTGAGCTTTAGCATTAAGAAAAACAGCAGTGGAGCATTTGAATGTTTGGAATATCGTAGGGTCTTTCAAGGATGGAAAATCTCATCAGTAGCTCACGGTTGCTAAATTGCTTGAAACAGCACTTTTAAATGCTAAGTGCCCAATGGTGTGATTAATACAGTTTATTTTCAGCTCAATCATTATTTCCAGCTATTCATCCACTTGGATACAGTCTAGCCTATTCCTTGCATGGAGTGTAATATGTAGCTTATTGTAAAAGTATACTATTATGCACAACACAAGTACATTCATGATTTAGCTTCAAAAGGTTAGTTGGTGTAACTGGTAGACTAATTTGCATATATGAGGTTTGTTTTTAACTTAGGCTAGGCTCAAGCAGACTAAACAGCACAATATAGCCTGTACCAGAATGTAAAACATTCAGAATTGGTTTAGGGTAGATGTCCTAATACTGATGACACCATTAAAGTTAGCCTAATCTACCCAAAAAATAAGATGCAATCTGAATTTCCAAGATACAACTGAAGATCTGGCTTTGAATACTCATACGAACATACTTCATACTTAATGAGTACATACTATCAGTTCATTTTGGTATACTGTAAACGAAAGATATCATTTCAGTTGAGCGTACTAGAGCTTCGCCTGTCTACTGGAAGTTGATGCTGTTGCTATGCTAGCTTGTTAGCGAAACAAATGACTAGCTAAACATTTTACGATTTCAGGTGTGTTTGTAAATTCAATCTGCAGTGCCAGAGTGCGCTCTGGGCATTTGTAAATTCAGAGTTTCGCTCTTGGAGCGTTTAGAGTGCACACTAGACACTCTGGCCATGGTTGATCCAAGCGTTCAACGGCAGTCAAATCCCCAAGCTAACTGGCTAACGTTGGCTAGCTACTTCCAGACACAAATGAGTGAACACCTCCACTCTGACCATTTTACTTGCCTTAGCAGAGCTGGTTAGGCTGATTTCATGTTATCCAGCGTGTTGGTGACTAACTGTGCTGCTGGCAACAATTTTAGATTCTTTCTTTTACTGACGTTTACTCACACCGGCCATATTCAACGGTGCGCGAGAGTGCTCTGAAATCGGAGTAGATAGCCAGAATTAACAATGTCCATTGAAACGCACAATAACTATACCACTTAGCTAAGAATTTAAATATGTATTTTTACCTTTTATTTAACTAGGCAAGTCTGTTAAGAACATTCATATTTACAATGACGGCCTAGGAACAGTGGGTTGTTCTGGGACAGAACTGCAGAGTTTTACCGTGGCAGCTCAAGGGTTCGATCTAGCAACCTTTTCAGTTACTGTAGTCAATAAACGTTGGTTAGATAGCAGATAGTTAATATACTGCCTGGCACGTTTTATGTATTAGTATCCAACTTACGTTAGGTAACTAGCTAACATATGGGTACATACTGCTGTAATGCTACGCGGTTCGTAAAGATAGCGTAGCCAACAAATTGTCAGCTAACATAACGTGTAACTTATTTGAAAAGTAGATACTTTATTAAATTGCTCAACATTTTCTTAACATTTGTCATTAGTTTGTCAATTAATTTGTATCCGGTCTCATCGGACTTCGGCTGCATATTTTCCGCCATTTTCTTCAAATCTGAAAATGTTGTGAAGCCATGCCCATTTTCTGAAGAATTGCATTAGGGGCCCGAAGAGTATGGAAATAGTACTTCCTATTTTGTTGAATTTAGTACGACATCCGGGAACATTTTGGCATACTAACTATGACTAATAAGCATACTATATACTCCATTCACGTCACGGTTAGTATGAGTACTCAAACACATCTACGGTTTAAATTTTTTCCAACTTGGTCTTCCGAATGGTCAAGATTAAAGAGTTTGTCACAAACATGGGGATATGTTTTCTTTTTCTTACTGGGGTTAATATAGCAATCTCTAGCCGTATTAGGCTAAATGAGGTTGTTGTGATTTAGTAGCTTCTCTCTGTGAATAGTCACCATTGCCATCTTGAGTGTGAGGCTATTAACAAGGCTGGGGGGGGGCAGCCTCTTTTCTATCTTTTGGTGGGATGTGAAAGGGGCCTAAGTGTGTTTTGGCTCTCCTCAAAGGATGAACTAAACCCATCAGTAATTATGGCAGCCGTCCTGATGGAGGACTGGCAATTGTGCGTTTTCACACCATTTCTTTCCCCTGTCCCTCCTGTTCGTACCCTTTTTCACAAGCTTGCACTCATTAATCAAAGACGCTGAACTCCTGCTGAGGGCTGAGAGGTTCATCAAATTGGCAGCCGGTTCACTGTAAAGAACAGCATGGCGAGGCTGTTAACACAGGCATAAATAAATCTAAGGTTGTCTTTGTATGCAAACCATGGAGGTTAATACTGTATAATTCAATGTCCTCTCCTTTTGTTTTCATAATAAAATAAAATAAGGCTTGACGTGAGTCCTTTTGTAGGTCAGGGTTGACACATTCTGATTGGCTGATCCGGAGAAACATTGGGCAGGGTCGTTTATTAGGAATATGTCAGGGACTAGGAGATTACACATTTTTCCTTCTGGTTTATTTTTCCGCTCCTGGAGATGGTTGTCATGTCTTAGCTGAAGCAGGGATGCTCCAATGATTGAAGTTCCCTGCTGTGATAATGAGCTCCATGTTTGTAATGCCAATAGTTAGGCCCGTTTTGTTTGGCTGCTTACTTTGCATCCTTAGCCGAAATTGCATTTACTGTAGTACACATTTAAACTGCTGGTATCTTGGAGGCCAGAGAGGGCTCTGGGATTTGGTGAATAGAATGTAGAGTACGTAGGATAGAAAAGTATATGTACAGCAATAGTTGAATAGGATGGCCTGGATTAGAATACATATGAAATTAGTAAAACGGTATGTATTATTAAAGTGGCCAGTGTTCCATGTCTATGTACATAGGGCAGCAGCCTCTAAGGCGCAGGGTTGAGGAATCGGGTGGTAGCCGACTAGTGACAGTGACTATGTTCAGAGCAGGGTACAGAGTGGAGGCAGGCTAGTGATGGCTATTTAACAGTCTGATGGCTTTGAGGTGGAAGCTGTTTTTCAGTCTCGGTCCCAGCTTTGATGCACCTGTACTGACCTCGCCTTCTGGAAGATAGTGGGGTGAACAGGTCGTGGCTCGGATGGCTGAGGTCCTTGATGAGCTTTTTGGCCTTCCTGTGACATTGGGTGCTGTAGATGTCCTGGAGGGCAGGCAGTATCACCGGTGTGCCCCCGGTGATACATGGGCAGACCGCACCACCCTTTGGAGAGCCCTGCGGTTGCGGATGGTGCAGTTGTCATACCAGGCAGTGATACAGCTCGACAGGATGCTCTCAATGGTGCATTTGTAAAAGTTTGTGAGGGTCTTCGGGGCCAAGCGGAATTTCTTCAGCCTCCTGAGGTTGAAGAGGCGCTGTTGCGCCGCCTTCACCACACTGTCTGTTTGGGTGAACCATTTCAGATTGTCAGTAATGTGTACGCCGATGAACTTGAAGCTTTTCACCTTCTCCGCTGCGGCCCTGTGGGTGGGGGCTTGCTCCCTCTGTCTCCTGAAGTCCACAATCAGCTCCTTCATTTTGTTCAGGGACAGGTTATTTTCCCGGGACCATTCCGCTAGGGCTCTCACCTCCTCCCTGTTGGCTGTCTCGTTGTTGGTATTCAGCCCTACCGCTGTTGTGTCATCTGCAAACTCAATGATTGAGTTGGAGGCGTTCATGGGGGAACAAGGAGTACAGGAGGGGTTTGAGCACGCACCCTTGTGGGGCCCCTGTGTTGAGGATCAGCGTAGTGGAGGTGTTGTTTCCTACCTTCACCACCTGGGGGCAGCACGTCAGGAAGTCCAGGACCCAGTTGCACCAGGTGGGTTTCAGACCCAGGGCCCCAAGCTTAATGATGAGCTTGGAGGGTACTATGGTGTTGAAGGCTGAGCTGTAGTCAATGAACAGCATTCTTAGATAGTTATTCCTCTTGTCCAGATGGGATAGGGCAGTGCAATGGCATCATCCATGGATCTATTGGGACGGTATGCAAACTGCAGTGGTTCTAGGGTGTCGGGTAAGGTGGAGGTGATATGATCCTTATCTAGCCTCTCAATGCTACGTATGTATTCATAATTCAGGACAGCTGGTTGCAGTATGAGTGAAGATGTTCACTCGCTGTTATAACCCATTCCACTCACACACCAAGATTGTGTTTCAGCAGTGCCCCGTTTTATTTATTGATCTTCATTTAAAATCGGTCACTACTGCCACAAAGGCTTGCCATTATAGCTGTGCTAGCAGGTCTGCTGCAGACACGGTTTTAAAGATAAACTGTGCGGAAATCACTTCGCCATATCCTGGTTTCTAAAATGGCAAATTTCAGTTTGTGACAAAACAAGCATGTATAGTCTAGAGAATCATTGTACCATCTAAACTGCTGTGAAATATATTTTCTATACCCCAAAATGTTGTGTTTTCATCTGTTTGAAGCTGGTGTGCAAAACTGAAATTAAAAGACTCAAAAATGAAACTTAAGAACGGGGAAGCATAGAAATAGCGTACATAGAACAGATCTACTGCTTCTTAGACTTACTTTCAATGAGCGACAGATCTATAACTCACATTTCTATGTTTATTTAATCAGGTCTCCCAAAAAGTTACATATTGCAGCTTTAAATATTACATTTATCGAACACTGCATGAAATTACAAGGAAAAGGGGAAAACAGTTGTGAATATGGGTCAGTAGAAACTAACATTGGATACATTCTTCTTTGTTGATTCAAGCTCTGCTTAATGTCTCCCAAGATGCAGGAGGGGGAAGAAGGGAAAAGGACCCTGCCACTCCACATGATTGTAGGAAAGACGAATGACATTTGTGCATTTAGAACGATGCTGCTCCATTCCCCTTTAGCCTCCATTACAACTCTCCCGGACACTTTTCCATGTTAACAATCCTTGTTCAGTTTATTTAGTTAGTAGCCTAAACGGCTTTATTGGATCATGGCACCAACTGCAGGAACCTGTTTTAGCTGAATGGTTTAAAATTATCCCCAGTGTGTGGAAGGAGTGGATTATCAGGAATTATTTGTATGAGCATGGAGATGTCTCACGACATGTGGGCCTACTACACTACAGTAGGTGGGATTATTAGGCTATTCCTAATTTCTGCTAGTGCTGCATCATCAGGTGAAGACACAAGATTAATTTGTCAGGAAAGGAAAGTGTTACAAGTTGTGACCAGGTATGGCGATAGACCTACATGTTTGCGGTTGGTAAATGACCTGAAGATATTAAGACACTGTTAGTTTGACAGACAAAACAGTTTTCCGCTGAACTCCCTAATAAACGCTGAAACTCTGTAATCCATCACAGCTGTGTGGAGAGGATGGGAAAAGGAAACCTGGAACATAGCTGTTTTTTTTATTACTCATTACTGTTGTTGAGCTTTCTCTCAAGGTAAGTTTCATGCTATTGTCTCTCTTCTTTAAGTGATGCCACGGAAAGACGGCTAGCCGTAACATGAGAAGGTTCAGCCCAAGCAGTTCAAAAGGAACTACTGGGGAAATACCTTTTATTTGAGGCCGGGGAGTGACCTTTTACGCTCCCACCGCTGGATGAAACATCAGAGAAAAGAGATAATATCCATCTCCCGCTCGCCCTCTGCTGTTGTTCAAACCACAAAATGGCACAGATGGAGTTGCAGGAAGAGCCTGTCTGTTGTGGGGAGGGCTAAATAGTGTATTAATTGCACTTTGCAGAGGTTGTTATTGATGTGTGAGTTGTGTGGAGATAGAAACGGCTCCTCCAGGCTATGGCAAATCCTCTGGGAGAGCTCCCCGGTGTAATCCAAATATTTAGAGCTAATTTAAACATACAGGCAGGCACACCGGCATTTTTTAGGAAGCAACTCATTTCTCTCTGCCCTACCATTTGACGCTCGGGGATGCAACGGCACTCCCTCTTGTCAGAACATCTCAGCGTTCCTCAAGTGGATTTGAATCCTGTTGCTGTCCTGGGAACGCCACACAACCAAGGATCCAAAACGGTTATCATTTGGCTCTATTTCCTCTGATTCTGTCTCAAAAGATAATAAGATCTCATGTTCTCTCTCCGGTCACGTTTTAGACCAGAGCCTGCATGGCAGGGAAGGGTTTGTCCAGGTGATTCTGTGAGAAATGATTTTGTTTGTTGTTGCAGCATTTGGAAACCATTACAGCTGTACAGCCCTGCTGGTTTGGTCATGCTACACAGTGTAATGAGTGGTTTAGATCTGTTGCTGGCTGGGCCGTAGAATCTGTGTTCACTTGTTACTCTGTGATGAGGCGTTCTTTAGTCAGCCCATGCTGTTGTATGTAGGCTAAACCTTTTCCAATGTGCCTCAGTGTAGGCCTGTAGGCTATTTATATTGATTTTCTTAACCAACATTGAAAACAATCAAATTGTATTTGTCACCTGCGCCAAATACAACAGGTGGGGGATCTTGGACAGCTTAGACCCAGGCCTTGATCCAATTCGTTAGCCTACATTTTCTTCCTCCGTAGACTATAGGACAACATGAGTTTAACATGTGCTTTCGCCAACGTTTTCTTCATCTGCTTTTAATCTCCATAAACCTCACCGTAGAGGGACAACATACGGGTTATCAACTATCATCTTCACTGAGTTTATAGCTAGTCAAAACTTTATTACCAGGTTAGGCTATATGGTGTGTAACCTAAGATCCTGTTAAAGTACTGGTAGTTTTAGGTTATGCTAAACAGGAAGAGAAAATACTCTGTCTTCTATCAACACCGGGTGAATCAGGATGGATTTGTTACTAAGCTGTAGCAGGAGGAGGCGTGTCTTTCTAATTAGTGTGTAATTGATACCCATCCTTTGAGTGAATAAAGATGGAGACACTCCTTAGATACCAGTAATTGGCTTGAAGCCATTTTGAGCAAAGCATTTTCTAGGATAGGGAAATGGCATGGCCCACAGCAGCAGTCGTAGCAAGATTACGGTGACTGAGAGCAAAAGGCCTCCTGAGCTGAAATGGCACAAGTGTAGTTTTTAACAGCATCCTGTTTGTCTTGCTCAGTAAACAGTTTTCACTGAGAACAGTTCCTAGAGAGGATTGTCCAAAAAGCAAGTTAGGCCTAATCAAGTGCAGCAGGAGAATGACTTGTTTGAGTTTATATGTTACAGGCTGGTGTTCAGATAAATCATAGGTAGGCCAGGCCTAGGAATCTGTGCCCATACTTGCTTGCTTCATCTGTAGCCTGTCTTGAGTTTTAGACTCCACTCCTGGAGCGCTGAACAAATAGAATAGAAACCCTTCATGTTCATCTCCTCTATGACAAAAACAAAATGAGTAGTCTGATTTATAAAGACCTCATTCAGTACATTGTTCATTTTATAGACTGTCTTTTTTAATGATGATCGTTGTCATAACGTTGACGTGATTGCTTACATTGACGTTGGATCTATTGCTGACAGTCAATTGTTTGTGCTGCTATAATAGTCTGTTGTATGAACACTAGTCACGTCTGTTTCCCTTGGCTCGTTGTGAAGCCGTAGTCGTCCTGTAGACAGATTGCGTGGTGGACTAGGGGAATTTGAGTGATGCGTCGAGGCTGTAAATCATGTGTGCTTAAGTCTGCTGCTGACACCGGGTGTTAAACTGCCGCAGCCCTCGTTTCCTTCACATTCCAATTGAAACGAACCCAGATGGAAATGTGTAATGAAATACAAGAAATTTGCTGTCTTGCCAAAAATGTTTGGGAGTGCTTCTGCAAGTTGCTGTTGTTTCTGGTGATCCAAATCTCCCAGGATGATATGCGTGTTGGTGGAGGGGAGAGAAGGGGTGCGCGATTTGTGGATGAGCTGAGATCTGCCTTACGGTGTCGAGCTCCACACCAGTGTGACACGACTCCTCCAACAACGTGAGAGGAGAGACACCACCAGCATGTCGCACGCTTTCTCTCAATCCACTGCACTGGCTGACCAACAGCTGCTGGACTTGAGACAGACACTCATTTGAGTACAAATAGGAGGATCTGTCGAGATGTGAAATATTGTAGACTACTTAGTCCGATTTGACTCAAACTAGTTAGACTAGCAGTTTTGGGTTAGATATGGCTACATTCCAATTGTAGCTGATTTTTGTTGTCATATTTGAAATACACCAGCCTTTTGTTTTGTTTGATCGGTCCATAATGCAAAGCTGCTGCAGCAGGGCTTTGATTCCCTGTCGATATTAGAATGGATAAGGTATTCCCCCCTCAAGGCCTAAACCCATTCGAATTAGCATTTTTATTTTATTTTCATATTGCTTTCAGGCAGGAATTATGGAGAATGAATAAATCAATAAAATAAAGCAATTAGGCCGACTGTTGTCTTCTTCTGTTTCAGCTTGCAGAGCCGTGATGTCACAGAATTGAGGATCCTTCAGCAGTAAGTGTTTGGTCACACTGACTGCATTCTAATCGCCCATCGCAGCTGTAAACAATTTTGTCCCCACTGTTTGTGTTTGAAGTCCCTGTTTGTTTTTTTGTTTTATTTTTGCGTCCAAAAATCTGTTTATTTTGCCAAATTGGACTTTGAAAGTCACGAAGGGATAGGCTACTGGACTAAGCACAACTCTTCAGTTCAAAGCATTATTTAGGTATAGGATTAGAGCATTTTCCAATTAGGCCTAGATTTAACAAGGCCCTCTTTAATGGAATTAGTTTGTGCTACAGTACACTTTGCTCTGTTTGGGAATTTCTAATTAGTTTGCCCGTCTTGCATGGAATTAGCATGTCAGAGTTTCAAAACATACTAATCTGTATGAAAAGAAGCATTCTATTACTTTTGGCTATTTCCAAATAAATGACTGTCAAGCAAATTGGGGTAATTGGTGGAGTTTGAGCTGTCCTTTGCCTTTGTTTTGAATTTGAAAGTGAGCCACTTTACATAAAGAAGCTTTGAATAGTGGCTGCATGGCTGCCTCTGTAAATAGTAGTGTAGTGTTGCACCCCAGACAATGTCAGGAGGGCTCTCAAAGCTTCAGCTCCACTCCTATCAGACAGTCTGACTTACTGAAACAATCACTACCACACGGTGTGAGGAGCCCCAGAGTTATTTCCGGTGCAATGTAGAACACGTGTTTACAACACACAAGCCTCAGAGAAATGCCCCAAAGTCCCTCGATTCAGGAATTGCACAAACCTCCGGCGTTTACTGTAAATACTTCAGTATTTCAGTCGTTGGTTTCTGTACTGGTTTTTCAACCGTTTTCAACCGTTGCATACGTGTGAGAGGGATCAGGTATTATCAGGTGTCTAGTGTATGTCACTAATAGCAAGACAGTGTTATTGCTGGACTTTCCCTTTCCTCTTGGCTGCGTGTCGGGCCTCTCAAGGCTGCTATAGCCGAGGCTTAACGGTCTAACAAACTTTCACTGTTCCATTCTTCAACAGTAAAATGTCCAACCAAAACAGTGTGTCACATTGTTTTCTCCCTCTGGCAGCATTTGAAATGTGCATTGTTGAAAGTAAAAGGGCAATGCGAAGTAACCATCGGCAACATGTTATTTTCTACTGAAGTCGTTGTGCTAAACCGAGGGCAGGGACGTTCTTCAGCTAACTTTGTGATCCTGAGGAAAACCCTAATAGAATCTTGTGTGACCCTGCCAGGAGATGGGTCATCCACAGCGTTCAAGAAAGAGTTGGAATGGGGATTGAGGAGAGGAATCCCATCATCCCAGATCCTGCCCAGGTTGTGAGTTATGGGAACCTTCCAGAATGTCCTATGGTAGCCATCAGTAACCTTGAGTTTACCTAGAAGCCTGCCTGACTCTCCTCCTGCTCTTCTTGCTGAAAAGGCTGAGGAGACGGGATGGGAGGGAAGGGGTTCGGAGAGCCCTATTGACTGGTGTGTTTTACTGAGATGCCCGGCCCCCGGTGGGGGGGGGGGGGTTTGAGTGTGCTGAAACACCAGTGATATTTTTCAATTTCTCCTTTTAAATGTTTTTATTAATGTCCCCCCTACAGTTAACGGTGTGGCTTCAAAGAGTGTATTTTGCGACGAGCCTGAATGGCTAACAGGTTGCTGTGTCTGTGTTATATATGGGGTAGTAAATACTCGAGCCTCAGCATCTGCTCTTCCTGCTCTTGGCCAGGGGTGGGGAGGGAAGGACGAGGAGAGAGAGCTGGTGATGAAATGACTCTTTTCAAAGTTGATTCCTAAATCTACACAGGATACGTGTATCAGTGTACTACAACTAGTGATGGGGGGGGATCGATACAGTTAGGATATATCGTAAACGATATTTGGATTTTTACCATTTTGACAATATCGCAATATTGTTTTTGAATTAGTTGTCTGTACCGGCACCAAAACTCCAGTATTTGTCCTTCATAGCTTGTTCTCCATCTTCTTTTTAAATAGGGAGCACATTTATTTCCATGACTGATCAAAACTAATTTTCTCATGGCCCTCTCTTGTCCCTCTCCACCAAACTGCAAGCAATGCAGATTTAGAAGCAGACTACTTTCTGAAGGCACTGTATCGTGATAATATCCTATCTTGAGGTCCTTGGCCATTCCCAGCCCTAACTACAACATCAGTTATTATTAGCCTACGTAGATCGCAAGACTTCCTGTGAATAACAGACCAGAGCTGTTGTGAGGAACGGTAGTCAAGGTGGGTTGTTTTCCAAGGAGTCAGTAATGCTTAAGCAGAGTCGCTCCACCTCATTCGATTGGGACTGCAAGGTGTTTTAATGACTGGGGATGTGTCCCAAATGGCACCCTATTCCCTGTATAGTCCACTACTTTTGACCAGAACCCCATTGGCCCTTGTCAAAAGTACTGCACTACAATGGGTAGAGGGTGCCATTCGGGACACAGCCAGATAGTCAATCCCCGGCGAGCCCAGGGAGAGTAGAACAAACCCCAAAGGTCACAAGCAGTGGGCGGCTGGGCCGCGAGATGCTAGGACTTCACAATGAATTGCATCAGCCCAGCCAGTCGCCCTGGCTGAATCTCCTCTCCTACAAACTGTTCTATTATATTGCTGGGTTCCTCCAACCAAACTTTGTCCCCTGTGTTTGGTTTTAGTGCTGGTTGCTCACATGTCAGTTGGGCTATGCACTGTGGCTAGCACTAAGCTATGCACTGTGTTGCCTCAGGAGGCTGAAGAAATTTGGCTTGTCACTGGAAAGCTAGTAAGATCAAGGACCTCAGCCACCCGAGCCTCGGCCTGTTCACCCCGCTACCACCTAGAAGCCGGAGACAGTACAGGTGAATCAAAGCTGGGACCGAGAGCCTGAGAAACGGCTTCCATCTCCAGGCCATCAGAATGTTAAATAGTCACCACTAGCCTTAGTCACTGTTTTAGCCAGCTACCACCTGTTACTCTACCCTGCACCTTAGAGACTGCTGCCCAATGTACATAGTCATTGAACAATGGTCACTAATGTTTTACTAAGGATGTACGATATAGCCGACTCAGATGATTTTAGTTAAAAATGCCAACATCTGTGTCGGCCCGGTGTCTGTCTAGTTTAACGCCGATGTGCATACCTATATTTGTATTTAACCTTTATTTAACTAGGCAAGTCAGCTTGGAACAAATTCTTATTTACAATGACTGCCTACACCAGCCAAACCCATACGACGCCAATTGTGCGCCGCCCTAATGGGACTCCCAACCGGTTGTGATACAGCCTGGATTCAAACCAGGGTCTGTAGTGACACCTCTAGCACTGAGATGCTGTGCCTTAGACTGCTGCGCCATTCTGGAGCCCAGGTATATCGTAGGTAGATGATGTAATGACTCCACGAAAAATACAGCGTTACACAGAACAAAAGCAGAAAAATACTATGAGCACCCTTCCAATAATGAAACAAGTTCAAGTTGTGCTGTCATTTGAAAGAGTAAGAACATTTTAGATATACAACTTAACGCCAAGATAATGGAATGAATTGCCCTTGACAGTCAACCATTCTGTTGTGGATGATGTTGGCTTTCGCCGACTGGTAGAGTACCTCGAGCCCCGGTACACACTACCAAGTCGGTTTTATTTTTCAGATGTTGCCCTACCGGAGTTGTGCATTTCAACAATACTGTGCATCTATGAGCTACTTGCTATGGGTGTCACTGCTATTAGCTTCACGACTGACATTTGGACCAGCGATGCCAGCCCCATGAGCATGCTAAGTCTGACAGCACAGTGGGTCGACGAGGATTTCGTGCAGAGGAAAGCCATATTGCATGCTCAAGAATGTGCTGGTTCTCATACCGCTGCTGCCATTTCAATGGCATTTGAGAACATGTTTGAAACTTGGAAACATGAACACACTCCTAGCTCCAACTGACTGGAGAAATTAGATAATCAACTGTGTCTGCAGCAGACATGATACCCACTGTCATGGCATTGAAACGCCTGCTCAACAAAACTGCCCACACAGACCGTGGGGTTAACTTGCGAAAGTACTTGAGGCTGTGAACAAGCGAAGCTGTGAACAAGCGATTCAGTGGCATTCTCTCTGAGCCTCTTTACTGTGTCGCCACCATGCTCGATGCTAGGTAAAAGGACTGCTACTTCAATACAGACAAGAAACAGGGTTTACATGAAATGTTAGACACAGCTGGACAAGATGTAAACGGACACAGTGACAGTGTGCACCGAGGAAGAGAGGCCATGGAGCTGAAACTGCTTGACATGTATGATGAAATTCTGGTTGAGACTGAACAAATGAACAACAAAACAGCACAGCAAGTAAGGGAAAGAAATAGGTTTTGATTATGTTTTACTGGTAATGGGGACATACACAAATGCCAACAAAATAACTTTTTGGTGTGTGTTTCAACTATTTAACTGTACTAGAATGCTTAAAAGGCCTCAACATTTTTAATATCGGGTGTCATTTTTATTGCAATTTTTTTCTATTGGGTATCGACAAAATGGAATATCGGTGCATCCCTAATGCTTACAAACTGTACATGCTAGGTGAATCCAGGTGAACGCTATGATCCCTTATTGATGTCACTTGAAATCCACTTCAATCAGTGTAGATGTAGGAGAGGAGATCGGTTAAAGAATGATTTTTAAGCCTTGACACGGTTAGTGTATTTGTGCCATTCAGAGGGTGAATGGGCAAGACAAAAGATTTGATTGACTTTGGGCGGGCTATGGTGCCAGGGTAGGTGCCAGGCAAACTGGTTTGGGTGTGTCAAGAACTGCAACGCTGCTGGGGTTTTCATGCTCGACAGTTTTCCGTGTGTATCAAGAATGGCCCAGTCAAACGTTTGGACATAATTACTCATTCAACCGTTTTTCTTATTAAAAAAAAACTATTTTCTACATTGTAGAATACTAGTGAAGACATCAAAACTACGAAATAACACATATGGAATCATTTAGTAACCAAAAAAGTGTTAAACAAATATGAATATAGATTCTTCTCAGCCGCCCACAGCTTTGCACACTTGGCTTTTTCTGAACCAGATTCACCTGGAATGCTTTTTCAATAGTCCTGAAGAAGTTCCCGCATATGCTGAGCAGTTGTTGGCTGGTTTTCCTTCACTCTGCAGTCCAACTCATCCTTAACCATCTTAATTGGGTTGAGGTTGGTTGATTGTGGAGGCCAGGTCATGTGATGCAGCACTCCATCACTCTCCTACTTGGTCAAATAGCCCTTACACAGCCTGGAGGTGTGTTTGGGTCATTGTCCTGTTGGAAAAACAAGTGATAGTCTCACTAAGTGCAAACTAGATGGGATGGTGTATCGCTGCAGAATGCTGTGGTAGCCATGCTGATTTAGTGTGCCTTGAATTCTAAATGAATCAATGACAGTGTTACCAGCAAAGGACCATCACACCACCTCTGTGCTTCACGGTGGGAACCACACATGCGGAGATCATCCGTTCACCTACTCCGCATCTTCCAAAAACACAGCGGATAGAACCTTAAATCTCCAATTTGGACTCATCAGACCAAAGGCCAGATTTCCAGCTGTCTAATGTCCATTGCTTGTGTTTCTTGGCCCAACCAAGTCTCTTCTTTGTAGTGGTTTCTTTGCAGCAATTCGACCATGAAGGCCTGGTTCACACAGTCTCCACTGAACAGTTGATGTTGTGTATGTTACTTGAACTCTGAAGCATTTATTTGCAATATATGCCATTTCTGTGGCTGGGAACTTATCCTCTGTAGCAGAGGTAACTCTGGGTCTTCCTTTCCTGTGGCGGTCCTCATGAGAGCCAGTTTCATCATAGGGCTTGATGGTTTTTGTTCTTGCAGTTGAAATGTTCCGTATTGACTGACCTTCATGTCTTAAAGTAATAATGGGCTTAATCTTTTACTAAATAGGGCTATCTTCTGTATACGACCCCTACCTTGTCACAACACCACTGATTGGCTCAAAAGCATTAAGAAGGAAAGAAATTCCACAAATGTAATTTTAACAAGGCACACCTGTTAATTGAAATGTATTCCAGGTGACTACTGTACCTCATGAAGCTGTCATCAAGGCAAAGGGTGGCTACTTTGAAAAATTCCAAACACAATATATTTGTTTTAACACTGGTTTTGGTTACTACATGATTCCATATGTGTTATTTTATAGTTTTGTTGTCTTCACTATTATTCTACAATGTAGAAAATAGTCAAAATAAAGATAAATCCTTGCATGAGTAGGTGTGTCCAGACTGTGTGTGTTATATATTTATTTATTTGTTTTTGTTCATTTGTTATTTATTCCGGTCTCTTACATTGCTCGTTCTAATATTTGTTAATTTATATTTTTTCTGGATAGTGTGTTCGTTTTAAATATTTTTATTGCTAGATATTACTGCACTGTTGGAGCTAAAACACTATCATTATGCTGCACCTGCGACTATGTCTGCAAATCTGTGTACGCTACCAATTTTTATGCTAACATTTTAGTGTAGGCTATTCATTCAGTTAAGCCCTAATACAGACTGCGAGATATCTTGCTACACTTGAGCTTGTTCAGCGTCACACCGCTCTCTCTGAAAGGCGACCGTCTGGGAGACACATCAGTGGGGCTTTACACTTGTGAATTATGCAGCATACTGGTAACCTCATCCGACACCGACGGTCTCTGTTTTATGCTACCTTTTAACGTGCTAATTGTCAACAACTATGCTGTGGTCAGCAGCTTTACTGATGTACTGTGGAGACCGAGAAGTCAGACTTTTGTCACTTCTCATCTGCTTAACCTCTCTGGATTCTTGTGTCTTTGTTAAATACATTCCCTGAATGAATTCATCCTCAGATCTTTGTTGGAGACGTTAGATATCGCTTGTCATTGGAAGGGTGTAAACCACTCATTCCGTCTCCCGTGTGGTGCATGCATGCCTGCCTTGCTGCTAATGTGTGCACAAACGGAGCCAAATATTTATGCCTCTTCGGAAAGGCAAATATAGCAGGAAATAATGTACCTTAATGAAGCGCACTGCCATGATTCAGTTGCGCTGTTGCACTACCATGATTGTTGAGCTTCAATTTGCAGAGCGATTGTAGGTCATCCGCAGTGAGCCATGTATCTGCATATGGAGAGGGGGGAGAGATTGTCGGGGCTAGGTGGTTGGGTGTGTTTTTAAAAGTAGGCAGGCTGAGGACTGCAGGGGGGCAAGGGTGGAGATGCAAAGGAGACCGAGGCAGGGGATTTGTGTGTCTCTGCTGGCTGAGACAGCTGGGGTCAGGATGGCTGTTCTCCCCGGGGATCTGGCTGGAGGGAGGTGGTCACACAGGTCTTGCTTTAAGTGCTGTCTCTTAAACTGATAGGATAGATCCCACTGACCCCTCCCCCTCTTTTCTCTCTGGTGTTACATACTAACCTCAGTAGCCCCCCTGGCGGAGGTATCACCAACTTGAAACAAAGCCAGTTGAAGCATTTTAGTTTCAGTTGTGCTTAGTACAAGGCCTAGTGTGACCTTTCTCTCAAGGCCTCAAGACTATGAGAAGTAGACATGAGAAGTAGACATGAGAAACAGCCCCATTTGAAGCAATCACACATCAGGGAATTTCCATATCTCATTCTGGCTGTGATTGGATTTGTGCGTTGTTCCTCTATTTTAAAGGCAGTGGGAATAAGGTATAACTGTGAACGTGAGGGAAGTAAATAAAGAATCGGTATTTGAATCTGAGGGTTGAGCTCCGGCCATCTGCGCCCACCACAGATGCTAATTTGTTGTCAATAAACTTGAACTAATCCCGGCGCTTCCCCTCAGGGTCGAGAGGTCAGGAAAGACAGGGTCTTGGGACAGCACTGGCATGGTCGACACAAGGGAGTTTTTCTAATAGGAGAGGAGGCTGTCCCATAAGTGTGTCTCTGTGGTTTGGTGTGCAGATGGCGAAGGGGAAAATTGAATTCTCTTTAGTATCATTGGGATGTTAGGACCAGCTGCCTGTCTTTCCCTTAATGCTGGCATTGAGACTTCGGCAGAGGCCAGGGGATTTTTTCCACCCTCTCACTCTGACTCCCATCGCCTCTGAGGGCTGGCAAAATGCACACCACACACTATGCACGGCAAAATGAAAATCCTTTCAGACCGTGTTCCCTGAAATCACTGTGATTTGCAGGTAAAGCATCCCACTCTCATTACTTTGGCATGATTTAAATCCTTCCCACTTCGCCAATCACCGCTTATTACCATTTGAGTGTGAATTATAATGGGTTGGAAATCTCGCACAGATCTGAAAAGACTTAAATAATATTGATGCTAATAAAATGCTGTCCTTCCAGGAACTGCATAAATGCCACTTAGCTGTATGAGTGCTGTGCTCTGTGGTGGGCTGGGCTGGCAGCCTGCAGTGCACTGCCGCCTGCAGGGAGGAGATCTGTACCGTCAGCGCATCAGACGCACGTAGAGGTGATACCAAGGTGAATGCTAGACTTGCAGAATGGTTGGGAATCATTGGTATTCTGAATCGGAGGCTGCGAATGGCTCGGTGGCAGATGGAGTCTTTGTCAGGGAAGAGGAATGGCAGCTCGGGAGCAATGGGGCTCTTTTTCCCCCCTATCAGCTCTCTCGGTTGGCTGGCGGGGGCTGACCTTCCACCACTCACCGGGATCTCTTTCTCCCACTTTGATCAATTATCCCCCTCCCTTTGTTTACAAGGAATGTGCAAAAATGATTCAAATGACAATTTAAGGGAAAGCTCTGTATGCGGAGTCAGGGAACTAGCATTGGCTTGTGCTGTGTAGGGCTTAGGCAAAAACATTACTTTTATTTTTAAAGAACTGCCTTTTTTCATCATTCCTAAGAGGGACCCTGTATTTAATTAATATTACTGCTAGGCTACCTGCTGTATTGTCTAAAAATGTAGGCTATTTTCGTCAGGTATTCGCAACCAACGTAGATAGTCAAATGCTAGATACAGCAAACTGCTAGAGATTTAGCCTAAGTGCTTTGGTTCTCTCACTCCCATTGGTCCTGTACTTGATTAAATACACTGTGCGTGTGAATGCAAGTGTTTATACGGACATCAAATGTAAACACGGGTATCTTTTTCTGGCTGAATATAGGAGAAACACTGTAAATGGGTTCCCTGCATTTGTTTTGTTTAACAATTATGATAATTGATTTGAGAACCTGATCTTTAAACAAGATTTGCATTGGATTAGCCTACTTCTAATGACTTAAACACTCTGCTATAAATGACGTAAATTGCATAAGTAAGCCTATACTCTTGGCACAAACAGAGGTTTAGCAGAATGGCAATTAAACACGTGAAATGGCTCAGGGTTTTCTTGTTCAAATAATTTTTTAAAAATGCATTGTTTGCAAAAACAACCTTTTTAATACGGTCAGAAAATGCAAGCTTTCAGAGACCCCGTCAGAGATTATTTGTACATGTCCAGAATAAAATCGTCATGAAATGCAATCATCATTCTTGGCTGTGAGCAAATTCAAGATAAGAGAAAAACATTGAAAGGTCAGGGAGAGAAATGAGGAAAAAGAACAAACGATGCAAAAAACAAAAAAAGGCGTGACACTGAGACCCCGGTTTAATATGTATGTATTTCAGCTTGATGGTTGATTTCATTAGCAGCTCTCATTGTTATGCATCAACTGTTCTCCTGCAGCAAAATGAATATTGTATTCACTTGGCCTGAATATTCAGGAGGAAATGTTTAGCTTTAGATGGCATGCTTCAGGAAAAAATCAAGAAAAAAAAGCGTTGCGTTGCTTCCCTTCCCTGCCTGCCCTCACGGTCACAATTAATACGATTCGAGTGCCTGTCATTCACTCCAGATGTCGGCTAATTTGCCAAGTGGTGTTAAGTTGCTCTCGCTAATTTGGCCTCGTTTTCCCAGGCAAGTGTATGCTGGTTTTCGTATAGTCCACCAAATATGTGTTTTGTTGTACAAACGAATGGTTGACAGATGCTGTCATTGTAGTTGGTTTTCTAGTCTGTTAGACATGGTTCTCCTGAAGCAGCAGGCTTGAATAAGACTGAAGAGGATCCTATTGTCGGATTATAGCCAAAACTGTGCAGTCAGAAACTAGAAACAATATTTGTCAGATTTGACAAATTTTAACAGTATAAAGGGTATAGTACAATACATGTGTTAAACTTGCACTGAGTGTACATAACATTAAGAACACCTACCTAATATTGAGTTGCACCCCCCTTTGCCTGCAGAACAGCCTAATTTTTGTTGTGGCATTGAATCTACAAGGTGTCAAGCGATCTACAGGGACTCAAATGCTTCCCACAGTTGTGTCATGTTGGCTGGATGTCCTTTGGGTGGTGGACCATTCTTGATACACACGGGAAATGGTTGAGCGTGGGTAAAACCCAGCAGCGCTGCAGTTCTTGACACACTCAAACCGGTGTGCCTGGCACTTACTACCATACGCCGCTCAAAGGCACTTAAATCTTTTATCTTGCCCATTCACCCTCTAAATGGCACACATACACAATCCATCTCTCAATTGTCACAAGGCTTAAAAATCCTTCTATAACCTGTCTCCTCTCCTTCATCTGCACTGTTTTGAGTGAAGTGGATTTAACAGGTGACATCAATAAGGCATCAGAGCTTTCATCTGGATTCATTAACTACAGCTCAGCATTCAACACCATAGTTCCCTCAAAGCTCATCACTAAGCTAAGGATCCTGGAACTAAACACCTCCCTCTGCAACTGGATCCTGGACTTCATGGCGGGCGATCCCCAGGTGGTGAGGGTAGGTAGCAACACATCTGCCACGCTGATCCTCAACACTGGAGGCCCCTCAGGGGTGTGTGCTCAGTCCCCTCCTGTACTCTCTGTTCACCCATGACTGCGTGGCCAGGTACGACTTCAACACCATCATTAAGTTTGCAGACAACACAACAGTGGTAGGCCTGATCACCGACGACGAATAGACAGCCAATAGGGAGGAAGTCAGAGACCTGGCCCGGTGGTGCTAAGATAAAACAACCTATCCCTCAACGTAACCAAGATAAAGGAGAGGATTGTGGACTACAGGAAAAGGAGTACCGAGCACACCCCCATTCTCATCAATGGGGCTGTAGTGAAGCAGGTTGAGAGCTTCAAGTTCTTTGGTGTCCACATCACCAACAAACTAGAATGGTCCAAACACACCAAGACAGTTGTAAAGAGGGCACGCAAAGCCTATTCCCCTCCGGAGACTGAAAATATTTGGCATGGGTCCTCAGATCCTCAAAAGATTCTACAGCTGCAACATCGAGAGCATCCTGACTGGTTGCATCACTGCCTGGTATGGCAACTGCTCGTCCTCTGACCGCAAGGCACAACAGAGGGTAGTGGGTATGGCCCAGTACATCACTGGGGCTAAGCGGCTTGCCACCCAGGACCTCTTCAGCAGGGGGTGTCAGGAAGGCCCTAAAAATTGTCAAAGACCCCAGCCACCCCAGTCAAACTTTTTTTTTCTCTACTACCACATGGCAAGCGGTACTGCAGCGCCAAGTCTAGGACCAAGCGGCTTCTCAACAGCTTTTACCCCCAAGCCAAGTGTGTGTGTGTGTGTGTGTGTGTGTCCACCCCCAAAACCCTCTTTACCATGTATGCATAGTCACTTTAACTATACATTCATGTACATACCACTTCAATTACCCCGACTAACTGGTGCCTGTATATAGCCTCGCTACTGTATATAGCCTCGCCACTGTTTATTATCAGCGCACGTGACACAAACTGTGATTTGTTTCACCTGGTCATGCTGTCATTGAAAGAGCAGGTCTTCCTAATGTTTTGTATAATAGCGGTGAAACCTAGCAATAAGAATGGATGTGAGTTTAGTACCGATAGAGTATAGAGTCCTGTCCCACTGCTGTGGTGTGCTGCAGCTCCCAGCTCTTACAGACAGATAAACTGCCAGTTAGCTGGACCCGCTCCGGTCTACAGTCCCATTTACAAATGCAAGACCGGCCAGCCGAACAGTAGGCCTGACTCCTGTCTCCTCCCGTCTCACTCCACGAGCAATCTAACGAAATGGATATCGTCGAAGATCCCTTTACCCTACAGAAAGCCTTGTACTGTTGCTCAAGGTTAACTGAGATGAGTTGTATCTCAATAGGAGAGGCAAACAGCGCTGAATAGTATTAAGTGGGATAATGTGGTGTTTAGGAAAGGCTGTGGCGTGTCCTTGGTGAGACAATGATAACAGCATTGACCGGGCACATTGGCCATGGAGCCGTTGTGTACACCAGTACTGCCTCAGGAATCCTTGTTTGTCAAGCACAAGTGAAAGGATATAGGGTGCATCCCAAATGGCACCCAAATCCCTTAGTGCACAAGACAAGGGATCCCGTTAAATGTAGTAACCTAAATATAGAATTTTCTGCTATTTGGGAGACGTCTGTTGTTTCCCGAGAAACTACAATGAAATTATTTTCACTTTCCCATTTTATAAATCAAATGTTATAGTCTAACAGTACAGGAACATATTTTAAAGAACATTTCCAAACCGTACCTGTGGTCAAAGTCATTGAGTCTGTCTAGGCCTGTTTCATAATGTGATGAGAACCCCCCCCCATTTATGTGAAGCCTAATGCAGAGGTGTAGCCTGTCTGTCTTTCCACTCGAGAGGTTGTTGTTGTATCTGAAACCCTGGAAGTCAAGAGGCAGTTATTTTCGTTCTTCTGTATTGAGGGTGAGATTCTCCTGTTATGCCAGGCATCTGTCCTGCCCTGTTTCAGGCCCTGCTGCACACAGCACACTGGCGGTAACAGGAGCTGTGTGTGAGGAGGAGTAGGACTCTCTCTCTCTGTGTGCAACTTGCTCTGTTTCACACCAGCTTCTATACACCTGGGCCTGCTAGCAAAACACAAACAGTGAGGAATTTTAGAGGGCATACAGGTGGTAGGCAACACGAAATAGGGGGTATTTGACTGTTATTGCTGTTATGGTCTGATAAGCTTCATGACTATGTGAAACATCTCATCAGCTCCAATTTCACCCTTTTGAAATGGCTTGCACCTTCATTATCTTGCAGTGAATTACAGCACCTGAAATGTTGTGGCAAGAAAAGGGTTCATGTGGGTTTTTGCCTTGAATACGGGAGGGGAGTGTTCGGGATGTGTGAAACTTGAGGAATTGTGAGGTTCATGTGGTCACAGGTGACCGAGGAGCCCGTCTATGTTTTCGCATGCAAATGAGTGTAGAGCCGCCAGAGCCACTCCCGCTGAGAATTCACTTCATTCATTTCAGCCTGCCCTTCAGTCTCTGTCAGCACGCCACGGTTAGATATTTTACCCCAGAATGGTGTCTTGTGAATGTTGAGTGCACTGTAAAAGGCAATTTGTGTGTCTGTGTGCGTGCCCATCTCTACCCTGAGATCACATAGACCTAGCATTCATACAAGCCATGAGATTTAAAAAACAAAAAAATCCCAGACCACTTCAGAATTCTGCTGGGCAGGGGTGAGCAGTTGAAGTACTCCCAGATGTTGTATGGAAATGAATGGGCTAGATTAGCTCACTCACCGTAACCTCATTCTCAGAAACCTTGTGATGTGATGATTGAAAGATGTGGGCTCAGTCCACAGTCAAACCAGTCATTGTGCTAGCAGACAGCACAGCTTTAAACAGGTTTAGTAACATGCCTCATGTCATGGTAAAACAAGCTTTTTGGATTCGCATCACTCACAAGCAGCTACATACAGGTTTTTATTAGCCTACAGTATGGTGAGTTAGGGTCAATTATGTCCATAAGTAATACAATGTTGTATTCGATTATACAGTATAGGCTAGTTTAGTGTGATGTCAACAAAGGAATATTTTGTCCCTCAGGTTGTAAAGTAGCAAGTGATTTTTAGCCAAGCCTTGAACCCTTGACATTTTTGTAAAAGTATTGTTTTATAAGCTGAATCCGACAATGTTGGATAATAAATGATAGGATAGAACACCATTTGAGGTATGTTGGTACGTTTTATCTATAGACCAATTTCCTTCACAGTAAAAAAGCCAACTGCCTTGAAAAAGCAGCTGATTTCAAATGCAGTTGGAACTGAGTAGTAGCCTCTAGTGCAACAATAATTTATTTTAAAATATAGTGTTAGGGGAAAAATTGATATTTGCGAATCGGGATATTATTTTGACAATATTGCGATTTTTATTTATTTATTTTATTTTTATTTTTTATTTTTTTAATTATTTTTGCTCAAGTTTGTTGTACCTGCACAAAAACTTTTCCTCCATAGCTCCATCATTTTAAATGGGGAACCAATTTGTTTTCAGCGCATTTATATTTCCATGACTGACCAAAACTCGTTTTATCACGGCTCTCTCTTGTCCCTCTGCAGCAGACATGTGGTTAGCAATATGCTTGGAACATCGAATCACAATTAAAGTCTGTGTCGAATCGCAATGCATATAGATCCGTGAAAATCGTAATGCATATCGATCGGCACCTAACCATCGTGATGATATTGTATCATGAGGTCCCTGACAATGCCAGCCCTAATGGAATATCCTTCTTTTAACGTGAACATTTACAGCTTTCTAAGGCCGTAGACCAGCGTATTAGGCTGCACATTTAGCTAGGATATGGTATAAAGTGGAGCTCTGAGGCCCAGAGAAGTGCACACTGGGATTATGGAAACGTTCATTTAGCAGAGAGGAGTTCTTTTTTTTTTCTTCCCCCCTCTTTTTTTGAAGATGGCTCAGAGGCAGAAAGGAAATTAGTTATTTTCTCTGCACATTCATCAAAATAAAAATAGTCTGATGAGTATCCCAAGTGACTCTTTCAGCCCTGAATACACTTGGTATAGGATCCACTGCTGCACACCCACACATTCACTGTTAACTCTCCGATGAATTTCAGGTGTTTTGGAGCAATATTAAAATCAACTCTCTGTTCCTGCTGCTTCTCCCGGTTTTTAGTCTCAAATCTTTTGTCCTCCATTTCCTCCTGTAAGGAATACAGGATTTTGAAATATGACATGGTCTACTTTATTTGTGAATCTGAACATCATGACAGAAAGAAATACTAGGATCTGACCACAATGTTACTGGAAAACCATACAGGAGTATTGGACAAGGTATGAGATCTTCACTAGGGATGATCATACTGTTACGTACAAGGTTCTGACACCACTGTCTGATAACCTTTTCCAATGTCTGCACAGTGTTTGTCAGCCAGAGGTTACATTCGCTGCCTCTCGTCCGGAGACGAATCCAGGGTATCAGAGAGCTCACATAATGACGTTGAAAATAAAAACACACGCTATCTTTTTTTCTGTGGCCTGATGCGTGAAGGGTGTTTGGAAGGTGTACAGCAGGAAGTGCAGTGGAGTGATTGCAGTATTATTTTAATGTTATTTTTTTTGCTTTCTGTTTACACTTTGAAATTACCTGAAAAGGCACCCTATTCCAAATCGGCTCATAGTAATTTTTAAAACATGTAATTTCAGTCTCTGATAGCAAATAGTCCTACAGTGGTTTGATTAGCTGTTGCTTGAACACTTCCTCTGTGTTTCTCAGTACTAGTTAATGATAGTGATGGGGGGGGGGGGAACTATGCTTTTCTTTCACTTTGACATCTGTTTCCCAAATTAAGATAAGATGTCTCTGTGATGCTTTACAGTGGTGAAAACTGTGATTCTGTTAACAAAGTTAAAGTTGATTTACATGTAACATCGGTCTTGTGCGGTACCGCCAAGGCCATGCTCTGACCTTTTCCTTCTGTAAATGACATAACTAAATTGGATTGGGGGGGGATCTGTAGCCATGCAGGTTTGGGCCTGTATCCACAAAATATGCTGAGTGCTGATCTAGGGTCAGTTTTGCCTTTTAGATTATAGTGAATAATTTAACCTTTAACTCTGCAAGTCAGTTAAGAACAAATTATTATTTGCAATGACGGCCTATGGACAGGTTGGGACCTGATCCTAGATCAGCACTCCTACTCTGAGTCACATTTTGGATACAGACCCAGCTCTATGATGGAGCTCATACTCTTGACGTTCCATTAATTGTCCCAAAAAAGTATTGAGTCCTTCTTTAAAGGTGCACCGGGTTACTTAGGCTTTTTTTCTCCTTTAACAGTAATGCCTGCTCTCTGAGAGAAGCGTGGGATGTTCAAGTTGCGATATTCATGTGTTCTAAATGGTCACTTACACTTAGCCCTGGGCAAGCCCCGGTCAACCTGGGATCGGGATTAAAGTGGCTCTCGTAGAAATTAGGCCAAATGTGAAACACTCTTTTATTCATCATAGCTGAATACAAATTGCTTCATTGTGTGACTTTTGCCCTCAAACATCAAAAGGACATGACATTTTTATAATTAAATTCCTTCGGAATGAACTATTTTTGTCGTCTTTGTGGTAATAGTCTCCACACTAGCATGTTTATTGAGCGTCCAAGCAGTTGTTGAGGTGTCTATTCTTCCTTTGATATCCCTTACCCAATGGGTCATTCCATCTCAAAAAGCACAGAGGATTTTGACACCCACCATCTCAGATTTTTCTGAAATGGTATAGAAACAGATAAGCTAAGCATTCCTCAAATCTTATTTAGTTGCAATATAATTTGATCTCTGAGAACTTAAGCTAATTGATTGCACCCAATTGGCCATTTTAATTTCTCTGGTTCATATAATCTAAAATAAATATAGTACCAAACATTTGATTTGGGCCATAATTCTTCCTAACAATGAGCAAGACATGAGGAATTCGATAGAAATCAAAGCCACCCAGTTGGCACCATAAAGTACATAAACCGCCAATACCCCGTTCTATTGGTGAAAGTACAATCACTGGAGAACAAACTGGACAAGCTCAGTTCGACTATCCTGTCAACGGGACCTGAAGAACTATAATAGCCTATGTTTCTCAGTCGTGGCGGAACAAGGACACTGATAATATACTGTACATCTAGCTATTTTTTTTGGCTGGATAGAACGTTGGGTAAGATCGAGGAGGTGTGTGTGCGCGCCTCCTTTTTTTTCATAGTTTTCCATTTACAACCACAAACCGATGCGGGCACGAAGATCGCACTCAACAAGCTGTATAGGGCCATAAGCAAACAAGAAAATACTCTTCCAGAAGTAGCACTTTTAGTGGCCTGTGATTTTAATGCAGGAAAACTGAAATCCGCCCTCCCTATTTTCTACCAGCATGTCACCTGTGCAACTATTGGCGAAAACATTCCAGGTCACCTTTTTGCCACACACAAACCCATACAAAGCTCTCCCTCGTCCTCCATTTGGCAAATCTGATCAGAACTCTATCCTCCTGATTCCTGCTTACAAGCAAAAACTCAAACGGGAAGTACCAGTGATGCTCTTAATACGGATGTGGTCCGATGAAGCAGATGCTAAGCTACAGGACTGTTTCGCTAGCACAGACTCAAATACACTGCTCAAAAATAAAGTGAACACTAAAATAACACATCCTAGATCTGAATGAATGAAATATTCTTATTAAATACTTTTTTCTTTACATAGTTGAATGTGCTGACAGCAAAATCACACAAATTATCAATGGAAATCAAATTTATCAACCCATGGAGGTCTGGATTTGGAGTTGCACTCAAAATTAAAGTGGAAAACCACACTACAGGCTGATCTACAGGCTGAAGTCAAGATGAGGCTCAGTAGTGTGTGTGGCCTCCACGTGCCTGTATGACCTCCCTACAACGCCTGGGCTTGCTCCTGATGAGGTGGCGGATGGTCTCCTGAGGGATCTCCTCCCAGACCTGAACTAAAGCAGCGAGAGCGAGACATGATGTGCTCAATTGGATTCAGGTCTGGGGAACGGACGGGCCAGTCCATAGCATCAATGCCTTCCTCTTGCAGGAACTTCTGACACACTCCAGCCACATGAGGTCTAACATTGTCTTGCATTAGGAGGAACCCAGGGCCAACCGCACCAACATATGGTCTCACAAGGGGTCTGAGGATCTCATCTCGGTACCTAATGGCAGTCAGGCTACCTCTGGTGAGTACATGGAAGGCTGTGCGGCCCCCCAAAGAAATGCCACCCCACACCATGACTGACCCACCGCCAAACCGGTCATGCTGGAGGATGTTGCAGGCAGCAGAACGTTTTCCACTGCGTCTTCAGTCTGTCACGTCTGTCACATGTGCTCAGTGTGAACCTGCTTTCATCTGTGAAGAGCACAGGGCGCCAGTGGCGAATTTGCCAAACGGGCTGTAAGCACAACCTCAACCTGTGGATGTCGCCCCTCATACCAGCCTCATGGAGTCTGTTTCTGACCGTTTGAGCAGACACATGCACATTTGTGGCCTGCTGGAGGTCATTTTGCAGGGCTCTGGCAGTGCTCCTCCTTGCACAAAGGCGGATGTAGCGGTCCTGCTGCTGGGTTGTTGCCCTCCTACGGCCTCCTCCACGTCTCTGATGTACTGGCCTGTCTTCTGGTAGCGCCTCCATGCTCTGGACACTACGCTGACAGACACAGCAAACCTTCTTGCCACAGCTCGCATTGATGTGCCATCCTGGATGAGCTGCACTACCTGAGCCACTTGTGTGGGTTGTAGACTCCGTCTCATGCTACCACTAGAGTGAAAGCACTGCCAGCATTCAAAAGTGACCAAAACATCAGCCAGGAAGCATAGGAAATGAGAAGTGGTCTGTGGTCACCACCTGCAGAACCACTCCTTCTATTAGGGGTGTCTTACTAATTGCCTATCATTTCTACCTGTTGTCTATTCCATTTGCACAACCGCATGTGAAATCTATTGTCAATCAGTGTTGCTTCCTAAGTGGACAGTTTGATTTCACAGAAATGTGATTGACTTGGAGTTACATTGTGTTGTTTAAGTGTTCCCTTAATTTTTTTGAGCAGTGTATGTTCCGTGATTGAGGAGTTTGCCAAGTCAGTCACCGGCTTCATTAACAAGTGCATCCACGACGTCATCATCACCACATTGACCGTATGTACATATCCCAACCAGAAATCAGGTATTACGGGCAACATTTGCTTTCAAGGAGCAGTACACCAATCCGGACACTTATAAGAAATCCTGCTATGCCCTCTGATGAACCATCAAACAGGCAAAGTACGACTAAGATCGAACTTACTACACTGGTTCTAACACTCATCGGATGTGGCAGGGCTTGCAAACTATCACGGATTAACAAAGGAAATCCAGACGCGAGTTCCCCAGTGAGGTGAGCCTATCAGACGAGCTCATCGTAGCCGATATGAGTAAGGCCTTTAAACAGGTTAACATTCACAAGGCCACAGTGCCAAACATATTACCAGTCTGCGTACTCCGAGCATGCGCTGACCAGCTGGCAAGTGTCTTCACTGACATTTTCAACCTCTGCTTGACCCAGTCTATAATGCCTACATTTAAAGCAGACCAACAAAGTCTCTGTGCCCAAGAACGCCAAGGTGACCTGTCTAAATTACTATCTCCTCGTAGAACTCACATCGGTAGTGATGACCTCCAAGGTCATTTCTAAGGTTGGTCATGGTTCACATCAACACCATTATTCCAGACACCCTGGACCCACTCCAGTTCGCATACCACCCCAACAGATCCACAGATGACACAATCTCTATTGCACTCCACACTGCCCTTTCCCACCTGGACAAAAGGAACACCTATGTGAGAATGCAGTTCATTGACTACAGCTCAGCGTTCAACATCATTTGTGTGCCCTCCAAGGTCATCACTAAGCTAAGTACCCTAGGATTATACACCTCACTCTGCTACTGGATGCTGGACTTCCTGATGGGCCACAACACATCTGCCACGCTGACCCTCAACACGGGGGCCCCTCAGGGGTGCATGCTTTGCCCCTTCCTCTGTACTCCCCGTTCACCCACGACTCTAACACCATTATTAAGTTTGCCGACGACGCAATGGTGATGGGCCTGATCGACGACGATGAGACCGCATATAGCAGTGGTATTCAAACAGGGAGGAAATTTTACGAACTGACTTGGTGGAAAGGTGACCTCCTATGACGGTGCCACAATGAAAGTCACTGAGCTCTTGAGTAAGGCCGTTCTACTGCCAATGTTTGTCTATGGAGATTGCATGGTGGTGTGCTCTATTTTTATTCACCTGTCAGCAAAGAGTGTGGCTGAAATAGTCCAATCCACTAATTTTAAGCGGTGTCTCATATTTTTGTATATAGCCAGGTTATCGTTACTAATTGTGTATTTATTACTTTTATTACGCATTTTTGCTTTTGTATTTCTTCCTCTTTGTTGGGAAGGGCCCATAAGTAATCATTCACTGGTAGTCTACACCTGTTTACGAAGCATGGTATGAATAAAATTTGATTTGACATGGAGAACTAATACTGTTTTGTTTTTGGTTTGGGATTGGCGTGTGGTGGTGGTGGAGTCTGTGGCTTTAGATTTTTTTTTGGTGGGGAGGGGGATTCCTCGTGTCTTACTCAATTGTAAGAAGAAGTGTGGTCCAAATCAGATGTTAGGTACTATTTATTAAATATTATGTGGATCCTATAAATTTATAGGACTCTTTTGGGTGCAATCAATTAGCTTAATTGATCAGCTATATGTTGCAGTAATGTTAATGTTGTGTTTTCAACTACAGAAACATTTTCAGAACAATCTGAGATGGTGGGTGTCATGGCTTGGTGATATGACATGGAACGAATCCAATGCAAGATGAAGGCTGAAGAGTGACCAATCAGAAAGATCCGTTGGTCAAAACAACATTTCAGACCTTTAGCAAGAGTTACCTGCTTATTTATCTGTCTTGTTGCTGTGTACACGTTTTCACGCAATAAATCTGTGTGATGAATTTTAGTTTCATACGCTGTAAATGTAAGGAGGGATAGAAATAGGAATTTCTAATAGGAATGGAGGAGTACGGACTGTGCTTTCACAGAGCAGCATTTATTTTATTCAAGGCTCTGAAAGGATTGCCTACAGTATGAATGACCTTCAGAGTTGTTTTGCATACGATTGCATTTCATTTTAATCAAGCTCTTCAAATCAGACCTGTGTATTCTTTAAGGCCCTTCTATTCGTGCACCGATTAAATATTCCTGTGCAATGTATTTTTATGGACGGTTTCTAATGCAGACAGCTCTCTGGAGTGGTACCCCCTTGATTATAATGCAAATTTCTCACATTAAGAAATTGTCTTTAGTTTTAAGGTTATGCTGGGTTGTATGCTTCAAGATAATTACTCGCTATTTCTACAACACTCCAAAACAGAAATGATACCCAACATCTCAAGACTAAAAGACCAATGAGGCATATTGGTTGAAATGAGAGTTCTTTTGTTCCTAATTTGCATACTGTGTGTGTGTGTGTTGTAGAGCACATTATTAGTTCTAGGTGTCCATATTGCTGGAGTTAATTTAGGATTTAGCCGAGGCAACATGTTAAGATGAAGACTAGACCAATTTCTAAAATGCGAAAAAGCAGCTTGAAAGACAATTTTGTAATAACCAACATGCATTCTTTGTATTCCCGTCAGTGAAAGGTCTAAGTGATTTGTTTTCCTCTTAACTAATACAGTCGGTTAGATTTTGATGGGCATACAGTGAAGCTATTTTATTTATTGTGAATAATTTTCTTTCACAATTATGCTTTAGTGAAAAGGAATGAGTGTGTGTGCTTCCAGGGTTAATTTCAGGAAGATGTGCTCCTGGTAATTAGAAGTCGATTCACAAAATTGATTAGATTATGCTAATCACGGGCGATTTAATATATTTTAAAATGGAGAGCAGAAATGACAATGCGGCCGCCTTCTGAGACCGTTTTCCTCGGCTGTGTACCTTGAGATGTCACTGTGTGTTTCCCACATGACTGGCTTAAAGATGGCCGTGTCTGTCAGCTCACCAACAAGACCCAGCGTTGAGAGGAGAACCGGTTGCACCATGTGGCTTCTCAATCTTAATTCCACGATTGGAACTTACTTTTTTTTTCTCCTCCCTCATTTTCAGATATGTTTTGATATCTTAATTTTGTTTTGTTTTGATCAACTTTTCAAAAATCAATTTCTCCCTTAACTTCCCTCCAGTGAGGTTATTGGCTTGCTTAGCTTCTTGAAATAATTTATTTTTGGTGTGTAGTGTGAAAAGCTATATCCTTCCCCATGCGGAGATAGTGCTGTGAAGGCCAGATAGCCAGAGGTTGATTGACAGATTTAAGGTGAATGGCTGGTGTGCTGCAGATGAGTGGGTGGGGGGGGGGTGGTGTTGTCGTCGTGTGCAGTGACCAGCCATGGTTCCTTTCTTTCCTTTGTGCTGAGGCACGGACCATGGCTCTACTCTGCTCTGCTCTGCTGCAGGCTCACTGAGTGCCTCCATGTCTTACACCCACAGCACTCTACATACAGCCCTCATGTCTGACATCCCTGGAACAACTCTCTATCTCTGGTTCACCTTTTTTTAAGCCCCGCTTGTCATTCCTGACAGTTTCAACCAGGATTCATCCTTGATAATGTAGCAGCCTTGGCATTGTAGGACACAGGAAGTTAAACAAAATCAAGGCCTCAGTTTACACCAGTTAGCTGCTCCTGTATGGTTGGATGTTGTGTTAGAGGTGGGCTTGGGTGAGTCGCTGTCTCCCTGAGCGTTGCACTCCCTGTTGGGCTAGAAGAATGTGGCAGGAGATCGTTGGCCTCTCCTTGTCCCGGCTGTGTTGCTGCTGCCCATGTTATCTTAATAATGCAATGTCCTATCTGGAATTTCTAAGGCCTCTTCAGCTTCAATGTGGGACAAAAATTTGAATTGCTAATCCCGTGTTTCCCCACACCATTCTGATTTGGTGAAGTAAGGAGCCGGTTTATACTTTTCCAAAAGAAACCTGAGGGGAAGGCTAAATGTTATGCTGTTGCGCATGTCCTGTATGTTTTCTCTGTGCAATGAAAAATGCATTACCTGACGTGGGACTTTTTTCATCTAAGGTTGTGTAGACTGGGAGACAACACTTTTGCGCTCTGTTTTTTGTTGTTGTAATACGCCTTGTAAGGTTCCGACAGAGCCCAGTCAGATTTACACACGTTAGCATCGAGGTGAACCGTATGCGGCACTTCAGTGGGTCGAGTGTGCAGTATTTCTAATGCCCATCCTCTACCAGTGGACATATATGGATGGTGTGTGTCTGACAAATGCTCTGTCAGGGACGCCGTGCTCTGGATACATTTTTTTTTTTTGCTTCATCGGGCTTCACTGCAGCCCACACCCTGGTTTGTTTCACAAATGGCACACTATTCCATTTTTAGTGCACTACTTTTGACCAGGGAATCCTATAGGGTTCTGGTCAAAAGTAGTGCACTATATAGGAAATGGGGTTTGGGACTCTGCCCCCTTGTATATAGTGCTGCGGATATTTGATTTATGCTCTGGGCTTCCTCTGAGGGGACCCCTCTGCAGGAATGAGAAAGCCATCATAGTGTTGTTTACCTTGATCCTGGTTCGCCTTTTTTCGCTCAGCCTCAGCATCTGACAGGGTCAGAGAAATGGGATGAAACTGTGTATGCCCCTGTCATTCCCTCTATACATAAATAGCGTGGAGACCATGTTGTTTATTTGGTCGTACCGGACCATGAAGGTCAGTGATATTGTGGCGTCTTGCCCTAAAGCCTTGCTTGAGCTTCTTGGACTTTGGGTCCCATTGTCTCTGGCAGTGGTACGCTATTGTTAGCCAGTAAAATTAGAAGCGCGTGACCAGAGACATGACCACACAACCTGAGGACCTATGCTATTGCCAACTGCTGACATACCAGTACAACTAGGGCCTAGTTCAAGAGTGTTACCTAAGATATTTATAACTAACCCAAGATAGACCACAGCCTGTCGTTTCCAGTAGGAGCAAATTAATCGTAGGTGGGCAGAGCCGAGCACAAGCTAGTGAGATCCTTTTGGCGTGTTCTAGCATTTATCTGCATATTTCCATTAGGGAACGCCAACACTGTAAAGTACGCGCGTGCGATAACAAAATTCGCAATTTTATTAAATGGTAAATTCTACAAAACACAATTCACTCAGTTTGTTACAAATTCTAGTTTTGGAAACAGAACTGTATGGAGGTCAAATATTGAGAAAATTAGCTAAATGTCGGCCAAAATCCATCGCGCTCCATATTCTCCCAATGCTGGCCACTGAGCTTCCTCTCATCACCATATTTGGTAGTGAGTGGAAACGCCAACAGGATGCTTTACATTTATACATCCGGTGAAATACTTAGGTCATCTGTGGTGTTACATTGCAACAAAAAACCATGGCTACCACTTAATTGCAAATAATTTTGATAAGATGTCTTGATTTGTTTATATACAGTGCATTCGGAAAGTCTTCAGACCCCTGGACTTTTTCCACAAACAGCCTTATTCTGTCTTTTCCCTCAATCTACACACAATACCCCATAATGACAAAGCAAAAACTGTTTATTTTTTTTTGAAATGTTTGCAAATGTTTAAAAAAAAGGAAAAAAAAGGGTGTTGAAACACCTCTGGCAGCGATTACAGCCTCGAGTCTTCATGGGTATGACACTACAAGCTTGGCACACCTGTATTTGGGGAGTTTCTCCCATTTTTCTTTGTAGATCCTCTCAATCATTGTCAAGTTGAATGGGGAGCGTCGCTGCACAGCTATTTTCGGGTCTCCAGAGATGTTTGATCAGGTTCAAGTCCGGGCTCTGGCTGGGCCACTCAAGGACATTCAGAGACTTGTCCCGAAGCCACTCCTGCGTTGTGTTTGCTGTGTGCCTAGGTTTGTTGTCCTGTTGGAAGGTGAACCTTTACCCCAGTGTGAGGTCTTGAGCGCTCTGGAGCAGGTTTTCATCTCCCTTGACTTTGCTCCGTTCATCTTTCTCTTGATCCTGACTAGTCTTCCAGTCCCTGCCGCTGAAAAACATCCCCACAGTATGATGCTGCCACCACCATGCTTCACTGTAGGGGTGTTGCCAGTTTTCCTCCAGATCTTGCTTTCATCAGACCAGAGAATCTTGTTTCTTTTAGGTGCTTTTTTTGACAGCCCACTTGGAATTTGCCAATGTGCCTTTTACTGAGGAGTGGCTTCCGTCTGGCCACTCTACCACAAAGGCCTGATTGGTGGAGTGCTGCAGAAATGGCTGTCCTTCTGGAAGGTTTTCCCATGTCCACAGAGGAACTCTGGAGCTTTGTCAGAGTGCCCATCGGGTTCTTGGTCACCTCCCTGACCAAGATTCTTCTTCCCCGATTGCTCAGTTTGGCCGGGTGGCCCGCTTAAGGAAGAGTCTTGGTGGTTCCAAACTTCATCCATTTAAGAATGATGGAGGCCACTGTATTCTTGGGGACCTTCAGTGCTGCAGACATTTTTTGGTACCTTTCCACAGATGTCTGCCTCGACACAATCCTGTCTCGGAGCTCTGTGGACAAATCCTTCGACCTCATGGCTTGGGTTTTGCTCTGACATGCACTGTCAACTGTGGGACCTTATATAGACGGGTGTGTGCCTTTTTCAAATCATGTTCAATCATTTGAATTTACTACAGGTGGACTCTAAGTTGTAGAAACATCTCAAGGATTGGTCAATGGAAACAAGATACACTTGAGCTTAATGTTGAGTCTCAATCCACATAGTCTGAATACTTATGTAAGTAACGTATTTCTGTTTATTTTATTTTATACATTTGCAAAAATGTCAACCTGGTTTTTGCTTTGTTATGGAGTATTTTGTGTCGATTGATGATACATTTGTTTTTATTTAATCGATTTTAGAATAAGGCTGTAACAAAATGTGGAAAAAAGGAAGGGTTCTGAATATTTTCCAAATGCACTGTAGGTCCAAGTTTTCATCAACTAGGCCTAGTTAAGAAGTAGTTCATCAAAAGGCTGTCTGGTTTATCTAATGAGAGACAGCCAATGAAGATGTATTTCCTGTATATTACAGTAGAACGAGCAGAGTGGGAAATGCCCATGGGTCAGGGTTGTTTTATTCAGTGGTGCAGAATGGATAACCTTTGCACTGGCAGCCTAGGCTCATGTTTAATTTGTAGCCGTCCCCTCTTCTGTAAGGTGATTGCATTCTATTTATATTCAAACTCTCTCTCTTGTTGACATGCAAATACACCCTCTCCCATAATATTACAGAGATTTTAAATGCTGAATTTATTTCTGAGTGTGAGTTGTGGTCCAAATGTGTTAACGCCTTTTGCTTTGTGTGGATCATTTCAGTTACAAGTTAAAGCTATATGCAAATGAGGTTTTCCTGAGTCACATTGCGTTTGTATCTCCCACGTTAACACTTGTTTGGAACCGATAAATATTATTTTAGCAAGGGAAACTGTGAAGGCCACACAAAGTAAATAGGTGTTCTTTGTGTAATTGCTAGTAGTATTTTTTTTTTATTGCCATTCTTATGACTTGAATGTTTCATATTTTGGGCTGATGTAATAAATATTGCTTTTGAAACTTCATAGTCCACACTAAAATCAGATTATTATAAAAACATTTTTTACAAAGAAATAGGCCTAGGGTCTGTCTTTTTGTTCCTTAAAATCACGTTTGGGAGAATTACAAATTGTCAATAGTATTTAGATTTGCATCTCCCATTTTTAGGAAAAGCAGCCCAAGAAATATGTTTACTGGTATGTTTACGTCACAAAATGTGTGAGGCCTTGCTGTAGCCCGAAGCATTTTCCTCAGGCCCTGTATAGATTTGAGTAGCATCTTGGGTGACAATGGAGCATTAGGCTGCGCATGCAGATACTTTTAGAGGTCCTCATTTTTCCAGGCTGAAAACAGAAGCAGTTAGCTTTTTGTCTTGCCTCTCACATGCGTGTCATCTGCATTATGTATATCATGACTGGAAAAGGCTCCATCAAATCAGAGACCACTGATGGAGGTCTGCTGTCTCCTATTTTCTCTCTCTCTCCTGTCGTTTTTACCTCCCTTGTCCTCACTCACTCACTCACTCACTCACTCACTCACTCACTCACTCACTCACTCACTCACTCACTCACTCACTCACTCACTCACTCACTCACTCACTCACTCACTCACTCACTCACTCACTTCATCTCCCCTCTGCCTTCTCCCTGTGTGTGACTCCCTGCACCTCTTTTTTCTCTTTTTGTGAATATGTAGATAGGCTACACAAAGTATTCTAACTAGATTTGAATTAAATACAGTTATTGTATTGAAACACATTCTGTACTGGAATATACAATGCTTTTGGTCACATACACATATTTAGCAGATGTTGTTGTGGGTGTAGCGAAATGCTTGTGCTCCTAGCTCCAACAGTGTAGTAATATCGAACGAGACACAACAATACACACATGTAAAAGAATGGAATTAAGAAATCTATTATTAGGATGAGCAACGAGCATTGGCTAAAATACAGTAGCATATAATGCAGTATATACATATGAGACGAGTAAAGCAGTATGTAAACATTATTAAAGTGGCCAGTGATGCTATGATTATAGGGCAGCAGCCTCTAAGGTGCAGGGTTGAGTAACCGGGTGGTAGCCGGTTAGTGATGACTCCATTTCACAGGATGACTCCGTTTCGCAGAATGTATCAGCACCATTTCCCACTTTTTGATTCAACAGAAATTTAACAATAACACTATTGCACCGTGGCCCTCATATTTCCTCTTCTCCCTTATTAGCAACAGATCATCATTGTGATGTAGCCTGCGGGGGGAAAACAGTTGCGCAAATGTTTTAGGAGTAAACGAGAGGAGAGAGATGGGAATGTATGTTATGTACAGTAATAACACTGTGATTATCTCTAACCAGCATTGGCTGGCCAGTTGCCATACCCTTCTCTCCATGTTTTTGGGAAGTGCACATTAAGAGGAACGTGCACATTAAGAGGAATCATTCCCATGAACAGTTTCTGTTGTAATGGACCTCTAAATATATCTAGTTAACAATTCATATGGAACTGCTGTAATGAGTTACCATTCTGGAAGGTAACATTGAATTATTATCCTGGTATAAGCAAAACCTGAAGGTTACTTAAAGCTAGATTCAGGGGGATATTTTGAGTATGCTTAAGAAGCAGTGCCGTTGTCTAAATCCACTATAACACTGCAAACATTTGGTTTGGCATCTTAGTTAATCGTTTTGAAAGAAACGCTGTAGTATTGGGATTAGTACGGTCTTGTTTGACTTTGGTGCCAGCGCCTAGGCTATTGGTGCTGTTGAAATGGGGCCCCTTCCTAAGTGGTTTTGTAGGTACCAACATACTTATTACTTAGTCTCGTGTCAGCCTCCATCAAAGGCTAGCAACGGATTGACGGATTAATGAAGTACCCTGCCTTTCTCTCTCTCTCCCCTTCTCTCCTCTCTTCTTCTACTTCTCTCTCTTCTTCCCCCTCTATAATTAAAATGTGCAGGGTTCCATATTTTATGGCTAATGTCTGGTGTTGACGTGGCCAGGAAAGGCTGCAGGCCCAGGAATGTGTTGTGTGATGGATACCAGTTTGTATGGAACATGTGGGATTCCTGTTTGCAGGCCCCCGCGTTCCCTACGTTCCGCCCCTGGATCACTCCAAATGGAAATGATCTGCCTCCACTAGCTCTGTCGCGCTCAGAACCCGCACTAGCTCGCTAAAGCCGCCGCGAAGGACAAATGCATTTCTTCAAACATTTGTCACACTGAACTTCCACATCATTCATCAGAGTTCATTTGCCTCCCAAACTACCCCCTCCCCCCTCCGTCTTTGTTCACGGTAAGCATTCGATATGCGTTTTCGGCAGTCGACACGAACAGAATTACTTTTTGGCGTGAAGGTCTCCTCTCCTAAAAGATGTATGCTCCCGGAGGAATGATGAAGACCAAACGCCCTGCCTTTTGTGTTTTGTGGGTCGTTCTTAAGAAAGGGGGAAAAAATATATATATTATTTTCCCGGTGTTATGAACACAGATGGATCTGCCGTGTGGATTGAGATGATGCATGCCCTTGCATACGAGGTCAAAAATGTGATTACAGCTTGGGCTGTAAAGGACTAAATGTTATGTGGCCTAGCTGTGACAGACAGACAGCCAGCCAGTTCTGAGGAGGAGGTGTTTTGTTGTATCAGGGCAGCAGGGCTCGGGGATAGAGCGGTGTAATGTGTCACCCACCATGGCAATGCCAAAGTGGTCTGAAAGGCTGAGAGATGCTGTCCATTTTGAACGAACGTGAAACAAATGGGAGTTTTGTTGTACGGGGTTGTAGTTCTTTTCCCTTCTGAGTAGGGCTTGAAGGTCCTATAGTAAAAAAAACGTGTGTCAATATAGTGTATAGGCTATGTGCACTAAACTAGCTTACTGCATTTGGCTAACACTTTCATTCGTTTTAGGGAATTAACATTTGGACTTTTCTTATAAATAGTACTGTAATGCAACTTCCCTGTCCATTACAAACCGCATGTGGACCCCAGGAAGAGTACCTGCAGCTTTGGCTGTAGCTAATGGGGTTCCTAATAAAATACAGCAACAAAAAATAGCTTTTTATCTTTGAACAAAACCCAAGGAGCACATGGTTTCATTTGTCTGGCAGCACGTGGTACAAACTAGGGGCTTATTACAAACACACAGCCAGAGATGAATGGTTAAACCAGATTTGACTCCCTTGTGATAAAACATTGAGACGTTCCCTGTACAACATGTGCGGTGTGTTTCTATTATTTTTCTGCTTTACCAGGTCACATCCTCTCACGGCAACTCTGTCAGTCTATGACCTCCCTCACCAAAATACGAAGAGGCCTGTTTGATCATGATTGGAGGCCTTAGTTATTAGAGTTTGGGGGAGTGTGAGAGCGAGAGGGAGGGGGGCTCATTCTTTTCATCATAGCACACTGTCTCTCCAGCACTCTGTCAGATGTGTCCCAATCGAAAGTTTGTGTCCCAATCGAAAGCCGTGGCCGGGGCAGACTGAGCCCTTCATCACTGTCTAGGGAGGGAGGTAGTGGACGTCAAGGCCGGAAAGGATTGACCAACACACGCAGGCAGAATTGAGGTCTGTATGTCTCTCTGCCGTGCTGTTTGATGCTCAGTGGAGCCGTCCTGGCATTTCATCTGAACTACGAATGTTACCAGTGAACTACAGATGCATCCAGCCATGCTGACCTGAGCCACTTTCCAATTTCCCGACCAAACTCCTCTGTATCAACTAGCCACCACAGTGAGCCACTATGCTCGCAGGCAGATGCACAGAAGTATATACAAAATAAGACCCACAGATAATTCACTTCTGCTTGGTGAATTCGGAAGTGGATTGGGAGTGGGGTGGGGGTGAAAGTTTTTTTTTTTCTGGCTCTGTGATGTGCTGTTCAGGTCTGATTATCCTCTTCTGCCTTTTTAACAACCCCTTCCATCCATCGATCCCACTGTGCCACAAATCACGCAGTCTCAACAGTGGCCCAGCTATTTGTCCAGTGTAGCAGAAGCCCCGTTAATTGTGTTCAGTGGACACTGGTGATTTTTGTGTCGGTAAAAATAATCTACCAGTGTCACCAGGCAACCATGCAGAGCGCCAGGTTAAGACACTGCTCACGCTTCAAGAGATTGTTTTTGTCCCGAGTCAATGTTGGGGGCTACAGCTAATCATTACACCATTTAAGGTCATAGAGAATGAATGCCGTGTATCCACGGACCACGGCATATCACGTGAACTAGAGTGTTAGGCTTATTTCTCCATTTACTTATTGTTTCTGTCACTTATTTATTTACGTGTAAAGTAGGGATAAACATTGGTAGCCGGGATCCCAGGATCACTCTTCACATTTCCTTTTAAAAAATGTAATTACAAGACCTGGGAAATTACAACATTTTCCCCACCAATGTTACACTATTGAAATTCCACGAAATACACAACATATGCAGCAGCAGATTGGCAAGCAAAATGTATGGCACGTTATCCAAACAGGTTGTCGCATGGAAGCCTTTTGCTTACTTCACACAAAGTCGTCATAAAGTCCAAGCGCATGCATAATTGACACTGCCAGACTGCACATGAGACCTGAAATACGGTTGAGTTCTCCTCAGAACTGAAAATTATATCCAGGTCCGATCCAAGCCCGGTGAGCTGAAAGCCAGAGCCCAGGCCTGGTATGACATCACAGAAATTAAATGAGCCCGAACACACACACACAAAAGAAAAGTCAGATTTCTACAAAACAGTAGGCAAAATGGATTTAAACTGAAGTTGAGAACAACACAGTGGAGGTGGGCGGCAGCGGAGAGAAGAGATGAGGAAACAGCCATTGGGCCTAGAAAAAGCACAGAGAGGGGAACACTCACCTTAGTTATGATCAACTGATGATGAAAATATTGGAATGAAGAAGGCTAATGCACTTGAAGGCATGTATCAAATTCTTGCTTATACCAAAACTCCCAAAGTAATATGCAACAGTTACACGACACTGAACAAAAATATAAACGCAACATGCAACAATTTTAACGATTTTACTAAGTTACAGTTCATATAAGGAAATCAGTCAATTTAAATAAATGAATGGGGCCCTAATCTATGGATTTGACATAACTGGGCAGGGGCATGGGTGGGAGCCAGGCCCATCCAATGTGGAGCCAGGCCTAGCCAATCAGAATGAGTTTCCCCCCCAAAAATGGTCTTTATTACAGACAGAAATACTCCTCAGTTTTATCAGCTGTCCGTGTGGCTGGTCTCAGATGATCCCGCAGGTGAAGAAGCCGGATGTGGAGGTCCTGGGCTGGCGTGGTTTCACCTGGTCTTTGGTTGTGTGGCCGGTTGTTCGTACTGCCATATTCTTTAACCTTTCTAGCGCAGGCGTTCCGCTAGCGGAACCCCTCGACAACATTCCGCTGAAAAGGCAGTGTGCAAAATTCTAAAATATATTTTACACATTAACAAGTCCAATACAGCAAATGAAAGATAAAAACCTTGTTAATCTACCCATCGTGGCCGATTAAAAAAATAAAAAAAATAAAAAAAAATATATATATATATATATATATATATATATATATATATATATATATATAAATGAATGCTTTACAGCGAAAGCACAACATATGATTGTTAGGTCATAGCCAAGTAAAAAAAAACACCACAGCCAGTCACAAAAAGCCAGAAATATAGTTGAAATTAATCACTAACCCTTGATGATCTTCATCAGATGACACTCATAGGACATCATGTTACACAAGACATGTATGTTTTGTTCAATAATGTGCATATTTATATCCAAAAATCTGTTTACATTGGCGCCTTTCGTGCAGTAATGTTTTGATTCCAACATTGATAAAAGATACAACTGTTATTCACAAAATTAAAGATAGACTTCTCCTTTAATGCAACAGCTGTGTCAGTTTTCAAAAAAACTTTACGGTAAAAGCATCATCTGAGAACGGCGCTCAGAGCCCAATCCAGCCAGAGAAATATCCGCCATTTTGGAGTTAACAGAAGTTAGAAATGACACCATAAATATTTACTTACCTTTGATCTTCATCAGAAGGCACTCCCAGGACTCCCAGTTCGAAAATAAATGACTGATTTGTTTCATAAAGTCCATCATTTATGTCCAAATAGCCACTTGTTGTTAGCGTGTTCAGCCCACTAATTCATCTTCATGAGGCGCAAGTACTTCGTCCAGACAAAAACTCGAAAGGTTCCATTACAGGTCGTAGAAATAAGTCAAAGGATGTATGGAATCAATCGTTAGGATGTTTTTAACATAAAACATCAATAATGTTCCAACCGGAGAATTCCTATGTCTGAAGAAAAGCACTGAAATGAGAGGTAACTATGTCAGGAGCTGAGATATGAGTTCTGTTATACTCACAGACATCATTCAAACAGTTTTATAAACTTGAGTGTTTTCTATCCAATATTAATAATAATATGCATATATTAGCACCTGGGACAGAGTAGGAGGTAGTTCAATCTGGGCACGCTATTCATCAAAAAGTGAAAATGCTGCCCCCTATCCCAAAAAGGTTAAAGCGACTTTGGAGGTCGCTTATGGTAGAGAAATGAACATTCAATTATATGGCAACAAATCTGGTGGACATTCCTGTAGTCTTCATGCCAATTGCACGCTGTCTCAACTTGAAACATCTGTGACATTCTGTTGTGTGACAACTGCTAATTTTAGTGGCTTTTTATTGTCCCCAGCACAAGGCACACCTGTGTAATGATCATGCTATTTAATCATCTCGATATGCCACACCTGTCAGTTGGATGGGTTATCTTGGCAAAGGAGAAATGCTCACTAACTGTAATGTTATCAAATTTGTGCACAAAATTGGAGAGAAATAAACTTGTGTTTATGGAAAGTTTTATTTCAACTCATGAAACATAGGACCAACACTTTGCATGTTGCCTTTTATATTTTTTGTTCAATTTAAAGTAATAGTTGTGTGTGTGTGTGTGTGGTCACCCTCATGACCAGCATGGGGGGGGGACTCTAGGTAAATCAATCAATGTCGGCTCTTTGTTTTCACTGAATCTCAGTTTTTTGATATTTGGTAACAGTTAGACTGGGGAAATTGTTAGGTAAATTAAGGTGTGCGCTAATGATCGTCTTCATTCTAGTTTGCTCATATATTAGCTGATCAGAACGTTTTTATACAACTGTATTTTTCTCTTCATTCAGCTAATATATGAGCAAACTAGAATAAAGACGATCATTAGCAGCCTGTCCTACTCCCAACCAAAAATCTGTGATTTTTGTTTCACAGAATCTCTCTGAATGGTTAATTCATCTCTGGCTGGACAAGTGGAAGTGATATCCCATTTATGCGTTTGCTCATCAATCACTGATCAGGAACATTTAGGCTACATTATTGCATTATTTACCTATTGACTCACTCACATATCACACTTATAAAGCCATATATAGAGCGTAGGAAAATAGCCTATCGTACCAATCCCACTGAAACCCAAAATCCAGACTCTTGTCTCGCAAGAAGAATCCTAACTTTATTCTGTAATCCATAGGTTTGATTATCAAAGCACATGCCTATGCAGGTCAAAATACCGCTCTTAACATTCTCTGCCCTGTGTCCTACTGCTGCCCATATGGGAGCGTCAGTAGAGAATGTGTGATCAACAAACGGTATGAGAGTAGATATGGATATTTATTTTAACCGAGTTCGTACCCGTTAAGAGATCTTGATATTTAAACAATTTCCTCTCCATCTCCCCCGTTATTCATGAGCTGATCTGCTATCTGTATAATCAACTCGATTTTGCCAAATAGGAGATATTCTGTCATTCATTGGAGCATCTAGTGAGCTTAGCAACTTTGGTCACTTGTTTTTTGTTTGACTACCTTTTAGAGTTGTATGATTCGAAAATGCTATGGCCTATTTGGGGTGCATCCTGAGAGCGTTCTGTGTCCACATAGCCTAGGCATTCTGCTGAAATGCACTGAATGAATTGAGGTACATGACGCTTTGACTTTATAAACGGCCTGTTTCGCAATTCACAACCATGTCATTGGCGATCAAAGTTTACTGTCATTACTAAATATCAGTATGACTTGCTGTGGAAGCTTTACATGGGGGTGCAGCCAGACTGTAATGTGGAACAGCAACAATCTCATTTTGGAAGAACCCTGAGTAACCATATCTTGGGTTTTAAAGCATTAAATGGATTTATTTCCCGGCACTCTCTGAATAAACATGAATGATTCCCTTTATTGAAATTTGGTCGATTTTTGGGAAAATATGAATCCCTAGTGTGAAGTGACAGAGGTGTGACATACAGCAGGGCTGTAACTAGTGGAACAGGCAAGCTCGTCCCAAATGGCACCCTGTTCCCGATTATAGTGCACTACCCCTGACCAGGGCCCTGGTCAGAAGTAGTGCCCTACAAAGGGAATAGGGTGCCACTTGAGACGCACGCAGAGTGCATGGCGAGAGGCTAGTAGTATAGTGCGGTAGCATGCTGCAGCTCTAGCGGACTTTGAATGGGGTCAAGGCATTCTGTATTATACTCTAGATCTCTAGCAGCCCTGCGCCTTCCATTAGCTGGAGAAGACATCTTGTCCGTCGGCAGCCTGAATACTGCTGATCCATGCTGATGACTCTGTTGTGGGATTATCACTGTTTAGCATCAGCCATCTGTTATGCTGGGTTTGCGGATAATAAGACGGATGACACACACACACACACACACACACACACACACACACACACACACACACACACACACACACACACCGAACCGACACACACCGACCCGACACACACTGACCAACCTGGCTACAGGAGGACAAGGTTGACACACACACACACACACACAGTTGCAGGGAGCACATACATGGCATTTCCCACCGCAACCAACAGGCCTAATGAGCTCATGGCATTTCAGTGGTCAGTGGCATTTGGAGGTGTGTGGGGTTTTCATTAAGAAAAAGATGGGTCTGTTTTATAAGCACATCAAATTGTCTGAAGGAAGGGGCATATCTTGTTTGCGGCATGACCTGCACTCCAGGCAGGCAGGCAGCTGCATTGTGGGAAGGGTGATATCTGCAGAACGTGACTGATTTTAGGCAGATCCATTTCTCCTCTAAACCCTCTCTTGTACATTAGCATGGCTTCTATGGGATCTGCAGCCTGCTGTTAGGAATGCGTGCATTATGTGTGCTGCTACGTTTGGCATGCCGTCAGGGGCTCAAGATGAGTTGCACATGCACACTCCAAAGTCAAATTAATTTCCCAGGTGTTATATTCCAGGTGCTATAGGTTCTGTAGCACCTGGAATATCAGCGCCACTGTGCCATGCACGTTAATAACCTATAAAATCAAGCTGAACCCATTGCTAAGTTCTGATCATTAAGGCAGGATTGGCCTCTTAAGTCTAGAAAATGCTTGATTTTTAATTTTTGTAATTATCGTCTTTGCCATCGTCTCATTCATGTTTCGTTTTCAATTTCCTCAAATGTACGTTTAGTGAGTAATGGTGTTTGAGCGATTGTTTTAAAGGGAACATTTTTCTGAATATTTCTGTAGACAGTTTTTCTGTTATAGACGGAGAGGCGCCCCAGAGAGACACGTCCGTTGTCTTGTGCAGCAGAAATGAATTGCCCAAGAGGAAATCATTTCTGCAACATTTCACAATAGAATAGAGAAGTGGGCAGACATCAAGGAAAGATTAAAGTGTGTGTGTGTGTGTGTGTGTGTGTGTGTGTGTGTGTGTGTGTGTGTGTGTGTGTGTGTGTGTGTGTGTGTGTGTGTGTGTGTGTGTGTGTGTGTGTGAGAGACATGTGAGTCAGACTGGACTTCCATTTAAATCTAATCTTAGTATCTAATGTAGGATCATTTCATATTTGATTTGGGTTATTTAGCCTACCATATATTAAATCTAGGCTATATTTGTTGGTTTGTTCAATCTTCATGCAATTGAGAATAAATGATCCTCCCGTAAAGAATAGGCTAGATTGTTTCTTTATGATGATAGCTTGTTAAAGAGTACTGTTGTAATTATTAAGTATAAATTAGAAGGGTTTTGATTCAACTATGGACACCTATACACACACACACACACACACACACACACACACACACACACACACACACACACACACACACACACACACACACACACACACACACACACACACACACACACTGCAGCATGGCCTTTCAGTGGTGCACGGCTGCAGCTTTCATGTCATTTGCGTCGTCTCGTAAGTGTTGTCGGTGGGCGAGGAGGGACGTTACTTAATATTCAGCGGATAGCTTTGTCTCCCAGATGTAATCACCAGCAGGCCTAGCTGCCTCCGCTGCAGAGGACAGTCGCCGGGGAGATTTAGAAATAGTTTATGTCTAATGATACAATAACAAAGATGCCAGGGCTGTTAAACACTTGTTAAAGCGGCTTTTCGGATGTGGTCTTTTGTGAAACACAACAAAGGGAAGTAGCATAAATCATGGAAAAGCTGGGAGGTTTAGGGGTTGATGAAATCACGAGAATACTAAAGAATCAGCCTGTCTGTGTCTTCATTTGGATGATGGGCAGAGCTACTGTGGTCTGTGTCAACAGAGAGATGGCTTAGTGATAGCTTTCTGCAAATCTACCAATCGAGTCACCATTAGTGTTTTAACTGTACATTTAAGAGGAACATTGCTGCATTGTAAGCTGGGAATGATTTCAATGATTCCTGTGAAAACTGTCCACGTTAAAGTGCTAATATTCTCATTAGCAACGCAAGTCTTGAGTGGCACCAGTTTTACATCTTATATAAAACACTCCTGTATACCCAAGAGGGTCTTTTGTCTGTCTCTGTGTGTGTGTGTCCATAATATGTGATCAAATACCTCTCCTTACTTTCCCTGTTGCCTCCGTGAAAGCTCTCTGTGAGATTCTCTGGCCAGTGGCCTTAACTAACCGGAGATATTGTTGAGGGGGTAATTAACATGTGAGAGGGGGTGAGGCTCAGTGGGGGGGGGGGTCGGGTTTTTTCCACCTCTTTTCTTCCCCTGCCTTTTGTAGGTGTGTTGATTGGATTGTGTTTGACAGATATGGAGTCTGGAGAGCGGCTGGCCTCCCCATCGTCAGCCCCGTCCTCCCTGCATATCACTACGTCCGCGGTCTCCTCCGTCGGCTCCTCACCTGCCTCAGCCAAGACACCCTCCTCCAAGTGCAGCGTCACCCCCAGCCACACCGCTCTGGGCTCCCCTCTCACCACCTGTGGTACGTAAACACACACACACACACACACACACACACACACACACACACACACACACACACACACACACACACACACACACACACACACACACACACACACACACACTGATGCACAGATCAATCACGTTACATGCGAATACATGGGCTATATAACAAGAAAAGAGCATTCTTGAGTGTTAATTATGAGGGTTCAGTAAGATGAAGAAAGCACCGTCTTCTCACACTTTATTTCCTGACGGTTTGTGGAGAAATTAAAAAGCTTTAGCATTAATCGACACCAGCAATGAAAAGTCCTCTGTGTAAGACGTCGCACACCCGCTCTGATGTTTCTTGACAACCTTTAGCACCAGTTTAGCCCGTTGTGATTTGACAGGTCTGTCAGCCAAATAGAGTGCTGTGGCCTCCGCTGCCTCAAACATCCTCTGTTTTTCTCTGAATAATAATTGTGTCCGACGCTATTGTGGCGAGCAGCGGTGATGCATAAACTGTCCGATTACCCTGACCAGAAAATAATATGCACATTTATCAACTGTGATTTGTGGTTTTTCTCCCTATTCTTTCATAAGAAATACAAAATAATATTAATTAATGCTGTTACAATAAAAAGAAGCCATTAGACATTTTGCTCGTACATTATACATTTTTATCCCCCTACACACCAACCAAACACGCTCAGATTTCTCCAGATAAGATATTTTGGACAGAGAGCTGGAATTAAATGCAGAAAGCACAGCACCACTGAAGTCACATAGCGGTTATGAGAATAAAACACATTTGGTTATTTTAAGAGATTTCTCATCCCCGCTGGTGGAAAGCAAAGATAAAGGTAAAGATATTACATCTCCTGTGTTGGTTACGCTCTATCTAAGTGATTTAATTACACTTGCATGCTTTACTTGTGGTATTAATTCATGAAATTATACTTGTCTCACGCAGTACTTTTCATGTTTGCGAAAGCACTTTATAAGGCAATTTTCAGATACTAATTCTCAATCGGTTTTGGATATCACTAAACTTTTTTGGTTGAAATGGGGGGAAAAAACGTTAATTTCACAGTGCTTTGAATCGATTATGGATTGGAAAATTTTCTTTAAGCCCATACATTGTTCAACCGAAAGGACTTGATTGAAATCTGAAATGAAAAGTGCTCATTTTTATATGGAAGTGAAATGGATGATAAGATAAGTAATTGATAGATCTTTTGCTGTCACAGATGCAATTAAAAAGTAAACGTTGGTTGATTTGAACTGACAAGCATGAAACTCCATATTTTATGCAGATAATCTAGACCTGACATTATCCTTTTATAGTTACCATTTACAGCATAACACACTTATTTGCATTCTTGTATAAAAAGTGTTTGGTTTGTGTATTTTAAATTTTTTTTTTTTTTTTTTTTTTAAATTGAAAATGGGAAAGCTGAAATCAAATGGGAAGGCTGTAAATTGTAAGCAAGCTGCTTGGAAGAGCTAGTGCACAGGGTGGGTTTATAGACCAGTCACAAACCCAGACCATAAATGTTCCTTATAAACATATTATATAAATTGACTTGAAATTAGATTGTAGAATGAAAGTTGACAATTTTCATTTATTTGGGGGATTTAGTAATTTTATGAGGAAATGTGTTCAGTCATCTTTTTGAATTATGCCAATCACCTGGCTGGCACATGGCCTGTTAGAACAGCAGGTGCAAGCTTCTATGCACGCCTATGCTGCTAATTGAGTTTCCATTTAAATATGGTCCTTCAGTACTCTAGTCTATCTGACTGTGAGAGAGGACAACATGCAGGGCTTGTCTTGCCAACACGGACATAGACTGTTGGGAATATTTAAATAATTAAATTGTTTTATTTACCTAGGCCAGTCCACTCAATCTCTTGTGGACCGACTACCTAAATATAACTAGTACTGTAGATATGTCGGCATGCTATAGGATGCATGAGATAACGAGCAATATTAGTTCCGGGACATGGGGTTTTGTCACTGGTTAGTTTGACTTATCAGGATTGGGTGAAGGTGTTGCTTAAACTGCTTCGCTTCCACAGATGAGGATAGCAACACTGAACTATGCATGAGTGCACTAGCTGTTCCAGACTACTGTGAGATCGCTCTCTCTGTAGCCGATGTGAGTAAGACCTTTAACATTCACAAGGCCGCAGGGCCAGATGGATTAACAGGATGCTTACTCAGAGCATGAGCTGGCAAGTGTTTTCACATCATGACCCAGTCTGTAATACCTACAGTACATGTTTCAAGCAGACCACCATAGCACTGTGCCCAAGAACGCCAATGTAACCTGTTTAAATGTCTGTCGCCCCATAGCACTCGCATCTGTAGCCATGAAATGCTTTAAAAGGCTGGTCACATCCTAGATACTCTGGGCCCACTCCAATTTGCATACCGCCCTGACAGATCCACAGATGACACAATCTCTATTGCACTCCACACTGCCCTTTCCCACCAGGACAAAAGGAACACCTATGTTAGAATGCTGTTCATTGACAACAGCTCAGCATTCAACACCATTGTGCCCTCCAAGCTCATCACTAAGCTAAGGACCCCGTGATTATACACCTCTTTCTACAACAGGATCCTGGACTTCCTGATGGGCCGCCCCAGGTGTTGAGGGTAAGTAAAAACACATCCTCCACGCTGACCCTCAACATGGGGGCCCCTCAGGGGTGCGTGCTTAGTCTCCTCCTGTACTCCCTGTTCACCCATGACGGAGTGGCCACGCACGACTCCAACACCATGATTAAGTTTGCAGACGACAACGGTGGTAGGCCTGATCACTGACGTGATGAAACAGCCTACAGAGAGGTCAGAGATCTGGCAGTGTGTTGCCAGGACAACAACCTCTCCCTCAACATCAGCAAGACAAAGGAGCCGATCGTGGACTACAGGAAACTGAGTGCCGAGCACATCCCTATCCTCATCGACCGGGCTGTTGTGGAACTAGTCGAGGGATTCAAGTTCCTCGGTGTCCATATCACTAAGGAACTATCATGGTCCACATCACTAAGGAACTATCATGGTCCACACACATCAACACAGTCGTGAAGAAGGAACAATAATGCCTGTTTCCCCTCGAGGCTGAAAATATTTGGCCACTCAGATCCTCAAAGTCCTACAGCTGCACCATTGAAAGCATCTTGACCGGCTGCATCACCGCTTGGTATGGGAACTGTTTGGCGTCCGACCGCAAGAAATTACAGAGGGTAGTGTGTACGGCCGAGTAAATCACTGGGGCCGAGCTCCCTGCCATCCAGGACCTCTATACCTGGGGCGTCAGAGGAAGGCCCTACAAATTGTCAGACTCCAGCCACCGAAGTCACAAACTTCTCTCGGCTACCGCACGGCAAGCAGTATGGATGCACCACAGTCTGGAACCAACAGGACCCTGAACAGCTTCTACCTCCAAGCTATAAGATTGCTTTGGCGAGGGTTGACGCCTTCGCCAAACAGATCTCAATTTCTACCCCCCCCCAAACCAAATTGAGCGACCGACGAAATTACACAAGGTTTTTAGTTCTGGGTTAACCAAGATTATCCACTCAGTAACAATTGCCACTGATTTCCCAGGAGTCCTGGGAAGTAGTGATCAGAGAGAAACAATGGTTGTGTCTATATACCCATACTAGTGTACTACATACTTAAACTGCATACTCATTTCAGCATTTGAGCTACAAGAATTCATTTGTCTTTTCAAACTCACGTGTTTGACAACAGCTGATAATCAAATTGACTCGATGTACCAAAACGAACGAATGGGGAATTCGACACCAATTCAGATGATGCATTGAGTACTATTTTTGTTATTTCACATACAAGGGATATAATTACTGTTTGGGTAACCTTATTATTTACTATTATGTATTTTTTAGCTTGAATATTTTTTTCACCCTTTATGCAATGCGCAGTGCAGAGAACACCGGAAGAATTATCATGGAATTACCACAGTGAATTATTGTAAAGTTTGTTTGTGTCATTTAATCCCATAAGGGATGGGTTGCCAATTGTCGATTTGACACGAAAATAACAAGAAAATCATTCATACTATAAAACATAATTTGTTGGCATACAATTTAGTACGCTAGTATGGTATTCGGACACGGCCCTCCCTGGTTCGAATCCAGGCTTGTATCACATCCGGCCGTGATTGGGAGTCCCATAGGGCGGCGCACAATTGGCCCAGCGTCACCTGGGTTTGGCCGGGGTAGGCCGTCATTGTAAATAAGAATATGTTCTTAACTTACTTGCCTAGTTAAATAAAAATTAAATTCCTTCTAAACCGCACACTTCCTCCAGGACTGTGGCGCAGAATAAATTCCAAGCTGCGCAGATACACGAGATTATACTTCACAGAATTCGTCCCATTAGTTTTTAAATCAACATTATATCAGCCCCTTTTCAATGCAACAAAACCGATCTAACTTTGTAAGATTGAGTCTGTGATTTTGTTGTAGCCAGAATGCAACGGAGTAGAATTCTATTGGAGCGGTCATTCAATCACCCTCGAGTGAATCCGCTTTTCAGATCAGTTCAGCTCAGTGCGCAGTTAGCGAGTTATTAGCCCAGTTATAGATAAGTATAGTTCAGCAATGGGGAGTTACTGCTTCCGACAAGAGCTGTCTTTGAAATGCCAGTCAGCTAATTGTCTTAATTAAAGGGGCAGTGTTGTATTTTGAGAGCGGCTTGAATATGCAAATAAATCAAATTAAAAACAAAATATTTGTCACATGCACGAATACAACAGGTGTAGACATTACAGTAAAATGCTTAATTACAAGCCCTTAACCAACAAAAAAGAAATTAAAGTAACAAATAATTAAAGAGCAGCAGTAAAATAACAATATCGAGGCTTTTTACAGGGTGTACCGGTGCGGGGGCACGGTTAGTGAAGGTAATTGAGGTAATATGTACATGTAGGTAGAGGTAAAGTGACTATGCATAGATAACAGAGAGTAGCAGCAGCGTAAACGGGGGGGGGGGGGGGGGTAATGCAAATAGTCCAGGTAGCCATTTGATTAGATGTTCAGGAGTCTTTTGGCTTGAGGGTAGAAGCTGTTTAGAAGCCTCTTGGACATAAACTTAGCGCTCCGGTACCACTTGCCGTGCGGTAGCAGAGAGAACAGTCTATGACTAGGGTGGCTGTAGTCTTTTGACAAATAAGCCAGTACGCAGAGCGGTAGCCTACATGGTCTAATTCTCTGTATGGTAGTAATAATAATGCATTTTATTTTGTAAAGTGCTTTCTTGCATCATACAAGATAATACAATGTTATTTACAGTAAACTAGCCCATGGTGTTACAGACCAAGTACCAAATCATTCATTAATGTTTAAGCCCTTCATAATGTAAAAATGTTTTTAAAAGTCTCATGCAGTGTAGGCCTGTATTGAACACCACACAGGCTACTGTAGGCTATGTCATAGAAATAAAAAGCTATTTCCATGTGAAAATGTTATGGGATTTGCTCTACTGGTTTTGGTGGTAGGCCTACATTATGATCAAATAGCCGCTTGGCTACTGTCTAAAACCTATAAGAGTACAGCCTCAGTGTTTACTGTAAACGTGTCCCTGAAGTTGCACAAAATTCACATAATGTTCAGGTTTCCGCTCACAAGACCTAAAATTTGTCCAGTGCCCCCAAAAATTAGAGGGAACATTGCCTACAATATTTCTCTTTTGTCAGCCTTCAGAGAGTAGTGGTGAACCAGGAGTGATCTGAACCAGGAGGAATCTTGGGGTTGCATTATCAGCTGTTCAAATGTCCTGCACAAATTCCAACATACAGGAAAAAAGCAAAACATGAAATGAACATCCTTGTAAATATCTTGTATCCCCCCCCCCCCCCCCCACCTAACCAAATTCAGGTTCATGTTAGAGGCCATTTTGTTGATATTGCAATTTTATAATCGTATTCAAACACGAGCAACAGCACCAGGCACTTTAAACATGCATGATGATCTCCCTCTGAATACAATCCCAACAGCCTCCCACAACCATGTCTCATATTTGCAAAAGCATGTTTGAACAGATCAAGCAGAATCTGTGGGAGTCTTTTTCCTTTTACACCCACTAACCAGCGTCTTTATTGATAATGCATAAAACATGATCTCTTCCCATCCAGAGGATGTTGTAACAGATCCTTAAGGACACTTTATTGCGATATTAAACATTAACAGTCATACGGATGAATTTTTTAGCTGTGGTATTTTAGCTACATAGTTTATGTAACTAAATTCATACAGATGCTTCTCAATGCCGTTATCCCTCCTCCCTTTTCCAGGACACTTGTTCCGGGCGGCGGGCGATCAACATTTCAACATGTCTACGGTCTCAAGTGCCTTTCCCATCGTCAACCACCCAGCATTTGGTCTGTACACTACCAGCTCAGGGCGCTCAGAGTTTGGAGGCCTGGGCTCCCTGGGGATGTCTGCTGCCTTGGCTGCTCACTCCCAGCTAGGTGCCTTTCCAGGTATGGCAGCTTTTCCAGGTAGGAGGGCCTTGACTAGAATCCATTCTAAAATATATGCACTATCATTAGTTTATGTCTAATAATGAATAGTACAAACTAGAAATGTATCCGTATCTGACAGTGAATAACAGACAGTGCACCCTATTCCCTATATAGTGTGCTACTTTGGAGCAGACCATAATGTACTACTTTTTCTCAGGGTCCATAGGGCTTTGGTCAAAAGTAGTGCACAATTAAGGGAATATCGGTGTCCGTTTGGGACACAGTCATTTGATTAGTTCATTCCGCCTCCTGAGAGTTCCCAGAATGTGTGCTTATTAGCCCCAGCCAACTCCCATGGAGAGAGCCCAGCTAGCATGCATCACCTTTATGGTATCGTCCATCAGTTCAATAGGCAGCATTCAGGACATGACTTTTATAGATTGGGATGGTTCACACCACCACCTTGACCTCTGAGAATAACATTGGACCTATCACACTTTTCAAGCTAAATGTTTTGTTACATAATTTTTTTTCTGTCACACTCAGAGCAAAATGGTGTTGGTTAGCAACCAGGAACTGTATACAGTTTCCAGAGCTTGTGAAAATGTTTTTTTTTGTATAAGTCTGGAATCACAAATTAATCAGGAGTAACTCGTTTTCAACTTCATCAAACATGAAGGGCTCCATTTTGAATTTCTTTTGCCATTTTAAAGGGAAAGAGAAAGTCCCCGCGAGACTTTTTGCAGCTGTGAAATATCCAGCATGTATGAGGCTCAAATGTGGAGCTACGTCTATCCTCTGGGATTTACAATTCTCAACATGTTTACAATTAAATGGGCTGAATTCAGTGAGTCTGTGGAATGCACTGGTCATCTGCTGAGATCTGTTCAAAGAGAAACGGAAAGGTTGAACAGCCGTAAACCCTGGCTGTCTGAAACAGTGTGTCATCACCGAGATGCATTAAACACGACTCGAATAACAGTGAAATCAGCCTGGCATGGGTTCTCATGCATTCTCTCTCCTCTCCCTCCACACCCAAGAATGGTGGCGGGCAGCTGAGGCTCAGGGGCGGGGAGCTGCAGCCTTCTTTCCCCATCTCCTGGGGCTGCCGCCCATGTTCCTACCCCAACTCCAGCAGAGCAACGACCTCAGCCCCTTCCAGGCCCGCATCCCCAGCAAGAACGGACGAGCCACAGCCAAAGGTAGGCAGACACACACACACACACTTTCTCTCTTGCCAGATGTTTTCCCTACTCTGCAAACAATTTAATGAAGCAAGGAACTTTTCTGCATAAAAGAGAATGATGTCCTTATGGGCACAGGTACAATATCAAATATGTTTAATTGACCCTGGAGGCAATAAGAAGACCATGTTAATGCATAAATCAGTTTGTAAGCAGGTGCCGGGTGTCTCACCAGTGAATATGTTAACCTGGAGATCCTTTTGCTAATGTAATTAGATTTTTCCCAATAGTAAGTGCTTTGGCAATTTCTGATAAGTCATCATTTTAGAGAACTCGCCCGTCTTCCACATTTTTTCCTTTTCATGATCACTGTACAAAAGTGGTTGTTCCTGATTTGATAGTTGTGGTGTCTGTTTCCTCATGGTCAAAGGAGTGAATGGCGCTGTGAATGGCAGCAGGATCTCCACTGTGTCTGGGAGCAGCTTCAGCACAACCGCCACTACGTTCTCAACACAGGGGAACACGGAGAAACAGAAAGCCACCAACGGAAGCGTCAGAAGCCGCAAGAGCCACCAGGATGGGACCCAAGTGAAGGAGAAGAGCGTTAAGAAAACTAAAGAGAAGGTTAGTAGGATCTGGCAACTAATAATAGGGCTTACCCAGGAAAAACAAGTCCAAAAAGGACTAGTTTGTGGTAAACCTATCTGGCAACGTTAGTGTCCCGCAAGGGCGGCTGCGATCTAGACAAACATTGACATCTGAGATGTGTGCTGTTTTGCAATGGTATTCAGTTACCGTACAGGCCGGAATGACTCCGTCACTGTTCTCTGTTATAGAAACTCAGCAAGAAACCAGTGGAAGCATCCAGCAACAGTGACAGCGAATCAGGTTCTTCCTCTGATATCTCCAGCGACGGGGTGAACAGCAGTGACTCCGACGACCTAGACGAGGAGGATGACGACGACGATCAGAGCAACGACAGCGACGATTCTGACTCGGAGAAGGAGAGCCGTGTAAAGAGGACGATTAAGGTGTACTTCAGGCGCTTGTCCAGTCAAACTGTCCCTGTTGGATTGTTAGAACTCGGTTGCCATATATCTGGACTCATGCATATACTATTTCAACATGACATGTCTGTATGGTTTGTCTTTCGAAAATGTTATACTTTCTGCTTTGTTCCAAGCACACTGTGATGCTCTCTATGACTGTTAATCTCAGTTAAATGTCAAGGGCAGCTCCGCTGGTGGGTGGCACGCTGGGGGCCTGACCGTGTTGCCCGACAGGTCTGCCATTGTGGGCTGGGTTGAGTCAGAGCTGACATGAAACTGTCCTCCCCCTCCTCTTCTCTCTCTTAGAGCCTGACACAGAACACTGCCATCAGCAAGAAGAGACCCCATGCTGCTGAAGGCGAGATCGCTCGGGACAGCCGGAGTGGTCTGCTTCAGAAATATCCAGATGAGGCCTTTCTCCATTTCCTCCACTACCCGCTCAAACCCTCACCCCAGCCCCCAGCACTGTCCCAGTCCACATCCCTAGTCTTCCAGAGCTCCAGGAACAGGGAGGAAGAACTCAAGCAGCACACTAGTGTGATCCAGGCTACGGGGCTGGCCAGTGCTAAACCCTTGGCTCTGGTCAAACCACGCAGGGAGGCCTCATCGTCTCCCCAACCCACCAGGCCCTTCACTCTCTCTTCCTCACCCAAATCCTTGGCTCTTTCTTCTTCACCTAAACCAAACTCTCTCTCTTCATCTCCCAAGCCTGTCTCCCTCTGCTCTTCTCCGAAGCCCTTGTCTCTCTCCTCCTCACCCAAGCCTCTCTCTCTGTCTTCGTCCCCCAAACCACCCACCCTTTCACCCTCACACAAACCCAAATCTCGGACAGGCTCCCCCCAAACCCCTGTCTGACAGTATGAAGTTGGGAAGCAGAAACTTCCTGGATGAAACCTTGTTACACATCAACAACTTTAAATTGAAACAGGTGAGTCTTGCTGTATGCAAATTATTTGCATTTTCATTGTTTTGTGTGTAATGGTGTGTTTTCCACTTATTAAAATAAGACTATTCGATTGAAGTCTTTCTCCAAAGCAATATTGATAACATTCTTTTTTTTTTTTACAGAGAGTTTCGGATATGGATATTTAGTATCTCCCATTTCTTCTTGACTATCATTGTTTCTGATTTGCAGATTTGAAAAGGTCAGCTTCCTCTCTACAGAAAATGAAACGTCTAAGCACTGTTATCAGCAGTTTGATTACGTTTCATGCCGGCTCTCCCTGTACACGACCTAAAGTGACAATGCAGTTAGTTAGCTTTATTGGAAATACTTCACAAAAGCTGACACGCAATTAACTCAGTAATGCTTTAGGAAGCCCGTTGCGATCCCATTGTTATCAAAAGGGGGAAAAAAATCTCTTTTTCCAAGGATTAAATTATTATTGTTAATCTGAATAGTGGTGATAGCAGGTCACTCTATAACAAGACCTTTGGAACAGGATTTGAGTACTGACGGAGTTTAGAGGTATCTCAAAAAAGAAAGTTGATTGCTAAGCCTAGAATACGGCACTAAACAGAAAAAATTGTCAGGGACTGTGCCGAACACCTTTTTATTCTTTGTATACCGTGTTCGACACGGACTTGTTTTAATATACTTTAATGGGAGAGACCCGCTTCCTCATTGTCATTCTCACTGAGCAATTACAAGTGCATTCCTTATTATGTTTTCCTTTCACAATCTGCAGTAATGCAAATGACTGACAGCTCGTATAATTACTTCCATTCTCTTTTTCCCCTCTTCCTTCTCTCCTTAAGCCCTTCGTCTCTCAGGAGCACTTCAAACAGGCCTTCCCTCTGCCAGTGATGCATCAGGATCTGTTCAAGAGCCTGAAGAAAAAGAAAATGGCCGCCTCGTCGTCCTCATTAGCACCGCCCTCCTCATTAGCACCGCCCAAACTGTCTCCAGAGACCCCGAGCAGTCACAGGCTCCCTTCTCCACACACCAACCACTCCAACCTGTTCCTGGCCTCCTCCCTCCTGGGCACCCACCCCAAAGGGGTGATTCACAGCATTGTGCAGGATGCCCCCCTGGCCCTCATCACCAAGCCTCGCAGCAGCAGTCAGAACAGGAGCACCATCAACAATTCTCTCCTGGCTGCCACCAGCCCACCCTTCTCTATGCCTGTCAACCTGAGCACTGGGCATAAAGAGCACAGCTCTGGAGCTCTAGGCTGGGCCTCTACCTCACCGGGCCTGGCCCACAGAGCTGGGAAGAGCAAGGCCCAGCAAAAGGCTCTCCACACAGGGAAGGGCATCTCCCAGTCCCAGACCCACCTGGTGCAGTCCCAGGTGGAGCTGTTCCGGGGCACAGAGTCTGACATCCCCAGCAGCAAGGACTCCGACGACTCCGTAGAGGATGAGGATGATGAACATGATGACGACGACGACGAGGATGATTCTGATGACAGCCTATCAGGTTAGTCAACTCAGCACGTTAATGTGATGCACTTCTGAAACAGCTCTTACGTCTGGTTTAAGTGCTTCAGAGCCACTTTAGGTACAGATTCAGCAGATACTTTAAAGAGGTTCCTTCAAGAGGCATGTGATTATCAGTGTGGTTGAATGTGAACTGAATGTTAATTGGAGAATGACTTATCAAGTCCTCCACTCCCACTGGTGTCCCCTGCAGAGTCTGAGAGTAATCTGGAGAGCGACTCGGACGACGTGAAGGACCGCGACGAGACCACCACGGACACGGAGGCAGATAGAACCCCTCTGAAGCGTGCCAAAGGCTCCTCTTCTCTACTCGACACCACCTCCTCCAGCCTCTCAGCCAGCTGCTCCCCTCTCAACCTCCAGGTCATCAAGGCATCCGGTGGCCTGCCCACTCCAGCCATGGTGACCAGCTCTGGGGCCTTGGCCTACCACAGCACCCCCTCTTCCTCATATACTCTCTGCTCCACTCCACCAGGTACCAATGGAACTCTCTCAGCTCGTCTTTGCTCTCTAACCTGTGGCTCTCCAACCCTGTTCCTGGAGAGCTACCCTCCTGTAGGTTTTTGCTCCAACCCCAGTTGTAACTAACCTGATGCAACTTATCAACCAGCTAATTATTAGAATCAGGTGCGTTAGATTAGGGTTGGTGTGCTATTCTCATGGCCTGCATCCCAATTGGCACTCTATTCCCTATATAGTGCTATTTGGTCGTGGACCTTGAGGTTGTTGGTTGGAAGTCCAGTCCTCTCCTTCTCCAAATGCTTAGTCCGATCACCCAGTCCAATCCAGGGGAAACAACGCATGCTTAAAAAAAATATAAAAAAATCCAGCAGGAAAACATTGTTCAGGGTGTCTCTCAATGCAAAATTATGTCTCTGGTCAAAGTGTTTGTGTCATTGTTTTGATGACCCAGAGCAGGCCCTTTGAGCCTTTTGATTACCCTGGCCGGCACATGTTTAACCGTTTAGCAGCTGAAGCTGCAGTCTCTTTTTCCTAATAGCTGCATGTTGGAATCTTTTTATTGTTGTAGTTCCACTCCCATATAATCATTCTTAGCTCTATTCCTTGATATCAGCTTTGACATGGTCGATTTGACAAGGTACTGTATTGCTAACCCTGCGTTGATGTGTCATTTCTAAAAGCAACCGTGGTTAAAAGGACCCTATGGTTTTGCATGTTTCTTTTGAATAAAACACCTGAACGTAACAGGCTGAAATGTTCTTAAAGGTACCATGTCTGGTGGGTGGAGTTTTCAAGCCATTGTATCCCCCTAGGCAACTGAATTGACGTAGGCGTTTCTTATTTTAGAGTAAGGGCACCTCTGGCCAACACGACAAGGTTTCTGCATTTGCTCAGGTCACAGTGGATTTGTCAGACTGTAGTAAATAGTCCCCTCTTTATCCCAGGAACAGGGAAGAGAAGGAGAGTGACAGATGAGAGAAAGCTGCGGACACCTCTAGAGTTTGGGTAAGATATACACCGTATATACATATATACACCACTCAGAATGTCACTGGTCACCCATTGTTAGTGCTGAGTGATTAACCGAAATGTCAGCTATTTGGGGGTTTTGACCGACTTCGGTTCAATTATTTGAATTCCATTTCGTTCTGTTTTTTTTTCTGTGAGCTTGATTTGTGCAGCTTCTGTAGAGATAATCACATCCAGCCTGAACTGTGTGATGTTGTAGTTTCCAACAGGCCAATATTTTACATAGTTTAGCACAGAACACTTGGTAATTAACTACAATGACTGTAATCCATTGTGCGCCCACTTAAACTTGTCCAATCTGTGTGAAGAGCACAAGCAAAATCGAGAGGGATAGAAAGCAGTTGCTTCGAGTCTGAAAATATATGATCTACGTGATTGATAGGTGGTATTCAGCAGTCATAAAAGTATGTCTTGTTTAATTTGAAGACCTTCTAAAATAGTGATTTTCTCAGACAGCATAGTCAGCAGCTCTGATGAGATGTTGACTTGGAATGAAATAATAGTCATAAAATAAATATTTTATTAAAGTAATGTGAATAAATGATGGTTAAAAAGTGATAAGCAGTCACTACCATCCTGGGACTTTTATTAATTGTTGTATTCTGTGTTACAGTATTCAACACACATGATGCATAGTGCATTTATTGTAAAAAAAAAAAAAAAAACAAACAAAAAGGTACTATAATATGATGTTGTGGCGATTTCCTCTGTCCCTCAAACAACATGGGTGGTATGACTGACTAAAAGGGTCTTAAAGGAGCCAAATCATAGTGTACACATCCCAATCAGTGAGGTTCCTTTTTCCAGAGCGGTGATGATACATCGTCAACAACAGAGTGGCTAGATGAAAAAAAGAGTAAACATCACAACATTGCTCCTTCCCTCCCTTCATCCATCCTCCCTTCATCCTTCCTTCCCGCTATCCCTCCTCCCCTAAACTCTCCCTTCCTCAAACTTTCCCCTTTCCCTCCCATGTCCCTCTCTCTTTCCCTCTATTCTTCATCCCTTTTCTCTTTCCCTCCCTACCACCCACCATCCATCCCGCCTTCCCTCAGTGGGCCCCTCCAAAGCCCAGGCCTGACAGTAAGCCGAGTGGCCAGGAAATGAGGCACTGCAGCAGTGATGGTCAGGGGTTAACCACATCCAGTCTCAACACAGACGCGCAACATTAGCAGCTCCGTCCCGCCACCCACCACAAACCCAGCGACGCTGCACTTAGATCAGGGTGTCTTTCATCTCCCACGGATGTTTCTCATCAGCAGGTTCAAAGAGAAAAGCAAGGCGACAAGCCTTATATCAGTCCCCTGCTCCGCTTAAGACCCAGGCTACGTCGCAAATGCTACCCTATTCCCTGTATAGTGCACTACTTTTGACCAGAGCCCCATGGGTTAGTGTACCATGTAGGGAATAGGGTGCCGTTTGGGCCGGAATCCTCAGGCCGTTTCTGTTAGGAGAGGGCGGCTGTCCAGATGCACTGAGTGAAGTGTCATGTGGGGCGGTGTTCCTCTTGGCAGCTGTCCATCCCAGGAGAGTCTGATTACCGCTGGAGTCCTACAGGGCTCACAGGGCAGCCAGGCCACTCAGTACAGAAGACACAGCTGTAAACCGCTCATTTAGATAGCTGCCCTCGCCAACATCAGGCTCTAGCTGTCTGCTGAAGGATTGGCAGCTAGGAGAAGAGCATGTAACAATTCTAGCTGACTAAGTGTTGTGTAAAATAATGAAGGTGTAAGAAGGTAGCACAAATCAACTTAGTTTCCACTCATGTACTTTGATATACAGTACAATTTATAATGCATCTTGTATAGTTCCTCTACTTTGACATTACAAAATGATACATGACTGGAATATATCGGCACTGCACTGTGTCGTTCTGCCCGATTTAGTGTGAATGGGATCGTGCTCCTGTACGGGAATCACTTGTAACCTCCCTCCATCCTAGGTGGCAGAGAGAGACTCGTATCTGTAATGTGGCAGGCCGTCTGCAGGGAGACGTGGCGTATTACGCCCCGTGTGGGAAGAAACTCCGGCAGTACCCCGACGTGATGAAGGTAAGGTCATACCTCCCAGGTCACTAGCGTAAGCATCCTCTCTCCCTACATCTCTCTCGTACGAATCCTAATAGATTTAAAAGCTAATGTTAATGAGGGATTTTATTTGCATTGTCTCCAGATTTTGATCAAGAAAGACATAGTTTACACCCAAACCAATAAGGTTTCTGTTATCAACTTAATCTTTGCCTTAACACTGATCTTTTGTCTCACCAAGGCCTCATTTATGTTCTTCTTTGTAGTATGTGTCCAGAAATGGAATAAGTGACATCACACGCGATCATTTTAGCTTCAGTGCAAAAATAAGGGTTGGTGACTTCTATGAAGCCAGAGAAGGACCGCAGGTGACTGTCATCTCTTTATTGACCGTTTTTCCCCTCCCACAGAGCAGTCTTCCGTAGCTGTACTGTAGCTGTACTAAAGTACTGTATATCATTGTGTTACTATTACATTCACAGGAAAAGTTATATCGCTGTATTGTAATATGAAAGCTAGGCGCATATAGTTAAAGGGATAGTTCACTCCAAAACGCTATTTTAAGATGGAGCCCTTTCAGTACATAGAAAAGAAACGTGACAAATATGCGTTTTTCTACATTTAACAACAAGTGATGTCTAATTGATTCATACTTAAAGGCAGCAATTACATAGATATATGTATTTAAGCTTAACGTTCATATTTCTTTGTTATGAGGGATGTTTGTTTATACGGTATCAAGTATAGTCATACTGCAGTGTAAGTAAATGGAATGCTCTAATTGGCTGTCCCTCGCTCTCCTCTCATAAGGGATTGCAGTGGAGCTTGTTGACCGAAGATGAGGTGATTCCTCGTATCCTGGCCATGGAGGGGAGGCGTGGGCATCCCCCTAAGTCTGAGCACCAGAGGAGAGGTGACGAGGGCCCCCGGTCCAGGCGCAGTAAGGGTCGACTTCCTAACGTTGGCGAGGCCGACTTCCCAGGCGCCACTGACGCCAAACTTCTACGCAAACTGGAAGCTCAAGGTGGGTTCAGTTCTTGCAAGCATCACTGGGGTACACTAAGTGACCAAAAGTATGTGAACACCTGCTCGTCGAAGTTCGATTAGGCCTGGCCCGCAGTTGGCATTCCAATTCATCCCAAAGGTGTTCGATGTGGTTGATCTCAACAAACCATTTCTGTATGGACCTCGCTTTGTGCATGGGGGCATTGTCATGCTGAAACAGGGAAGGGCCTTCCCCAAACTGTTGCCACAAAGTTGGAAGCACAGAATCATCTAGAATGTCATTGTATGCTGTAGTGTTAAGATTTCCCTTCACTGGAACTAATGGGGCTAGGCTAAACGGCCCCAAACCATTTTGTCCTCCACCAAACTTTACAGTTGGCACTATGCATTGGGGCAGGTAGCGTTCTCCTGGCATCCGGCAAAACATGATTCATCCGTCGGACTGCCAGATGGTGAAGTATGATTCATCACTCCAGAAAACGCGTTTCCACTGCTCCAGAGTCCAATGGTGGCGAGCTTTACACCACTCCATCCGACGCTTGGCATTGCGCATGGTGATCGTAGGCTTGTGTGCGGCTGCTCGGCCATGGAAACCCATTTCGTGAAGCTCCCAACGAACAGTTCTTGTGCTGACGTTGCTTCCAGAGGCAGTTTAGAACTCGGTAGTTAGCGCTATGCCCTTCAGCACTCGGCGGTCCCGTTCTGTGAGCGTGTGTGGCCTACCACTTCGCGGCTGAGCCATTGTAGCTCCTAGACATTTCCACTTCACAATAACAGTACTTAGGTAGCCGAACTGGTGCCATTTTTAACAATTTCATGTGTCTGAAGGTACAAACTTTGCCTTTCCGGCGGGCACAGAGAGAAAATCAAGTGCACTATAGGCCTACCGCTGGCCAATCGGATGGCTTAGATTACCGCGTCTGCAGTAACGTAGCAGGCATAAAAGAAAGCTACAGCAAAATTGATACTGTGAAATTTCAAAAGGTTTAAAACCATGACGAGAGAGACTGTCAACAAATGCAATGAATAACTGCTGTTTATATGATATGAGTTCATGTTTAAGTTCTTACTCAGCACTTTGTATTACAATTTTAAAATGCGCGGTCTTCCTATTTCAAAGCACTGCAGCATTAATGATTTGAGTGTATCAATTGGCTTACATTGTTATTAGCAGCTTGGTCTTTTTTAATATCAAGGAATATTTAACTTTGTTGTTCGTAGGAGTAACAACATGAATTTGTTCATGAGGCAGAAGTTATGCGGATCAACTTGAGTTTTGCCTTCAGCTGGAAGACGGTGTACCTTTTTGGTCAGTGGAGGAAAGAGAAAGCGAAGGGATGTTGAGAGGCGGACCCTAAGTCTCTATGCTCACTCAGCTGTGCCTCAAGTAATACAACAGCAGATCTATTAACGGTGTGATCATATAGCCTACCTCAAATTTTTAAATATACACTGCTCAAAAAAATAAAGGGAACACTTAAACAACACAAAGTCAATCACACTTCTGTGAAATCAAACTGTCCACTTAGGAAGCAACACTGATTGACAAATTTCACATGCTGTTGTGCAAATGGTATAGACAACAGGTGGAAATTATAGGCAATTAGCAAGACACCCCCAATAAAGGAGTGGTTCTGCAGGTGGTGACCACAGACCACTTCTCAGGTTTTGGTCACTTTTGAATGCTGGCGGTGCTTTCACTCTAGTGGTAGCATGAGATGGAGTCTACAACCCACGCAAGTGGCCCAGGTAGTGCAGCTCATCCAGGATGGCACATCAATGTGAGCTGTGGCAAGAAGGTTTGCTGTGTCTGTCAGCGTAGTGTCCAGAGCATGGAGGCGCTACCAGGAGACAGGCCAGTACATCAGGAGACGTGGAGGAGGCTGTAGGAGGGAAACAACCCAGCAGCAGGACAGCTACCTCTGCCTTTGTGCAAGGAGGAGCAGGAGGAGCACTGCCAGAGCCCTGCAAAATGACCTCCAGCAGGCCACAAATGTGCATGTGTCTGCTCAAACGGTCAAAAACGGACTCCGTGAGGGTGGTATGAGGGCCCGACGTCCACAGGTGGGGGTTGTGCTTACAGCTCAACACCGTGCAGGACATTTGGCATTTGCCAGAGAACACCAAGATTGGCAAATTCGCCACTGGCGCCCTGTGCTCTTCACAGATGAAAGCAGGTTCACACTGAGCACATGTGACAGAATCTGGAGACGCCTTGGAGAACGTTCTGCTGCCTGCAACATCCTCCAGCATGACCGATTTGGTGGTGGGTCAGTCATGGTGTGGGTTGGCATTTCTTTGGGGGGCCGCACAGCCCTCCATGTGCTCGCCAGAGGTAGCCTGATTGCCATTAGGTACCGAGATAAGATCCTCAGACCCCTTGTGAGACCATATGCTAGTGCGGTTGGCCCTGGGTTTCTCCTAATGCAAGACAATGCTAGACCTCATGTGGCTGGAGTGTGTCAGCAGTTCCTGCAAGAGGAAGGGATTGATGCTATGGACTGGCCCGCCAGTTCCCCAGACCTGAATCCAATTGAGCACATCTGGGACATCATGTCTTGCTCCATCCACCAACACCACGTTGCACCACAGACTGTCCAGAGTTGACGGATGCTTTAGTCCAGGTCTGGGAGGAGATCCCTCAGGAGACCATCTGCCACCCCATCAGGAGCATGCCCAGGCGTTGTAGGAAGGTCATACAGGTACGTGGAGGCCACACACACCACTGAGCCTACTTTTGACTTGTTTTAAGGACATTACATCAAAGTTGGATCAGCCTGTAGTGTGGTTTTCCACTTTAATTTTGAGTGTGACTCCAAATCCAGACCTCCATGGGTTGATAAATTTGATTTCCATTGATACTTTTTGTGTGATTTTGTTGTCAGCACATTCAACTAAGTAAAGAAAAAAGTAATTAATAAGAATATTTCATTCATTCAAATCTAGGATGTGTTATTTTAGTGTTCCCTTTATTTTTTTGAGCAGTGTATATTTTAAGAAATTACCCCAACAACCATGCATTGACAGGGCAATTCAAGCAAAGCCTATAGCTTACTGCACAAACCTCATTGCTACAGTGCTGTTTTTAATTGGTTAATGTTGCATAGGCTTATGTTTTTTAAATCATGTACTGGACAGATTTCTTTTTTTAGATCGCAGCTTGCATTTTGACTCGGAAATCTCGACTCAAAGGTTGGTCACCACTGTTCTAGAGTTTTCCCTGTTAACACAATCAACGTTTCCCTTTACTGTGGCAATTGTGACTGAATAAATGCAATATAAGTCATTTTCAATGCAACAAAACCAACTATGCAAGATATTTTGTTGTAGCAGAATGCATCGGAGTGGGATTATTTTGGATTGACACACACGACTCTACACAGACCGGTGCAGCATAAACAATCAGAGCTGCAGTAGGCCTATATGCAAATTAACCATTGCCATATAGGGATCTATGCCATTTACTTTGAACTGGACTATGTTTACAGCATGAGCGGTCGTGAGTAGATGTGCTTGTTTTGAGATCAAAGCGAGAGCTACATGCACAGAATTTTCACAACGTTCAAGTTTGCGCTCAGCAGACCTGAAATATGCTCAGTGCCCAAAGAAATGTAGGGAACATTGGTGTCCATGTACTTTTGTGTATATACAGTGCATTCAGAAAGTATCAGACCCCTAGACTCTTTCCACATTTTGTTATGTTACAGCCTGAAAAAGAAAAAAGGTAGTTAAAAAAAAAATCTACACACAATACCCCATAATGACAAAGCAAAAACTGGTTTTTAGAATTTTCTGCAAGTTAATTAAACATAAAAAAACTGATCAGATTTACACATGTTTACAGACTCAGTACTTTATTGAAGCACCTTTGGCAGAGATTATAGCTTTGAGTCTTCTTGGGTATGACACTACACGCCTGTATTTGGGTAGTTTCTCCCATTCTTCTCTGCAGATCCTCTCAAGCACTCTCGGGTTGGATGTGGAGCATCGCTGCACAGCTATTTTCAGGCTCTCCAGAGATGTTCGATAGGATTTAAGTCCGGGCTCTGGCTGGGCCCCTCAAGGAGATTGAGACTTGTCCCGAAGCCACTCCTGCATTGTGTTGGCTGTGTGCTTTGGGTTGTTGTCCTGTAGGAAGGTGAACCTTTGCCCCAGTTTGAGGTCCTGAGCGCTCTGGAGCAGGTTTTCATCAAGGATCGCTCTGTACTTTGCTCCGTTCATCTTTCCTTCCATCCTGCCTAGTCTCTCAGTCCCTGCTGCTGAAAAACATCCCCACAGCATGATGCTGCCACCACCGTGCTTCACTGTAGGGATGGTGCCAGGTTTCTTCCAGAAGAGACGCTTGGCATTCAGGCCAAAGAGTCCAATCTTGGTTTCATCAGACCAGAGAATCTTGTTTCTCATGGTCTGAGTGTCCTTTAGGTGCCTTTTGGCAAACTCCAAGTGGGCTGTCATGTGCCTTTTTACCGTCTGGCCACTCTACCATTGTTAGAACTTTAATGGGTTACAGAGTTAGTCAATGTTTACAGTTAATTCATTGCGCTGCATCTAAAGATAAGAGAACGCACCTGTTGTGTACAAGTGACAAGTCATTATCCAGGTAAAAGTGGTAAAATGTAACATGAACAAGTATTATTACTCAAAAAGAAGTATTCATCTCGACTGACGTCCCAAGTCATTGCTCATTTTTGGTGCCGAAACCCGGGAGTATGAACTGCGACGGCGGTCGGAGGGATGAAGTGGCTGAAATGGCTGAGGAGGAACGTCGGTATGGAGCAGAAAGAATGAGACAAAAGCGGGGTACCATCCTGAGGTGCCACAACACGGATTTTGAATCAGATTCATGTGGAAATAACCCAGTAAAATCCGGATACCGATTACGTCAGTACATTGTTGGAATTGCTGTCAGCTGAGGAGGACCGCTTCTTTGAACTTGGTTGTGGAATTGAACAGTTAACTCCGTTGGACGTATTGGATGCGGAGATTGCATGCACGGAGAATTACAAAGAGTGCGTTATCATGATGGAGAGTCTTGCACAATGAGTAATAGATAAAAAAATTAAAAAACGACCTCGATCCACTACCAGGACGGGTGAGTGACACTTACTCAAAACAGAACACAGAGACAATCACTAAGGCTACCGAAGTTGATTGAGAAATTCTATGGAGATGTAATTATGTGGCAGGAGTTTTGGAGCCAGTATGAGACTGCTTTTCACAACAATAATTCACTGTGCAGTAGAGATGTTTATACCTACCTGAAAACTTCTCACTGGACCAGCTGCAAAAGCAGTAGCAGGACTGATGTTAACAGACAGTAACTATGATGACACAATTGCTCTTCTCAAGCAGATTTGGAAGGAAGGATCTTGTGATTAGTGCTCACATGTCAAAGCTGCTGAATCTCACTCCCGTAAATAAATCCTCTTACAGATGCGTACGATGAATGTGAAATTCAGATTAGGAGCTTGGAATCACTGGGTGTAGTGTCAGAAACCTATGGAAGGCTACTGTTTCCAATCTTACTACAGATGATTGCAGAGGAGATAGCGCTTGACTATAGTCGTCGGAGGGGAGTAGATGATGAATGGAAAGTGTCTGAGATGGTCAGTTTCCTACAGGAGGAGGTTCAGAGCAGGGAGATGTCATTTGTAGTGCTAAGATCATGCAACCAACAGAAAGAGAGCAAACCATGGAACAGGTCATGCTCCTAGTATGAAATTAAAACAAAGACCCAACATGCCATCTGCTGCGGCACTGCACCCGGCCAGCCAGAAGGAACAGAACTGTATTCCGTGATGGTGCAGACCACAAATCAGAAGACTGCCCAGATCACAATATTGCTGCACGCAAAGGGAAACTAAAGAACAATGGAAGATGCTTTGTAAGTTTAGGAAAGAAACACATAGCAAAATTCTTTAGTCAGTGTCATGTGCAACATATGGAAGCAGACATCACATTGCTGTGCGTACTGGTAAGAAGCGTGAGGTGCAACCCCCTCCTGTTTCTGCAGATGCTGTTGTTTCCGCAGTTATTCCCCATTCTGTGAAGACAACCAGGCGGCCAGAACACTGTGTTGCTACAAACAATGAAAGCAATGGGTAGAAGGCCCATCGGGCAGGAAGATAGCTCGTTGCTTACTAGATTGAGGCAGTCAGAGAAGCTTCATACATGAAAACCTTGTGAAGGGCCTGAAACTACCAGTAATCAGACAAGACGCACTCACTCTTCACTGCTCCAGCAACGTCCCAACGCAACACAGTGAAAGTCATCTTGGAGAATGTCTGGGACAAATAGCAGAGAATTGAAATGGAGGCAATTGAAACCCCACAAGTGTGCACTTGGACACTGGTCGGTGCAGGGACCAGTGTCCATGTCAAGTGTTGCCAAGGCTTGACATGGAAAACACAGAACCCAGAGGAAAGGAGGCTCTACAGATGTTCGAGAGAACAACCACCTTCAAAAATGAACAATACCATGTGGAGTTGCCATGTAAATGAGAAATGCCAGAACTCCAAGACAACTACAGTTGAAGTCGGAAGTTTACATCCCACTTAATATAAATAATAATAATAATAATAATATATGCCATTTAGCAGACGCTTTTATCCAAAGCGACTTACAGTCATGTGTGCATACATTCTACGTATGGGTGGTCCCGGGGATCGAACCCACTACCCTGGCGTTACAAGCGCCATGCTCTACCAACTGAGCTACGTTGGAGTCATTAAAACTCCTTTTTCAACCACTCCACAAATTTCTTGTTAACAAACTATAGTTTTGGCAAGTCGGTTAGGACATCTACTTTGTGCCTAACACAAGTAATGTTTCCAACAATTGTTTAGACAGATTATTTCGCTTATTCACTGTATCACAATTCCAGTGGGTCAACACTAAGTTGACTGTGCCTTTAAACAGCTTAGAAAATTCCAGAATGTCATGGCTTTAGAAGCTTCTGATAGGCTTCTGATAGGCTAATTGACATAATTTGAGTCAATTGGAGGTGTACCTGTGAATGTATTTCAAGGCCTACCTTCAAACTCAGCGCCTCTTTGCTTGACATCTTGGGAAAATCAAAATAAATCAGCCAAGACCTCAGAAAATAATTGTAGACCACAGGTCTGGTACATCCTTGGGAGCAATTTCCAAATGCCTGAAGGTACCACATTCATCTGTACAAATAATAGTACCCATGTATAAACACCATGGGACCACGTAGCCGTCATACCACTCAGGAAGGAGACGCGTTCTGTCTCCTAGAGATGAACGTACTTTGGTGCGAAAAGTGCAAATCAATCCCAGAATAACAGCAAAGGACCTTGTGAAGATGCTGGAGGAAACTGGTACAAAGTATCTATGTCCGCAGTAAAACGACTCTAATATCGACATAACCTGAAAGGCTGCTCAGCAAGGAAGAAGCCACTGCTCCAAAACCGCCATAAAAAAAAGCCAGACTACGGTTTGCAACTGCACATGGGGACAAAGATTGTACTTTTTGGAGAAAAGTCCTCTGGTCTGATGAAAAAAAATTATAGAACTGTTTGGCGAGAATGACCATCGTTATGTTTGGAGGAAAAAAGAGGGAGGCTTGCAAGCTGGATAACACCATCAACTGTGAAGCACGGAGGTGGCAGCATCATATTGTTGTGGTGCTTTTCTGCAGGAGGGACTGGTGCACTTCACAAAATAGATGGCATCAGAGGGAGGAAAATGATGTGAATATGTTGAAGCAACATCTCAAGACATCAGTCAGGAAGTTAAAGCTTGGTCGCCAATGGGTCTTCCGAATGGACAATGACCCCAAGCATACTTTCAAAGATGTGGCAAAATGGCTTAAAGACAGCTAAATCAAGGTATTGGAGTGGCCATCACAAAGCCATGACCTCAACCCTATAGACAATGTGTTGGCAGAATTGAAAAAGCTTGTGCGAGGAAGGAGGCCTACACACCTGACTCAGTTACACCAGCTCTATCAGGAGGAATGGGCCAAAATGCACCCAACTTATTGTGGGAAGCTTGTGGAAGGCTACCTGAAACGTTTGAACCAATTTAAAGGCAATGCTACCAAGTACTAATTGAGTGTATATAAACTTCTGACCCACTGGGAATGTGATTCTATTATTCTGACATTTCACATTCTTAAAATAGTGGTGATCCTAATCTTATCCTAGTTTTTACTAGGATTAAATCTCAGGAATTGTGAAAAGCTGAGTTTAAATGTATTTGTCTAAGGTGTATGTAAACTTCAGACTTCAACTGTATAGAATCGCCAAGAAACGGTTTGAAGGTCTGAAGATAAGACTGATGAAGGATATGATGTTGTACAGCAGATACAATGAAGTAGTTGAGGACCACATACAGTAGGATATGGCAGTGGACATGCCCAAGGACAATGCATCAAACTCCGACAATGTGAAATATTACTTACCTCACCATGCAGTACTCCGGGAGGACAAGTTGACAACAAAACTGAGAGGGGTGTTTGATGCCTTGTCCCATGAAGATGGCTGTCCATCCCTCTGACTGTCTACTCACAGGACCGAACCTGAATCCGATTCTGCTCAGCATTCTGATGAAGTTCAGACTACATGAGATTGCATTCACGGCAGACATCAAGAAGGCTTTCCTGCAGAAATCCCTAGCAGAGAGAGAGAGAGAGAGAGAGAGAGAGAGAGAGACACCGTGAGATTCCTCTTGCTTTACAGGCCCACCAAGGGGAGAAAATGAAGAAGAGCTGCGCGTGTTTAGGATAACCAGAATGGTATTTGGAGCTTCACTAAGTCCATTTTTGCTCACAGCTAGACAGAACAACCAGAAGTTGTCGAGGCATTGGGGGAGTCACTCCATGTAGATGACTTAATTTACGATTTCACGCGATGTTTAAGAGGCTTACTTTGTGACAACTGCAAAGCAAATGCTGTTGACTCTAGGCATGGACCACTGCAAGGGGATGACCAACTCTCCTGAACTGAAAACAAAATGGGAGGAGAGTACGACAACTGACCTCCCGTTGGCACTAGAAACACAAGGAGTTTAGGTTTAGTGTGGCGACCATGAACAGATTACTTTGTTTGACCTCAGGCCACTACTGAGCATTCTAAAGCACAAGGAAAACACAGAAGTGTTCTGCAGTCGTCTGCATGCTTCTTCAACCCACTTGGCTTCCTGACCCCCTTCACCATCAGGAACAAGCGCATGTTCCATGAAATGTGGGAGATGGGACTCAGCTGTGATGAAGATTTACCACCTGATCTGACACAAGAATGGCAACAGTGGTATTCAGAACTACACCAGCTTGCCATACCAAGGTGGTACAGAGCAGACATGCAGCCACAGAACTGCCACAGTCTGAAACTACACTTGTTCTGTGGGCTTACAGTACAGTAGCTTACCTGCAAGGTTTATCACAAGATTGGGAAACAACGACAAGTCTAGTCGCATCCATGTCCAGGGTAGCCCCACTCAAGAAAATGACGCTGTCATGCCTGGAGTTCATTGTAGCTGTGATTGGTGCGAGACTAGCAAACAACCTGATGACCACACTGAAAATGGAACAAAAACAGATCAAAATGTGGACAGACTTGATGATCGTGCTGCATTGGGTTTGCAGCTCAGAAATGGAAACAGTTTGTCGCAAATGGAGTGACAGAGCTCCAGTCCTTGATCGATCCAGAGTCATCGTGACATATTGAAGGGGAAACTAAATCCAGCCGACCTCCCTACAAGAGGACAAACTGTTCAAAACTTGACACAGAGCGAGCTATAGTGGAATGGACCCAGAATTCTGACATCACCTAATCAGTCAGAGGAGACTGACGACAAGGTTCCAGAAGAGGTGAATACAGAACTCAAGTCCAGTCGCCTGGTCACTGTACAGCTCACAGCAAACAGCACAGACATCACTGAAACCGTGTTGGAACTTGAAAGGTACAGCAAACTGAAAAGTGTTCAGCGTGACCACCTGGATAAAGAGATTCATAGCCAATGCTCGTACAAATATTAAAGTTGCAAGGTGAACTAACTGCTGACGAACTGTTCGAGTCTGGATCAAGGTAACAGAACAATAGAGTTTCAGTCAGGAGAAATTACTGAAGGCAGGAAAAAGCCTAAAAAATGCCTAAATCAGAGAACTGAAACCGTCTCTGGACGAACACGAACTACTCCGTGTAGGAGGAAGACTGCAATAGTCCAACTTCACATTCAGAGAGCAGCACCCATTGAGTTCTGCCCAACAAGCACAGATACTCAAATGTTTATACAGTACTATCTTGAGAGGATGATGCATTCTGGAGTAAGAGACACTCTAGTACAAATCAGCGAGCGATACTGGATCCTGCGTGCTAGGCAGCTAGTCAAGAGCACAGTGGCAAGATGTATAGTTTGCAAAATATTCAAGGCAAGGGCTGAACAGCAGGTCACTGCACTGCACCTTTACCAAAAGACAGAATAACTGAATACCCACCATTCAAAGTTACAGGTGTGGATTTTGCAGGGCCACTCTACATGAAAGAAAATGGTTCTGTGAAGAAGTCAAACATTGCGCTGTTCACCTGTGGTGTAACCAGAGCCTTTAATTTGGAACTGGTCTCTCATTTGTCAACTGAGATATTCCTGTTAGCTCTGAAAAGATTAATCTCAAGGAGAAGATTATGTAAGGTAATCTATTCGGACAATGCAAAAGCGTTCAAGAGAGCTGATCAGGACTTGAAAGGTTGTGGAAGGCAATCAAAGTGCCCCAACTTAGATAGGGGCATCGCCTGGAGGTTCATCGCCAAGCGAGCAGCATTGTGGGCGGATCCTCGGAAAGACTTGTCAGGTCAGTGAAGACATGCCGAGAAACATTCTTGTGAGAGCTTTGCTCAACTTTTGAAGATATGTGCACAGTCCTGACAGAGGTTTAAGCTATCCTAAATTCTAGCCCTCTGACCTTTGTCCACAATGAAGTGGATGAACCAGAACCCCCGGCACCAGCACACTTCCTGGTGGGTAAAAGACAAACCTCTTTGCCGCCCAAGCCATTTCCAGCTGACACTCAGCACCCAGGAGGAAATTACATGCAGATTGAAGTACAGGCAGAGACTTGTGACCAGCAAGCGAAGATACTACTTCCTGGACCTAAAGTCGGCACACCCCTGTGACACCACAGCCCACCCCACTGAAAGTGGTTGATGTTGCATTTGTCGGAGAAGATAATACACCCAGACAAACCTGGAACCAAGGCAAGATTGAGGAACTGTTTCCAGGCTGAAATGGGCTATTCAGGTCATGTTCAGTTCTTACTGCCTCGGGGACTTTGTTGAGAAGACCTATTCAGTTGATATACTGCTTAGAGATGTAGATGAACACAGCTGTTCATCTGAGGGCAGGATGTTGTAACTTTAATGGGTTACAGAGTTAATGTTTACAGTTAATTTATGGAGCTGTGTCTAAAGATATTTTCTTTTACAGTTATTTACATATGTAAGAGTCATTGTATTAGTTCTCAATCTCCATCACATGAATTCTATGTACATTGGCCAGAGAAATTGTGAACCCTTTGGAATTACCTGGATTTCTGCATAAATTTGACATAAAATTTAATCTGATCTTCATCTATGTCACAACAATAGAAAAACTCAGTGTGCTTAAACTAATAAAACACAAATTATTGTATTTTTCTTGTCTATATTGAGTACATCATTTAACCATTCAGTGTAGGTTGGGAAAAGTATGTGAATCCCTAGGCTAGTGACTTCATCAAAAACTAATTGGAGTCAGGAGACTGCTAACCTGGAGCCGAATCAATGAGACAAGATTGTAGATTTTAGTTAGAGCTGCCCTGCCCCATAAAAATGAGAACTCACAAAATTTGAGTTTGCTATTCACAAAAAGCATTGCCTGATGTGAACCACGCCTCTAACAAAAGAGATCTCAGAAGACCTGAGATTAAGAATTGTCACCTCATTTGCTCACATTGTATATAGACTTGTTTATACTGTATTATTGACCATATGTTTGTTTTACTCCATGTGTAACTCTGTGTCGTTGTATCTGTCGAACTGCTTTGCTTTATCTTGGCCAGGTCGCAATTGTAAATGAGAACTTGTTCTCAACTTGCCTACCTGGTTAAATAAAGGTGAAATAAAAATAAAATAGAACTATGAACTCTAAAAATCTCTCCTCTTGTTGCAGAGATAGCTCGACAAGCAGCCCAGATTAAAATGATGAGGAAACTTGAAAAGCAGGCCATGGCACTAGCAGCCAAGGAGGCTAGGAAACAACAAGGTATATTAAGCTAGTGTTCTGTGAAAGCTGTTCATATGACAATGCCATCCTGTTCTCCACCATAGCACAGTTAGTCCAGTACCACCCACACCACACAGTACAACCCTAATCTCAATGTTTACTTTCTCTCTGTCTGTTTCTCTTTGTCCTTTCTTTCGGTCTTTCTCGCTCGCTCTCTCTTTCTCTCTCTCAGCAATCATGGCTGCTGAGGAGAAGCGGAAACAGAAGGAGCAAGTGAAGATTTTAAAGCAGCAGGTACTGATTTGCCTACAGTACGAGCATTGCCATGTCATGTCCAAAGGCTCACCACTCGGCTGCATCTGTTCACAAGTTGTGTTTTTGTTCTGACTCTTCCAAGGTGAAAAGATCCCAAGCAGAATTAATTGCTTTGAAATATTCTCTAAAGCGAAGATGCTAACCTTCAAGATGCTACACTCGCTTAATCTTCATTATGGTTGCAAAATTCTGTGAACTTTCAATAAATTCTCTGGCTTTCCCCAAATCCCAGTTGGAGGATTCAACCAGAATTTCTGGAATACCAGGGAATGTATTGAAAATCCATACATTTTTGCAACCTTAATCTCCATTAGAACTACGTATACAGGGCCCCTGTTCTAACATGCATGACTGTAGATTGAATTCATTTGACCCCCCCCCCCCCCCCACCCCCATCCTTTTACTAGGAGAAGATCAAGCGCATTCAGCAAATTCAAATGGAGAAGGATCTCAGAGCACAGCAGATTCTCGAGGTGAATTACTGCAGAAATATTCCCGAAACACTTCCTTTTTTTGCTGTTGGTAGGACTTTTTTCTAAATCAACCAACGGCTATTTCTAAATTATGTGGTTGCACTTTTTCGGTTCTGTCTCCTGACTACAAGTGACTAATGCTTAATTGGTTTTTCACAAAGTGCCATTGAATATTCAAATCTCCTCAGACCGTGATGGGATTCGACACAAAATACCATCTCTCAGACAATAGTCGCTAACAGTTTAGCACAAGGAGGTGAAACAGCTATTTTCCATGCACAGCGCTAATAGAAGCTCCGAAGTGTTTTAGCTTTACTAAATCAAATTTCAGTTGGCAAGCTGCTCTTAACAGGATTCCTCTATGCTTGTAATTAGATATTGAAATGTGTCTTAATTTATTCCGACTGGCTACTGGTATTTTGTAAGAACTACAACTAGTTTGTCTTTTTAGTGTTAATGTGAGGAAATAATTATCTCACTGCACAAGATTGCAATATTCCACGCTTGACATTGCCAGTAAGTCCCTGCTGCAAGTGGGACTATTCTCATTCAATATTATCCTCTCTTTGCTCTAAATTGAACAGTTCTATGTTGCACATATGGCTATTTCATTGTGTGTTTAGTGTTAGTGTAGTCACTAGAACCAAAATATGTATTTTGCCCTGCATGTTTATTTGTGAAAATTGTCTTGATTTTAGTTAATCAAACAATGTTAGCCCTCCCACATGACAGAAATTCATTATTTGCTTCTAGTAGGAACTAGTGATAAAAGCCTAATCTTACACGAGCATAAATGGATTAGTCTGTGTATTTCTGTACTGGCTACCGGCATGTAGTACTGTACATGTGCTGTTGAATGAAGTGTTGAATGAAGTGTTGAATCTCTCAAGGTTGTTCTGTTGCATGACCTGTAGACCTGTTTTGCATGAACAGACTAAAAGGAAAAGGAAGGAAGAAGCGGCAAATGCCAAAATAATGGAGGCTGAAAAACGAATCAAGGTTAGTTTAGATGTCCTGTTAAAAGAATCAACCATTAATTTGTGGCCCACTCCACCTCCCACTGTTGCCTCAAGTCATACAACCCCTCTCGTGTTGATTCCCAATCTCCTCTTTGCACCTCATTGCCTCATTTAGGTGAATGTAAAGCAATGCTCATTGCTCCAAGGGACTGCTTCTCCGTGTTTAGGAAAATCTCCTTGCCACCCAGAGCAGACCTTTTCCATGTTAATCAGTGGCATAAAGGACATTGCATTCTGTCTCTGTCTCCTGCACGTCTCAAAAAAACAACAACTATGGCATTTCCATTTCACATTAGTTCCAACATGCCCGGGCTCTTTGCCTGTCTGTCAATCAGATTAGTGAGGGATTTGAACTTGCTGTGGAATGAAGTAGAGAAACGTTATCCGTTTGTGTTGGCTGCTTTTTTTAGATGATGGAAATGAGGGGTGTGTTTGGATTGTAATGTTGTTTTATCTTTTTCCCCTTAAAGGAGAAGGAGATGAGGAGGCAACAAGCAGTCATTTTGAAACACCAGGTAGGTATCACTCTCCTGCACCACATGATGTCCAAAGCCCATTTTCACTTTCAATTCTACTGGAATCTTTTTGGAAGAAGGGTTCTTCTTGATGTAAGTACTTGACAATTCCCTGTCCAAATCTGTCACTTTGTTAAATTCAGTTTTGATGACCCTAGCTTGTCACCTTTCTTGGGGGAGGGGGGGCGGGGGGTGTCTTATATGAACTTAGTTTTTATGAGCCTGTGATTTCTGTTCCGTAATACTTTGCCAACTCTTTCTCCCAGGAGTTGGAGAGGCATAGACTAGATATGGTATGGGTATGTTTATTTTTGCACATCTAACACCGCATCGTGATATTGGTTGTGATATGGTTGTTATAGCAATTCATAAAGTGTAGCTCTGGCTGCCGTCATACTACATTCTCCTGCATGGCTTTCGAGCAAAGTGCATTGCGTACGCACGTCTTGCTCTATTTGTTCTTGTACAAGACAAAATAGTCAAGAACTTCTTGACTCCGATTCCATTTAAGGGGAGCAATGCACACTATCATGGTCCTATAGACGTGACCCTCCATTGCCTTGTTTTGTTGTCGAGTGAATGGAAGTGCTTGACATCCAGGTGTTTAAAGTCAATGTAGAGTATGCTGCACTTGTCCATTTTACCACCTGACAAATCAGACCCGTCCATCGCCGGCTTTTCTCCTGCTTGTTGACATCAGTTGAAATCACCAACCTCAAGGTGAAATGTTCATTCATCGTTTCGTTGCCGTGTTTCTTGTTCCATATTTGAGATTTGATTTTTGTTGTTGTACCCAAACTACTTACCATAAGTTACTAACTAATAGGCTAAAGACATGCAATGATAGCATTGCTTTAAACCCATGCCATACTGAATATAGGCGTGCTCAGTACACGCCTAAGATAAATTCATTACTACAAAGCCTCAATCTCCAATTGAATCCATTAATGTATTTGTGAGAGGTAACTTGCTTTCTGTCGTATAATATTACTTGCATTCTGATATAAGATATTTTGCTTTGCTTTTCACCAGTGAATAAAGAACGAAAAACTGTAGCAGCTTTTAGAGTAACTTTCTAACACAGCATAGTATGACGACGTCTGCTCAATTCTTAGATGCAGTTGTACAAGTAGCACTTCAGTTGGCCTATTGCCAGTATACAGACGCATTCAAGCCGACTAACTTCAAGCTTACACTTTGCGTTGACACCGCCCTCATAGCTGTTGCTTTGCCCTTTTGTTTTTTTAGATTGTTGGTTGTCATCATTTTATTAACCTCTGAACTTCCGCTATAATGTTCACAACGATGGCCAGACTCTACTGTACGTGTCATAGTAAGCTGTTGTGTTTGACGTCTAATATGAAGTGGCCTGGTCTGTGTTGAGCTGTGGTTGTGTGTGCTCTGTCAGGAGAGAGAGAGGCGGAGGCAGCACATGATGCTGACGAAGGCCATGGACGCCCGTAAGAAAGCAGAGGTGCGTGATTCACAACTCGACCACTTCTCCTTGAAACTGTTAGAGCGGGCTTCTGGCTATTGCCTCCTCTCCTCAGTTCTTCCTCCCCCTCTTTTTGTAAAACTATATGGAGTGTGAATGAAAGAGGGAAATTGGGCCCCAAGCAATTTTCGGTGAAAGTACAGCAATTTATAAGCAAGGAAGGCCTAGTGTTGGCCTGAATTGTAATGACATAATCCTTAACACGATTGTCTGCAACGGTGCCGATAGCATGCACTGTTAACTTGGTCTGTAATTTGGACTTTAGGAGCGGGAGCGCTTAAAGCAGGAGAAGAAGGATGAGAAACGGTTAAACAAGGAGAGGAAATTGGAGCTTAGAAGACTGGAACTGGAAATTGCCAAGGAGCTGAAGAAGCCAAATGAAGACATGTGCTTAGCAGATCACAAGGTATACGATTCATAGCTACTACTACTGGAAATTCTAAAGGGAGGGATATGAGCCTTCTATTGCTATGAGTGTGCCATCGGTCATAGATTTGTTCTCCAACTGAAAAGGAGACGTGGGCCGCATTGCCATTAGACGATCTCAAACCAAGAAAATCGTTAATACTGGCCACATTTAATCGCTTTCAATCAGTTTCTTTGCCTATTACCTATTTTAATCAATATGACGATAGTGTTTTTAAATGACACCGGTTCTTTATTTGTATAGTGATAACATCTTCCATATTGGAATGCACGAAAGTGAAGTAAACACAGGTACACGTTTTATTGTGCCATCAAGTGGCTGCCCCTAATACAACACTGACCAAGGGATTTCTGAGAGTTGCTTTATCATGATTTCCACCAGACAGGGCATTGAGCCCCTGGATAACAAGTTCACAGATCACACATCAACCCAGTCTCCATACGGCTCTCACTAAACCTCCCTCCATACGGGTCAAGCTCTGTTTGACCTACTTGAATCTGCAGCTAGAGAACCTATCTCTCTAGATTTTGCTCTTACACTGCGTTAGGAACCTTGAAATTATAACAAGTGCACAGCACACTACTGTTATTACATGACTGAATGTGTCCTCTCTCTGTTCTAAGTCTCTCCCAGAATTATCCCGTATTCCCGGCCTGGTTCTACCAGGAAGCAGCTTCTCTGACTGCCTGATGGTGATGCAGTTCCTGCGGAGCTTTGGGAAGGTGCTGGGCTTCGACGGGGACGCCCACATACCCAACCTGAGCGTGCTGCAGGAGGGCCTGCTCAACCTGGGAGACAGCATGGGACAGGTCCAGGACCTGCTGGTGCGCATGCTCTCTGCTGTGGTGTGTGACCCCGGACTGCCCCCAGGACACCGGGTGAGGGACTTTACTCTTTAGAACTAAACGCACGCACTCACACTCGTCACACATTCATAAATACTAAAAGGCATATGAACAATCTGATGAATGCTTGAGCAGCCACGTATATTAGCACTTTCCCACATGATCACACACTCATACTATCAGCAGTCGTACAGTATATTCTGATCTGCCTTCATAGACTGTACTGTATGCACTATCCACAGCTTAGAGGGCTGCATTGCAGAGTTAAAGACAAGATTCCCCTACTGTAATCAGAACACACAAGTGGGGCATTATCAATATCTCTGGCTCTGCAAAGCTAAATGAATGGGCTTATCTGTTTTTGGTTGGGTATCAGTGTTTATAGCTCTTAATACAGCTTCCACAGTTATACCCTCACATTTTTCCTAATTCATCAGTATTTTCTCTCCATGCTAATCTAAAGGGCTTAGTCACGCTTTCATGTGGCTTTCCATTATTCCTTCAAGGAGCCCAGATGACTGTCTCCTATTATGGAGCCTCAGTTGACGTCGAGGGAAAATGTATCCCTGAAAAGAGAAGAATGTAGTCCCCTCTAACTGTCCTCGTCTGTGCCTTAGGCTGGACTACATTATGCCCCTAAAGGCAGCGGTTCGATCCCCCGTTCCACCACTCACTTTCTCTCTTGTATCCCTCTACATATCTTTTGCAAACCTGTCAATAAAATGTGAAGATATCTTTGAAAAAATATATGGGTCACATTTCATTTGGACAGTCGCGTATAGATGATAAGCAACTGCTTGCTAAAGTTAGGTTTAGAATGAAGGCGAGGGCTAGGGTTAGTAGACAGTTAGTTGAAGCGTCGGTGACAGTTATTGAACCTCTACAAACCATCTACTTGGGACCCTTCAAATAAAGTGTTTACCGATATATGTCCCTATCTGCCCCGCCAGACCAAGACGGCCCTGGGGGACCACCTGAATAATGTGGGCATCAACCGGGATAACGTGTCGGAGGTGCTGCGGGTCTACATGGAGGCTCACTGTGGGGGGAAGGATCTGCAGACTGACCTGGGGGAGGTCACGGCCAGTCTGAAGACCAAGGCTTTCCAGGCCCACACAGCCACACAGAAGGCCTCGGTCCTGGCCTTCCTGGTCAACGAGCTGTCCTGCAGTAAGAGTGTGGTCAGGTAAGAGAGGACACTGAACTCTTAGCCACAGCAGTCTGGTCTGCGATCTAGATCACAACACTGATACGGTCTGTTATTTAGACAAATGATGTCAAGGTAAGTGCTTTAGGCTTACATGTGGGGAAACTACTTTGTTGATATTTGATGTTGTTCAGTGTCCAATAAAAAAATGATTAAGGGGCTCTATTCAACCTGTAAAGCTGAGGCGTTACAGATTCCGCTATAGAAAAGTAAAGGTCATTTCCGACTGAGCCGACATATGCAGCATTTACCGCGAAATGCAGTCTCCGCTAACGCGGAAAACGTTGCCTTTTAAAAAGTTATTCTGAGCACAGATTATTTTAGCTGACTGACGCCTACGTCACTCATCTTTTAGCATGAAGCGGATTTTGCTGGACATAGTACTGTTTTATTCATTGGCATTTTTTTGATGTTCTACGTGGAATATCAAGAGTTGTGTTGTCATAGAGCGTTTCATTGGGTTGCATCAAACCTGAAACCCTTTTCAAGTCACTGCCTGTACCTGAGGTAGATTAGGTGACACAACTGGCAATGCTTGAAAATACAATCCTGTTGCTCAAGGAAAATTATGCCACTAAAGCCTTACTTCACCTTTTTTATCATTTGTTTAACAAAGCCGACCTATCTAAAATTGGTGCTTCGTGCTTCTTTGCAGCGAGATCGACAAGAACATCGATCACATGACCAACCTGCGACGGGACAAGTGGGTCATCGAGGGCACGCTTCGCAAGTGAGCACCCGAGTCATGTCAAGGAGCACTCAGGAGAAGACTGCGTGACATACATTAATAGACCTGTATTACCGAATGGGTGTCCGGTGAAAATGATGGATATCAGAACGGAATTTACTGTTGTCCCGCCTCTATTTCTTTTGTATTGGGACAGACTTGTTTGAAGTTATACTTCGAATAAATGTGAATTTGATTGTTTAGGCTTTTTAAAGGTTTTTATATAGTATGGTATGATACCAAAGCCTAGGAAAATATTTGCCACTCTTATCCTCCTGCTGCTTGTCTTGTTCCAGGCTGAGGACCAGCCACTCCAAGAAGACTGGGAAGAGGGACAGCGGTGTGGGGGGAGAGGAGACCCAGTCCCTGGGTACACCCACCCCCGGACAGAAACGCAAGAGGAAAGGAGGGGACAGCGAGGAGGACGAGGATGAGGACGAGGACAGCGAGGATCAGGGGGATGAAGACGACGATGACGAGGAGGAGGAGGAGGAGGAGAGAGGGAAGAAAGGGAAGAAAGTGGAAACCTGTGAGGATGAGGTCAGTGAGGAAATTGTCACCTATCCACATGATCTATCCTCTGAACCAAATGACAATGGAGTTGTCCCAAGTGGCACCCTATTCACTGTATTGCACTACATCGTGAATAGGATGCCATTTGGGACATAGTCTCAGTCATTGTTTGTCTTTTGTAAATGTCAGCCTCTCCTCTGGTGTCAAATGAAATGTGATCTTTCCCTTCCAGGATGATGGGGACCAGACATCCAGTGTAGAGGAGCTGGAGAAACATATCGACAAATTAACCAAGGTTGATACCCAATGGGATCAGAGATTTATTTATTTTTAATTTTTTACGAGGGTCAGTTTCCGGGCAGAAAAGACCCCGGCCTTGATACCACTTGTGTTTTCTCTCTCTAGCAACAGAGTCAGATCAGACGGAAGTTGTTTGAGTCGTCCCACTCGTTGCGCTCCATGATGTTCGGCCAGGACCGCTACAAGCGCCGTTATTGGGTACTGCCACAGTGTGGGGGCGTCTTTGTGGAGGGTATGGAGAGTGGCGAAGGTGAGACTTAAAACACTGACATGACATACGGGCACCACACTTGTTGCTACTTACGTTATCAACTCACTATTGGAATAATATCGTTCATTTGAATAACCCAATTCAGCTTCTTCCCTAGTGACATGGCTTCAGATCGGTACGGTATTTTATATTATACACGTGAGTTTGGGAAATTCGCTTTCTAGAGCAATGTGGTTAATAATATTACTCTTTTCCAGGAGCAGAGGAGCTGGAAAAGGAGAGAGAGAGACTGAGGCGCACAGAGCTGGTCCAGGTGAAGGAGGAGGTGGAAAGGAGGCCGCAGGAGGTGGAGGGGAGGCTAGGGGCGTCCACCTTGGAGGGTAGCCGTGACAAGCACACCGCCACACCAGACAAGCACACCCTCAACCTCTTCCTCCAGAAGCCCGGCTCCTTCTCCAAACTCAGCAAACTCCTGGAGGTGGCAAAGATGTCCCCGGACTCAGACAACCACCCTCACAGTCTGAGCTGTAGTCTAGCCAAAGTCCCCACCACAGTATCTTCCCCTATCCGCCCTACCATTCAGACTACACTACCCAGCAACCCCTCTGCATCTCCCGCTCCGCTGTGTCCAGAGGTGAAAGCGGAGCCTTCCACAGCCCTACTCAGCCCGTCCTACCTCAGCAGCGGCCAAGGGAAGATGTCCTTCAGCCCCCAGCAGCTCCAGCCCAATGACCAGCTCTTCAGGGTGCTGACAGAGAAGAACTGCCACTGGTTCAGCCTGCTGCCCCGCTCCCCGTGTGACGAGTCGTCCGTCAGCACCAGCTCCACCACCACCCCCCCAGCCTCCTCCCCCTATTCCTCCTCAACCACCAGGCCCAAGTCCCCATCCTCCCTGTCTTCTAATCCCCTAGCCTCCACATCAGCCAGCCCCAGCAATCTCACCACTGGGATCAATAACTTCCCCTTTTCAGCTCTCCAGGTAGGGCCCCTGCACCATATCTCCATCTCTGATCCTCTAGGATTATTGTTAACATGGTGTATGCATATTGCTACTGACCGGCATACCAGGCAGCTTTTGATGTTGTCCAATAATTGCTGTTCTGAAGCTGATTTCTCGGGCACACGTGAATCCCTGCCCTGGACTAGGTGTAATCTGTCTCTAGGAATCCACCCCCTTATGTTCATGTCTGATTTGTTATTCTTTAGCCGTGTTCCTTTTATCATAGCTTTATTTCTAGACGCCATTTGTGCTAGTTGTAGCAAAACTTGGTTCACTTGACATAACATTCTCACTCCTCACCACTGCCTGTGCATTTCTCTGGTTCATGAACTCCTCCAAGCAGGTGAAGTCTGGCGTCCATATGATAGGTCTGCCATTCTGTGGATGGCCCGGTGGCATGATGATCCCCACCCTGCCCTTCTCTGCCAGTCCACTGCCCCCCTCCATGCTGGCCGCTGCCTACCACCATGTGGAGGGTAACAGCAACCCCTTCCTGGCAGTGCCCCCTGGAGAGAAGCCCCCCTCTACCCTGTCCCCTGTGGTGGAGGTGGCCAAGACCCAGGACTACCCCGACCCACTGCCCATTCCAGAGGGTAAGCATGGCACACTGCCACCCGCTGACAGGAAAGATGGGAGATGACACAGCACATGCAAGCACTGTGGAGGACTTTTAGGTGGCTGCCAAGAATTTCCACTTTTCATTATGTGTTGTCATGGATTTTATTTACAGAAGTCTTAATAACTTAGGTGTGTGTGTTGTAGAGATGCTGTCAGGCTGGTGGAGAGTGGCAGACATGGAGGAGTTGAGGAGCTTGGTCAAGGGCTTGCACAGCAGAGGTATCAGAGAGAGGGCCCTGCAGAAACAGATCCAGAAACACATGGAGTTCATTGCACAGGCATGTGCCAAAAACAGGGATGGTGAGTTTTTTAGACTAGGGTTAACACACATACAATTCTCAAATTACACCCTATTCCTTATAAAGTGCACTACTTTTGACCAGGGCCCATAGGGAATAGGGTAATACAGTAGTGTACTATAAAGGGAATAGAGTGCCATTTCAAATGAGTCCTTATAGATGTCCAAAGTATCTTGTGACTCTTTAAATCTGACCTTTTAATAATGTGGTAGCATGCACAACCTCTGTTTTAAAATGACACTGAAATGTCAACCCACTGCAGGGAGAGAGTGGATACATCATTCAGAGCTAACGTGGTATTTACCACCATTCCTTAGGTTCATAATCACTTACAGCATGTTGGCGCAATTGAATGAGGCTGTCTTACAGCTTTGAATTCTGTAACTTCGATGCCAAATATATTCTAAACTGAAGATTGTCTGCATGCATGCGGTTACAATGGCTCATCTCTACAGAGATAGGCAGGGGAGCCCACCACCCCAATAAAAATGGCAGGGGCAACACTGCATCCCTATATTAGAAAATATCCTTCCCAAATTTCACAGTACATACTAAGATACAATAACTGTAGTAAACTTGGTTTTAGAAAACAATGTGTTTTTGGGGGTCCTGCGTTTATCCCTATTGACCTGTCTGTCTCTCCCTCTCTCTCTCTCCCTTTCTCTCCCTCCCACTCTCGCTTCAGCGGCGGTGATAGACGAGTCCAAGCTGGACGAGAACGGGGTGAGCGAGGAGACAGTGGAGAGCTGGTGTGTGGAGGAGCAGGCCATGGAGATGGACATCGCTGTTCTGCAACAGGTGGAGGAGCTGGAGAGGAAGGTCACTTCGGCCAGCCTGCAGGTTAAGGTACAGTACATCCTTTTATAGCACTGTGTCCATGTGGTATGTAGTGAAGAAGGAATCTATCTGCAATGGAGAAAGACGACGCTGAATAAAGTGCTCCTTCCGCATGGACGCACAAACAACTGTTTGTCTTCGTATTTCCTCCCAGGGTTGGATGTATCCGGAGCCCCAGTCAGAGAGAGAGGACCTGGTCTACCATGAACACAAGCCCTTCACTAAGCTGCTTCTAGCAGGAGAGGAGCAGCTTGCAGGGGAGGAGGCGGCCAACGGCGGCTGCAGCCTGGTGCGGCGCGTCAACAACCCCCTAGATATAGCTGTAACACGGCTAGCTGAGCTGGAGAGGAACATCGAGCGAAGGTACCTGAAGAGCCCTTTAAAGTCTCGCCATTCAGGTCAAACTGGATAATGTGCTGGGTACATTCACTGTCCCTGCTCCCACACCATCTAGTAGTGTTGATGGTGAAGGGTAGGGTCATCCAGATTCCCATTTGAACACTTCTTTGGGCTTTCCTCTGCTTCACTGGGGCCTATTTCGGTTGTCTATTTCTCTCTCCCTCCTCTCTTTTTGCTGCTGTGTGCATTGTGTTTTTTCTTCATTTGTGAAGTCCCTTAATGTAAGTGGTTGCATCTGTCTGTTTGGAAGCCGGTCTGTACTGTAGCTCTGCATGCTGCATCACACTGGTAACCGTGGTTCAATGTCAACTCATTGACTTACCACGGCAGCCTGAATCTATCTATGAGTGACATTGTTACCGACAAGGATGCATGTACACCATGACATCTGTTGAGCTACAATCATTGGATTATAAAATAGACTAACTACAACCACGTATATCCTACCAACGGGATATTAAAAGCTGTAATATCTTATGTCATCTATATTCTTCGTAGCTGTCTATTTACCACCACAAACCGATGCTGGCACTAAGACCGCAATCAATGAGCTGTATACGGCCATAAGCAAACAGGAAAATGCTCATCCAGAGGCGACGCTCCTAGTGGCCGGGGACTTTAATGCAGGGAAACTTAAATCCATTTGAACTCATTTCTACCAGCAAGTTACGTGCAACCAGAGGGGAAAAAAACTCTAAACTACCTTTACTCCACACACCGAGACGCATACAAGGCTCTCCCTCGCCCTCCATTTGGCAAATCTGACCATGATTATATCCTCCTGATTCCTGCTTACAAGCAAAAACTAAAGCAGTGACTCGGTCATTAAAAAAGTGGTCAGATGAAGCAGACTCTAAGCTACAGGACTGTTTTGCTATCACATACTGGAATATGTTCCAGGATTCTTCCGAGTACACCATATCAGTCACTGGCTTTATCAATAAGTGCATCAATTTTTTTTACCTTTTATTTAACTAGGCAAGTCAGTTAAGAACAAATTCTTACTTTCAATGACGGCCTAGGAACAGTGGGTTAACTGCCTGTTCAGGGGCAGAATGACAGATTTGTACCTTGTCAGCTCGGGGGTTTGAATTTGCTACCTTCCAGTTACTAGTCCAACTCTCTAACCATTAGGCCACCCTGCCGTCCCATCACGTCATCCCCACAGTGACTGTACGTACATACACCAACCAGAAGCCATGGATTACAGGCAACATCCGCACTGAGCTAAAGGGTAGAGCTGCTGCCTTCAAGGAGCGGGACTCTAACCCGGAAGCTTATAAGAAATCCCACGATGCCCTCCTACGAACCATCAAACAGGCAAAGCGTCAATACAGGACTAAGATCGAATCGTACTACACCGGCTCCGAAGCTCGCTGGATGTGGCAAGGCTTGCAAACTATTAGACTACAAAGGTAAGAACAGCCGTGAGCCCAATGACTCGAGCCTACCAGACGAGCTAAATGACGACTTCTATGCTCGCTTCGAGGCAAGTAACACTGAAACATGCATGAGAGCATCAGCTGTTCCGGATGACTGTGTGATCACGCTCTCCGCAGCCGATGTGAGTAAGATATTTAAACAGATCAACATTCAAAAGGCTGGATTACCAGGACGTGTACTCCGAGCATATGCTGACCAACTGGCATGTTTTCACTGACATTTTCAACCTCTCCCTGTCTGAGTCTGTAATACCAACATGTTTCAAGCAGACCACCATAGTCCCTGTGCCCAAGAACACGAAGGTAACCTGCCTAAATGACTACCGACCTATAGCACTCACGTCTGTAGCCATGAAGTGCTTTGAAAGGCTGGTCATGGCCCACATCAACACCATTATCCCAGAAGCCCTAGACCCACTCCAATTTGCATACCGCCCCAACAGATCCACAGATGATGCCATCTCTATTGCACTCTACACTGCCCTTTCCCACCTGGACAAAAGGAATGCTATTCATTGACTACAGCTCAGTGTTCAACACCATAGTGCCCTCAAAGCTCATCACTAAGCTAAGAATCCTGGGACTTAACACCTCCCTCTGCAACTGGATCCTGGACTTGCTGACGGGCTGCCCCCAGGTGGTAAGGGTAGGTAACAACACATACTCCCTGTTCACTTAAGACTGCATAGCCAGGCACGACTCCAACACCATCATTAAGTTTGCTGATGACACAACAGTGGTAAGCCTGATCAGCGACGACGATGAGACAGCCTATAGAGAAGAGGTCGGAGTACTGGCTGTGTGGTGCCAGTACAACAACCACTCCCCGAACGTGATCAAAACAAAGGAGATGATTATGGACTACAGGAAAAGGACAGAGCACACCCCCATTCTCATCGACAGGGCTATAGTGAAGCAGGAGAGCTTCAAGTTCCTCAACGTCCACATCACCAACAAACGAACATGGTCCAAGCACACCAAGACAGTTGTGAAGAGGGCACGACAATACCTATTCCCCCTCAGGAGACTGAAAAGATTTGGCATGGGTCCTCAGATCCTCAACTTTCTAAAGCTGCACTATCGAGAGCATCTTAACAGGTTGCATCCCAGCCTGGTATGGCAACTACTCGGCCTCTGACCACAAGGCACTACAGAGGGTAGTGCGTTCAGCGCAGTACATCACTGGCGATGTCAGAGGAAGGCCCTAAAATTGCCAAAGACTCCAGCCACCCCAGGCATAGGCTTCTCTCTGCTACCGCACGGCAAATTGTACCGGAGCGCCAAGTCCAAAAGGCTTCTCAACAGCTTCTACCCTCAAGCCATAAGACTTGAACAGCTAATAAAGTGGCTACCCAGACTATTTGCATTGCCCACCCCCCCTCCCTTATATGCTGCTGCTATTCTCTGTTTTATTATCTATATGCATAGTCACTTTAACTCTACCTACATGTACATATTACCTCAATTACCTCGACTAACCTGTGCCCCCGCACTTTGACTCTGTACCGGTATCCCCTGTATATAGCCTCGCTATTGTTATTTTACTGCTCCTCTTTAATTATTTGTTATTTTTATTTTTACTTAACATGTATTTTTCTTAACTGCATTGTGGGATAAGGGCTTATAAGTAAGCATTTCACTAAGGTGCACCTGTTCTATTCGGCGCATGTGACAAATAAAATTTGATTTCGCATCGATATGCTGTTTTCCCCACTTCAAATAGCAATTATAGGCGCACACCTAAGAGTTTCCACAAGACCTGACACAAATCAATGGAAAACACTCACCAGAACTTTTTTGTAACGGAATCAGAATCAAAAGTCTGTCCAGACAGACTTACGTGAACAATTAGGGTTAAGTGCCTTGCTCAAGGGCAAAATGACAGATTTTCACAGAGTCTCCTCGGGGATTCGAACCAGCGACCTTTCGGTTACTGGCCCAATGCTCTTAACCATTTGGCTACCTGCCAACTTGCTTAAGTGGATAACGACTGGAGAAAAGCAGCCGGTCTGCTGTTAACCTCTGCCCTGCACATTTGCTTCATTTTGATTGGTCAAGAGAGTTGAGAGTGTGTGTGTGTGTGTGTGTGTGTGTGTGTGTGTGTGTGTGTGTGTGTGTGTGTGTGTGTGTGTGTGTGTGTGTGTGTGTGTGTGTGTGTGTGTGTGTGTGTGTGTGTGTGTGTGTGTGTATTTTTTAGACTAGCTGGATATTTGAACAAATGTCATGATATTATTTAAATTGTGAATTAATGCCAAATGTCCATCCCTACAGTACTATGAAGCATGTCAGTCACCAGGTCTGTGGAATATTATGCAGTATCTCTTAATCATGTCCACTGTGACCAAAACACTCTTCCACTCTCGTGGTTTTCTATGCACTGCAGTTGGCAGTGGGCTTGGTTAATGTTTCTGATTGTTTTATGGGATGTTGTGAGTGGCTGGTTCTCTGATCACGTTGTCTATCTCCATCTTCTCAGGGGTGAAGAGGAACTGGCCCCGGGCATGAAGGTATGGCGCAAGGCCATGGGCGAGATCTGCAGCGCCGCCCAACTGTCTCTCTGCATCCAGCAGCTCCAGAAGTCCATTGCCTGGGAGAGATCCATCATGAAAGTGGTACGTGTTCTCGGATAGAGTTTATTTGAAGTACGGTGCATTCGGAAAGTATTCAGACCCCATGCTTGTGACTCTACAAACTTGTTGGGTGCATTTGCTGTTTGTTTTTGGTTGTGTTTCAGATGATTTTGTGCCCAATATAAATGAATAGTAAATAATGTGTTGTCATTTTGGAGTGACTTTTATTGTAATAAAATAATAAAAATTGAATGTAGAAGTGTTCAGAAACATATTATATTCTTAATTACAATAAAAGTCACTCCAAAATGACACTACATTATTTACCATTCATTTCTATTGGGCACAAAATAATCTGAAGCACAACCAAAACAAATTAGAAGAGAGTCTGCACTTTAACCTCATAGTCATTGTATCATTTCAAAGTGCTGAAGTACAGAGCCAAAATGACAAATAATGTGTCACTGTCCCAATACTTCTGGAGTGCACTGTATAAATATATACCGTCATTATTTGTGTGCTTCTGTCTGTTGTCATCACACCTGCCCAGACCCACATGTTCCCACTGCATCTATTTCCAGTACTTGTAAGACTATGCCATATGGCATTTCAAATTGTGCTATTCTGTGTTTCTGTCGCCCACACCTTTTCAATATTTAAATATTAATGCATTTGATTCTTCCACTGTCTTAACAATGATCATTTGATTTCCAGTTGAGGTAAAACATTTTTCTCAATTATTGACGAGTAAAGTATGGTCCAACCCATTGGGTATCTCACCGCCCTCTCATATTAATTAAATTCAACGATGACAAGTGTGATCCTCGCTAAATGCGAAATGCATATTTTATGTCATTCAGGCAAGCGGTCAATCCCCCAAGAATAAGAAGAAGCAGCAGCAGCAGCAGAACCGAGTGGTGGCAGCCGGGCGAGGAGGGAAGAAAACCACCGAGGTAAAACAGAACAGGAAACCGTCGTCTGTAGCCAGCGGAGAGGTCTCTGAGGACGATGCTGCCAGCACCAGCAGCACGCCAAGAAAAGTGAGTAAAGAGCCCAAAAAGAGGAAGAGCCCAGGAGAGGGGAGCCCAGCCACCAACCAGTCCATGCAGGACAGTACTCCCGTCTGTGTGAAGAAGGCGAAGATGGCCACATCAGCCAGAGACAATGAAAAGGATCTGACATTGTGCAGGTAACAGTATGACTGAGGTTGCACCATTAGTATAATACAATATTGACCCAGTAAGTGATGTACGCTTACGCTGGTCCCAGATCTGTTTGTGCACTTGTCGACTCCATTGATGTCATTGACATGCCAAACATGTTTTGCTTGACAATGAGTGACAGGGAGTTGGCGTTAGGGCTGTGACAGGGAGTTGGCGTTAGGGCTGTGACGATACCAGTATCGCAATATTTTTCTTCCCATGGCAAAAAAGAAAACCAGACACAGACCTAAGTCTTTGGTCCTTTTTTAAAAACCTGCTGTATATAAAATACTGTGTTATAGCTTGGAAAATGAATGTGACATAATGATGTTTGTTTCCAACATTAGGGCTGTTTTCCTAAAGAAGTAAAACCGCTTCCTGTCTTGTTTCCTTGCTACGATGCTAATGAGTATCGTGATACTGGTAACGTCCCGGGCGCAGTTGCCAGGGAATCATAAACAGGCTAGTGCTGGTCCTTCTGTAGCTCAGTTGGTAGAGCATGGCGCTTGTAACGCCAGGGTAGTGGGTTCGATTCCTGGGACCACCCATACGTAGAATGTACGCACACATGACTGTAAGTCGCTTTGGATAAAAGCGTCTGCTAAATGGCATATATTATTATTATTTATTATATTAGTGCTCAGGCTAACATACACTAGCTGCTGTAGTGTGGGATGCATTGCCATGCTAGACTGTAGTTAATCTGAGATTCATCGATTTGTTGACTCCTTTTTCTCCATAGGGTGCTACTGGTTGAGCTGGAGGGTCACCAGGATGCCTGGCCCTTTCTTAACCCTGTCAACCCCAAATCTGTCCCTGGCTACAAGAAAGTCATCAGGAAACCCATGGATCTCTACACAATCCGAGAGAAGCTCGTCCACAGCCAGTATGTGTACCATACAATATTAGTTTGAAAAATGATCTGCATACAGTGTTGCCTGATACCTATATGATTCTGTCTCATAAATGTCATAATTAAATGATTATTTGTCTCAATTTACAGGTACTTGAACCTCGAGACGTTTATAATCGACGTTAACTTGGTTTTTGATAACTGTGAAAGGTTTAATGAAGACAATTCGGACATTGGACGAGCCGGACACAACATGAGGAGGTTTTTTGAGAATAGATGGAATGAGCTGTTAAAACAAACCAACTAGGCTAGTTTGGACTACTTTATCCTCACTATACTGTATGGGACCAGCAGTAACCACAAGCAGAGCAGCTGGATTGGTCTAAAGTCTCTCCGTCAGCAACCAGGGAACCTAAATGAATTTACAATTGTAATTCTACACATTCACTTCAGTGATGTACAGTAGAATGCAGTTTTTTTTTTAAGGAGCAGAGAAATGCACCCAAAGGGATACACACAAAAGGGGTGGGTGTTTTTAAAGTGCAATACCATTTCCTAACACATCGGAGCTGTAACTGGGAACAACACGTTCCAACTAACTGTACTTGGTTTATTTTTTATCATTAATATTAAAGTGAATGTATTTAATTTAGTCAATTATTTATGAGTGAAAATGGCTCCGTTTTCTAAGACGAGGAAGAAAAAAAGCAAAACTGCTTGAACAAAAATCTCACGGAATGTTTTTATTTTATTTTTTGGGACATTAACCTAAAGCCAAGAGGGAAGAAATGAATTGTTTACACTGCTCTGTGCCGCCGGGGTACCACAAGATTGACGGTATTACTGGAACACTGCATTTCAATGTATCTTTACATTGCTCGCTAACTTCACACGGACAGTGAGGCAGCAATGACATCTGTATATACTATTCATTCATGTTAATATGAAGTATTGTTTGTAATATGTGTACATACAGTATTGTTACAAGAAATTCAATATTGTTTATGCCTTTGATTGTGGTGTTTAATTTCAGTCTAAAGTGATAAATACATGTATATTACCTGTGATGTATATCCTCTGCAAACACTGTGGTCTCTTCAATCTGGGTAATGCCTGCCCTCTCAAATGTGTGTGGAGGATATTATTTCAATCTTTTGGTTTAGCATTCCTTCAAAAGGTGTGTGTGTGTGTGTGTGTGTGTGTGTGTGTGTGTGTGTGTGTGTGTGTGTGTGTGTGTGTGTGTGTGTGTGTGTGTGTGTGTGTGTGTGTACAAAATGTCAACTCTGGTGGGCCTCGAATTCTGACATTATCATCCTATCGTCAGTATAGAATCCATTGTGATGCACAGTACCTTTCATAAGATGTTCTCTCCATTTGCTTTGCCACAGACCCAAGGACACAGGGCGTTTGTAATAACCACTGTGTTTGAATCTTGCTGTGTCATGCATGGTCTACTGGTGCCATGTACAGCATTTTCTTTGTACCTGAGTCAGAGTACTTGAAGTTATTTTATTTATGAATATTGTGGGGAAAAGTCACTTTTTTTGTAGGAGCATAATTTTTCACTAGTGTGTGGGGCACGGATCTAATATAAAGGATCTTTTTCAACTCTGTATTTTGCATTCCGTCATATTTCATTTCCATACTATAACTACAAATATTTGTGTTGGTAGGATATCTGGGCAAACACTGAGTGTACAAAACATCAGGAACACCTTCCTAATATTGAGTTTGCACCCCTTTTTGCCCTGAGAACAGCCTCAATTCCTCGGGTCGTGGACTATACAAGGTGTCGAAAGCATTCCACGGGGATGCTGGCCCATGTTGACTCCAATGCTTCCCATACTTGTGGACTGGATGTCATTTGGTTGGCGGACCATTCTTGATACACACAGGAAACTGTTGAGCATTAAAAACCCAGCAGCGTTGCAGATCTTGACACTCAAACCGGTGAGCCTGGCGCCTACTCCCATACCCTGTTCACATACACAATCCATGTCTTAAAAATCCTTATTTTAACCAGTCTCCTCCTTCAGCTACACTGATTGAAGTGGATTTAACAAGTGCTATCAATAAGTGATCACAGCTTTCACCTGGTCAGTCTGTCATGGAAAGAGGTGTGCCAAATGTTTTGTGCACTCAGTGCAGAACATAAGCCTGGTATTTGCAATGTAATTTGATTGTCATTGGATTATTACTAGATTTGTCTAAAGAGTCTATGAGTTCAGGTGGGCCATCTTGCTTCAGAAAACAAAGGAAAGGAGGGGTGCTCAACAACGACAAAAATCATGAAATGGGCTTCCCAAGAAAAACTTCCAAAAGGACTAATTTGAGGTGGAAATGATTGAGCACTCAACAAAAAAAAGCAGAGATTAGATTTTTTGGGGACTCTGTCTCCAGAGTCAGACACCCAATTATCACAAATAACCTATGTTTGCTGAACAAAAATATGAACACAACAATTTGAAAGATTTTACTGAGTTACAATTCATATAAGGAAATCAGTCAATTGAAATCAATTCATTAGGCCTAAATCTATGGACTTTACATGACTGGGAATACAGATATGCATCTATTGGTCGCAGATAAGACAAAGTAGGTGCATGGATCATAAAACCAGTCAGTATGTGGTGTGACCGACATTTGCCTCATACAGCGTGATATCTTCACATTGAGTTGATCAGGCTGTTGAATGTGGCCTGTGGAATGTTGTCCCACTCTTCAATTACTGTGTGAAATTTCTGGACATGGGCTGGAACTAGAACACGCTGTCGTACATGTCGAGCACCCCAAATATGCTCAATTGGTGACATGGTCTGGTGAGTATGCAGGCCATTGAAGAACTTTTGACATTTTCAGATTTTGGAATGATCAGCATTATGCTGAAACATGAGATGATGGTGACGGTAGATTGGCACAACAATGGGCCTCAGGATCTTGTCACTGTATCTCTGCATTCAAATTGCCATTGATAAAATCCAATTGCAGTTGTCAGTAGGTTCTGCCTGCCCATACCATAACCCCACTGCCACCATGGGGCACTCTGTTCACAACCTTGACATCAGCAAACTGCAGTTGGGGCCTGTTGGACGTACTGTCAAATTCTTTAACATTGTTGGAGGCGGCTTATGGTTAAGAAATTAACATTCAGTTCTCTGGTAAGGACATTCCTGCAGTCAGCATGCCAATTGCACACTCCCTCAACACTTGAGACATTTGTGGCATGACAAAACTGCTCATTTTAGAGTGGCCTTTTGTCCCCAGCACAAGATGCACGTGTGTAATAATGATTATGCTGTTTAATCAGCTTTTTGATATGTCACACCTGTCAGGTGGATGGATTACCTTGGCAAAGGAGAAGTGTTCACTAACAAGGATGTAAAAAAAAAGTGCACAACATTTGAGTGTGTATTGACAATTTCTGGATTATTTTATTTCAACTCATGAAACATGGGACCAATACTTGGTGCATTTATATTTTTGTTCAGTGTATTAGTATCGACAAGGCCTATTGATTAACGAGACTCCATGTTTCTCGTATTATTTTGTTCTATAATTTGCCATTTACCTTGAAACATTTTATTTTCTTACACTGTCTCAATGGGCCACTACGCTATAAATAGGAGACTAAGTGCAATGGCTCAAGTCACTCTTGACGTCGAAACGTCAGTCACCTGCCCGCATCCTGTACAATGGATTAAAGTGAGCTAAAATAACTACTGTATCTCTGCTTTTTTTATTTTATTAAGTGCTCCAACTCCTTTCTACCTCGAAAGCGTAGATTGGATATTTGAGAAACATGTTCGTCAATACAAGGACATTTTCTAGTGTCATATAACAACTTCCAATGTCACGTGTTGAGCAATCGGTCATGAGGTTTATTGTGTACAAAAGGTAAGCGCCACCTGTCACCAACAGCACAAGGTCGGCTGATAACAGGTAAAGAAAGGTAAGACTTGTTTTCAAAGATTCATAGTTTTAGATTTGTCAATATTAACAATATCAGTAACAAAACGCCTTTGTCTGATTTAACACCTGCACACATGAAAGTAGTACCTACCTACCTGATTTTGGTGTTTTATTCTATATCCAGTGATATACATACAGAATTTCGGTTCCGTTAATGCCTGTGTGTTTTGCGCCACCTAGTGTAAGCTAAGGTTGTTAACTTTTATTTACAGGAAGAGCATCTACGGTGACAAAATGGTGTCATTAATCTGCACGCTCCAGGACCATCGAGATGAAGTATATTGTTGCGCGTTCTCCCCCACACTACTGGCGACTTGCTCCGGGGATAAGACCATACGTATCTATAACACCAATGACTTCTCGGAGTTGCCGTTTTCGCCTCTGTCAGGCCATCGCTATGGAGTTCACTGCTGCAGTTTCAGTGTATGTGGCACTTACTTGTTCACCTGTTCCACAGACGCTTTAACTATCATTTGGAGTATGGCAACAGGTGAGGTAAAGACGAAATTTGAACATCCTGGAGGCAGCCCAGTCAGGGTGTGCTCACTGTCTCCCGACTCCTCTCTCCTGCTGTCAGGGGCATCAGGTGGAACCTTGGCCCTTTGGGATTTCCACTCTAAGAAATTACGCAAGTAGGTTATAGATCATGAGACAACTCCCTATATTGCATTGTACCAGTCAAGTTTGGACACACATACTCATTCAATGGTTTTTCTTTATTTTTTGTATTTTCTACATTGTAGAATAATAGTGAAGACATCAAAACAATGAAATAACACATATGGAATCATGTAGTTACCAAAAAATGTGTTGAATCAAAATATATTTGAGATTCTTCTAAGTGGCCACCCTTTGCCTTGATGACAGCTTTGCACACTTGGCATTCTCTCAGCTACCTCCACGAGGTAGTCCTGGAATGCATTGTAATGAACAGGTGTGCCTTGTTAATAGTTAGTTTGTGGAATGTCTTTCCTTCTTAATGCATTTGAGCCAATCAGTTGTGTTGTGACAAGGTTGGGTGGTATACAGAAGATAGCCCTATTTGGTAAAAGACCAAGTCCATATTATGGCAAGAACAGCTCAAATAAGCAAAGAGAAACAGCAGTCCATTATTTTAAGACATGAAGGTCAGTTAATCCGGAAAATGTCAAGAACTTTGAATGTTTCTTCAAGTGCAGTTGCAAAAACCATTAAGCGCTATGATGAAACTGGCTCTCATGAGGACCGCCACAGGAAAAGACCCACAGTTACCTCTGCTGCAGAGGATATGTTTATTAGAGTTAACTGCCCCACAGATTGCAGACCAAATGAATTATTCACAGAGTTCAAGTAACAGACACATCTCAACATCAACTGTTCAGAGGAGACTGCGTGAATCAGGCCTTCATGGTTGAATTGCTGCAAAAAAAAACGCAACTAAAGGACACCAAAAAAAATGAGACTTGCTTGGGCCAAGAGACACGAGCAATGGACATTAGACCGGTGGAAATCTGGCCTTTGGTCTGATGAGTCCATATGGGAGATTTTTGGTTCCATCCGCTGTGTCTTTTGTGAGATGCAGAGTAGGTGAACGGATGATCTCCGCATGTGTGGTTCCCACCGTGAAGCATGGAGGAGGTGGTGTGATGGTGTGGGGGTGCTTTGCTGTTGACAGTGTCAGTGATTTATTTAGAATTTAAGGCACAATTAACCATCATGGATACCACAGCATTCTGCAGCGATAGTCCATCCCATCTGGTTTGGGCTTGGTGAGACTCATTTTTTTTCAACAGGACAATGACCCAACACACCTCCAGGTTGTGTAAGGCCTATTTGACCAAGAGGAGAGTGATGGAATGTTGCATCAGATGACCTGACCTCCACAATCACCCGACCTAATTGGAATAATCTACATTTGGATTTGTTTAACACTTTTTTTTGGTTACTACATGATTCCATGTGTTATTTCATAGTTTTGATGTCTTCACTATTATTCTACAATGCAGAAAATAGTAAAAATAAGGAAAAACCCATGAATGAGCAGGTGTGTCCAAACTTTTGAAGTTGGTGTGTCCAATCTTGAATAAAGCATTGTATTGCTTGTCCTCATTTCTCCAACCTAATATGTGTATATATGCCTACTCTTTAAAATGGTACGTCATATTCCACTGTTCAACTTCCCAGATCTAAGGCCGTGACAGAGGCCACGGTGATGGCGTGCTGCTTCACTCCGTGTGGTCAGATGTTTGTGACAGGATGTACATCTGGAGATATCAAAGTGTGGGATTTGGACATGAAGCAGCTCTATGCAGAGAGAGATGCCCATGATATGGGGGTGGCCTGCTGCCATTTTGCACCCCAGTTTGACATTGGTAAGATGAGCACAGCATTAGTTACCTCACTCCCTGATCCTCTCATTGAGTCACTGTTCTCTTCAACAAATTGAGATAGTGCCCAGTTGAGGTATCATGTGTAAGGAAAAAACACACATACAGTACCGGTCAAAAGTTTGGACACAACTACTCATTCATGGGTTTTTCTTTATTTTGACTATTTTCTACATTGTATAACAATAGTGAAGACATCAAAACTATGAAATAACACATGGAATCATGGAGTGACAAAAAGTGTTCAACAAATCAAAATATATTTTAGATTCTTCAAAGTAGCCACATTTTCTCAACCAGCTTCACCTGGAATGCTTTTCCAACAGGAGTTCCCACATTTACTAGGCTCCAGAGTGGCGCAGTTGTCTAAGACACTGCATTTCAGTGCAACGGGTGTCACCTGGTTCGAATCCAGGCTGCATCACATCCAGCCGTGATTGGAAGTCACATAGGGCGGTGAACAATTGGCCCAGTGTCGCCCGGGTTTGGCCCGGGTTTTTCCTTCACTCTGCGGTCCAACTCATCCCAAACCATTTCAATTGGGTTGAGATCAGTTGATTGTGGAGGCCTTTTACCAGGTAGGCCAGTTGAAGTCTCATTTACAACTGCGACGTGGCCAAGATAAAGCAAAGCAGTGCGACAAAAACAACAACACAGGACATGGATAACGTACATTCAATAACACAATAAAAAAATCTGTATACAGTGAAGTAAGGAGGTGAGGCAATAAATAGGCCAATAGTGGCAAAGTAAATACAATTTAGCAATTTACACTGGAGTGATAGATGTGCAGATGAGGATGTGCAAGTACAAATACTGATGAGGCAGGTAGTTGGTTGGATTTATTTACAGATAGGCTGTGTACAGCTGCAGCGATCGGTAAGCTGCTCTGACGGATGACGCTTAAAGTTAGTGAGGGAGATATACAGTGCCTTACGAAAGTATTCGGCCCCCTTGAACTTTGCGACCTCTTGCCACATTTCAGGCTTCAAATATAAAGATATAAAATTATTTTTTTGTGAAGAATCAACAAGTGGGACACAATCATGAAGTGGAACGACATTTATTGGATATTTCAAACTTTTTTAACAAATCAAAAACTGAAAAATTGGGTGTGCAAAATTATTCAGCCCCCTTAAGTTAATACTTTGTAGCACCGCCTTTTGCTGCGATTACAGCTGTAAGTTGCTTGGGGTATGTCTCTATCAGTTTTGCACATCGAGAGACTGAATTTTTTTCCCATTCCTCCTTGCAAAACAGCTCGAGCTCAGTGAGGTTGGATGGAGAGCATTTGTGAACAGCAGTTTTCAGTTCTTTCCACAGATTCTCGATTGGATTCAGGTCTGGACTTTGACTTGTCCATTCTAACACCTGGATATGTTTATTTTTGAACCATTCCATTGTAGATTTTGCTTTTTGTTTTGGATCATTGTCTTGTTGGAAGACAAATCTCCGTCCCAGTCTCAGGTCTTTTGCAGACTCCAGGTTTTCTTCCAGAATGGTCTTGTATTTGGCTCCATCCATCTTCCCATCAATTTTAACCATCTTCACTGTCCCTGCTGAAGAAAAGCAGGAACCAAACCATGATGCTGCCACCACCATGTTTGACAGTGGGGATGGTGTGTTCAGGGTGATGAGCTGTGTTGCTTTTACGCCAAACATAACGTTTTGCATTGTTGCCAAAAAGTTCAATTTTGGTTTCATCTGACCAGAGCACCTTCTTCCACATGTTTGGTGTGTCTCCCAGGTGGCTTGTGGCAAACTTTAAACAACACGTTTTATGGATATCTTTAAGAAATGGCTTTCTTCTTGCCACTCTTCCATAAAGGCCAGATTTGTGCAATATACGAATGATTGTTGTCCTATGGACAGAGTCTCCCACCTCAGCTGTAGATCTCTGCAGTTCATCCAGAGTGATCATGGGCCTCTTGGCTGCATCTCTGATCAGTCTTCTCCTTGTATGAGCTGAAAGTTTAGAGGGACGGCCAGGTCTTGGTAGATTTGCAGTGGTCTGATACTCCTCCCATTTCAATATTATCGCTTGCACAGTGCTCCTTGAGATGTTTAAAGCTTGGGAAATCTTTTTGTATTCCAATCCGGCTTTAAACTTCTTCACAACAGTATCTCGGACCTGCCTGGTGTGTTCCTTGTTCTTCTCTGCGCTTTTAACGGACCTCTGAGACTATCACAGTGCAGGTGCATTTATACGGAGACTTGATTACACACAGGTGGATTGTATTTATCATCATTAGTCATTTAGGTCAACATTGGATCATTCAGAGATCCTCACTGAACTTCTGGAGAGAGTTTGCTGCACTGAAAGTAAAGGGGCTGAATAATTTTGCACACCCAATTTTTCAGTTTTTGATTTGTTAAAAAAGTTTGAAATATACAATAAATGTCGTTCCACTTCATGATTGTGTCCTACTTGTTTTTGATTCTTCACAAAAAAATACAGTTTTATATCTTTATGTTTGAAGCCTGAAATGTGGCAAAAGGTCGCAAAGTTCAAGGGGGCCGAATACTTTTGCAAGGCACTGTAAGTCTCCAACCTCCAACTAACTTTAAAACAGTTATAGAGTTAGGAGAAAACTGAAGATGGATCAACAACATTGTAGTTACTCCACAATACTAACCTAAATGACAGAGTAAAAAGAAGAAAGCCTTTACAGAATCAAAATATTCCAAAACATGCATCGTGTTTGCAACAAGGAACTAAAGTAAAACTGCAAAAAATGTGGCAAAGAAATTAACTTGGTCTTGAATTCAAAGCATTATGTTTGGGACAAATCAACACAACTCATCACTAAGTACCACTGATATTTTCAAGCATGGTGGTGGCTGCATCATGTTATGGGTATGCTTGTCATCAGCAAGTACTAGGGAGTGTTTTTTAGGATAAAAATAAATGTAATAGAGCTAAGCACAGGCAAAATCCTAGAGGAAAACCTGGTTCAGTCTGCTTTCCAACAGACACTGGGAGACAAATTCACCTTTGCAGCAGCACAATAACCTAAAATACAAGGCTTACCAAGACAACATTGAATGTTCCTGAGTGTCCTAGTTAAAGTTTTGACTTAAATCGGCTTGAAAATCTATGGCAATACTTGAAAATGGCTATCTAGCAATGACCAACAACCAACTTGAGCTTGAATCATTTTTTAAAGAATATTGTGAAATATTGTACATTCCAGGTTTGCAAAGCTCTTAGACTTACCCAGAAAGACTCACAGCTGTAAACACCGCCTAATGTAATTCTAACATGTACTGTATTGATTCAGGGGTTTGAATACTTATGTATATGACATTTTTTATAGATTTTCAAAAATTGCAAAAATTTTTTCACTTTGTCATTACGGGGTGTGTAAATGAGTGAGGGGAAAAAATATATTTATTGATTTTTGAATTCGGGCTGAAACACAACAAAATGTGGAATGAGTCAACGGGTATGAATACTTTCGGAAGACACTGTAGATCAGTATTTGTATTTATTTCCTACAGTCTTTTTAGATGTTCCACCCGCTCTCAGCTAATCATTTATTAAACTGGTGAAACATTTATTTACTCTTTAATCAATCATTAACATGAGTTCCTATTATCAATGCAATCCATTTAAGATTGTCAGAGTTGAATTCTAGAAATTGCCTGAAATGTATTATCAATTTTGCCCAGCACTTCAAATGATAGGCAACAACCATTTGTGTCCTCCTATTGTGATGGGGTTTTATTATGAGGGTTATTGCCTGGTTTGTAAACAAGTTAATATTATTATTCTGATGGGGGGCCAATGTGCCGCGTTTGTTCCTCTGCTCCACAGATTTCAGTTCGGTCGAGTTTCGATTGGCCTCCTGTGGACAGGACAGTCAACTGAAGGTATGGATCGTATCTCAGCATGGTGCAGCAGGTAAGCTGGCCTGGCCTCCATTCACCCCAGTCTCTCTCTCTCTCTCTCTCTCTCTCTCTCTCTCTCTCTCTCTCTCTCTCTCTCTCTCTCTCTCTCTCTCTCTCTCTCTCTCTCTCTCTCTCTCTCTCTCTCTCTCTCTCTCTCTCTCTCTCTCTCTCTCTCTCTCTCTCTCTCTCGAAAAGATAGGGAGCAGCATCAACAATCTTGATTTATCTGAACTGGATAAAATAATTGCATTAGTTTAGAACAAACTGCATCAGTGCGCATCAGTACCTTTCCATATGAACATTTTAATAAATGTATCCAAACTTTGTTTAAAGTCTGTTTATGGTATTTTCAACACATACTAGTTAAAAAGTCCAATATGCTGGTCTCTGTTCTAGATGTGTGTATATCTGTATATATACGGTACCAGTCAAGTTTATGACACACCTACTCATTCAAAAGTTTTTCTTTATATTTTGACTATTTTCTACATTGTAGAATAATAGTGAAGACATCAAAACTATGAAATAACACACATGGAATTATGTAGTAACCAAAAAAGTAGCCACCCTTTTCCTTGATGACAGCTTTGCACACTCTTGGCATTCTCTCAACCAGCTTCACCTGGAATGCTTTTCCAACAGTCTTGAAGGAGTTCCTACACATGCTGAGCATGTGGATGCTTTTCCTTCACTCTGCGGTCCAACTCATCCCAAACCATCTCAATTTGGTTGAGGTCGGGTGATTGTGCAGGCCAGGTTATCTGATGCAACACTCCATCACCCTCCTTCTTGGTCAAATAGCTCTTACACAGCCTGGAGGTGTGTTGGGTCATTGTCCTATTGAAAAACAAATGATAGCCCCACTAAACCCAAACCAGATGGGATTGCATATCACTGCAGAATGCTGTGGTAGCCATGCTGGTTAAGCATGCCAGAAAATCACAGACAGTGTCACCACCACACACCACACCACCTCCTCCATGCTTCACGGTGGGAACTACACATGAGGGGATCATCCGAAACAGCTGTTCCTGGGTGAGCCGTGTGTCCAGAGTGGTGTTCCACATGGATGTGTTGTGGTGCCTTTGTCCTAGAGCAGCAGACACAGGACACTGAAGGGAGCACACAGAAACACAGGGAATGAAACCAGAGAACACGTACCTCTCACAGGCTGCAGAATAGGCCGCCTGCTGCAAAGTACAGGCCCTGGTGCTGTGCCTCGCCTGGGTATTGTTCCACATTCCCAGGAAATTGTCCTTTGCAGATGGGCTTAGCCGCATGGGTGGAATTTTTATTGTCATAATTTTTCAGTTCTCTTTTGTGTCAGTAACCTTTCAATTCAACTGGCATTCTGCTTCTGCTTCCTGTAGCCGATGTGTTATTATTCATGCGTTATTATTCATGCGTTTCCTCCTTAATTGTCCTGTAGCGTTTTTTTGTGTGTGTGTGTTTTAGAAGGAAAAAAAAACATTTAAATCTTTATCTCTTCATTCACTGTGAATTTTAATAGCCACATGGCCATCACTACTTACTCAGCCTGTAAAGGCTCAATTAAAAAGAAGCAATTAGAGATTTTGAATGACTTGCCAGCAGGGAAAGAATGTCATGTAGATAAGATGAATTTGAAAAGGGACAACAGCCTTACCACAGTGCTCAGTTGTCAACCTGCAAACACGATGTGGCATTACTGAATTGGAATGTAGTGTGTGTGTGTGTGTGTGTGTGTGTGTGTGTGTGTGTGTGTGTGTGTGTGTGTGTGTGTGTGTGTGTGTGTGTGTGTGTGTGTGTGTGTAGCCAAATCCTAAATGAACAGGCAGTTGTTAATCCAACTGTGTTTGTGGTCATGGGAAGGGTTCCAGGGATGGTCAGAGGGGTGGTCAGTGTGACACACAGCCAGTGGGTGCGAGGTCTTCTCTACATGAGGTCTTTGTGTGTTATTGATTCCCAGCCTGTGAGATGAAGCTGCTCCACACTCTGACTGGTCAGTCGGCCCCTGTGCTCTCCTGTGCCTTCTCTTCTGATGGTGAGCTGCTTGTCTCAGGGTAAGACCGTCCGTCCCTCCATGTATGCTCTGATGTTAGTCCTCTCATGACCCTTAACCCTAACCATAGCTCTGGTCCAGGGCGTTTTGTGCGGATGGCGAGCTGCATGAACACCCTGGACCAGAGCTATCCTAACGCAAGCCGCACGAACGCCTTAGACCAGACCCACTTGGCACACACTGGTTGAATCAACGTTGTTTCCACATCATTTCAATGACATTACGTTGAACCAACGTGGAATATGCTTTGACGTCTGTACCCAGTGGGGACTACCCTAACACTAATTTTGGCATAGCCTTAATGCTACTCTAGGGTACTTACAGGAATAACTACAGTCATAGCATCACTGTAATGTAAGGTGTGACCAAATAATTCTATACATCCCTATTCAGTAGGAATAAGCCTCTGTTGGTATAATCAGATAGAAACATCCATTGCTGCTTTTAAATACTGCTGCTATCCTATTGTACCACTAGGGGTCTCTACTCTCTACTCTGTTACAACATTCTGCTCTGTGAGTGAGGCTTCAATCTCATTCATGCTCGTGTTTGTTTAGTGAAGTAGCAGTTTTTGCTTAATTTCTGCACATAATGAGAAAATACCATTTGTTTGTATCTTGTACTGATGAGCTGTTGAGAAAAAGAAATGCATGTAATCACTCTTACGTGTTCTTCAACAGCTCAGTGGATAAAACGGTGACCGTGTACAATGCGGTATGTAAAACACAATCTTGGGTGTGGTCTTAGTAAGTTGTTTTGCTTTTTAAGCAGATGTATCCGTCCCACACTAACACCACTGCTTCCCGTGTACAAATAGCAGTCTCTAAACAGTGAGAAATGCCAGACATTCTTCTTTGCCAATGTTTGTTCCTCTCTTCCTTTGTAGAGCGATGGAGTCCTCCTTCACACTTTGAAACGGCATGAGAGGTACCAGCATGACCTGCCTGTTCCTCTCTGACGTTTGATAACTCACTGGAATTGTACGCATCAAAGACACTGAATTCCTCTGCCTCCCTCTCTTAGCTTTGTGACAGCCTGTGCCTTCTCTCCAACCCTGCCCTGGATTGCCACTGGCTCCATGGACAAGAAGGTCAACGTGTGGAGGATAGCAGATAGAGATAGTGGGCAGGGTAGGTGTACTCTAATGTACCAATCAAAGCCCAGCAGCCATTTTGTGTGAGCCAGGCAGCCAGTTCCACAGGGAGTGTAGTGTGAATGTAGCCCCAGCGGGAGAAGCTCCTCTAGGAGAGCTGGAGGAGGAGTACTGTGCCTGCTCTGCTGACAGGGCCAGACTAAAAGTAAAAAAATATAGAGGAAGATAAGTGTTTCCAATGACATCATCAACCAGTTTCTAGACAATTTGTATGCAGTTGGTTAACATCACATGATGCACACCCATGATGTCATTGGAAACACTTATCTTCTATATTTTTTACTACAAAACATAGAAACGGGCCATTTGATGTTTGGGTGGTGCTGGAGATGATGAATAGGAAGTACAATTATTTTATTTATTTTTTCCCCCCTTTAATGGTCATTAGCAGGCTTGGCTTTGAACCTAGGTGATGCGATCCATAATGACCTTGTCTAACCTCTAAGCCCCACAGTGCCACACTTGCAGAGGGCCCAATGGAGAGACAGAGATAAATCAGGTGAAATGTCTTAAACACGTAAACACTCAGGAAATGAAGCCGTGTCTGTAGACATCAGGGGGCCAAGCTAGACTAGAGTATTCAACAGAGGGTGTCCTTCTGAGAGTAGGCACGTTGACGGAGCACATTCCAAGCTCTCCCTCTTGCTCTGTGTACACAATCTCCTTTGAAAGTGATTCATCTTGTGTTTTCTTGTGACTTCTAGCTCAACCCAGGAACCCCTCGTGCCAAGGTAAGAACACACAGGGAAATGTCTTCTCATTCGTTCCAGTGCACAATGGGACGGTCAGGAGCAGGAGTCTCCAGATACTGGCCATAGATGCTGATCTTTGGTTAGTTTAGCATTTACCCCACTAATGGGGTTAGGATTAGGGGAGCTGATCCTAGATCTGTACGTAGGGGAGCTGGAGCCAGATGCTGGGCCAATAAATGGATGAGATGTCTGGAGGATGCATTAAAATAAACGATGATGACTTGTAAAGTGACAGATGACGAGGAGGTGCCAGTTCAAGAGTGGAATCTTCCCAAATAAAAAAAGAACCGTCTCTTGGCAGAGCTTCCCTAAACACCCCCCCTCAGTCAGCTAGGCTCCCAGAAGCTTCAAGGATATTGACATGACCTTCCCCTGAGTCCCAAATAGAGTGCACTACTTTTGACTAGGTCCGTAGGGTGCCATTTGGGATGCAGGCTCAGATTCCCATCTCTGTGGGACTGTGAAGGGGGAGGTGTTACCGTACAGTGCAGGCAGATTTGATAAGAGGCCACTTACTGTTCTAGTACGTTTCGGTTGATAGTGTTGGTGCTGTTTCACATAACATCATTAAGCCTCCATCCACATGAATGCTTCTGAGAGGGAAATTCAGTGGGGAAGTCAGTGGTGGTGGTATTTTGGCCTGAGGGGCAAGGAAACGATTGTGAATGACTGGGATAACAGATAGCGAGAGATGGAGGGTGACGTGAAGGGAGCGAGAGAGGTGAGGAAAAGCGAACAATGCCACGTTAATGTGAAATATCACTCCGCTGCTGAATGATAAACACTCCATGCTTTACATTTCCTACGTGGTGTCATTTGCAAGCGCAGTACACAACACTGTGCGTTTTTATCTTGGCGATACATGAAAAATGATAGCCGCTCGCACAATGTCATGTGAAGGTTGCCTCTGACGAACAGTGTGCCTGCAAAGGCCAGGAAAACACAACCTTGTCGGGGGGAGGGAGACTCCGAAGCTGATAAATATTCCCAGGGCATGCAAATGTGATTTAAAGCACTGTTGATAAAAAGAGGATGTATAGTTTGGTGACAGGTTAGGAATCACTGGTTGGTCATTTGCTATCAGCACCGATGGAGGGTCTTCTTTTGGGTGGAATGTGTGGTAATGTGTTTGTAGGGATCTGATAAGTAGTATTGCAGGAGACTGCGGGGGTGAAGGACTCGAGGAGGGGGCATGTGGGAACGCCCTTCCTCCCTTCCTGTGTTTGTGTGTGTCCCACAGGAGCAGGAAGGAAGCTGTCAGGTCACTCCAGGCTGCTGGTGAGCGACTGGTCCGAGGAGGATGTGTTGGCCTGGCTGAGTGAGGAGGGTCTGGAGGAGCTGGTCACAACCTTCACAACCAATAACATAGACGGGCCTGAGCTGCTCTGTCTGACCAAGGAGACCCTGGCCTCAGAGCTGAGCATCGGTAAGGACATGGAATTCACAACTAGGGTTGCAAAATTCTGGTAACGTTCCCCAAATGACCCGATTTTCCAGAAACCCGGGTTCAGTGTTTCTCCTATATATTTTTGTTGCAAAGGTGGGGTATGGGGGGCATACTTTTTGTTGAAGGAGTTTGAGAAGAGCTGACAGGAAATGTTGCAGCGTTGCAAGCTAATTTCCTGCAGTTCTACACATTTTGCAATGGCTAATTCTGTATTCTAATGCTCAAACATTATAACCAAATCAATGGGGACTCTAATCAGGGACCCTAAGCATGTGCTCTGCGTGCTCGGTCGGTAATCCAGCCATGCCAAAAGTACTCGGAAATGTATTTTATTTATTGGTTTAATCGTTTTAGCTTTTATTCTGGTGATTTGTTCTTAGTTCTACATTTTTTTTGAATGGGGCTTATTTAAGATGGTGAGGAAAGCATTTTTAAAGAACAACCAGACATCCTCTACTGACGGGATGAGGTCAATATCCTTCCAGGATACCTGGCCAGGTCGATTAGAAAGGCCTGCTCGCTGAGGTGTTTTAGGGAGCGTTTGACAGTGATGGGGGGTGGTCGTTTGACCGCAGGCATTGAGGCAGTGATCGCTGAGATCCTGGTTGATGACAGTGGAGGTGTATTTAGAGAGCAGGTTGGTCAGGATGATATCTATGAGGGTGCCCATGTTTACGGATTTATGGTTGTACCTGGTAGGTTCCTTGATAATTTGTATGAGATTGAGGGAACCTATCTTAGATTGTAGGACGGCCGGGGTGCTAAGCATATCCCAGGTTAGGTCACCTAACAGTACAAACTCTGAAGATAGATGGGGGGCAATCAATTCACATGGTGTCCAGGGTACAGCTGGGGGCTGAGCGGGGTCTATAACAAGCGGCAACAGTGAGAGACTTATTTCTGGAAAGGTGGATTTTTAAAAGTAGAAGCTTGAACTGTTTGGGCACAGACCTGGATAGTATGACAGAACTCTGCAGGCTATCTCTGCAGTAGATTGCAACTCCACGCCTTTTGGCAGTTCTATCTTGATGTAAAAGGTTGTAGTTGGGGATGGAAATTTCTGAATTTTTGGTGGCCTTCCTAAGCCAGGATTCAGACACGGCAAGGACATCAGGGTTGGCGGAGTGTGCTAAAGCAGTGAATAAAACACACCTAGGGAGGAGGCTTCTGATGTTAACGTACATGAAACCAAGGCTTTTACAATTACCAAAGTTAACAAATGAGAGCGTCAAGGGTGTAGGTGTAAAGCTGGGGGCTACAGGGCCTGGGTTAACCTCTACATCACCAGAGGAACAGAGGAGGAGTAGGAAAAGGTTACGGCTGAAGGCTTTAAGAACTGGTCGTCTAGTGCGTTGGGAACAGAGAATAAAAGGAGCAGATTTCTGGGTGTGGTAGAATATATTCAGGGCATAATGTACAGACAAGGGTCTGGTAGGATGTTAGTACAGTGGGGGTAAACCTAGGCATTGATTGACGATGACAGAGCTTGCATCTCTGGAGACACCAGTTAAGCCAGGTGAGGTCTCCCCATGTGTGGGGTGTGTGACAAAAGAGCTATCCAAGGCATGTTGAGCTGGACTAGGGGCTCTACAGTGAAATGCAACAATAATAACTAACCGGAACAGCAGAAGACAAGGCATATTGACATTAGAGAGAGGCATGTGTAGCCGAGTGATCATAGGGTCCAATGAGCAGCAATAGGTGAGTCAGGGAGCCGTTCGGTAGTCGCTACTGTGCTAGGCGAACGGAAGGCACGGCGTTCAGAAAGCTAGCGGGCCGTGGCTAGCAGATTGGTCATTGGTACTGCCGGCACTGTCTTTCACCTCTTCCTCCACTTCCACACTCCTCCATGACAAAACTGTATCACTTGAAGAGGGTCCTGGCTCTGTAGTGTGCTTGACGCAAATGATAGTATATCCTATAATATAATACCATTTGTAATAACATCATAATCAACATTTCCGTTGCTATTTCAGTTACTTTAATGACTTAAATCAACTTCATGCACCACGGAAAAAAATTAAGCAGCACTGAAAACTGCAGAATATTGACCCAAATTACCTATAGTTGCGTATTCCCACCACTAGATGTCAGTAAACTACCATATTTCAGTCTGCATCAAAGCCATGGAGACTTACCTTGGCCCATATGATTTGAAGGTATTATTTTAACATTGGCTGTCACTTATACAGACTGAGTCACTCAATGCTTCAAACTGTCCAGCATCCAATACAGTCTATAGGCTGTTTTTGTTTCGTATAATGATCATTATGTGGAAAAATAATTAGTGTTTGAATGCTTATCATTGAAAAAGGCTTGAATCATTTTCATTTTTTTCATAATAATAAAAAAAGAAATTCCCATGGTGGTGAGACAGGGCTGGTTCAGGGGTATGGGGATGGGGAGACAGGGCTGGTTCAGGGGTATGGGGATGGGGAGACAGGGCTGGTTCAGGGGTATGGGGATGGGGAGACAGGGCTGGTTCAGGGGTATGGGGATGGGGAGACAGGGCTGGTTCAGGGGTATGGGGATGGGGAGACAGGGCTGGTTCAGGGGTATGGGGATGGGGAGACAGGGCTGGTTCAGGGGTATGGGGATGGGGAGACAGGACTGGTTCAGGTGTATGGGGATGGGGAGACAGGGCTGGTTCAGGGGTATGGGGATGGGGAGACAGGGCTGGTTCAGGTGTATGGGGATGGGGAGACAGGGCTGGTTCAGGGGTATGGGGATGGGGAGACAGGACTGGTTCAGGTGTATGGGGATGGGGAGACAGGGCTGGTTCAGGGGTATGGGGATGGGGAGACAGGGCTGGTTCAGGTGTATGGGGATGGGGAGACAGGGCTGGTTCAGGGGTATGGGGATGGGGAGACAGGGCTGCTGAGCCTGAGGCTGCATCTGTTTGGCCTGACACCAGGCAGGGACAACTGATTTAGTATGAATATCTTGCTAAAGGTTTACCTGCAATTATTAAATGTCGGCTAAAAGAGGAGTGAAATGTAAACACCCTGTGAAGATGTTATGTAACTAATGTTAGAGGAGCAAAAGTAGCCTATTTCACTATTTGCTAACAGGTTCATTTTCACCAGTCACAGACTACACCCATCTTTCTTTGTGAAAAATTGGGTGACAGTGTCACCCTTTCCTTCCTCTCTCCTGTCTTTTCTTTCTTTTTGTTTTTGTAAACCAGATTTTTCTTTAGGAAGCTGAGACATGATGCTCCACCGGCACTCCTCACTCGCAATGGGGCAGCAGCGTAGCCTAGTGGTTAGAGCGTTGGACTAGTAACCGGAAGGTTGTGAGTTCAAACCCCTGAGCTGACAAATCTGTACGTTCTGCTCCTGAACAGGCAATTAACCCACTGTTCCTAGGCCGTCATTGACAATAAGAATTTGTTCTTAACTGACTTGCCTGGTTAAATAAAGGTTAAATTTTTTTTTTTAATTCACTGCTAGCATGTACCGTTCACACCTGGTTTGGGGGCAGGACCATGTAAATAGAGGGTGTGAAAAATAAACCGTTTAGTTTTATTAGTACAATTGTAAATAAATTATTATATTAATGATGAAAGGTTATTAATTTAATATTGAATATATTGAAATGTACCAAATGTCCCCCCCCCTGCCATGCGGCGCCCCTGTGTCTGACCTGTGACCTGGCATCTCCATTCCTCGTTAGTAATGAAGGGACCCAGGAGTAGATACATAGGATTATTCTGGATTGTGCAATTCTGTTGGAATGGAATACATGCCACAGAGGCTTTTATCTGGCTTCTAATATTCCCACAATGCTCCCCAAATCAAATTGTAATCTGCTTTGGGGCTGCCAAGGTGTGACATTACTACTTCCAAAATGTCCCATTGGAAATGACTTGTATAATATAATTAGATTCAGACAATATCCCCATCAGCCATCAGATGACCTTAGATGTTAAAATAGTTTGGACAGGACCTAGTGTCTTACATTTTCTATGGCATGCTATTACCTCAACCATCAATGTTAGAGAGAAAATGACATGTTTACTCTGTGTCTTCACTGTGACTATAGTTTTCTGAATCAGTATTAATCATTACCATGAATCTTTACTGAGGAAGCAATACATTGCTATGAATCCCCTTTCTGCTGTCCACACTAACCTACTTTAGGATTTCCTGAAGATGCTGTTTGTGGATACAGTGAAATAAATTAGATTCTTCACCACATCTCTGTAGAGGAGGTTTCCAAAACTGACCACCCCCCCAATAATTTTTTTGTTGGACATAAAAGACTGTAAAAACACCAAGTGATTTTAAATGTGGAAATCTGTTCCAAAGTATTCCCACGCATAATAGACAGATACTGTGTATGTAATTGTATCGAAATATAAGCAAGGTTTGAAATTATACTTTTTTTGGAAAAATATATCTTTTTTGGCTTCTTGCGGTCCTGTGATTGTCAATATGCAAACTGTGAGGATAAGTTACAAAGTGTATTTCGCAAGCAATCATGAATGTCACCTCATTTGCTGCAATGCAGTCACAAAGAAAGATACTGTATCCGCATTAGTTAATTGTATGACTAATGGGTTCAGCAAGTCTGATTGGACGTACACATTTTGATTGAGCACTTTCCCCCACTGGGATTTGACCTTTTGTGATTGCACTGCCCGATCTATCTATAGTGCTGCATCTGCACTGAGTTTCCTCCAATCACATTGGTTGAGTTTGCTCCCCATAGTCTCATGGGGCCCCTGATTGCAGGTGCTAGCTAATTAACTCTACAGAGACACTAAAGTCATGTGGTGCTGGGGTTTCTGTCTTTCACGCCACCAACACAGTTTTCTGTCAGTTCCGAGCCTAAGAGCACGTGTGTGTGTATGTTTGTGTGTGTTTAGATCTGTTTCCCTTGAGCAACAAGTCGCTAGGCCCTGGCAGAACTGTGATTAACAAACAGAGCATTCCATATGTAGGCGCAAGGTCTTCCACAGGAAGAGGTCTGATTGGGTTGCTGCTAGATGGTATGAAGCTACGGTAAAAATGTTGTATGTTCAGGTCGCATCGGGGAGAATTTTAGCTAACCCTAACCCTTTTCCTAACCTTAACCTAATTATCTTAACCTGCTACGTTAATTCTCCTAACCTGCTACGAAAAGTCACTTCTGTCCGTAGCTGTATACCATCTAGTCAAACCCGTCTGATTTGGGAGATGATCATTCCTTGGTATACATCCCGGACCCTGTCGAACTGCCTGACAATGAGGCCGTTTTCAGACTGCAGCTCAGTTCTGTTCCCCAGAGGCCGTAACTGAATAATCTACAATGCAGCCAAGAGGCGGACGGAGGCAGACGTCATTGTGTCTGGGGCTCTGTTTCACCATGCCAGAAAGGTGACGTGCTGCTCTAAATAAAGGTGGCCTACTGGTACCTGCTGTCGACATACTGGCACCCACCGGAAAAACCACAATTCTCTGGCCCTGGAGATGCACTATTCAAACCTATTCCGTTGGGTAACTGTAGGCTTTAGGAGTTACAATTATATTGAGCAGCAGTTGCTTTGCTGTGCCCCAAGTGATAGCGAACATCTTCCTGGCAACCATCTCTCTTCCTGTGGAACATTCCACGTTCCAACACCAATAACAGATTCAAGTGATCCTCAGGGATGACGTTCAGTTGCCTGCTGCTTTTGAAAAGCAGAGCTTTAAAACTGTCTACAGGCTTTGAATCATCAGTATTACCCTTTGTTTCTGTGAAGATGGGTGAAGGAGAATCCCAGTCAGATTTATGCATCTGTCTCTTATCGGGGTAAGCCAGAAGAAAGGATTGCACATTTTATTGAACAGTAGATGCTGTCATTGGGTTTCCTAGCACAGATAATGAGGGCTTGTTTATGGAAGCACTGACACTGGCAGTTCCTCAGTTTGGCTTTACCCTTCACCAATGTCCACACACATGCTGTGTTAATTTCTAGGGAAATGTACTACTTCCACAAATAACCATAAATATGTTTATCTATACAGGCCCAGACAATCAGAATGAATTTTCCCTCACAAAAGGGCTTTATTACAGACAGAAAAACTCTTCTTCAGTTTCATCAGCTGTCCGGGTGACAGGTCTCAAACGATCCAACAGGTGAAGAAGCCGGATGTGGAGGTCCTGGGCTGGCGTATTTACACTTATGGTAGAGAAATTAACATTCAATTCTCTGGCAACAGCTGTGGTGACATTCCTGCAGTCAGCATGCCAATTGCACACTCCCTTAACTTGACACATCTGTGGCATTGTGTTGTGGGACAAAACTGCATATTTCAGTGGCCTTGTGTCTCCAGAACAAGCTGCACCTGTGTATTTCAATTTTTATTTAACAATTGCCCGGTCCCAGCACAAGGTGCACCTGTGTAATGATCATGCTGTTTAATCTGCTTGTTGATATGCCACTCCTGTCAGGTGGATGGATTATCTTGGCAAAAGAGAAATGCTCACTAACAGGGATGTAAACAAATTTGTGCACAACATTTAAGAGAAATACGTTTTTTTGTGCATATGGAACATTTCTGGGTTCTTTGATTTCAGCTCTTGAAACATGGGACCAACACTTTACGTGTTGCGTTTTATATGTTTGTCCAGTATAGTTTTGTATGTTGCCATTGTTTTTCTAGAGTCGGTGGGTCTCCGTGGTAAAGTCCTGAGGAAGGTGGAAGCTCTGAAGGCAGAGTTGACGGGACTAGACGCCCCAGATGAGTTCCTCTGTCCAATCACCAGAGAGGTGATGAAGGACCCTGTCATTGCTGCAGGTGAGGGAGAGGGCATGAAAACATCTGTCTCACAGGCTGTGTATTTTTTCCATTAATTGGCCTTTTGACCAATCCGGTCAGCTCTGAAAAATCTGACTTGAAAAGATTTGTCAAGACTAATTAGTGGAAAAAAAGTTGGGTTGCCGGTCTACATTTACATTTAAGTCATTTAGCAGACGCTCTTATCCAGAGCGACTTACAAATTGGTGCATTCACCTTATGACATCCAGTGGAACAGCCACTTTACAATAGTGCATCTAAATCTTTTAAGGGGGGTGAGAAGGATTACTTTATCCTATCCTAGGTATTCCTTAAAGAGGTGGGGTTTCAGGTGTCTCCGGAAGGTGGTGATTGACTCCGCTGTCCTGGCGTCGTGAGGGAGTTTGTTCCACCATTGGGGGGCCATAGCAGCGAACAGTTTTGACTGGGCTGAGCGGGAACTGTACTTCCTCAGTGGTAGGGAGGCGAGCAGGCCAGAGGTGGATGAACGCAGTGCCCTTGTTTGGGTGTAGGGCCTGATCAGAGCCTGGAGGTACTGAGGTGCCGTTCCCCTCACAGCTCCGTAGGCAAGCACCATGGTCTTGTAGCGGATGCGAGCTTCAACTGGAAGCCAGTGGAGAGAGCGGAGGAGCGGGGTGACGTGAGAGTACTTGGGAAGGTTGAACACCAGACGGGCTGCGGCGTTCTGGATGAGTTGTAGGGGTTTAATGGCACAGGCAGGGAGCCCAGCCAACAGCGAGTTGCAGTAATCCAGACGGGAGATGACAAGTGCCTGGATTAGGACCTGCGCCGCTTCCTGTGTGAGGCAGGGTCGTACTCTGCGGATGTTGTAGAGCATGAACCTACAGGAACGGGCCACCGCCTTGATGTTAGTTGAGAACGACAGGGTGTTGTCCAGGATAACGGCAAGGTTCTTAGTGCTCTGGGAGGAGGACACAATGGAGTTGTCAACCGTGATGGCGAGATCATGGAACGGGCAGTCCTTCCCCGGGAGGAAGAGCAGCTCCGTCTTGCCGAGGTTCAGCTTGAGGTGGTGATCTGTCATCCACACTGATATGTCTGCCAGACATGCAGAGATGCGATTCGCCACCTGGTCATCAGAAGGGGGAAAGGAGAAGATTAATTGTGTGTCGTCTGCATAGCAATGATAGGAGAGACCATGTGAGGTTATGACAGAGCCAAGTGACTTGGTGTATAGCGAGAATAGGAGAGGGCCTAGAACAGAGCCCTGGGGGACACCAGTGGTGAGAGCGCGTGGTGAGGAGACAGATTCTTGCCACGCCACCTGGTAGGAGCGACCTGTCAGTGAATTCAGAAAATATTCAGAACCCTTCACTTTTTACACATTTTGTTTTACACATTTTGTTACATTACAGCCTTATTCTAAAAATGTCCCACCATCTACACACAATGCCCCAGAATGACAAAGCAAAAACAGGTTTTTAGACATTTTTGCAAATGTGTTTAAAAATAAAAATAAAATATCTGATTTACGATTCAGACCTTTTACTCAATACTTTGTTTAAGCACCTTTGGCAGCAATTACAGCCTAGAGTCTTCTTGGGTGTGACGCTACAAACTTTGGCATACCTGTATTTGGGGAGTTTCTCGCATTCTTCTCTGCAGATCCTCTCAAGCTCTGTCAGGTTGGATGGGGCGTGTCGCTGCACAGCTATTTTCAGGTCTCTCCAGAGATGTTCAATCGGGCTCAAGTCCGGGCTCTGGCTGGGCCACTCAAGGACATTTGAGAGTGTGTGTGCCTTTCCAAATCATGTCCAATCAACAGAATTTACCACAGGTAGACTCCATTAAAGTTGTAGAGACATCAAGGATGGTCAATGGAAACAGGATGCACCTGAGCTCAATATCGAGTCTCATAGCAGAGTCTGAATACTTATTGTAAAATAATTTATTTATATTTTTTATTTTTAATACATTTGCAAATATTTAGAAAAAACTGTTTTGGCTTTGTCATTATGAGGTATTGTGTGTAGACTAAGAATTGTTTATTAAAATCAATTTTAGAATAAAGCTGTAACGTAACAAAATATGGAAAAAGTAAGGGGGTCTGAATACTTTCCAACTGCACATGTCCTTGTTCGTCAATGCTAACGTAGCCAATTTGTTATTGTTTAAAGAAAATATATGCACTGTTTCCTGCTCCAACTATAAAAGTAATTATGTCAATGTCTGATGTATAAAATGTGACTGAAATCAACAGATGGATATTCCTATGAGAGAGAGGCCATTGAGAGTTGGATCAGCGCTAAGAACCGCTCCAGTCCCATGACCAACCTACCTTTACCAACCACTCTGGTCATGCCCAACAGAAGCCTGAAGACCGCTATTGGCCGTTGGACTGCCACTCAGTGATGGATTGGTGTACGAGTAATCAGTAATTCCTTACTCTGAAGCAGACTGTAAAATGAGGTCACCCAATTGTTTCCTATGAGAATACTCAGTGATGCATTTGATGATCAGGAAGTGTCATTTCAGCATGTCGCCATCTTGCTACATGAAGTTTTTGGAAACATTGCATGCGTAGTTTGAGCTACTCTAGGAAGTGATGGTGCAGGCTAGCTCAGTGCTACCCCCTCTCACGGAGAACCTCAATTTGAAGGCCAACCAGGTACTACAGGCTACCATTTGCAACTAAATGATCCTTAGAACTTTGTCTGTGTGTGATTTTAAAGGAATTCCTTCAAAGACATACATCCAGTGAAATAGAAATCATGTAACATGATTGTGTTTGGAAAAGGTTTTTATATCCACAAATATTTACCACAAAAATCGCCATTTCCCCATTCACTATAAATGGGGGATCTTGTTTTCTGGAAACAATGCCTGCAGTACTGTGGTCGGCCTTCAACTTGAAATCCTCAATGCGAAGGGGTCATTTCAGAATCAAGACAAATTTGTACAATGTAATCACTGACAATCAGTTCACTACACAGTTCTATTACATACTTTTGATTAAACAAGGGTGATTATTCATCAATGAATGATATGTCGTTTGCCTGTGTGTGCCTTGTAAATTACTAGATCTTTACATCATTTGTGCAATAGGATTTTCTGGGAATATACTAAATTGGAGTTGACGTTTATACTGTACATGCAGTATAAACATCTGGTTCTAAAATGTATTGTCTAACTTTGCTCTGGTCCAGGACGTTTAGTGTGCATTCAAACGGGCTCTACCACCCTGGACCAGAGCTATGTTGAACTGTGCCTCCTGTTCCCTGCTACAATGACAGCCAGCAGGCCTGAGTGTTTTCTCAGTGGGATTTTATTTCCCTATGTTGGGAATGGCAGTAATATTCTATTACACTATGTGATTATGGGTAACACAGCTCACAATACTGGAAACATGGCAACCATTTCAACATACATACATATTAAAATATTGTCAATGGCACCATGCTCCCCAAAACCTTTTGTTTATAGATATTTATTTTTTAAAACTCTTTATTATAAATTGAAGTTGTGGCATGCACTTAAACCAATATTACTTTGACAGAGCTTATTATTGAACTTGTAAAATGTCTTAGTAGCTGTGCAAAAATAACTATATAAAATATATATTTTTACAATGAATCAAGCCATAGACACTAAATAAATTAACGTGACAGCAACAACAAGCAGATACAGAGAGGATTTAGTTAACGTTATCGGGCAATTTATAGAATGTACAAACATAAACAAATACATTTTTCAGAACCTTGAACACAGTTGGAACCAAATTGTGCATCAAATAAACCTCAACATACAGATAAGTCATTACACTGACATTGATCTTCACTCAAAAGAAGGAAAAATATATATTTATTTATACACAATGTGAGGATCTACAACATCCTTCTTAGAACACAGGAATGCCCATCTCAAACATATCCTTACAGCTCTTCTAAATAGCTCTGTAATTCTGTCATCAGCACCATTGACATAATGAACACAGTTCAAATCCCATTGGATATGTCCAGAATGGCACCCTATTCCCTATATAGTGCACTACTTTGACCAGGATCGACCAAAAGTAGTGCATTACGGTATATAGCGAATAGGGTGCCATTTTGGATACAAATATTGTCTTATACTTAACACTGAACAATTCAGTAATAACATTATACTGTAATATAATATGTTGTATAAGCACTTTACTTAAAGGCCTATGTAAATGCGTAAAGTGCTGTCACTGCAATGTCTCCAGATTTGCTGAATAAGGGGAACATGTCATCCTGTAACAGAAGCAAACAGCGGTACGCAATAGTAGGAAAGAAATACATCTGTTCTGCTACTGCTTCAATCAAAACGCTCCATGTGGCGGATATTCACAGGGGGAACAAACATAGTTTGCGTACTTCTTTCAAAGTTTCGACTTACATTGCTTCATTTTTTACCAGCACATAAAAAACTATCTCTCCACTTAGAATTTTTGCAAAGGTGTGTGTGTAAAGTGTTTGTGGGTGTGTGCAATGTGCATGTTGTCTGTATGTGCGTGCCAGCTTTGTATCTCGTTGTCTGTGTGTTGAGAGAGGGGAGATAAAAATTCCTACACATTTGACTCTATGAATGATCGCTTTGGTTTCATTGAAGCTACGTGAATGGCGGGATTCTCTCGGACTAAGCTTGGCTGCTTGGACTTACTGTCCACAAAAGTGTGCGACGGCATGGCCAGAGCTGGCTTGGATTCCTTGTAACAGGTGGATGTTTGGCACAACTTCTCTGCAAATTCCTTTGAGTGCATTCCATTCTGCAGGCTCCCCATAGCACCCTGAGATGGAGCTTTGAGCTGCTTGTGGTAAGTGCTCCCTATTTTGGCATAAGGAGCTCACAGTTCACCCCTGCTGCCTGGAGGCCCATGGCAGACATGGTGTGGGACACTAATCCCTCAGAGGAGTGACTCTGCCAGCTGCGGAGGGCTCCGGTGGCGGGCTGTAGGCCTGGGTGGTGTTGCTGCTGCAGTTGTTGCCACTGCAGTTGTTCCACTGCAGTTGTTCTCGCTGCAGTTGTTCTCGCTGCAGTTGTTCCCGCTGCATTTGCTGCTGCTGCTGAAGAAAGCGTGCCTTCTTGTCCATGATGCCCATGAAGGGCCTGGGTTTCCACTCGCTCATGCCTCCCTGGCCCTGCTTGGCCTTGTCTGTGGTGGTCTTGGTGCGCACGTCAGGGCCCTGCAGCTTGCTGCTCTCCGACAGACTACTGCTGGAGGCCAGGGAGCTGGTGGAGCTGGACACCTTGATGTTGCCGTCTCCCCCCTTGGAGAGTGCCTGGGAGACCCCGTTACCCCCACACTCCTTCCTCCGCTCCTGGCCTGGCCCTGCAGCATTGAGGGGGTCCTGGGGAGACCCTGATGTCTGAGCGTCCAGGGAGGACACCGAGTGGGCAGACAGACGGTCCTGGGAGGAGTAGGAGGCCTGGGCAGAGTGCAGGGATTCGCTGTCCCTTTCGCAGTGGTGGCCCATAGCCATGTTCTGGGAGGCAGCAGCCATAGACAGGCGTTGCTCCCCGTAGACGGGCTCGTCAGGAGGGGGCGGTAGAGGGCTGATGTCTATGCCCAGACCCCCTGGCTTCAGCATGCTGGACATGTGTCGGCTGGGCAGGGGGCTGGAGGGGGCGTACTGGGACTTGGCGCCGGAGGAGCGGCCTCCTTCCTGCAGGGAGCTCATGTGCTGGTTGGTTTTGACTATCTGGGCCTGCTTGGTGGGCTCTCTGGGCTCCCGGGGAGGGTAATGGTGGTGACTCAGCCTGCCAGGGCCTGAGGGCCCGGAGGGGGGAGAGCAAGGCCTGGTGCTCTGCTGGGTCGTGAGGCTGAGGGTGTCAGGCAGAGTTCTATTGATGGAGTAGATGTTCTGTGTCCAGGGCTCACCTCTCTCTCCTCTCCCGTCTGAGTGTTGAGACTGAAAAGTTCTCTCCCCTTCCACGTCATTCATCCCCAGAGTGTTCTGTCCATCCAGACCTCTGACGGCCATGCTATGCCCCGACATCTCCTCCTCCTCCCCTTCCTCGTGTTTGTGTTCCGAGTCGTGGTTGGCCAGGGCCTGGTTTGACGAGGACGAGGCCCCCTGCGGTTTGCCCTGGGTGGTGCTGCGCTGCATCTGCTTACACTCCTCCTCTACACGGGCCAGCAGCCGCCGGATTTCACGGTTGTTGGGACACAGCCTGGCCGCTTCGTGCAGGTCAGCCATGGCTGCCGTGAACTGCCTGGGGTGGGATGGAGATAGACAGAGCAAGTTGGGGGGATATTTGAGAAGCGAGGTAAAAAAAGAAGCTGAACCATATTCTCACAATTCACGCTAACAATGGTCCCCTAAAAGAGGGGGATTTATCCTTTATCCTTTATCCTGAGTTTCTGACGAATAGCTTTACCTGCTGCTCCTCTTGGCTCGAGCGCGGGCGTAATAGGCCTCGTACGATTTGGGTTTCAGCTCCAGGGCCTTGGTCGCAAACTCCTCTGCCAAGCCAAAGTCCTGTTCCAAGGGGTAGGGGAGGATCAATATGATTAACCAATGCAAGGAAATAGAAATGCACATTATCCAGGGGCACAGCTCTCTCTCTTTCTCTGCATCCATCTCCCTGATTGTTTCTGGGAGCAAGCTGACAATGACTACAAGCATGCTATCGCTTGTGGACTTCTGCACAGATTATAATTTAGTCTTGAACAGCTCAATCAAACTCACTAAACTGGACAGCTTAATAGCTATAATTTTGGACGGGTAGTAGATAGGAACAGATTGAATTCAATAAATAATACTAAGAGCATTGTGTTAGTTTATGTCACGTTTCATCGATCATAGGCCTGGAACACGAATTGGCTCGAAATTGTATCATCAAGTGCTGTCTAGTACTCCTTAAGGGCAGCCATACTTCTAGTATGTGTATCTTTCAAATACGTTCATAAACACACAGTACAACAACAGTTTCTTTGACTCCAACGTCCACTTGTAGTGTCATACATGGCCTGATCACATATTGTATATTTTAACAGAGACTTTTGGGAACCATTGACCCAGTAAATACAGCACTAGAGGAGAAAGGGAGAGGAGGATCGTAGGGAATCTTACGTTGGTTTTCCTGCGACAGCGGGAGAGGTTGAGGTACAGAGACACCCTCAGTTCTTTGAAGGCCTTCAGGTCATCGCCAAACCCTTCTCTGGGGAACTTCCTCAGAGCATACTGGTACCTCTGGGCTGCCTCTTTCATCTTCCCCTTCTGCAGGGAGAGGGAAATGAGGGAGAGTTAGGGAGGGACAGATAGAGGGAGGGAAGGAAAGAGGGCGCGAGAGAGGAAAAGAAGGACGGTCGTCAGATACTCCCCCCCAACCCAACAGCCGTGCCGCAGCAGCTCACACACTCCCTTCCGTCTCTCTCATCAATCACACACAGTTTCCACCCGAGCGGATTGTCCTTATCTGCCATAAAACTCAATCTGTTAAATGCCACGGATCAATCATGGCTCAGAAGGCGAGTGTGGCACGGCGCACACCCATTTATCTCTGCTGCGTCGCATTGAGCTGCTCAAAATATGACAGTCATTACGTTGTTTTCTCTCAAGCAAATTAGTGGCTGAAATGTCCTTTTTATACAGTGGCTGAGATATATACAAACACTCCTTTTGATGGCCGATCAATTCAGTGACATCAAGGTATAATTACAGTACTTGCATCAGTCTTTGTTTAGATGTAGCCCATCATAAAATATGATATATATTCCATTCACTCAGAACACACTTGACTGTACATACACATTATACAGTATAATGTCCTTGTTTCGAACCATAAAGTTCAGACTTAAAGGGATACTTCAGGATTTTGGCAATGAGGCCCTTTATCTACTTCTCCAGAGTCAGAGGAACTCGTGGATACCATTTTTATGTCCCTGTGTCAAGTATGAAGTAAGTTGGAGGTAGTTTCCCGATCCAATGCTAACTAGCGTTAGCGCAATGACTGGAAACCTATGGGTATCTGCTAGCATGCAGTTAGCAATTGCGCTAGTTAGCAACTTCCTACAAACTGCACAGTACATGTAGATTTTTAATTTGATTTTATTCAACCTCTATTTAATCTGTTAACAAATTCTTATTTACAGAACCAGGGTCTGTAGTGACACCTATAGCACTGAGACCGCAGCGCCTCTTGGGAGCCTCATCGCCAAAATATAAAGGGCCTCATTGCCAAAATCCCAAATTATAATTTGAACAGTGTAATGTTGACTTGATCTCTTTTCCATACCTTGTAAAGCAGGTTGCCCTCCTCCATAAGCTTCTGCAGGAGAATGATGAGGATGTCAGGCTTGGATGTGGCCATAGCCCAGGCTGCATTCCCTGTTGGTCCACACAGACATAGAGAAAGTAGAGTTACACCACTGCTGCTGCCCGACCCACGGACTCTATTCACTAGGAAATTGGTAACAAGGTAAAGTTACCTAAAGATTGTACCTGATCGATCATAAGGCGACGTTCTGTACCCTTAGGGTTACATTGAAGGCAGTCAAGAAGAAGAAAAAAAGGATGAGAGATTGAAGGAAGGAAGGAATCATGTAAAAAGATGAAAAGCAGAGGAGAATTTGAAACCGCTACAGCTATAAAACATGATTTGACCTTTCCCAGATTAAAGATGTAATTCACAGAAGGGGAAACAACGGCACTGTTCGCCATTGTTGTTTTTGTTTTGTTGCCGAAGTGGCGGCACATCGCGGAATGCGGGGGAGAAACATTGCAGTATATAGAACAGCAGAATATCGCGAGTGCAATTGATGTCTCAGGGAAGAAAACAGTGTTTGTTTTACAATAACTTCTTTGTTATTGGGATATTTTTTATATGAATGCTTCCACTCAGTGTTTGAGATCAATTGACACTCTTTACCATGGTACTTTGAGATTTATTTTAAACTGCAAAAACCCAGTTTACACTTTGTATACCAGGGTTGGCTCGCCTTCTCTAGTCACTTCATAGGCTCAGTCACTGGTATACTTTTATTTACAAAGCCTTTTTGGGTTTACTACCTTTTTATTTGTGCATTTCTATTGTTCAGAATTGTGGTGGGTCGTCTCTTCGTTTGCTGGACTTTATCCTGCTAACTGTTCCAAATGTCCGAACTGAATTTGGTAAAGGGGCATTTATGTACTCTGCGCCATCGTCTTGGAACACCTTAGAAAATACTTTTAAAATGGAAGAACTCGTCCCGATTGGTGTTTTTAAATCACTGATGAAGGATTTTGAGGCTGATTCCCTGACCTGTCAATGTTTTTAATTTGCTGTTTTATACTATATATGGTTTTTACTAGATTACTTGTAGTTTTTCATGTTGTCTGTCTGTAATTCTTTTTGTAATGACTTGGTGCTGCCTATCTTGGCCAGGGCACTCTTGAAAAAGCCCTTCCTGGTTAAATAAATAAAATAAAATTGTTGTTGTATTATCACAAATGAACGTGGCTGTTTCACCATTAAGGATTCCTGCACTGATAAAACAAAGTGAGTTTGTCTGTGGATATACTGTACCTATAATTGCATTGATATGAATCCTAATGGGGAAATGGTGATTTGCTGGTCGTAACAGTCATTGCAATCATAGAGACTGATAGCTTTGTGTGCTAGGAACAGGCTACATTGCTACCAGAGTAAGGAGAGTGGGTTGAAAATATTGTCCATTAGCTAATTCAGGGAGGGGAGCACCTGGCTGGCCTGCATTGCAGATGCTATATAAATAAATTTGATTTGATTTAATTTGATGTAAAATGAGGCAGTTAAGCTCCAGGCCAAGATAGCTCATTGAGTGTCATTTAGGTGATAAGTACCAATCTCAAATTAGCCTGCCGGCATACCACGGGGAGAAAAGAGAGAGAGAGAGGGGGAAAGAGAGACACAGAAAGCGAGAGAGACACTACACACACTAGGTGAATGCTGGTAGGAATTGGTTCAGTGTCCTTGTCTTGAATTTAGCAATGAGCATCAATGAAACCAGGAGTTTGTCACCTGATTCCATGGATTAGCCTCATTTTATTTAGTAGTACAGACACTCAGCTGGAAGCACAAGTTTCTCTCATTACTAACATCTTAAAGCAACCAAAAGACCGTCCTGTGGTTGGAATAGACGAAAGTGGACACATTAACGAATGAACATTATTTGTAGACAGACAGACACGGACCATTTGTATCATAGTTAGAGTTCTTAGTTTTTTACCCAGTTTAGCCCCCTTCTTCAGCAGGGTCACCACTACCGATGTGTTCCGACAACCAATCGCCCGGTCCAACGGCCTCATGCCACTGTAGTCCACATGCTCTATCACTGCTCCTCTCTCCACCAGGTAATGGACCTACATACCAGGAACAACACAGTCAAACACACACTCTCTTCCTTAGTCAGAACACACACTCTTAACTCTCCCATAGATATTTGTTAATTCTCAGCAGTGTGCGTCCCATAAGGAGACACAGAGGACTGTGTTGTGCCTAACTAGGCCTAGTGAGATAGATCTAGATCGAGCTCAATGACCGTCTCTGTCTGTCTATCTGTCCATCTCTCTCTAATACTTACGATCGACGCGTCACCGTAGAAGGCGGCCAGGTCCAGTGGAGTCCGTCCATTCTTGTCCGTGTGGTCTATGACCGCACCCTTCTCCACCAGAAACTGCACAACGTTCTTATGTCCTTTCAAACACGCCCAGCTCAGGGGCGTTAACCCTTCCTTGTCCATCGATGTCAACAACGCACCTGGGAGAGACCGAATATTCAACATCATATTTCTCAAAACCACAGCATATAATCTTCACTCAACAAAACATTTGATATAAAAGTAAGTGTGATATGTGGTTATTGAAATTTGAATGCTCTAAATTTGAATTTCATTTGACTTTAGGAAAAAAAGCAGATGTTTGCATCCCAAATGGCAGCCTTTTTCCTTTATAGTGCACTACTTTTTTGCCATTTGGGACACAGACCACAGGAGGTTGGTGGCAGCTTAATTGGGGAGAATGGACTCCTGGTAATGGCTGGAGCGGAATACGTGGAACGGTATCAAATACATGGTTTCCATGCGTTTGATGCAATTCCATTTACTCCGTTCCAGCCATTATTATGAGCTGTCATCACCTCCGCAACTTCCACGGACACAGACGTTATCTAGCGTAGCGTCGTGGTAACTCACCCTTTGACAGCAGAAAGTCGGCCGTGCTCAGGTGGCCCTCGCACGCCGCCACCATGAGTAGTGTCCGTCCCTGTTTGTCACTGATGTTCACGTCAGCACCATGCTGCAGCAGCAGCTCTGCAATCTGACACACGCACAGATTTACAGTAAACTCTACTTCCCCAGGGTAAATTGTCATGGTTATTTTGAAGTGTAATTGTAGTTTGAGGCAAACAGTGTGTGTGTTCCTCACCTGCCAGTGTCCCTGTCTGACAGCACAGAAGAGAGGTGAGACCCCCCTGCGGTTGATCTGCTGCACCATAGCCCCCTGCTCCAACAGGAAGCCACACACGTCCATCTTCCCCCGGCCCGCCGACACAGTCAGAGCTGATGAGACCAGAGGAGAAGAGATTGGTCAGGACTGGGGTCAGCAAGGGTGAGACCCCACACACACACGGCAGGCTATGGTCTGGCTCACGTGAGACAAAGCTTGCTCCCATTCAAGTTGAAAATATAAAGCATTTAGTTGTACTTTCACTGAGCGCCAACAATTGGACCCAACCACAATATGTATTATTTCCTTCTTGAGAAAAGGGACAACAGAAGTGTCTGAATATGTCAGTGGATAATAAGCTGCAATAAAGCTTAATAAACAATACTCTCTGATTGTACATTCATGTGGAATCTTATCTCTTGGAATCGTGTGCTGGGCCTGGTTAGTCATTCCATTATAAAAATAAACACTGTCGCAGGAACTGTGGTCAGGAAGTTTGGCTGTTCTCGCTTACTCGCACGCACACACACACTCACACACACCTACCTCAATGGAATAGGAGAGCAACAGAGACATACACATACTACAGACACAATGTTTGAATAGCCTATTACTGGTTAAGGCACTCATGTTGTTACATTATGTACTGTATATAGGCCTACCATCGATTCAAATAATAGAATGAGGAAAATAGGCTAATGCTTTTATGCAAGTCCTGTTTACAATCAGACAACTATGTTATAGTTGTAGGTACGTATTCAACTGGATACCTTGTTGCCTTAAGCTGTCTGATAGTAGTGTGCCAAGAGTTTCGAGACTTGAGAAGTGACCTCATCTAACGTCTACATGATAGCAGGTCGAAAACAACGAAAACGGGAAACAAACGAAATGAGATACCATTAATATGCTGACAGGTTAATTAAAAAATCTTTGCCATTTCTGTTTTAATTCAAATTACTATACTGTATGTATGTATTCTATTTTAAAGACAGATGCATGCAAGTATGCTCCAAATAATTTAAACGCATAAGATACAGTGACAAACCACACATTTATGATACAACAGTCAATAGGCTCACCTCCTGCTTTGCATTCAGTTGAGCCATGCCAAAACATACTAATCCTAGCAGTAGTTCGAGGCCCACATTCAGTGGATGCTACACTTTACTGTGGTAGATTCCGGCAATCTTGGATGAATGTTGGTATCCAAACAAATAAATCCTCAGAGACCACAGAGTGAGGGAGAGAGAGAATAGTGGTGCTTTCTGATTCACCTCAGGAAGATTCAAGACCCAGAGCCACTGTCTCTGTCTGAGTGACATCATCCATCTGGATGTGAGTGTGAGCGGAGGGCTGTTCCATTACGAGCATGTCTCAGCCGACCACACCCTTCATCTGATCCACTAGCATATCTCTTCAGAGCAGACAGACACCTCCAGACTACTACACAGTACAAATCTCTATGGGGCAGCATCAGCCAAAACGGATTTGAGATCAGCTGGCTTCATGAGTAAAAACTCAAAAGCCCAGAGGATGAAATAATTGATTGTTCTAATCACTGACTCTTTCAGAGATGCATTTGTTTTTGATTTTAGACACGATTCTGATGTACACTTATCTGTAGTGGTCTCTGTCTGCATACTACTTTCAAACCCTATAGGAGACCCAGTGTCATTCCTCTCTGATCTTCTAAGTACAATTCAATGCATTTTATGTCTCTCTTTGATCTCACAAACATTACTCTTTACTGCGCCCATTCCCTCCCTCTCTCTTTCCTTCCCTCCTTTTTTCAGAGCCAGGTATGTTCTGTAATAAGCCACTCAACCTTGTATTTCCTCCTAATCTGTCTCTCTGGCCCACCAACACCGCTGTCCTTAGGGGAGGTGGGACTGTAAATCACAGTCTGATACGCAAACCAAACCTGTAAATAATAGAACACTATGAAAAATCTGGGAAACCAGGCCTGGTATTCATAACCTACTTTGAAAAGGCTTTTGATAAAGTACGACTCAAATTGATATATAAATGCCTGGAATATTTCAATTCTGGAGAATCTCTTATACAATGAGTTAAAGTTATGTAAAGTAACCCCAGGTGTAAAATAGTAAATAGTGGCTACTTCTCAGAAAGTATAAACTGTCAACAGGAGTAAACAAGGTTGTTCTCTATCGGCATATCTACTTATTATGGCCATGGAAATGTTAGCTATTAGAGTCAGATCCAACAATAATATCAATGTGCTAGAAATCCAGGGCTTAAAAACATAGGTGTCATTGAACGCTGATGATTCATGTTTTCTTTCAAATCCACAATTTGGATCCATCCACAGCCTCATAGAGGATCTAGATACTTTTTCTAACCTCTCTGGATTACAACCAAATTATGATAAATAATCGTGTTGGATCACTTAAAAATGTTTGGGGGATTACCGTGTAGTTTACCAATAGAATGGTCTGACGGTGAAGTGGACATACTCTGTATTTATTTGGGACGGCAGGTATCCTAGTGGTTAGAGCGTTGGGCCAGTAATAGAAAGTTAGCAAAAATAGTTAAGATCTTGCTACAATGGAAAGGGGGGAAAAAATCACCCTGATTAACTCTTTTGTCACATGCCTGTTTACCTATTGGCCTTGCAACTTGTTTTTTAAATTAGATGTAAAAAAATATTTATTTGGAATGGCAAGCCAGACAAAATTAAACAGGCCTATTTATATAATACACATTCAGAGGGCAGAAATGATTCAATATTAGAAACCTCTCAATAATCCAAACTGGTTCTCTAGCAGATTAGTAAGAATGTCTCACCCCATATTCAGGAATGGCCTTTCCCCTTTATTCGGATTACAACCTTTCATTTCAGTTATTTGATAATGAAATCTCCAAAATATCGCTATTTTTAAAACAAGCCATAGAAAGTTGGTTGTAATTTCCACCTGGAAAGACGGAACAAATATTACAACAAATATTATAGTTAAACTCAAATATACTAATTTATATAAATTATATCATAAATCGGACTGGTGGAATTATGTCACACATGCATTGAACAAAAATACCTGGAAAAATCTGTTCTACCCAAAATTACAACCAACTAATTGCAGCATACATATATACAGTACACAGTCCAGAATACCAGAGAGGCCATGACTTTACAGTGTCCTGTGTCAAGGTGCACAGTTTGTAGACATGCACTAGTAGCTAATCATTTATGAAACAGCTGATTCTGAAGGTTTAGATGGAGACCATTGCAAGGCTAACTGGAGAAGCAGGGTGCCAGCTGTAGCATGACATCTGTATCAGTCAAGGACACCACAGCGACATACGATATCCATCACATGAAGACCTACATCCTGACTGTGGCAGCATGGGAGTTTCAGTCTATTCCTATGTAGGTCTAGATCATTACAAGTTCACTCCACCAGCAGAGAAACTACTGTGTGACATGTCAGCCTGGCATACGTCCTCCCAGCTGTAAATAATGAAACACAACCAAACACTTATAACACAAACACCTAAACACCACATATATTAAGCACAGCCTGTGAACGTGGAAGATTTTATAAAAAATAAAAGATTCTTGGCATAATTACAGTGGATAAAGAAAACGATATACGGTACTACACTCGATAGCTCTACTGTATATTTCATGACAATGAGAAGTTGATCTCATCGTTTTACTAAGTAATGTAGAAAATGTCAGGGCTGCCGCCTGACTTTGTTGCTGCATTATTCATTTTTGATATATGTGATATATAATGTAAACAAACCTTCTCTTTTACGGATGGAAAACAACCCCACTTTGCAATTTTCTACAGAAACCATAACTTCAGAATAGCTCTTCTCTTGTAACTTGATATATATGCCATATGATCACAAACATTATACCTCACCGTGTCTATATGTCTTTCCCCTTACGTTTTGCACTGCTGCCGACTTATTCACATATATCAGAAAGCTGCTTTACAGAGAAGGCTACATGACCTTTTGCCATTCCTAGAAGTAAAACAGTCAGGAGGGAATTGGTTGTTTATTTTTTGCCAACACGGAGCCGTGATCGAATCTCTCTCTATCCAAACAAAGTGCAATGGGCCTATTTGCATAAAGATGTTATTTTTTTCACATATAGAAGAAAAAGAAACGCACACCTATTTGGGCGAGGTGCTGGCTAGCGGAGTAGAAAACTTGAAAATAAAAGAGAGCATATTTCTTTCACATATTAAATTATATTTCTCAGACAGGTCGTTAACTGAGAGCATTTGTTCAGAGCTGCAGCAATAAATGTCAATTTTCGGGAGGATATTTCACCGGGGGTATTTGTGTCTCACTGTTTTCTCCCATATCGCCATACAGGCCTCCAGATTGGGTTAATAAACCCTAAATCAGAATTAATATGAAGGGGTCTGACTGTGATATTGACTCAGTATTTCTAAGACCTAAATGGTTCTGCTGTCTATACCGCATCCAAGACATTTAAGTATTGATGCTCTTTTCTATAGCTGTGATGGCTCTCCATTGAATTACAACCCAATCCCACCTGTAAAGAGGCATTGAATACTTGAATACAACCATTCGAATCATTCTCCTAAGGGGTCAGGAGAAGTGCAGAGAAGCGTAACCTCTTTATGTTTGCTAAAATACATATATTCAATGAGTTTAAAGCACCACAGTGCACAAAATAATTAATATTTGCATATCTGCTCAAATATAAAGTGTTGCTTTGAATGAGCCGAGTGCCATGTGGGTGCAAAGGGCTTTCAAAATGCGTTCATTAAGCGGCTGTGGTGGGTGTTGGAGTGTGTCGCTGGTGTTGTGCTCGGCGCCATTCGGCCACCTGCAACCTGCTATTGCATTAGCCCATAATGAATGGGAGTTGAAAGGAGGAACGTGGCTATGATTTAACATCCACTAGGTAAATACATAGAGCTCAGAGGGAAATATTAGATCACAGTTACATCAGGTGGCACATACCGGATGACTTTGAGAATGAAGGCAAGCATGACTACTATTATTCACAGTAATGGTCATGTCTACAGGAACCAGCCAAGGCTTGTGTGTAAATCTGTTTAAAGGGACCCATACACATCTGCCTACTACTTGTGATAAATTAGTATTTTGTCCTATACCTCTTGAAAATCTAAACAATAGTGCAAATCAAATCTTATTTGTCACATGCTTCGTAAACAACAGGTACAGTATAGACTACAGTAACAGCGTAAGTAAGCATTTCACTGTCAGATGTGATTTGGTTTGCACTACCATCTAACGAAGTAACAATAAAGTAGGCCTCTATCCTTCTCTAAAACAAAGTAGGTGGTGGGGGTTGGAACAGAAATGTTGGTATGCAGCAGTGTGATGTTGTAACAAAGTGCAAAACTTGAAGCAGCAGGATTCAAAAATATAAACGTTTTCGTCCAAATCTAAAATAACACTGCGGCCCATTTCTCAGCCATAAGAACATGCGGCACTAAGATGGAAAGCAGCCGTTTCCAGAGATGAAGGCCCATTTCGAATGGATAACTTTGTCTCTAGGATGTAATAAGCCCCAAAGCCCTTCAGCGCTTTTTGCTACGAAATGTATTTACAGAAGTAGCACCAGTTGACAGAAGAAGCACTACGGAGAATAAAGCGGCCCTCGTCAAAAGAAGTGCACTATATAGGGAATAGGGTGTCACTTGGAACAGAGATATACGCTCTCTCCTAGTCCTAATGGGCTGACCTACATCAGAGCCATCCTCTCCCTCTCTTAGTCCGAATAGGCTATCCGACATCAGAGCCATCCTCTCTCTCTCCTAGTCCTAATGGGCTGACCAACATCAGAGCCATCATCTCCCTCTCCTAGTCCTAATAGGCTGTCCGACATCAGAACCATCCTCTCTCTCTCCTAGTCCTAATAGGCTGTCCGACATCAGAACTATTCTCTCTCTCTCCTAGTCCTAATGGGCTGACCAACATCAGAGCCATCATCTCCCTCTCCTAGTCCTAATAGGCTGTCCGACATCAGAACCATCCTCTCTCTCTCCTAGTCCTAATGGGCAAGGCTACATCAGAGCCATCCTCTCTCTCTCCTAGTCCTAATAGGCTGTCCTACATCAGAACCATTCTCTCTCTCTCCTAGTCCTAATGGGCAAGGCTACATCAGAGCCATCCTCTCTCTCTCCTAGTCCTAATAGGATGTCCGACATCAGAACCATTCTCTCTCTCTCCTAGTCCTAATAGGCTGTCCTACATCAGAACCATCCTCTCTCTCTCCTAGTCCTAATGGGCTGGGCTACATCAGAGCCATCCTCTCTCTCTCTCCTAGTCCTAATGGGCAAGGCTACATCAGAGCCATCCTCTCTCTCTCCTAGTCCTAATGGGCAAGGCTACATCAGAGCCATGATCTCTCTCTCTCCTAGTCCTAATAGGCTGTCCGACATCAGAGCCATCATCTCTCTCTCTCCTAGTCCTAATAGGCTATCCGACATCAGAGCCATCCTCTCTCTCTCCTAGTCCTAATAGGCTGTCCGACATCAGAGCCATCATCTCTCTCTCTCCTAGTCCTAATAGGCTATCCGACATCAGAGCCATCCTCTCTCTCTCCTAGTCCTAATGGGCTGACCAACATCAGAGCCATCATCTCCCTCTCCTAGTCCTAATAGGCTGTCCGACATCAGAACCATCCTCTCTCTCTCCTAGTCCTAATGGGCTGACCAACATCAGAGCCATCATCTCCCTCTCCTAGTCCTAATAGGCTGTCCGACATCAGAACCATCCTGTCTCTCTCCTAGTCCTAATGGGCAAGGCTACATCAGAGCCATCCTCTCTCTCTCCTAGTCCTAATAGGATGTCCGACATCAGAACCATTCTCTCTCTCTCCTAGTCCTAATGGGCAAGGCTACATCAGAGCCATCCTCTCTCTCTCCTAGTCCTAATAGGCTGTCCGACATCAGAACCATCATCTCCCTCTCCTAGTCCAAATGGGCTGTCCGACATCAGAGCCATCCCCTCTCTCTCCTAGTCCTAATGGGCAAGGCTACATCAGAGCCATCATCTCTCTCTCCTAGTCCTAATAGGCTGTCCTACATCAGAGCCATCCTCTCTCTCTCCTAGTCCTATTGGGCAAGGCTACATCAGAGCCATCCTCTCTCTCTCCTAGTCCTAATGGGCAAGGCTACATCAGAGCCATCATCTCTCTCTCCTAGTCCTAATAGGCTGTCCTACATCAGAGCCATCCTCTCTCTCTCCTAGTCCTATTGGGCAAGGCTACATCAGAGCCATCCTCTCTCTCTCTCCTAGTCCAAATGGGCAAGGCTACATCAGAGCCATCATCTCTCTCTCCTAGTCCAAATGGGCTGTCCGACATCAGAGCCATCCCCTCTCTCTCCTAGTCCTAATGGGCAAGGCTACATCAGAGCCATCATCTCTCTCTCCTAGTCCTAATAGGCTGTCCGACATCAGAGCCATCTTCTCTCTCTCCTAGTCCTATTGGGCAAGGCTACATCAGAGCCATCCTCTCTCTCTCCTAGTCCAAATCGGCTGTCCTACATCAGAGCCATCATCTCTCTCTCCTAGTCCTAATAGGCTGTCCGACATCAGAGCCATCATCTCTCTCTCCTAGTCCTAATAGGATGTCCGACATCAGAGCCATCATCTCTCTCTCCTAGTCCTATTGGGCAAGGCTACATCAGAGCCATCCTCTCTCTCTCCTAGTCCAAATCGGCTGTCCTACATCAGAGCCATCATCTCTCTCTCCTAGTCCTAATAGGCTGTCCGACATCAGAACCATCCTCTCTCTCTCCTAGTCCTAATGGGCAAGGCTACATCAGAACCATCCTCTCTCTCTCTCCTAGTCCAAATCGGCTGTCCTACATCAGAGCCATCATCTCTCTCTCCTAGTCCTAATAGGCTGTCCGACATCAGAACCATCCTCTCTCTCTCCTAGTCCTAATAGGCTGTCCGACATCAGAGCCATCCTCTCTCTCTCCTAGTCCTAATGGGCTGGGCTACATCAGAGCCATCCTCTCTCTCTCCTAGTCCTAATAGGCTGTCCGACATCAGAGCCATCCTCTCTCTCTCCTAGTCCTAATGGGCTGGGCTACATCAGAGCCATCCTCCCTCTCTCCTAGTCCTAATGGGCAAGGCTACATCAGAACCATCCTCTCTCTCTCCTAGTCCAAATCGGCTGTCCTACATCAGAGCCATCATCTCTCTCTCCTAGTCCTAATAGGCTGTCCGACATCAGAGCCATCCTCTCTCTCTCCTAGTCCTAATGGGCTGGGCTACATCAGAGCCATCCTCTCTCTCTCCTAGTCCTAATAGGCTGTCCGACATCAGAGCCATCCTCTCTCTCTCCTAGTCCTAATGGGCTGGGCTACATCAGAGCCATCCTGTCTCTCTCCTAGTCCTAATAGGCTGTCAGACATCAGAGCCATCCTCTCTCTCTCCTAGTCCTAATGCCAAGAGTATGCAAAGCTGTCATCAAGGCAAAGGTTGGCTATTTGAAGAATCTCAAATATAAAATATATTTTGATGTGTTTAACACTTTTTTGGTTACTACATGATTGCATGTGTTATTTCATAGTTTTGATGTCTTCACTATTATTCTACAATGTAGAACATAGTAAAAATAAAGAAAAACCCTTGAATGAGTAGGTGTTAAAACTTTTGACTGGTTGTGTACATCAGAACCATTTGTTACTGCTAGGCTGCACCAGGCTGACATTCTACTGAGGCCACGGAGACTATTGTTCACATTCTCGCTCACTGTGTGCTCTAAACCATACATATGAAATGAGCTGCACAAATGACGAGGAGTTGGGAACTTCTGTCCCATTTCATTGCAGTTCTGGTCTAGATCACTAGGCTTTCTAAGCAACAGTTGGTCATCATGATCATATACAATGGGTTTCTTTCATGTTGGGCCAAACAAGCGAAGTTCTGCTACTGTGAAAAAGTCTGAGAGACATCTGATAGACAGACACACACAGATCCTTGTCTGTGCTGGTGTACTCCAATTTTTTAACAGACTACCACAGATAAGAGAATGCTGGAGTCAGTTATCTCCACTGTCTCTGTTTATCTCCAGTGTGCAGCTTTCCACAAGAGGCAATGATGATAACAAAAACAACAATAATCATTTCTAAAAACCTGTCTTGGTGTTGTCTACATTCCAAATGGCACTCTATTCCCTATGGGCCCTAGTCAAAAGTAGTGCACTATTAAAGGGATAGGTTGCCATTTGGGACTGAGTCAAAGAATACCCTTAAGAGATGTGTTTACTCATTCAGTACACAGAGATGCTGTACCAACATGAATAGTGATGGTACTGGTAAGTGGTAATGTTTATCAGCATGGGGGTACTGTTATTGTGGCAAATGTTTAAAACCCATCCCAATTTCAATACTTCCATACCCAAGGGCCTCATCTTTGATTTATATCAAAACACAATGTTCCCCACAGACACATTTGTTTTGTTCAGCATTTATATGACAACCCTGGTGACTCACAGAAATGACAACAGACCCATGATTTTAGGGTGCGTGCCAAATTGCACCATATTCCCTATAAAGTGTACGACTTTAGAACAGGACCCAAAGGGCTCTGGTCAAACGTAGAGCTATGTAGGAAATAGGGTTCCACTTTGGACTCGTCCTTTTAGACTTTTGTTCCCAGCTCCATTTAGCTTCCTGCACCATTTACAGGATCAATCCTAAATTGCTTTGACTGGTCATTAACAACTCATGTCTCTTTCACCCCCTCCTGCCAGCAGCTCCATAGCTCTCCTGCTTTTCCTCTCTCAACTGTTGCTTTTGTCAGATGGGTCCCAACTTTCCTGCCTCTTCCAAAAGAGGTCTTGCATATAGTTTTTAAGTGGCCACTAGGTACATTGTACCTCTCCCAATATCAACCGTTTCTCTGTATTACCACTGGGACTTTAATACTGTCCAACAAAAAGACTGTAACAATTCTCCGCAGTGCTTTATGATCAATGGTTTGTTTCAGGTCGAAACTGAAGCTCTGGCGACACTTCCAGTAAGAAGAACATATGAGTAGGTGTGTGATAATGGTAGAAACACAGGACAAAACATGAGGGCAAATGGCTTGACATGACCTAAATGGACAATGTATTGCACTGATGACTTAGTGCTTAGACTGCTCTTGCTGGGAGCGATGGCGGTAATTCTGCTCTAAAGTAGAAATTCACTCAGTAAGCACCACAGGATGGCCTGATGGCTCTCCATCCAGATAAAGGACCAAATGACCAAAGATGGGAGCGTCTTTCCGCTAAGTGGAAACTATGTTCTCACTGCCACTGTTTCGGTACACATCTAAGGGATGGGGCTGGAGAAATGCAACCACTCTCAAATTCATTGACAGTCCATGACATCTAAATGATAGTTTTAACCATGTTTTGAAGCTATACAATTTGTTTACACTTACTTTATTTTACAAATATAGTTAAACTGTTAACTTAAAATGACACAATGACTAGGTTCCAGTTTAACCAAGTTTACTAAACCGTATTTCCACAATGCATGGTTGCCATTGTACTCATGCCAGGTCCATCAACAGTGAGACTACCACGCAGTTAAAACAATAACAGAGTGATACATTAGCACTGTAATAACAGAAATATAGGGATACGTAAAACATGAATTTAACAATCTCCCACTTTTATTTAAAGACAAATGAAATAATTAAATGTCCCAAGTATTATTTAAGTTACCCATTACAAATGGGTTGTGTGACAAAGATTTTATTTGTATTACTCAAGCAGCCACAAGACCGGATCCTCCCCTTTTAGTCAGACAGTCAGCAAGCTGTTCCTTTGTGGCCGACTACCGAATCCACTGGATTCTCTGTGTTTGAATAATTTCCTTGATGCTGCTAATCTCAAGACAAAGTATTTTCTCTGTGACAGACTTGGTGGACTTGACAGCATCATCTATGGAGTAGTTGTCAGTGACACAAACTACAGGTAGAATGTGCCGTTTTGTCTCACCAGTGGTAAGCTCTGAGAACAGAGTTGTCAGAAAGATGGCGTCGTCAATTCCATCCGCAAAAGCAAGGGTTTCCCCAGCAAGTGTGTTTCAGACAACCCTTCTGATCCTTTTTGACTACCTTCACCCATTAACACGATTAGATGTCCACCTTGTGTGCCTGCATCTGTAAGGTTCCCTAGCGAAGCATCACTGAAGACAACTAGTTTCAGAGAGTCATCTTTTACAACATGCTGAAACTTTAGAGTCACATGTCGTGATTTCAATTAACAAACAACTTTGTTTGCCTCATGAATGTACAGTGTACAGTGGCGTGTTTTGTGTTTGATGCCAGGTTGCAGCCATCCAACATGACATCAGGTCAACTCTGTCTAGCAACCCATAGAATGACCTATCTCTGACCTCAATTGATCAGCTTCAATTCCACAGAGAGGGGAATTCCTTTCTACGGCTCTTGAAGAATCCATGTGGATGGGTTGAAGATTATTGACATAGCTTTCCTGTTGAGTCAGTATTGTTCCGTCAACGGTAATAAACTCTATGCCAACATAACAAAAATTATCATGCTCCTCACGGCCGACCTGGAAAACAGCTTTGAGGTGTGGAATCACAGTTGTAGCAAAGGTTTGTGAGCCACTCCAGATGAGGTCCTCAACATGACAGGCAAGTACAGTCACATTGTAGTCTTGATCAAGCCAATAGAAGACTGCAGGATCCACTTGTGACTTTTTTCCACCTGTACTCAGCATTGTTGCCTTGACTTTGTTGTAACAGAAAAGTGATGCATCTTCCAGGACATACACACACTTTTTTAGTTTCCAGTGTTCATTTGATCTTAGCTTCAGGCGGAGGTCGGACGTGAATGTCACTTGACAGCTCTGTTCCCTGCAAAATTTCAGAATTGATGTTTCCATTCTCTCTGGCAGATCACTGTCATCAGCAATCTGAGTGACTCTGAGGAGCATGTCGGTGAGTCTTTTGGGAGTTGTTTAGCAGCCAGTTCCTCAAAACCTCTAGCCAAGCTTTTGCTTCTAATCCAGTTAAGGATTCTTTAAGGGTATACACCCACTTGTTGAGATACATTTTGGCCAATGTCTTGGACTTCCTCAAACACTCAAATTTTCCTCCAATTACTGAGCTCCTCTAGTTTAGCTGAGTCAAATTACATGTATCTTATTTCAAGTGAATCATACTTTTGGATGTCATTCTTTTTTTCTCGATTTTCCATTGGTTCAATTCTGAGATTATCTACAAGCGACAGGTCAGCTGACTCTGTTGTACCAGAAAGTGTAGCTTGTTCAGAGTACTGCAAGTTGTACAAGTGCTGGTGTTTTCCTTTGGCTTTTGCTACTCGTCCAATGACGGTTGCTGTGTGTGGAATACACTTTCTCTACCCATGAACAGTTGAAGTCGGACATTTACATATACCTTAGCCAAATACATTTACACTCAGTTTTCCACAATTCCTGACATTTCATCCAAGTAAAAATTCCCTGTCTAAGGTCAATTAGGATCACCACTTTATTTTAAGAATGTGAAATGTCAAAATAATAGTAGAGCGAATGATTTATTTCAGCTTTTATTTATTTCATCACATTCCCAGTGGGTCAGAAGTTTACATACACTCAATTAGTATTTGGTAGCATTGCCTTTAAATTGTTTAACTTGGGTCAAACGTTTCGGGTACCCTTCCACCAGCTTCCCACAATAAGTTGGGTGAATTTTGGCCCATTCCTGCTTACAGAGCTGGTGTAACTGAGTCAGGTTTGTAGGCCTCCTTGCTCGCACACACCTTTTCAGTTCAGCCCACACATTTTTTATAGGATGGAGGTGATGGCCACTCCAATACCTTGACTTTGCTGTCCTTAAGTCATTTTGCCACAACTTTGGAAATATGGTTGGGGTCATTGTCCATTTGGAAGACCCATTTGCGACTAAGCTTTAACTTCCTGACTGATGTCTTGAGATGTTGCTTGACTATATCCACATAATTTTCCGTCCTCGTGATGATATCTATTTGTGAAGTGCACCAGTCCCTCCTGCAGCAAAGCACCCCCACAACATGATGCTGCCACCCCCGTGCTTCACTTTTGGGATGGTGTTCTTCGGCTTGCAAGCCTCCCCATTTTTCCTCCAAACATAACAATGGTCCTTATGGCCAAACAGTTCTGTTTTTGATTCATCAGACCAGAGGACATTTCTCCAAAAAGTACGATCTTTGTCCCTATGTGCAGTTGCAAACCGTAGTCTGGATTTTTTCTGCCGATTTCCGAGCATTGGCTTCTTCCTTGCTGAGCGGCCTTTCAGGTTATGTCGATATAGGACTCGTTTTACTGTGGATATAGATACTTTGTACCTGTTTCCTCCAGTATCTTCACAAGGTCTTTTGTTGTTGTTCTGGGACAGATTTGCACTTTTCAAACCAAAGTACGTTCATCTCTAGGAGACAGAACATGTCTCCTTCCTGAGCAGTATGACGGCTGCGTGGTCCTATGGTGTTTATACTCGTTTACTATTGTTTGTACAGATGAACGTGGCACCTTCAGGCGTTTGGAAATTGCTCCCAAGAATGAACCAGACTTGTGGAGGTCTACAATTTATTTTCTGAGGTCTTGGCTGATTTCTTTTGATTTTCCCATGATGTCAAGCAAAGATTTGAAGGTAGGCCATGAAATACATCCCCAGGTACACCCTCAATTGACTCAAATGATGTCAGTTAGCCTATCAGAAGCTTCTAAAGCCGTGACATAATTTTCTGGAATTTTCCAAGCTGCTTAAAGGCACAGTCAACTTAGTGTGTGTAAACTTCTGACCCACTGGAATTGTGATACAGTGAATTATAAGTGAAATAATCTGTCTGTAAACAATTGTTGGAAAAATTACATGTGTCATGCACACAGTAGATGTCCTAACCGACTTGCCAAAACTATAACCGACTTGCCCAAACTATAGTTTATTAATGTGGAGTGGTTGAAAATTGTGTCAATGGTGCCTCCGTTCCTCACAAATATCACCACACCATCTTGGCCAATGACTACTCAAGGTCCTTTAGACTCTTGACAGTCAACTCATTTGTACTACACTCATCATTGGATTGAAACTGTTTATGCAGAGCCCTGTGACTTCTCTCTCAACAACCTGCTTCAGTGAACGCTTTTCTCACTGCTTGTACTGCTGAAAGGTGCTGTCCCACCCATGCACTCACACTGGTCCCTTCTCGTGCTGGTGGCTTGTCAACCAGTACAAAGCAGTGGTGTAAAGTACTTCAGTAAAAATACTTTAAAGTACTACTTAAGTAGTTTTTTGGGGCATCTGTACTTTTTAATTTTTTTATTTAATTTGGAATTGTACCCTTTTTTTCTCCCCAATTTCATGGTATCCAATTGTTGTAGTAGCTACTATCTTGTCTCATCGCTACAACTCCCGTACGGGCTCGGGAGAGACGAAGGTTGAAAGTCATGCGTCCTCCGATACACAACCCAACCAGCCGTACTGCTTCTTAACACAGCGCGCATCCAACCCGGAAGCTAGCCGCACCAATTTGTCGGCCGGGCGCTCACAGCGCGATGAGTCAAGGACATCCCTACTGACCAAGCCCTCCCTAACCCGGACGACGCTAGGCCAATTGTGCGTCGCCCCCATGGACCTCCCGGTCACGGCCGGTTACGACAGAGCCTGGGCGCGAACCCAGGGACTCTGATGGCACAGCTGGCGCTGCAGTACAGCGCCCTTAACCACTGCACCCGTACTTAATTATTTATATTTTTGCCAACTTTTACTTTTACTCTACTACATTCCAAAAGAAAATAATGTACTTTTTACTCCTTACATTTTCCCTGACACCCAAAAGTACTAGTTACATTCTGAATACTTAGCAGGACAGGACATTGAACATCCCTGGTCATCCCTATTGCCAAACAAATGCTTTGTTTGTAAATTATGTCTGAGTGTTGAAATGTGCCCCTGGCTATCATTCAATTTTTAGAAAACTAGAAAATTGTGCCGTTTGGTTTGCTTAATAAAAGGAATGTGAAATGATTTATACTTTTACTTTTGTTCAAGTATATTTTAGTGATTACATTTACTTTTGATACTTAAGTATTTTTAAAACCAAATACTTTTAGAATTTTACTCAAGTAGTATTTTAATGGGTGACTTTCACTTTTACTTGAGTCATTATATTTTAAGGTATATTTACTTTTACCACCACTGGTACAGAGAAAGATTAGAGTTCTGCCCGAACACTAGTTGGTACGGGCTGTAGCCATGAACATTGTGCATTTCATTTTTTTTTGCCATCAAAGCCCAATCTAGGGCTGTTTTCCAATCACATCCATTGTCTTCCTTCACTTTCAGCATAATCTCTGTGAGTATTTGATTATGTCTCGCCAGAAGTCCATTGCTCCATGGACTGTATGCAGCAGTTGTCTTTACTTTCATGTTGAATTTCTCAGCCATTTCTCTTATTTCATTATTATTGAATTCTCCTCCATTGTCACTGTACAACTTCTGGAGCGGGCCATGCACACTTATCCAGGAATGAATGAAGTGCTTGACGATTTGACTGGGTTTCTTTGTATTCACAATGCTTCCTCCACTGAAGGGTTTGAAGTGGTCAATGACGTGAAGGTACCACACACTTGGTCTTAACTCATGTTGATCTACAGCCACTGTTTCATTGTACTTGCAAGCCAGTGGCAAACCAACAGCTGGTCTGGGCTTAGGTTTGCTGTATTTCTGGCATGTCTCACAACTGTTAACTATCTGCCGTAAAATGTAAATACTCTCATTATCATTATTCCCAGAACTGCTGAGTACTTTCTGAAGTCTGTCAACTGTAGCATGTCCAAACTGTTTGTGAAGTTTTAACAATACTTTGTGTTTTTCCTCTGTGTTCATGTTCTCTGTGACTGTAAGAATCTCCATGTGCTCTGTGTCCGTCATAATGTCATTTTTTACATGTACACTGTGTGATGTCTTGTCTAAAATGTTTACACAATACTGGGCTGAGGTAGTAAGTTCAAGGGTTATTTAAAAATCACTGCCTTGTCATTTTTTATGTTTAGTACAGCCCCTGCCTTCTTGAGGGAAGCTTTGCTTAATAGTAAGGGGATATCTTCAGGGACCACGTCTGTTTCAATGTGACACTTCGTCTGACCAATATTTGCTGGTGTCTTGCCTCTTGGTCGATTGGAAGATTCTTCCATTTCCAAATTTGAAAGCTCTGTTGCTTGGTGTGTCAATCAGTGTCATGTTACACTGCTCTATCTCTGTGTTTACATTTTCCTCTGTTACTCGTTCATTTCTATGAGGACAGTCTATAAACTAATGGTAAGTGCTTTGACAGATTGCACATTTTATCTCCTTCCATACCTGTCCAGTGGATTTATGCCTTGGCAATGGCACCCTTGTCTGGTTGTCTTGAGAATGTGACTTGTGGTGCCTTTTCTCTGCTGCTCAGTCTAATATGCTGTGTCACTCACTTGCATTCCATCTGTTATTGGCGCGACAATTCAGCACTAAATGTACTTTTAGTGCCGACTCCAGACAGGCAGTATTTAGCAACTTGGGCTCCCGAGTGGCGCAGCGGTCTAAGGCACTGCATCTAAGTCCAGAGGCGTTACTACAGACCCTGGTTAGATTCCAGGCTGTATCACATCCTGCCGTGAAGAGGGCACGACAAAACATTTTCCCCCTCAGGAGACCTTCAAAGATTTGGCATGGGTCCCCAGATCCTCAAAGGTTCTACAGCTGCACCATCGACAGCATCCTGGCCGGTTGCATCAAATCAAATCTTATTTGTCACATGTGCCGAATACAACAAACCTTACAGTGAAATTATTACTTATAAGCCCTTAAGCAACGATGCAGTTGTGGCTTTGGACTAGAAGCTGTTTAAAAGCTTCTTGGACCTCGACTTGGCGCTCCGGTACCGCTTACCGTGCGGTAGCAGAGAGAACAGTCTATGACTAGAGTGGCTGGAGTCTATGACAATTTTTAGGGCCTTCCTATGACACCGCCTGGTATAGAGGCCCTGGATGGCAGGAAGCTTGGCCCCGGTTATGTACTGGGCTGTACGCACTACCCTCTGTAGTGACTTGCGGTTGGAGGCCGAGCAGTTGCCATACCAGGCAGTTATGCAACCCATCAGGATGCTCTCGATGGTGCAGCTGTAAAATCTTTTGAGGATCTGAGGACGCATGCCAAATTCTTTCAGTCTCCTGAGGGGGAATAGGTTTTGTTGTGCCCTCTTCACGACTGTCTTGGTGTGCTTGGACCATGTTAGTTTGTTGTTGATGTGGACGCCAAGGAACTTGAAGCTCTCAACCTGCTCCACTACAACCCCGTCGATGAGAATGGGGGTACACTCGGTCCTCTTTTTCCTGTAGTCCACAATCATCTCCTATGTCTTGATCACGTTGAGGGAGTGGTTATTTTCCTTGCACCACATGGTCAGGTCTCTGACCTCCTCCCTATAGGCTGTCTTATTGTTGTCGGTGATCAGGCCTAGAACTGTTGTGTCATCAGCAAACTTGATGATGGTGTTGGAGTTGTGCCTGGCCGTGCAGTCCTGAGTGAACAAGGGAGTACAGGAGGGGACTGAGCACGCACCCCTGAGGGGCCCCCGTGTTGAGGATCAGCGTGGTGGATGTGTTGTTACCTACCCTTTACCACCTGGGGGCGGTCCGTCAGGAAGTCGAGGATCCAGTTGCAGAGGGAGCTGTTAATTCCCAGGGTCCTTAGCTTAGTGATGAGTTTGGAGGGCACTATGGTGTTGAACGCTGGGCTGTAGTCAATTAATAGCATTCTCACATAGGTGTTCCTTTTGTCCAGGTGGGAAAGGGCAGTGTGGAGTGCAATAGAGATTGCATCATCTGTGGATCTGTTGGTGCGATATACAAATTGGAGTGGGTGGTGTTGATGTGAGCCATGACCAGCCTTTCAAAGCATTTCATGGCAGACGTTGGTAGTCATTTAGGCAGGTTACCTTAGTGTTCTTGGGCACAGGGACTATAGTGGTCTGCTTGAAACATGTTGGTATTACAGACTCAGACAGGGAGAGGTTGAAAATGTCAGTGAAGACACTTGCCAGTTGGTCAGCACATGCACGGAGTACACATCCTGGTAATTTGTCTGTGAATGTTGATCTGTTTAAAGGTCTTACTCACATTGGCTGCGGAGAGGGTGATCACACAGTCATCCGGAACAGTTGATGCTCTCATACGCATGTTTCAGTGTTGCTTGCCTTGAAGCTAGCATATAAGTTATTTAGCTCGTCTGGTAGGCTCGTGTCACAATCAGGAGGATAGGGTTATGGTCAGATTTGCCAAATGGAAGGTGAGGGGGAGCTTTGTACTGGGGGTCGAGTAGAGGTGGACTAGAATGTTTTTCAACCTCTGGTTGCACATTTCACATGTTGATAGAAATTCAATAAAACTGATTTGAGTTTCCCTGCATTAAAGTAACCGACCACTAGGAACGCCGCCTCTGGATGAGCGTTTTCCTGTTTTCTTATGGCGGAATACAGCTCATTTAGTGCGGTTTTAGTTCCTACCTCGCTCTGTGGTGGTATGTAGACAGCTATGAAAAAAACAGATGAAAACTCTCTGGGAAAATAGTGAGGTCTCCAGCTTATCATAAGATATAAGATACTCCACCTCAGGCAAGAGTTAGTTAGTTTTTAATGTGCCATTGGTAGGATATACATGCTTTCAGTTTGTCCCATTTATTTTCTAGCAATTGAATGTTAGATAGCAGAACAAAGGGTAAGGGCAGATTAGCCAGTCGTCGACCTGGTCCTCACAAGGCACCCTGATCTCTTGCCTCGGAAACTCTGTTTCCTTCTCCAGCGAATCACGGGGATCGGGGCTTGGTCAGGTGTCAACAGCATATCCCTGGCGTCCGACTCACTGAAGAAAAACTCTTTGTCCAGTTTGAGGCGAACAATCCCAGTTCTGATGTTTAGAAGCTCTTTTCGGTCATAGGAGACGGTAGCAGCAACATTATGTACAGAACAAGTTACGAACAACGTGAAAAAAAATAAAAAAATAGCATGATTGGTTGAGGGCCGGTAAGATGGCAGCCCTACCCACCGGCGCCATCATCACATTCATCATCACCACCTGGTATGGAAACTGCTCTGCATCTGACCATAAGGCACTACAGAGGGTAGTGCATTCGGCCCAGTATATCACCGCAGCCAAACTTCCTGCCATCCAGGACCTATGTAATAAGACTCCAGTTATAGACTGTTTGCTCTGCTATCGCACAGCAAGCGGTACCGGAGCACCAAGTCTAGGACCAAAAGGTTCCTCAACAGCTTATACCCCCAAGCCATCAGACTACTGAACAATTAATAAAATCACCACTGGACTATTTATATCGACCCCCCACCCCCCGCTTTGTACACTGCTGCTACTCGGTGTTTATTATCTATACATAGTCACTTCACCCCTAACCTGTACCCCCACACACTGACTCTGTACCCCCTGTATATAGCCTCGTTATTGTTATTCTTATTGTGTTACTTTTTATTCTTATTTTTTACTTTAGTCTATTTGATGAATATTTTCTTAACTCTTCTTGAACTGCACTGTTGGTTAAGGGCTTGTAAGTAAGCGTTTCATGGTAAGGTCTACACTTGTTGTATTCGGCGCATGTGACAAATAAAGTTTGATTTGATTTGTGACTCCCATAGGGCGGCGCACAATTGGTCTAGCAGGTAGGCTGGGATAGGCTGTCATTGTAAATATGAATTTGTTCTTAACTGACTTGCCTATTTAAATAAAAGTTAAACAAAAATAAATCAATTTGAAAGCTAACACTGCATCCAGGAGAACCATGTCGTACTTTCACATCCTGTTATACGTCTGTTTGAAATCAATTATGTAGTCCGTCATTGCAACTGAAATGTCTATAGTAAAACTGTCAAAGTTTGAATATGCCTCGTAGGCACGGCCTTTCTCTTTTTTAAGACACACAGAATCCAGTACTCTGATCAAAGTTCCCATACCGTCATCCTTGTTCAAATCCTCAATGGAAATTTCCAGTGCTGTATCTCTCGCTCTTCCCTCGAGTGATAATACCACCGCAAGTGCTTGCTTTTTCTCACCCAGATTAGTAACCCGTGTCCAGATTCCAAGTACATTTTTCCAACTTTCATACGACCTCTTCTCGTCGAAGCGAGGTGGCACAATGTTAACTTAAAATGACACAATGACTAGGTTGCAGTTTATGGTTGCCATTGTACTCATGCCAGGTCCATCAACAGTGAGACTACCACGCAGTTAAAACAATAACAGAGTGATACAGTAGCACCATAATAACAGAAATATATGGATACTTAAAACATGAATTTAACAAAACAAGCTTATATTTTGGGTTCTGGTGGGGTACGACAGTTGAACTAAACTTCCGAGGCATTAATAAGTTAAGAATCAATGAGTACATATCATTCATTTATAAGTCCAAAGATGGATGTAGCAACTACAGATTGCCCCATTAAGGGAAGGGGACAGGGAAAATTAGACAGGCAGTAAAAGTAAAAATGAACAGATATTTGGCTAAATGTGAACAACTACATCCTGCAAAAAGAAAGTGTTATGTTACTGGAAGGAGATAAAATACAGAACATTGGACAAGCGTATACAATTTCAGTAATGCCACTGTAGAAACACTGATATTACAACAAGTGTTAACAGAAAGAAAACAACATATTGGGAAAAAAATTGAGAGACAAAGAATGAACAAGAAAATAAGAAAAATTGAGAGAAAACGTACCGGTTTCTCCCCACAGAGTGTCTTGGCCATCAATTTGCACAGCGTGCTCGTTATTCAACGCCAACAAGCCTCTCACAACCTGCAGAACGAGAAACTTTGATTAATGACACAGAATACAAGCATCAAATATAAAAGCTATGAGTTAGTTCTATGCCGTGCTGGTTATATCGCAGAAATAACGGAGCGACGAAAACAACTTCTGCGGGTCAATTAAAAGTAGCCCCCGCAAATGATGCTTCTCTGGCACATGTTAAATTAATCACTGGACTAGAGTGCTGATGCATGTACTAGTCTCTATAGCCTCTATAGTAGAGATTCTCCGTGCTGTGTAGTACAGGCCCAATGGTATTAATATGTCGGTAGTGCTAGTTAGCCCCTTTGTCTGTGCTCTCCTTTACACTCCTCTCTCACTGGGCCCTCCGTGGAGGTGGAGGTCGATAGCCCATCCTATAATACTGTCGACCCAAAGCCCTAGTGTATAGGGCTAACAGTATTACAGCCCTTTTAATGAGGAGCTGGCATCAATCAACCCACAGTAGGGATTGACACGGTATTTCGAATATTCAAACAGACATTAGATTTCGATTACTTGGGATATTATACATTTTTGCAAACAAAATAGGCCTATTTTTGGCTTTGTCAAAATGTTTATTAAATGATCTATGTGACATTGCTACATAGCCTACAAGGACAGACCATAACATTAAACTTTTTAATAAAACAACCGTTTAATGACAGTTTTTATGAGTGTGCCCCATATAAAAGATGCCCCGGTAGACTATACACGTTTCACACGTATAACTTTTGTTGTCATTGAAGCTTGTTGTTATTGTCGCTCAATCAAAGCGGCCGTGTAGCAAGTGAAGTGGGAGATTTCTAATCAATGCAAAATGGAATAAAAATGATGCCATTAAGTTGGCTAAATGAGGAGTAGTAGGCTACAATGATCAACCAACAAGTAGGCTGTGGTTTCATATTAATGGAGTCATTGTAGACAAGTACGGGGAGCGCAATAAAATATAGTCAATTAGCCTTGCTACTTTAGCTAGTTAGTTGGCTAACTTCGCTGGCTACTGTAGCTCGCTTGCTTCTTTACAGCAATTTAACGCAGTCAAGACAGGCACTACCAGATCGTATGATAGATAACCAACCTATGGCAGCAACAAGTTTGTCTAACTAGCGTGAGATGGTTTGGCTACTTTCTCTCTCTCCTTGCAAAACACATACTGTCACACACCAGCCTTTGCTTATCTCTTGCCCCTCCCCCACCATTCTGCTAAAACATGCGCGAGCAAGTCTCCATTGAGGTTTCCCCCCAAAATGTTTTCTTTAAAACACATGTATTCGACTCTCCGGATACATTAAAAAATAGCATGATATCATTTGAATAGTGAAATCATTTCAAAGGCCCATCCCTAACCCACAGCCCAGTATGCTCCTCTCCTGGGCAGCTAACTGCAAACCACAGGAGGTTGGTGGCACCTTAATTGGGGAGGACGAGCTCGGACTCGTGATAATGACTGGAGCAGAATTGGTGGAATGGTATCAAATACATCAAACACATGGTTTGAAGCCATTCCATTCGCTCCGTTTCAGCCATTATTATAAGCTGTCCTCCCCTCTGCAGCCTCCCCTGCTGCAGACATACTATGGGATCAATACTGTACACATGGTCGACCTACAGCCTATTTCATAAATGAAACAAGAAGAATGTGCAGCTGAAGTTTTCAGTGGAATCACCTTTGTTTCCAAAGCACAGAAGTGAGGTTGTGTTGTGGAGTTGTAAAGGTGAGGGACTGTGTAGGAGAACTCTCCTGTGTACAGTACAGGACTGACCCGTGTGGATAGTGTGGGTGTACAATACATTGCAGTCAGGGTTCATACACTTTTTGACACATTACTTTTCCCTGACTTTTAACCACATTTCACATTTCCATGACCAATAATTTGGTAGTGTCTCTACAGTATGTATACATGAAAAAGCAAGCATAAAAAGTATGCTTGCTTTTTTATGTATACATACTGTAGAGACACCACCAAAGAAGAGCTCTTAACTAGGTGCCAAAGGACATTTTCTCAAAAGTGAATTGATAAGTTTATCAACTTTCAAAGCAGAAATACTTTCCCATTGTTCCTCAAACATGCAGTGTATGATATTTGTGTAGCTCTGAGTCTCTACTTTTATTCAATGTAAAAAACACCATTTCAAATTTTGCTACATAAGACCGATTTGTGCCGGTCGGATAACTTGTACCAAAACCTCCTGCCGCTGTGGGAGTTGTTTGTCAATTAGGTTATTCTATAAATATTTCTTTAACATTGTCAGAATAACATGGCTAATGTTGATTAGAGGGGAATGCCAACTTTCCAATTCAGTGTATGAGCCATTGTTTTACAACCAAAGTGTGTAGCATCAACTGCACCTCGGCCATTTGCCTGTGGCTAGTTTTTAGGACACTTACGCAAGTATAAACACACACACAGAAACGCGCAATGACTAATATGTAGATTTGTATGTGATTGATAGAATATATAAAAAGTATGCCTAAATTATTTACATGAGCCAAAATTATTAAACTAATTTCCATGACTTTTCCAAAATGTTTCTGATTTTAATATTTTCCAAAGCTTTTCCATAGGGGTGCGCCGAGTACTTGTGCAAAAAAGTATCCTAACAGATATGGAGAATTTTCACAAAAAGTTTTTGACACAAGTATTTTTTATTATTATCCTTGGTCGGAAAAAAAGTTATTTTCTGCTGCCAGCGCACATCTCTCTTTCACTCAAACAGTGTGATGCGCTGTGTGCTCTGAACAACCATTGGCTAGTTCTTCTGTCTGTAAAGAAATGGGCGGGGTATCGGTTGAGCCTGCTGCAACAATTGGATTAGACCAAGTCACTCTCTCTGCTCTCATTTTCCCAGACAGGCTGTTTCACTCACTCATAGTCGCTCGTCTCAGGGCACAAGTCTCCACTTCTCCAAACATCCTGTATATATGATATCCTGGACATATGGTTGTTTCTGTCTGTCTACTTGGTGTTGTTTAGTAGGTCTACTTTGTCTGTCCGTTTAATTATTCCTTTGCTGACGATGTCTGTCGTTATGTAGTGACCCAAGCCCATGCTTGCTTGCTATTATTATTTATTCTCGCCCAGGAATGTTTACTGAGCGACAGATCATTTGAAAATAAAATGACAAATGTACATTTATTGTAGAAATGTTGTGGCATAAGTGTCGGGAGATAAAAGATTTGCTCTTCTCGAAAGTGAAAAAAATATATTGGTAAAGCGAATTATTATCTTCATCTAAATCTGTCTGGAATAAATGCAGGCAGTAGTAGCCATGCATTAGGATATTTATTAGTCTATTTCGTTGATAATTGAAAAGGACTAAGTAAGTAAATCATGTGCATTTTCATCTGTCGGGTCATTTAACAATGTGTGTGAATGGGTGAAGAAACATAACGATGCACTATGTGATGCAGTCCAAGCGATAGCGCAGTAATGTGCACTTGAGGAATTAGCTTTACAACATTTAAAGCACACTTCCGGGTTTTACGATGACGAGATAAAACAGATACGATTACTGAGATCGGGCACAACCATACTTTTCCAGGCCTGGAAAACTATTTTCTAATTCCATGACCTTTCTAGGATTTTCATGACCATACAAACCCTGTGCAGTAAACTGGGTGGTTGCAACATGTGACATTTGGGATTCAACCAGTGTCTTTTGACTGACCTGTGTGTGTCCCATGCTGGAGGCAGCGATCAGAGCCTGCTGGAGGGTCTTGTTCTTCAGACTGCAGTTCTGCTGCTGGCCCTCGGGGGTCCACTCCAGCTCCAAGAGGTACTGGATGATGCCAGGGTGGCCCCTCAGAGCAGCATGGACCAGAGCACACTGACCGCTCTTATCCACATGGTCAACCTGCAACAAAACAACAACAGGGTTTATATGCTGTAATACAATGACATATTTTATTATTTAAATTGTTTTAAATTGAACCTTTATTTAACAAGGCAAGTCAGTTAAGAACAAGAGTCAGAGAATGTGGTGATGGGGCTTGTGGAACTTTATGTTGGCAAGGGGAGAAATGTCACCATGGACAATTTCCTAACTTCACTGTCATTGGCGAACAATTATCTTGCAAAGAAAACAAGTCTGGTCTGCACCATGAACAAAGTGAGAACGGAGCTGCCTTAGTCTGCACAAAACAAGGCACCTACACAGCCATTGTACTCCACAACGGTGTTGAAGAATGACAAGACAACGGGAATACAATAAAGAGAAAAGGGGAGACTATTATGCACTACAACCAAACAAAGTTACGTCAAAGTGTGTCAAGGAAGTGAAAGTTACAAAAATTGTGTCAACTGTTAGTACAATGGATAGCAGCTAAATAAAATGCACACAATATAAGCACGAGCTGACAATAATTTCGTTTTTTACTGCTGTCATATCGACACTTATATTCATTATAACGCCATTATCGCATTTGTGCCGAGTTTCACTATTTATAAAGGCCACTTGGTGCTTATAATGATGTTTAGGCTACTTTCATCATTTGACCGTGCATCTTGTGGTTGCGGTATTTTTATTTTGTTGTTATAAAAATAAGCTGTTACCGTGTTCCAGAACATATGCATTCTGTTTCATAATTGTAACAAAGGCATTCCACAAATAAAATTGATTGAACACTTGCATTTTGGCGTTGTTTTGTTTTTACATATAGCCTACAGTAACATAAAAAAATGAAAATGCTATTGCGTTTTTTGAAATGAAATCAAATTTGTATTCTAATGTTACCCAAGGCCTTCATTAACACAACCAAATTATTATTTTTGCGATAGCATATATTAAATATATTAAATACACTGTCAGAATGTTGCAGTCAAAATGACTAGTGTTAAGGGAAAAGCTGGGATGATTAGCCCTGATCCTGTAGATGTCTGAGGGTCTAGGGAAAGTAGCACCAACCTTGGCTCCTCTCTTGCAGAGCAGGCTGACTAAACCCAAGTGTCCGGCAGCCGAGGCGAAGCAGAGAGGGCTCATGCCGTTCTCGGACACCACGTCCAAGGTAGCCCCGAACTCCAGCAGCAGGCCAGCCATCTCCTGGTGGCCCAGGTGGGACTGGACACACAGCACCGGGCCGTTGTTCAGCACCTCTGTCCTGTAGTTCACATTGGCCCCGCCTAGCATCAGCAGACGACTCACCTGCAAGAGCAGCACACATTAAATACACATGGAATTCAACTGTCTTATCAAATCGTATAAGAAAAACATGAGCATGGAATTAAACATTTTGGCTTCCCTAAACCTGAAAATAGAGGCCTGGCTGTGCTAGCGGTAATGCCGCATCCTTCGGTTGTGATGTGTGGGTTGACTCATAACTCGCAGTCCCCGCAGCTGTATCTGTGGGGCGGCGAGTTAATGGTCATGAGATATTGTATGGATGAAGGGTGGGATGGGTTGAAGAAGGAGAAAACAATGCCTTAAAAATATCCATAAATGTATCAAATCAAATTTGATTTGAAACATGCGCTGAATACAACACCTTAATGTTGTCACGCCCTGGTCGAGGTATTTTGTGTTTGTCTTCATTTATTTGGTCAGGCCAGGGTGTGACATGGGTTTATTGTGGTGTGTTTTGTCTTGGGGTTTTGTTGGATGTTGGGTGTGTGGCTTAGTGGGGTTATCTTGCAAAGTCTATGGCTGTCTGGAGTGGTTCTCAATCAGAGGCAGGTGTGTATCGTTGTCTCTGATTGGGAACCATATTTAGGCAGCCATATTCTTTGAGTGTTTTGTGGGTGATTATTCCTGTCTTTGCATTTGTTGTCACAAGATAGGCTGTATAGGGTTTCACGGTCCATTTGTTGTTTTGTATATTAGGTTATTTCATGTATAGTTCATTTTTTCATTAAAGAACATGAGTAACCACCACGCTGCATGTTGGTCCGATCCTTGCTACACCTCTTCGCCAGAGGAGGAGATAGAAGAAAGCCGTTACAACTGTGAAATGCTTACTTACAAGCCCTTACCCAACAATGCAGTTTTAAGAACATAAGAGTTAAGAAAATATTTACTAAATACAATTCAAATAAATAAGGTAGGGGCAAAGTGACTATGCATAGATAATAAATAGCGAGTAGCAGCATTGTAAAAACTAAAACGGGGGGGTGTCAATGCAAATACTCCGGTGGCCATTTGATGAATTTTTCAGCAGTCTTATGGTTTGGGGGGTAGAAGCTGTTAAGGAGCCTTTTGGACCTAGACTTGTGCATTTTATGCCTATAGGCCACATTGAGATTTGCTTTCATTATTTTAGGCCATCTGGCATTCTTGCGTAAGCCTAAGCTTCAGGGCCAAACTCTAGCCTACTTGCCAATTGCCAAATGCTTTTGGGAACGGGCAGAAAAAGTTAACGTCGATCCATGGAGGCAAAAAGGACAATGTCCGAGATTAATTCAATTCAATAAGTGAAAAGCTATGAACTGGAGAGTTGAAAATAAAGAGAAGGGAGGGCCAGAAAAGTAATGTTTGGGAAAGATTTGGTGACATGGTAAAAGAGGATTATTTTGTGTGATGATTGTGTGGCAATATACATATTCGACAGTCACAAGACGGGGACTTCAAATAGGCCTTTGGTACGTCAAGGGAACTGTAGCCTACTGTTCAGATGGATTAAATGGAAACTGAAATCTGGACACTGACAGTAGGTCTATAACCTCTCATATAGCCTTCATATTAACTCCTGCAGAATTGAGCACTTATTGCAGTAAAGTGATACACCAAATGTACATTTGGACTCTGGAACAGGAGTAGAGAAATATTTCTTTCTTTCAGCATCTTGAGAGAATGCAAATGCACAGTTAGATACCGTCTGTAGAAGTGCTATGTTTATCAGCAACATAAAAGCTGATAGTATTTCAACCACATAAAATATTCATCCAAGCCGAACTGAAATGTTTACATTTTAGACATTTAGCAGGCGCTCTTACTTTCTCTGAAGAAATCTTATCAGAAACATGTTGGGTCGTTTTCACAGCTTTCTATTTCCTTGCAACCGGTCAAACAGATTTTTGCAACAAAAATAAATTATGAAATGTTATTGCATTTTCTTCTCGATCCCTAAATGTCTTTGCTCTATAAAAGAAGCAGAGACCACAGAGAAAAATGTACCGATGTCAACTAGATTGAAGCATTCATTCTATCAATTTATGACATTATTCTGGTGAGCAAGGGTTTATTTAGTCTTCTAGGGCAACATATAATGACAGAAGAGAAGCTGCATGTATCTAAGTATAGATAAGTTGACTAACATATAGCCTATCAAAATATTAGAAATTATAAGCAGAAACATATCTAAATCTGTCAAAAAATCCTTCATCCCCTGTCAAAAAATCGTTCCCCCGTCTCTGACTGTACACTCTTTAAAAAAAAGTGCTATCTAGAACCAAAAAGGGTTTTTGACTGTACCCTTTGTAGAACCCTTTCAAGAACTCCTTTTGGTTAAAGGTAGAACCCTTCCACCGAGAGTTCTACATGGAACCCAAAAGAGTTCTACCTGAACCAAAAAAGGTTCTCTTATGGGGTCAGCCAAAGAACCCTTTTGGAACCCTTTTTTCTAAGAGTGTAGCATACAGATATTTTCTATATTAGCAGGTTAGAGTCGGGCACGGGTGTCAGATTTTCACTTCATCACATATATTTGGGTGGTTGCGGATGGGTTAGCAATTGCGGACGGGAGCGGGTGGACATACAGCTGACCGGCACACCACTATCCTCAGGCACATGTGTATTTTGTCGGCATAGGTTCAAATCTGACCTACTGCTCTTTGACACATCCTTTCTCCATCTTCCCCCACTGTCATCTCTCTCACTATCTAACCTTTAAAAATATTTTTGAAAAAAGAAAAATAGCTAATTTTAAAAAATGATATATATATATATATATATATATATATATATTGCACACATAGTCATTTAGAAATGCATTCAACGCAAGACTACACAGTGGAAATTATCTAGTGTTGTGATAATCAGAGCATATTCTTCTTCTCCTTGATAAGGAATATAATAATTTATGTTTAATCAGATGAGGCGTCAAACCCAGTGAGTGTTAAAAGAAGAGGAAATTGAATTTGCTTTATTTACCGGCGGAACCACAACGGAATAAATTAGCACCAATGATTCTTAGGGGGCATTGGAGGACAAGGAACAACTCTGTCTGTGACTGTCTTCATGAGAGATATTATGAGAATATTTCACACCGGGAAAACGGAGATGATAATGTTTAAGCATTAACAAAACAACACCCTAAGCGTTAATAAAACAACACTCTAAGCGTTAACAAAACAACACTCTAAGCGTTAATAAAACAACACTCTAAGCGTTAATAAAACAACACACTAAGCGTTAACAAAACAACACTCTAAGCGTTAATAAAACAACACTCTAAGCGTTAATAAAACAACACTCTAAGCGTTAATAAAACAACACTCTAAGCGTTAACAAAACAACACTCTAAGCGTTAATAAAACAACACTCTAAGTGTTAACAAAACAACACTCTAAGCGTTAATAAAACAACACTCTAAGCGTTAATAAAACAACACTCTAAGCGTTAATAAAACAACACTCTAAGCGTTAACAAAACAACACTCTAAGCGTTAATAAAACAACACTCTAAGCGTTAATAAACAACACTCTAAGCGTTAATAAAACAACACTCTAAGCGTTAATAAAACAACACTCTAAGCGTTAATAAAACAACAATCTAAGCGTTAATAAAACAACACTCTAAGCGTTAATAAAACAACACTCTAAGCGTTAATAAAACAACACTCTAAGCGTTAATAAACAACACTCTAAGCATACTGCTAATGGCAAACAAAAATATATAGTTGTTTTTGCTTAAAGGTACAATACATCATTCCCCACTGATAATTGCCTTGTACGCCTTAGGAGGACTATTTTCTATCACCTGCCATAATAGACAGAGCAGGGCACATAGACAGACACAGAGCCAGGCATAATTTAACATAAAAAATTATTTTGCCCACTCTGTCATTAACGTGCCTTCTTGTTTATTAAATTAAAAAGGGCTCTGTAATTACTTAGAATGGCACAGCCTCCTTTTCCCCCACAGAGAGCAGCATCACAGATAGCAGATGGACAAAACTAATGGAAGAGAGTGCAACCTGCATCAATCTATAGGAGCCAGTGAGCATCTTGGTGAGATTTCCAATGAGCTGTTGTTCATCGGTGGCGAGCCCACACTCATCACCGTAAGTGAGTGTTTCCAGGAAACATCACAATGCTTATCATAACACACACTGGGAGCCATCAGTGGAATTAACAAGCACTCAGGGAGGACATTCGAGGTGAGGAGAGTAGATTACAATAATACTACTGTGCTAATACAAATCGCTGGTGGAAAAATGTAATAGGAAAAAATTCAGGGAGACACAATGACCAGTGTGTTCAGGCAACATGCATGCGCTCAAGAACATACAGTCGGGTCCGAAATGATTGACACACAGCAATAATGACAGTATAAAAAGATTCTCAGAAATTAAGTCGCGAAAAGTTTAATATTTGTCCCAATATACCAAGCACGCAATGATTACATCAAGCTCGTGACTCTACAAACTTGTTAAGATTCATTTTTGCAGTTTGTTTCGTGCCTAATAGAAATGAATGGAAAATAATGTATTGTGCCATTTTGGAGTCACATTTATTATAAATAAGAATAGAATAGGCTTCTAAACACTTCTATATTAATGTGGATTCAACCATGATTACAGATAATCCTGAATGAATTGTGAATAATGAGAAATGAGAAAGTTACAGAGGATCAAAGATCATACCCCCAAGGCATGCTAACCTCTCATCATTACCAATAACAGGGGAGGTTAGCATGTAATACAATAACAATATACAGTTCTGAGCATACAATATAGCTCAGTATTTGAAAAATTTATTTTATACAGTCATTATTGCTCATCAATCATTTTAGACCAGTCTACATGTCCGTGCTGGGGGTAGGTCTAGTGCTGGGGTACTCAACTACTATTTGAGAAGGTCCAGTGACAAAATGTCCTAGGTGGCAAAGGACCGGATGGATATCGTCCTTTATCAGCGCTGTGGTACAGCCGCAGTAACAAATATAGTCGTCTACGACTTAGGAAACATGTTGTTATATAAAATGTACATTAAATACAGAAAATGAGACTAAGAATTTCAATGAATTACAACTTATTTTGAATGCAAACATGTGCAACATTGCAGAAGAGCAAAAGTGGTTGCATAATTGTCTATGCATAAAGTGCACTGTGAACTTGAATTATAATAAAATAAAGTACGTTTTCTGGAGAAGAAAGGAAAGTTTAACAAAAATAATAATCTGAATGCACAGAATGTCTCTGTGGGCCATGCAATATTCATGTAGAAGTCACTCTGGGCTTGCATCAATGAGAGAAATTACACTTGGTCTCTTCACAATGTTTTGAACTTTGGCACAAAATGGTGTGAGAGCAACTCTTGAGACACTGGTGCCGTTGTTCATTGGTGAACCTGGAGCGGTATTTGTTTTTAATAAAGTTCATTGTGGAGAAAGCTGATTCACAGCTGTATGTGGAGCCAAACATGGTCAGGATGTATAGTGCCAGTTTCTTGAGAACAGGGACATCAGCTGCAGGCACCATCTTTCCCCAGATAGTAACAGGGTCACAGTCACCAGTCTGCTCCTTCAAAGACACATTTTCTTGCAGCTCAATCAACTCCATTTGCAGTGAGGCAACATCTACCAATCTGAAGATCTGTTTTGCTTTTTCTGACAACTTTGTCACATTTGTGACAAGAAGGGTTTCTGAATGAGCAGCAGCAGTTCTCTCCCAACAATGAAGTCATCAAAGTGAGCCTTGAAGTTATCCATCAGCTTCTGGATGAAATCAACATGGGTAGGGAACATCTTTGTCTCCCTGTGTTTGCACCAGAAGATTGGGGAAGTGGACAAGTTCTCCCTGGAGATCATTCTTGAAAAGCCCCAATTTGTTCTGGAAAGCCCGGACTGCTGTGATCATATTACACACTGTGTTGTGCCATCCCTGCAGCTTAACATTCAGTTGATTAAGGTGTGATATAATGTCTGTCAAAAATGGAACTGTTCCCATCTTCGCCTTATCTTACAAAAACTCAAAAAACTGAGTTGCCTTGTCACTCTTTTGCTCTGATAACAAAGCTTTGATTTCCCGAAAGGCCCAAAAGCGTCTAAAACCCTGCCTTTGCTGAGTCATCTGACATTGTTGTGCAGTCGTAAGTCAACAAAACTGGCATTGGCCTCTGTCAGAATGCCTTGATCAGTTTCATCATCGTTGTCATGACCTCAGAATACTATTTCCTCAGACTGGCACACAGGACAGATAGAAGGATGATGCAGTGATATGAAGTCAGGTCAGAGTGGTCCTCTTTCAAATTCGTTTGATCTTTTCTCTGAGCTCATCTTTTGTTTACCTTTAAGCAAGGTGTCAGCAACTTCACACATGCATTATTTTACCATCTGAGCATCTGAAAATTGTGTTTTGTGTTTTCCCTAAACCCAAGCTATCCTCAGTGAACACTCCATGCATGTTGTTGGGCTGTCTGGGAATTGACAAGGACTTTGGCAGATCTCTCAAATTGTGATTTTAGTTGGTTAATCTTGTTTGTTCTCACCTCCGCATTCAGGGGATACTTCTGATCGAAATGACTATGCCTGGTGTCATAATGGCACTTAATATTGCTACTTTTCAGGTGGGCGTTGTATCGACAGAGAGAGCGAGAAAGAGAGGTTGCTGAGTTAAAGAGGCCACTGCGCCTGGATTGATTTTTTAAAGCTGTTAAAAAAAATTATGCTTTGACTTTTATGAAACAAAATGCGATGTTGTCCGGTCCGGATTGACTCTTCTCTGGGTCTGGACTCAGACCACGGTCCGCCAGTTGGTTTTGGCTGGTCTTGTGGTAGTGCTTACTGCTTGCAGACTACTCATTGCCCCTGGAGGCATGGGTTCAACCCCCTGACAGCGCCATTTTGCATTCTATGTCCCTCTCATCATCTCAATCACTTTTTTCACTGTATCTATCAATACAAATACCCTGAATAAATAAATAAATAGCATATCCTATGTCACAGCAGTGGTCCAGGTGAGGGTCTGGATGTCTAGGGTGGAGGTCTCACCTTGACGTTGGGGGTGTAGAGGTTCCTCAGAGAGGCCAGGGCTGCAGAGAGACCATCAGCGCTGCAGCTGATCCAGAGGGCCTGCAGCACGCTGGAAGACACACCCGTCTTCTTACTCAGACCCTGAGGACAGAGACAGAGACACTAAAACCATGCACACACACCAGGTCAATAAACCAATGATACATACTGTAGATTCACTCCCAGAGCCTTCTCTCACACCCAGAGGGCTTATCCTCTGATGATACTGTCCATATATCTTGATTCATTAATAAACATACACACTCTAAAATTCATAAAAGGAATGTAATCCGAGTAAGGGTGGGATATACACTATAGGCTTCAGGGGCCATTTGCATCAATAGTCTCAGAGTAGGAGTGGTGATCTAGGATCAGGTCCCTCTCTGTCCATGTCATCTTATTCACTGTGATATAAAAGGCAAAACTGATCATAAATCAGCACTGCCACTGAGGCGATTTGTGAATTCTGGCCCAGAACCAAGTAGCTAGTCTCAAGGCCGGACTACCTTGGGATCCTGGGGCATTATATTGTATATATATATTTTTTAAATGAAATCAGCTAACTTACTGCATTTCAACACATTTTGCAAAAGGTGCAGAGAGAAAAATGTGCAGTTTTAGAATACTATTCTACACATTTTGTCAAATAATTCTATACTCTTTCAGCAATTCTGTACTCTTTGCCAGGAGGTAGATATTTGTTGTTGTTGCTGTTTAATAGCTCAAATATAGCTTTAAAGGGGCCCTGCATGCCCGTTCAGTAATCTGGTCCTGGCTAGTCTCTTATACCTTGAAGATGTGTGCTTTAAGGATATGGTGGCCCAGCTCCATGGTCTGCTGCCGGTTCAGTTTCCCCTCTTGTCGCGACAGCATGAAGGCCATGAGTGCGTGTCCGCTCCTGTAGAGGAAACACCAAGACATTTCCCATCAACAACTAAAAGTGTGCAAAGTGTCTAGGGCTTACAGGTGCCGTAGTTATGCCATGGTAGGATGTTCTTAAAATGTATCGATGTGAGTGACACATTGTTCATCATCCACTTTCATACTTGGCTGATTGGGGAGTGACGGCTGCTGTTCTTTCATTCCAACTAAAGCTAGTTTAACTTTCCCAGGCAGTCAGAGACAGAATTGAGATTTACAATTTTCTTATCTTGAGAGATTGGAGAGTGTGTTGTAATCATGGTGCATTATTCTATCCATTACTTCACGTCAGCCTGTCTGTTGGCCGGTCTGATTAAACACTGTTAAACGCTAGTGTCTAGACCCTGTCTAGGCCATGCCTGGCATGGCCAAGCCCGCGAGGAGGACAAGTGGTGTAGACTAGAGAATGCAGCCCTTGTGTTAAATGTAACCACCTTCCTCTTCTCACTGAAGCTCTTCTCTCTGGTGTTAATTACCAGAGAACTTCATTAAAAGACCACGCATGACTGACGTTTCAGTTTGAACTTTTTCCGTTAAGGTGTGCTTTCTCTTTTGAATGGGGAAATAACAAGCATTTCTTCTAGCTCTGTGTGTCAGTCCTCATGCCAGGTCTTCACTTGCTTTTGTTTTGACAGATTGTGTTGAAGGGGTCTGAGAGGGGGTGTATAGAGGTCAGTGACTGCAGCTTGGAAGAGGTATGCAGAGGTGAGTCAGAACAGAGAGAAAGTAAGGGCAATCATTTTGCGTCCCAAATGGCACCTTACTCCCTATATAGTGCACTACTTTTGACCCCTATATAGGGAATAGGATGCCATTTGGGACTTGTCCCTAGTATGATTAGTGTGCACTATGGTAGTCACTAATGAGGGTATGAAGAATCCGAGTCTAATCACAGTCTAAAAAAAATCACAGTCTAAAGACACATTAGCCCATTCCACAGGGCAGCAAAACCGCAGGAAACAATGACTTTTTTTTTGCAGATTGAGATTCCTTGCCAAAATTAATCTAAGATGAAGTGGAACACACAGTAAATTCATTGATAATATTTAAGATGGGATGCATACACAATATGCAGTAACCACACAAGTTTGTACTTGGCCCCCTCCTGATTGACATTCGCCCATGTCTTCGATCGTTTGTTTTCAAAGATTTCTCTTTAAATCAACAATAACACTTCATACTGTGTTGATGCTTTAGGGACCACATAAGTTCTTGTTAGTGATGCACCGATATGACATTTTTGCACGATACCAATATCCAATGTTTTCCTTGCCACAAAAAAAAACCCGATACCGATAACCGATTTTTACAATTTTAGCAGCTTTTTAAGCATTCTATTACAGTGAAACTATATAGCTAGGTGTCATCATCTAAAATAACCGTAATTTATAAGGCAGTCCTTATTTGATTAATGGTGGGCGGAACCATCTATGTGAAGCTAGTCACAATAAGGATTAGCCACAATAGTGGACTTCCAAATAAAAGTATGTCATTGAAAGCGACGCAAATGAATAAAAATAGTAGAATTATGCCATAATTGAATAGATCATACTAAACGAGGTTGGAATGTTATAAAATAAACAAAATACATTAATTTGTTATTTTGACAAAAATTTGTTGAAATATCACTTTAGAATTGCATTGGGGGCATACTTATTTCAATAGGTAAACAACAAGTGGCTACCTAGCTAATACTTCCTAAATCATTGCTAAGAAGAGTGAAAATGACTGCAGATTCAACTGGTCACTGTTTACAGATTGGTTGTATTGGTGCTATATTGGTTGTATTGGTGGTAGCTAGGTACCAAGCTAAAGTTAGCTAGCGACCCCAGAAGTTGCGGTCGAACAAATAATGCTTTATTACCAACGCGGTATTGTAAACACATCGTTCGTGGCCGGTGTTCGCTTGTTTGCAGACTTTTGTACAGCTTTGACAGTGCTACTGATAGTAGTGGTGGTGCTTGGCTTGCACGTGCAAATTCAGAACAAATAACATTCTATAATAGAACGGTTGTATTTGATGTGTCAATTAAAATCTTATTTAATGCGTCAAATAGTGTTATTGTCAAATAGTGTTATTTGACGTGTATCTTTTTGGACATGCAAAGACCCAAACGCGTTCCATAGTATGTCCTGAAGCTAATAGCAGTGACGCTATTACTGTGTAACTCCGGTAGGGCAACATCTGAACAATAGCGCACTTGGTAATGTTAGTGTGTACCGGTGCTCAACCAGTCGCGAAAGCCAACATCACCCACGACAGAGAACGGTTGATTGTCAAGGGCAATGAATTCCATTATCTTGCCGTTAATGGATTTCACCTTGAGTTGTCTCGCTAAAATGTTCTTACTCTTCAAATTACTTGTTGACTGCTCGATCCACACAGCAGACATTGTGGGCTAGGTTATGAATGCTGTGTTGCAGGTGTAGCGCAAAATATTACGTGGTGTCATTACGTTATATAGGTATGTACATCAGCTTTGACATCAGTTTTTCACATCGGCGTTGAACTAGACATTGGGTCGATACCGATGTTGGCATTTTTAGCTAATATCGTCCAATTCCGATATGTTCACCGATATATCGTGATTCCCTAGTTCTTGTTCTTAGAAATGATAGCAACAAGATAGGAGTACACTCTTGACAGTAGCAATGCTAACTACTGTATAGTATACATTTTCTACAGTTTGCCACCTCAAGAGTATTTTTCTGAGAGAAAACCATGTCTAAGAGCAAATTCAGTTCCAACCCAAATGAGTGTTGAATTTCAAATGTCGACATCAGTTGCCAGTAGTGTCTGAACTCCATATAGATCGTTCTTCTATTACACTGAATAGTATTTATGGAAACATCCTTGCCAGTAAACAACCTCCCTCATCTGACTTGAGCTAAATCAATTTCCCTACACGCAGAGCACTGAAGGAGCCCTACATTTCATCAGTCGACCCCATGTAAGATAATGTGTCAGAGACGGGACCCAGGATGTATGCTGACAACCCCGGTGTTTCTGCCAAACAACATCAGCAGTGTCCCAAATGGCACCCTATTCCCTATTTAGTCCACCATTTTTGACAAGGGCCCATAGAGCTCTGGTCGAAAGTAGTGCACTATATAGGGAATAGAGTGCCATTTGGGATGCAAACATCCACTACGCTACTTCTCCTGGCTGCCCATCCATCCCCTCACACAGCAAAGCACATCTTAGCAGCAATAGGAAGAAATATGACTTGTCAGCTTCTGTTTCAGAGTTGAGCTATAAATTCCATAATTTGCTCGCAGCGAAGCACCATCTTCTCCCTCCTCGCAGATTACATAAGTATCCTGCCCTATGTGTATCGATCAATGGCGGTATACAAACTAGGGAGCAATAACATGTCTGTGATTGAGTGAAAAGGAGTGGATTGATATAACTTAAAAGGGAACGCAGCGACGCTGTCTTGAATGTTAGATTTCTTCTTCAAGTGAAGAAACAGACATCAGAGGTCTCCCAGGCAGAGATGAGTCACGCACAACTTCTTATTGATGGTAATTTTCCCCCTCTTTACTGCACAAACAACCATTCAATACTGTCTTCTGCTTGTTTGCTCCTTAAAAAAATGGTTTCCCTCTGTATTTACATTTTTAAAAGCGTCTGAAGATCAGAATATGTAGCTCTAAACAAGGCTCTGTAATTATTTCTCCTCTTTCTGAGTACTAGAAGAAATGCCAAAGTGACCCATCTCTCCTAGGTAACCACACATTTCACTCATGGTAGAGAGGCTCATGCAGCGCGACACATCTCCTTCGCATAAAGTAGATCAGGCTGATGATTGTGGCCTTAGGAATGTTGTCCCAGTCTTCTTCAATGGCTGTGCAAAGTTTCTGGATATTGGCAGGAACTGGAACATGCTGTCGCACATGTCGATCCAGAGCATCCCAAACATGCTCAATGGGTGACATTTCTGGTGAGTATGCAGGCCATGGAAGAACTGGGAAATTTTCAGCTTCCAGGAATTATGTACAGATCCCTTGCGACATGGGGTCATGCATTATCATGCTGAATCATGAGATGATGGCGGCACATGAATGGCACGACAACGGGCCTCAGGATCTCATCACGGTATCTCTTCGAATTTAAATTGCCATTGATAAAAATGCAATTGTGTTTGCTGTCCATAGATTATGCCTGCCCATACCATAACCCCACTGCCAGTATGGGGCACTCTGTTCACAACTTTGACATCAGCAAACCGCTCGCCCACATAACACTTCTCCAACGTGCCAGTGGTCATCAAAGTTGAGGATTTACCCACTGAAGTCGGTTACGACGCCAAACTGCAGTCAGGTCAATGCCCTGGTGAGGACGACGAGCACGCAAATGAGCTTCCCTGAGACAGTTTCTGACAGTTTGTGCAGAAATTCTTCAGTTGTGCAAACCCAGTTTCATCAGCTGTCCGGGTGGCTGGTCACAGACAATCCCGCAGGTGAAGAAGCCGGATGTGGAGGTCCTGGGCTGGCGTGGTTACACGTTGTCTGCGGTTGTGAAGCCGGTTGGACATACTGCCAAAATCTCTGAAACGACGTTGGAGGCAGCTTAGGGTAGAGAAATTAACATTATCTGGCAACAGCTCTGGTGGACATTCCTGTAGTCAGCATGACAATTGTACGCTCCCACAAAACTCGAGGAAACTGTGGCATTATGTTGTGTGACAAAACTGCACATTTTAGAATGGCCTTTTATTGTCCCCGGCACAAGGTACACCTGTGTAATAATCAGCTTCTTGATATGCCACACCTGTCAGGTCGATGGATTATCTTGGCAAAGGAGAAATGTGTGCATTTGAGAGAAATACGCTTTTTGTGCCTATGGAAATGTCATGGGATCTTTTATTTCAGCTCATAAAACATGGGACCAACACTTTACATGTTGCGTTTCAAATAAAAGTTTAAAAAATGTAAAAAACATTCAATGGAGACTTCCTTGCAGAGACCGGGAGAGAGCTGGTGTGCTGCACTCTGCTTGTTTCAGCAGAATGTGGGGGAGGGGCGGGAGAGGAGCAGGGAACAGTGTGTGTGACAGTCTATGTGTGTGGCAGGAGGGAGAGAAAGTAGGCAAACCAACTCGCGCTAGTTAGACAAACGTGTTGCTGCCATAGGTTATCTATCATACATGGTAGTGCCTATCTTGACTGCATCAAATCTTTGCAAAGAAGCTATCTAGCGACAGTAGTGAGCAAATTTAGCCAGCTAGCTACGGTAGTAAGGCTAATTGAGGCTATTTTGAAGTGCTCCCTAACTCACTGATTGGGCTTGAGTTAACCAGGGTAGATTTGAGTTAGCCTAGCTCACCTGGGGTCACAGAGGAAGTTGGTGCTCTCTCCATCTGCCCTCCACACCAACCACTCTCTGAAGGATGGGTGGCAGAACATGCGCGTCTTGTCCCGCCGCTTGATGAGGAAACAGGACAACGTCTCCATGTGCTGCTGGAAGTCGTCCCAGGGCAGCTCGCTGCGCACGGTACCCGCGTTGATGGCCTGGAACAGCTGCTCGTCCATCATCGGGTGTAGAGATGCCAGCGCTACATTCAGGATGGGCAGCGAGCGCTCGAACGCAGACTGAGTCATGAACTTCATGTTGCACTGCAGCAGGTAGAGCTCGGCCAGCGACACGGGCACTACCTTGTAACTAGCGCTCTTGATCACCAGGTGGCCCCTCTCGAACAGGTCCAGGGTCAGTTTGAGGTACAGATAGGAGCCCTGGCTGCGGGCGATCAGGTGGCTGCTCACCTTTCCCACAATGATGGGGTCGGCCTTGCCATTGAGGGAGATGTTGTTCATGATGTCTTTGCTGCCGTTGATGCGGTACTGGATGTAGGCATTGAGGTCCGTGTTGATTTCCTTGTTCTCTGGGAAATCGTCCAGGGAGATCTTGGAGAAGGGGAGGAGGCTGGTGACTTCCTATGGAAGACACAAGGATATTGTCATTAGATTTGCTACCGCACTTTAATATTGTTACATTATATCGTTATTATATTATAAATATATGTTCTCCAGTACCATCACCCACACAAAAAAAGATGTAATTATATAATTTACAATTAAGTGTATGCCCAGAATTCCAAATTCCTATTCCAAAACGGTTTCCACACCACAGAAACCACCGCAAAATGAAGAGCTTAATGGACAATCTTCCACTCTCCATGAAGGCTATATCATGTGTGGTTCCTCCAGCTTTTCTTATCAGCCCAAGGTCAGTAAGCACAGGGGGCTAGCTGGAACTGACACTAGGCACTAAGCTATCGGCCTGCCGCAGTCACTCGCCGATGTGTTTGCAAACAAAGGCTTTGGGAGCTGGGAGGTGATAGAGCTGGAGAGAGCAGGAGATGGGGCCATTGGGGAGACTTTTAGTTGGCACGCTGTGGACACAACCCACACTTCAATCTCACTCCTCCCGGTGGGAGAAATCAATCCACCTTAATCCTGCTGCAATCCCCCTGCCTTTCTGGAGAGGATAGAGAAGTAATGCAGCCCAGAGATAACACCTTCTTCTCAGAAAGAGAGTGAGAGAAGAGATAGAGATAGAGGGTGAGGCAGACACAGCGAATGTGAGCAAGAGAGCGAGAGAGAGAAAAGAGAAAAAATATACTGAATAATACACAGACTGGCCATGGTTTCTGCACAACACCTCACCTAAGAACATCTCACACTTATTAGTCTGTAGTGTTAGCCATTGTGAGCGACCTTCCCCTGAGATCTTGTTTACACTTTGGATGTGTGAGCATGAGGTAACACTCACACATTCATCTGGCTCTAGTCTCCACTTATCCTACCTACTTCATGAGAGAACTTATCAAAGAGCCTCCCTATGTTTGCAAAATTTCAGTAACTTATACTTATATACAGGTTTCTTTTTTGGAATGATGGATCAACATATTTTAACATGACATGTAGCCTAATCCCAACACAACCCAGAAAGATCCATGAACATGAACATGAAAAATCCTCTCTCTGGTCCAGGGATCCTAACACTCAATTTAGAACATACTTGATACCACGTCAAAAAAAATATGATTAGTATGATTTCCCCCAGTTGTTTTTTCTTCTTCAGATTTTCACTCTAGAATATTTTTAAATATTAAACAACAAATGCTTAAACCACATCAGGGGACCCTTTTTGAGGTCTGAGAAAAAATAGAGAAATGTATTTTTTTTTTGTGTACCACCAGCCAGACAGTTGTGTTTGGCTAGAGGTGCTCTTGTAGAGCACTTGTGATGGAGTTTTCAAAACAAATGGCCACTGGATTGATACAAATAATCATGATTCTGCCAGGTAGGCATAGGCTACTTTGTAGTTAGCTTCAATTGTCTTTCCATCTCCCCGAAAACGGTTAGGCTATCATTAGCATCGCTACCGGTTACACAAAGTGGTAGACATATTGGTACTACGTGCACCGCACACAGCAGGGCTTGACAATCATGTAGACTTGCCATCAAATGAAAGCTACTGGCCCGAATGAAAAAAATACGGTCCCAGGTCAAGATCTGCCAGGAAAGTGAATGATGCGTGCATCATTTCAATAGCATTGGATTTTATCTTTCATTTGCGGTTTGAGCAAGTAGCCTATACAGGGTTCATATAGACATTGGCTAGTCGAATTCAATTACTTTTTCAAGCACTTAATTATGTTTTCAAGGACCTACATTTTATACTTAATTGTTGTAACACCCTATATAAAAAAACTCCCCCAAAAATGTATGCAAAAGGGATGCATTACCACTTTAAAAATGCATTTTAGGCCTACCCAATGGCATTTGCATTGACGTTTACATTTTTTGACATTCTAAAATATGTCATAAAAATGTGGGCATTGCCTGGCTAAATAGACAGCATGTCCCGACACAAACAAACTAATGAAGTCTGTCCACGTGGTAGCTCGTCAGTCTCGCCTTTTGAGTTTTTATATGTTTTAAAATGAGAAAGCAACATAAATCCGGGTTCCCTTTGTAATGGAAAACTAAGTTGAAGAAAACAATCGATGTTGTCTTGCTCATAATGACTACACATTGTTTTACTGCAATGAGCGCAACAGACTACTAGCACAACACCCTTCCATTGAAAGGGCGGGAAACAAACAAAACCAGCTACCATAATTACAGAATAATTCTATTGGAGCAGTAGAACGTCTAAATCGGCAAACCATAACTTTAAGGACTTTTCAAGGAACAAATAGCCTAAGGAAATGTCTGATTGTCACGATCGTCGTGAGCATACTCGGACCAAAGCGCAGTGCGATATGGCTTCCACATGTTTATTCAATGAAATGCACAAAAACAATAAAGAACAACCGAAATTTGACGTTCTGCAGTGCTCACAGGCAATAACACAAAAACTAGATCCCACAAAAACACAGTGGGGAAATGGCTGCCTTAATATGATCCCCAATCAGAGACAACGATAAACAGCTGCCTCTAATTGGGAAACATACCAGGCCAACATAGAAACAAAACAACCTAGATAGGAACACCCCCCATGTCACACCCCGACCTAACCAAAATAGAGAATAAAAAGGCTCTCTATGGTCAGGGCGTGACACTGATGTTCAAGGTAGGCATTTCGATGATGACTGAATTGCGCATTGCAAATATTCAACTAAAAACTTTTTGAATAACTGATTTGCATACCCATTCTTGCCTTAGAATTTACTGGTAGATATCATAACTTGGAGCATCTTTCCCACTGCTGTTCCTACCCCTACTACCGCTGTTGGTCTTCGGTGAGTTGCTCTATGCAACAACCAGCTGTTTGAGACCTGCTTGCTCTCTCTGCCCAACAGGGTATCTATAGGCTATATGTTTGCAGTGCGCATGTGATAAATAATCAACATATCAAAATTATATAGCCTAGATTAAAAATAGTGCAGACAGAGATGGTCGCCTTGCTTCAGGTCCTTAGGAAACTACGCAGTTATTTGTTTGTTTTTTGTCATAGACAGAGATGGTCGCCTTGCTTCAGGTCCTTAGGAAACTACGCAGTTATTTGTTTGTTTTTTGTCATATTTCTTATATTGTTAGCCCAGAAAATCTCATGTGTTATTACATACAGCCGGGAAGAACTATTGGATATTAAAGCGATGTCAACAACATTACGACCAGGAATACGTCTTTCCTGAAGCGGATCCTTTGTTCGGAACTCCACCCTGGACATGGGATCTTATCCCAGAGGCCGACCAAAAATAATGCGGTCACCACAGGAGAGGCAGACAGAGCGGCCTACTGGTCAGACTCAGAAGGCGAGCACACCATCTACCGCTCCCGAGCATATAACTCGCCAATGTCCAATCTCTAGATAACAAGGTGGACGAAATTTGGGCACAAGTTGCCTTCCAAAGAGACATCAGAGATTGTAACATTCTCTGTTCCATGGAAACATGGCTCACACGGGATATGTTGTCAGAGTCGGTACAGCCACCCGGTTTCTTCAAGCATCGCGCCGACAGAAACAAACCTAAATCTGGTAAGAAGGGCGGGGTGTATGCATTATGATTAACGACTCATGGTGTAATCACAACAACATACAGGAACTGAAGTGCTTTTGTTCACCTGACCTAGAATTCCTTACAATCAAATGCCGACCGCATTATCTTCCAAGAGAATTCTCTTTGATTATAGTCACAGTCATGTATATCCACCCCTCCCCCCAAGCAGATACCTTGTCGGCTCTGAAAGAACTTCACTGGACTCTATGTAAACTGGAAACCATACACCCTAGGGCTGCATTAATTGAAGCTTAGGGATTTCAAAAAAGCTAACCTGAGAACAAGACTTCCTAAATTCTATCAGCATATTGAATTTGCGACACGGGCTGGTAGCTTTCTGGATCATTGCTACTCTAACTTCCGTAATGCATACAAAGCCCTCCTCCGCCCTGCCTTCTGGCAATTCTGACCATGACTCCATTTGGTTGCTCTGAGCCGATAGACAGAAAATAAAACAGGAAACGCCTGTGCTCAGGTCTGTCCAACGCTGTTCTAACCAATCAGATTCCACGCTTCAAGATTGTTTCGATCACGTGGAGTGGGATATGTTTCCGGATAGCCTCAGACAACAACATTGATGTATACGCTGACTCGGTGAGCGAGTTTATTAGCAAGTGCATCGGAGATGTCGTACTCACCGTGACTATTAAAACTTTTCCTAACCAGAAACCGTAGATTGATGGCAGCATTCGCGCAAAACTAAAAGCGCAAACCACCGCTTTAAATCATGGCAAGGCGACCGGAAACATGACCAAATGCAAACAGTGCAGCTATTTCCTCCGTAAGGCAATCAGACAAGCAAAGCGTCAGTATAGAGACAAAGTAGAGTCACAATGCAATGGTTCAAACACGAGACGTATGTGGCAGGGTCTACAGTCAATCGTGGATTACAAAAAGAAAACCAACCCCGTCGGGGACATCGACTTCTTGCTCCCAGACAAATTAAACAACTTCTTTGCTTTGAGAACAATACAGTGCCACTGACACTGCCCGCTACCAAAGCCTGTGGGTTCTCCTTCTCCGTGGCCAACGTGAGTGAAATATTTAAATGTGTTAACCCTCGCAAGGCTGCCAGCCCCGGGCTTCCCTAGCCGCGTCCTCAGGGCATGCGCAGACCAGCTGGCTGGTGTGTTTATGGACATATTAAATCAATCTCTATCCCAGTCTGTTGTCCCCACATGCTTCAAGATGGCCACCATTGTTCCTGTTCCCAAGAAAGCAAAGGTAACTGAACTAAATGACTATTGCCCCGTCGTACTTTGAGAGACTAGTCAAGGATCATATCACCTCCACCCTACCTGATACCCTAGACCCACTCCAATTTGCTTACCTCTCCAATAGGTCCACTGACGGCACAATCGCCATCACACTGCCCTATCCCATCTGGACAAGAGGAATACCCATGTATGAATGCTGTTCATTGACTACAGCTCAGCATTTAACACCATAGGACCCTGCAAACTCATCATTAAGCTTGAGATTCTGTGTCTCGAACCCGCCCTGTGCAACTGGGTCCTGAACTTTCTGATGGGACGTCCCCAGGTGGTGAAGGTAGGAAAAAACATCTCCATCCCGCTGATCCTCAACACCGGGGTCCCACAAGGGTGTGTTCTCAGCCCTCTCCTGTACTCCCTGTTCACCCATGACTGCGTGGCCATGCATGCTTCCAACTCAAGCATCAAGTTTGCAGACGACATTACAGTGGTATGTTTGATTAACAACAACGATGAGACGGCCTACAGGGAGGTGAGGGCCCTCAGAATCTGGTGTCAGGAAAACAACCTCTCACTCAACGTAAACAAAACAAAAGAGATGATCGTGGAATTGAGGAAACAGCAGAGGGAGCACCCCCCCCATCCACATCGATGGGACATAAGTGGAGAAGGTGGAAAGTTTTAAGTTCCTCGGCATACACATCACGGACAAACTGAAATGGTCCACCCACACAGACAGTGGTGTGAAGAATACGCAGCAGCGCCTCTTCAACCTCAGGAAGCTGAAGAAATTTGGCTTGTCACCTAAAACACAAACTTTTACAGATGCACAATCGAGAGCATCCTGTTGGGCTGTATCACCGCCTGGTACGGCAACTGCACAGCCCTCAACCGCAAGGCTTTCCAGACAGTAATGCGGTCTGCACAACGCATCACCGGAGGAAAACTACCTGCCCTCCACATCCATATATTTATATGTACATAATCTTATTCACCCTTTACATTTGTGTGTATAAGGTAGTTGTTGTGAATTTGTTACGATTACTTGTTAGATATTACTGCACTGTCGGAACTAGAAGCACAAGCATTTAGCTACACTCACATTAACATTTGCATGTGACCAATACAATTTGATTTGATATTCCTGTGCCATTGTTGCCTCTTCCCGAAAGTTTGTTTATTTGTGGTCAACTGCACATTACTCTTTGAATAAATACTGCAGAAAAAGCAAAAACACATTGTGATCCAAAAACTAACGTGACCAGGTACACTTTTGTCACTGGCACCCTTGCAACCGATTAAAAATGTGTTGCACTGCCAAGTCAAACAGTTGCAAATGCGACTGTTTTGATCGCAGTATCGAACCCTGCACATCAAAGAATCACCCACACCATGCAAGGATTAACCAAAACGGAGGAGGAAATAAAAAACTAAAAAACTAACAGAATACAAAATCAGGATAATCCCCATTACCCCTTCAATTCTCCAGTGGCAAGAAAAACAAAACAGTATAGATCTAACAAATGAGTGCAGCCTCTGCATACTGATGGATGGTTGTGCCCGTGGCCAGAGTGGCTGAGAGAGCAATAATGACTAGAGCTGGTACAGATATGGTTGTCGGTCAGCTGCCACATTATCCCAAGGCCCAGGATTAATCTCAATTGCACTCCTTGCATCCTCTCCCCTCTCCTCCTTCTGCAAACCTATTGGAGGGAAAGCCAGAGGTCCCTCCTATCTGACCTTCTCCTCCAATAGGTTTTGAGAAGGAGGCGAGGAGAGGACGCGAGGAGTATGAAATTGAGATTCTCTGACAGTCTACAGGCTACAGCCTAGCTCTGTCCATTAGACATCAGACTCTGCAAAGAGGTGACACCAGGATCTGCATCTCAAATGGCGCCCTAGTCCCTCTGTAGTCAGAGGTCTGGTCAAAAGTAGTGCACTACATAGGGAACAGGGAATTTGGAACACCCCAGCTCAGCTCATCTCCTCCATTGGTAGACTCAGTGTCAATTTCAGTCAGTGGCTGTCTGAATGTTCCGTTGTAATGCTGTCTTGTTTAACGGGTAACTGTTATTTATCTCACTCTCTCCACTACTGTTCTCGATGCTCTCGACAGAAATGACACTTTGTAGAGGATAGTGTATGACAACAAGAAACGCTTCGTAAAGCAGTTAATCTTTTACACTTGTCAGGATCTGCCGGTGCTTGTGTCATTCAGTGAGAGAGGTATCAAATACTGATACCCAGCCTTACCCTTGGAGGTTGTAAAAGTATCTTAAAACCTCTTGAAGCTAGGGGGCACTATTGTTATATTTGGAAAAATAACTTTTCCAAAGTAAACGGCCTATTTCTCAGGACCAGATGCTAGAATATGCATATAATTGACAGATTAGGATAGAAAACACTCTAAAGTTTCCAAAACTGTCAAAAGATTGTCTGTGAGTATATCAACCAGATTCCTTTTCCTATCGCCTTCTCAAGGTGTCAACAGTCTTCAGACATAGTTTCAACCTGAGGATTGATTATAAAAAACGTTTGACATGTTTCTGTGGACATTACGGATATTATTTGGAATTTTCGTCTGTGTTGTCGTGACCGCTCTTTCCTGTGGATTTCTGAACATAGCGCTCCAAAGAAACGGAGGTATTTTGGATATAAAAATAATATTTTATGGAACAAAATAACATTGTTGTATAACTGGGAGTCTCATGAGTGAAAACATCCGAAGATCAAAGGTAAACTATTAATTTGATTGCTTTTCTGATTTTCGTGACCAAGCTACCTGATGCTAAGTGTACTTAATGTTTTGTCATGCGATCGATAAACTTACACAAACACTTGGATTGCTTTCGCTGTAAAGCATAATTTCAAAATCTGAGACAACAGGTGGATTAACAAAATGCTAAACTTAGTTTTGCAATATTACACTTGTGATTTCATGAATATATATATTTTTAGTAATATTATGTGAATGTGGCGCTATGCTATTCAGCAGTTGTTGATGACAATTATCCCGCTAAAGGGATGGGTAGCGTCAAGAAGTTAATTCACTTGAAATTGGCTAGTTAGCTGTTTTGAAATGGCCCTTGAATACAGCCAAACAGATTACAAAATATCCCTGTCATTAAGTCATACTGTACATTACTTGGGCCACCATCTTATGTTGCAACATTTTGGTAACTTTTCTGTAATCACACACCGTACAGTAGGAGTGTACATGTAGACTCACCAGTAGGTTGACTCGGACAGTAACAACAAGTTTGAGCCAGGAGGGGAACTTGGAGATTATCTTGGTGATGAAGGAGGCAATGGTGTCTCCGTAGTCAGGCTTGTGGAACTCTGCCTCGTTTAGCCCGTCTATCAGTATGATATTGTCTTCTTCTGGAATCTTCCTCTCTAAACACACATGCGCACGCACGCACGCGCGCACACACACACACACACACACACACACACACACACACACACACACACACACACACACACACACACACACACACACACACACACACACACACACACACACACACACACACACACACACACACACACACACACCAGTGGAGAAGACGGTGGAAAGAAACAATTCATAAACTTTTCAGGCCAAGTCGACTGCAGACATGCCATTTTGCCGAGAAGTAGAACATTTTCTTTTGAGTTTGATCTCATAAAATTTTGTGTCAGTAAAAATAAGAACTGAACATACAGGAGAGAAAGAGAGTAAGATAGTTGGACACCACACTTTAAAGAACTACAAACAACTTTGTATTTAGATAACATCTCTGCACTGCAGTTCCTGGTGCATTAACACATCTTAAGACGGTTTACTCTGGTATTCTCCCACATCTCTACAGCTAGCACAGTAATGAATGAACATGAGTGTGTTTTAGTCCGCAGCCATATCGACAGTGCAGTACGCTAAACTGCTCTGTGGTGAGACCGCACCGGGGATCTGAGCCATGCTTTCACAGCAGCAGAACGACAGGGCCCTTGTGTGCATCCCAAATGGCACTCTATTTCCTATATAGTGCACTATGTTTGACCATACTTGTCAAGAAGTAGTGCACTATATAGGGAATAGAGTGCCATTTGGGACACAACCTAGTGTTCCTCCTCACATCCAGCTTTGCACAGTGATCAGAAACACGCTAAAATATAAATGACAGGAAAATGTGCAAATTTCAACTCCCCTCCCAGCTGGGATGTCTCCCCCCCTCCCCACCATCATTGTGATGGAGTGGACAAATCAACACTTCCCCCCCATATCAAGCCCAATCAAACACGGTCATTCATTTCAATAAGGAACAGGGGGCAGTCGTGAGGGGCCCGTCACAGGAGAGCTGCTGCATGCACTGGCTGCACATTGATCCTCATTCTTTTCCATCTCCATCATTCCGACACTGGGTTTGTATATCTACATCATCTGTTTAGGCTCCTGCAGTAACATATCGATTCACTGCAGTGCAGGGAAAATAGTGGGTCGTGTTGTCTTTGCAAAACGGACTAGACCTTGAGATAGTCGTGCTTCTGTCTGTCTGTCTCGGGAGAGATGCATCCGTCACCAAGTTTACGTTTTCTCGGAGAGGCACTATTCTTCTGCCCTGACAACAATAACAAAGTAATACTAACCATTTAGTGTAACATCAATTCAAATCAATGTTGTCAAAACAAAATGCAGAGCTCCTACACTAAGCAATTAACAATGTCCCCGCAGACTATGCTCCCTCGTACAGCCAGCACTTAACACATTTAACTCAGGTATTTCAGGTTCTTTGTGTAAGGAATGGAATCAATTTATCTCAGTTGGCTGGAAGAATTGAAAAGCACAGAAAATGGTCTCTGAAGGGACCTTGGGTAGTCGTTTGCGATTTAAGTCATCTACGCAAACCTGTGGTTAAATTACAGTTATAATACACTTGTCAGAAACCTTGAGCCACTGAAGGCCTAGATTATAGTATGGACTCAATGTGTGCTTTCAAGACATTATTTTGGACCATGAACACCAGTGACAATGAGACAGTCAGATATGAATGAACCAAGGTGTAACTAGTTTAGCATCGTACCCTTGCGGAGGTTGGCCAGTGGCTCCAACACACCCCTGCGGAAGGCTGCCATTGGGTCCTGGACGCAGGAGCGCAGACTGAGCATGCTCTGTAGATAGGAATCCTTCAGCAGCAGCTCTCTATAGGCGGTGAGCTGGTGCGCTCTGCACAGCAGGGCAGCGATACTGTGCACAAACTCTGGGACCAGGCAGGTGTAGGTGTTGTCAGCCTGGCAGTAGTGATATGCAACCACCTGGACAGGAGGAAAAAAAAAGAGTACAATTGTTTAGGAACTTTAATGGCTTAAAATGCATAAGACGTTAACCTTTGTTTTATTACCAAACCATACAACAATATAGACTGTAAGTACCTTACATTTAAGTCAGCAGAAATCTGCTAAGCTGGCTGTGTGACCTCAAAGTTCTTGCAAAGCCAATAGGCTTGGTGACTAAAAGGCATTAGATGCAATACATAGGGCCCTATAAAATCAGTTATATTTTTGCCTGATTCCCCTACATTATTGTATTTCATATTGATTTCATTTTTTTTTAGAACCGTTAAGGTATAAAAAAATATATATACAAAAGAATGAATTTGGCATTACTGCTACTATTAGCCAATATATATGCATTGAATAACAGATTCACTACATTGAACAACAGATAGATAAAAAAAAAATCTAAACAAAGTTTGTTCTGATGTGACGGTCCTACAGTGCATTCGGAAAGTATTCAGTCCACCTGTGGTAAATTCAATTGATTGGACATGATTTGGAAAGGCACACACATGTCTATATAATGTCCCAGAGCAAAATCCAAGCCATGGGGTGAAAGGAATTGTCTGTAGAGCTCCGAGACAGGATTGTGTCGAGGCACAGATCTGGGGAAAGGTACCAAAAAATGTCTGTGTCATGTTTTGTCTTATATTGTCTTGTCATTTTGCTTTTCCTTCTGTTCGTTTTCCCCCTGCTGGTCTTTTTTAGGTTCGTTCCCTTTTTTTCTCTCTCCCTCCCTCTCTCTCTTCTCTCTATCGCTCCGTTCCTGCTCCCAGCTGTTCCTATTCCCCTAATCAATCATTTAGTCTTCCCACACCTGTTCCCTATCTTTTCCCCTGATTAGAGTCCCTATTTCTCCCCTTGTTTTCCGTTTCTGCCCTGTCGGATCCTTGTATATTGTTCACCGTGCTGTGTCTTTGTATCGCCCTGTCGTGTCGTGTTTCCCTCAGATGCTGCGTGGTGAGCAGGTGTCTGAGTCTGCTACGGTCAAGTGCCTTCCCGAGGCAACCTGCAGTTTATTATCGAGTCTCCAGTCAGTTCTCGTGATTACGAGTGAAATTGTTTTTATGCTTTATTTACCGCTCCGATTTGTCTAGGAGTATTGCTATTTCCTTTAACTGGATTAAAGACTCTGTTTTCGCCAAGTCGCTTTTGGGTCCTCATTCACCTGCATAACAGAAGGATCCGACCAAAGAATGGACCCAGCGACTACAGACGCTCGTAACACTGCCGTCGAGATCCAAGGAGCCATGCTCGGCAGACACGAGCAGGAATTGTCTGCTGCTCGTCATGCCATGGAGAACCTGGCCGCTCAGGTTTCCGACCTCTCTGGACAGTTCCAGAGTCTTCGTCTCGTGCCACCTGTTACTTCCTGGTCTGTCGAGCCTCCGGAACCTAGGGTTAATAACCCACCTTGCTACTCCGGGCAGCCCAAGGAGTGCCGCTCCTTTCTCACCCAGTGTGATATTGTGTTCTCTCTCCAACCCAACACATACTCTAGAGAGAGCTCGGGTTGCTTACGTCATTTCACTCCTTACTGACCGGGCTCGAGAGTGGGGCACAGCTATCTGGGAGGCAAGGGCTGATTGTTCAAACAATTACCAGAACTTTAAAGAGGAGATGATTCGGGTTTTTGACCGTTCAGTTTTTGGTAGGGAGGCTTCTAGGGCCCTGGCTTCCCTATGCCAAGGTGATCGATCCATAACGGATTACTCTATAGAGTTTCGCACTCTTGCTGCCTCTAGTGACTGGAACGAGCCGGCGCTGCTCGCTCGTTTTCTGGAGGGACTCCACGCAGTGGTCAAAGATGAGATTCTCTCCCGGGAGGTTCCTTCCAGTGTGGACTCTTTGATTGCTCTCGCCATCCGCATAGAACGACGGGTAGATCTTCGTCACCAAGCTCGTGGAAGAGAGCTCGCGTCAACGGTGTTTCCCTGCTCCGCATCGCAACCATCTCCCTCCTCTGGCTCAGAGACTGAGCCCATGCAGCTGGGAGGTATTCGCATCTCGACTAAGGAGAGGGAACGGAGGATCACCAACCGCCTGTGCCTCTATTGCGGATTTGATGGACATTTTGTCAATTCATGTCCAGTAAAAGCCAGAGCTCATCAGTAAGCGGAGGGCTACTGGTGAGCGCTACTACTCAGGTCTCTCCATCTAGATCCTGTACTACTATGTCGGTCCATCTACGCTGGACCGGTTCGGGTGCTACATGCAGTGCCTTGATAGACTCTGGGGCTGAGGGTTGTTTCATGGACGAAGCATGGGCTCGGAAACATGACATTCCTTTCAGACAGTTAGACAAGCCTACGCCCATGTTCGCCTTAGATGGTAGTCATCTTCCCAGTATCAGATTTGAGACACTACCTTTAACCCTCACAGTATCTGGTAACCACAGTGAGACTATTTCTTTTTTGATTTTTCGTTCACCTTTTACACCTGTTGTTTTGGGTCATCCCTGGCTAGTATGTCATAATCCTTCTATTAATTGGTCTAGTAATTCTATCCTATCCTGGAACGTTTCTTGTCATGTGAAGTGTTTAATGTCTGCCATCCCTCCCATTTCTTCTGTCCCCACTTCTCAGGAGGAACCTGGCGATTTGACAGGAGTGCCGGAGGAATATCATGATCTGCGCACGGTCTTCAGTCGGTCCCGAGCCAACTCCCTTCCTCCTCACCGGTCGTATGATTGTAGTATTGATCTCCTTCCGGGGACCACTCCTCCTCGGGGTAGACTATACTCTCTGTCGGCTCCCGAACGTAAGGCTCTCGAGGATTATTTGTCTGTGTCTCTTGACGCCGGTACCATTGTGCCTACTTCCTCTCCGGCCGGGCGGGGTTTTTTTTGTTAAGAAAAAGGACGGTACTCTGCGCCCCTGCGTGGATTATCGAGGGCTGAATGACATAACGGTTAAGAATCGTTATCCGCTTCCCCTTATGTCATCAGCCTTCGAGATTCTGCAGGGAGCCAGGTGCTTTACTAAGTTGGACCTTCGTAACGCTTACCATCTCGTGCGCATCAGAGAGGGGGACGAGTGGAAAACGGCGTTTAACACTCCGTTAGGGCATTTTGAGTACCGGGTTCTGCCGTTTGGTCTCGCCAATGCGCCAGCTGTTTTTCAGGCATTAGTTAATGATGTTCTGAGAGACATGCTGAACATCTTTGTTTTTGTCTACCTTGACGATATCCTGATTTTTTCACCGTCACTCGAGATTCATGTTCAGCACGTTCGACGTGTTCTCCAGCGCCTTTTAGAGAATTGTCTCTACGTGAAGGCTGAGAAGTGCTCTTTTCATGTCTCCTCCGTTACTTTTCTCGGTTCCGTTATTTCCGCTGAAGGCATTCAGATGGATTCCGCTAAGGTCCAAGCTGTCAGTGAGTGGCCCGTTCCAAGGTCACGTGTCGAGTTGCAGCGCTTTCTAGGTTTCGCTAATTTCTATCGGCGTTTCATTCGTAATTTCGGTCAAGTTGCTGCCCCTCTCACAGCTCTTACTTCTGTCAAGACGTGTTTTAAGTGGTCCGGTTCCGCCCAGGGAGCTTTTGATCTTCTAAAAGAACGTTTTACGTCCGCTCCTATCCTCGTTACTCCTGACGTCACTAGACAATTCATTGTCGAGGTTGACGCTTCAGAGGTAGGCGTGGGAGCCATTCTATCCCAGCGCTTCCAGTCTGACGATAAGGTTCATCCTTGCGCTTATTTTTCTCATCGCCTGTCGCCATCTGAACGCAACTATGATGTGGGTAACCGCGAACTGCTCGCCATCCGCTTAGCCCTAGGCGAATGGCGACAGTGGTTGGAGGGGGCGACCGTTCCTTTTGTCGTTTGGACAGACCATAAGAACCTTGAGTACATCCGTTCTGCCAAACGACTTAATGCTCGTCAAGCTCGTTGGGCGTTATTTTTCGCTCGTTTCGAGTTTGTGATTTCTTACCGCCCGGGTAGCAAGAACACAAAGCCTGATGCCTTATCCCGTCTTTTTAGTTCTTCTGTGGCTTCTACTGATCCCGAGGGGATTCTTCCTTATGGGCGTGTTGTCGGGTTGACAGTCTGGGGAATTGAAAGACAGGTTAAGCAAGCACTCACGCACACTGCGTCGCCGCGCGCTTGTCCTAGTAACCTTCTTTTCGTTCCTGTTTCCACTCGTCTGGCTGTTCTTCAGTGGGCTCACTCTGCCAAGTTAGCTGGTCATCCCGGTGTTCGAGGCACTCTTGCTTCTATTCGCCAGCGCTTTTGGTGGCCGACTCAGGAGCGTGACACGCGCCGTTTCGTGGCTGCTTGTTCGGACTGCGCGCAGACTAAGTCAGGTAACTCTCCTCCTGCCGGTCGTCTCAGACCGCTCCCCATTCCTTCTCGACCATGGTCTCACATCGCCCTAGACTTCATTACCGGTCTGCCTTTGTCTGCGGGGAAGACTGTGATTCTTACGGTTGTCGATAGGTTCTCTAAGGCGGCACATTTCATTCCTCTCGCTAAACTTCCTTCCGCTAAGGAGACGGCACAAATCATCATCGAGAATGTGTTCAGAATTCATGGCCTCCCTTAGACGCCGTTTTAGACAGAGTTCCGCAATTCACGTCACAGTTTTGGAGGGAGTTCTGTCGTTTGATTGGTGCGTCCGTCAGTCTCTCTTCCGGGTTTCATCCCCAGTCTAACGGTCAAGCAGAGAGGGCCAATCAGATGATTGGTCGCATACTACGCAGCCTTTCTTTCAGAAACCCTGCGTCTTGGGCAGAACAGCTCCCCTGGGCAGAATACGCTCACAACTCGCTTCCTTCGTCTGCTACCGGGTTATCTCCGTTTCAGAGTAGTCTGGGTTACCAGCCTCCTCTGTTCTCATCCCAGCTTGCCGAGTCCAGCGTTCCCTCCGCTCAAGCGTTTGTCCAACGTTGTGAGCGCACCTGGAGGAGGGTGAGGTCTGCACTTTGCCGTTACAGGGCACAGACTGTGAGAGCCGCCAATAAACGTAGGATTAAGAGTCCAAGGTATTGTTGCGGCCAGAGAGTGTGGCTTTCCACTCGCAACCTTCCTCTTACGACAGCTTCTCGTAAGTTGACTCCGCGGTTCATTGGTCCGTTCCGTGCTCAATCCTGTCGCTGTAGGATTGTCCACATCTTGTTCGCGTCCATCCTGTCTTCCATGTCTCCTGTGTCAAGCCCTTTCTTCGCACCCCGTTCGTCTTCCCTCCCCCTCCCGTCCTTGTCGAGAGCGCACCTATTTACAAGGTACGAGGATCATGGACATGCGTTCTCGGGGACGGGGTCACCAATACTTAGTGGATTCTTCCTGAGGAGAGGAGTTGGGTTCCGTCTCGGGACGTGCTGGACCGTTCACTGATTGATGATTTCCTCCGTTGCCGCCAGGATTCCTCCTCGAGTGCGCCAGGAGGCGCGGTGAGTGGGGGTACTGTCATGTTTTGTCTTATAATCGTTCCGTTCCTGCTCATGTTCCTATTCCCTAATCAATCATTTAGTCTTATATTGTGATTAGAGTCATTTTGCTTTTCCTTCTGTTCGTTTTCCCCTGCTGGTCTTCCCTCAGATGCTCGTGGTGAGCAGGTGTCTGAGTCTGCTACGGTCAAGTGCCTTCCCGAGGCAACCTGCAGTTTATTATCGAGTCTCCAGTCAGTTCTCGTGATTACGAGTGAAATTGTTTTTATGCTTTATTTACCGCTCCGATTTGTCTAGGAGTATTGCTATTTCCTTTAACTGGATTAAAGACTCTGTTTTCGCCAAGTCGCTTTTGGGTCCTCATTCACCTGCATAACAGTCTGGAGCATTGAAGGTCCCCAAGAACACAATGGCCTCCATCATTCTTAAATGGATGAAGTTTGGATTCCTAGAGGTGGCCGCCAGCTTGTTTTGGAGACTATTCAGGATCGAGGGATAGATGAACGGAGCAAAGTACAGAGAAATCCTTGATAAAAACATGCTCCAGATCACTCAGGACCTCAGACTGGGGTGAAGGTTCACCTTCCAACAGGACAACCACCCTAAGCACACAGCCAAGACAACACAGGACTGGTTTCAGGACAAGTCTCTGAATGTTTTTGAGTGGCCCAGCCAGAGACCAGATTTCAACCCGATTGAACATCTCTGGAGAGACCTGAAAACAGCTGTGCAGCGACGCTCCCCATCCAACCTGACAGAACTTGAGAGAATCTGCAGAGAAGAATGGGAGAAACTCCCGGAATACATGCGTGCCAAGCTCGTAGCGTCATACCCAAGAAGACGGCTGTAATCGCTGCCAAAGGTGCTTCAACAAAGTACTGAGTAAAGGGTCTGAATACTTATGTAAATGTGATATGTAATGAAATATGCACAAATGTCTAAAAACATGTTTTGCTTTGTCATTATGGGGTATTGTGTGTAGATTGCTGTAACATAAAAAAATGTGGAAAAAGTCAAAAGGTCTGAATACTTTCCGAATGCACAGGATATCTGAGAGATATAAGAAAGATCAGGAAACAATACCTATATTTCTTTACATGTATTTACCCCCTTATTTGAGGCACTAAACTATCTCCATATTTTTTAAACTGGTACCGGGGACCTTCAGATGAGTCTTGTGAGGCTTGGGGGCTCCATGTGAAAAAACAGAACGCCAGAGTGTCCGTGAGAGTCTCAGCTTTCACTAGATTGGTCATAATGTAGGTCAAACCGTTTGGACGCTACAGACATTTCGTGAGAAGACACCATTCTGACAAACACACTCTAGCCACCTTTCACCATCGATGCGGAAGGGCTATATTGGCAGATGTGATGGATTGAGACACAGCCTCTATCTTAAACCACACAGATTATGTTATTTAGATTTCCACGTGGTCGTACGACCTCATCAGAAGACCACTTTTGCGGTCTGGGAAAAATCGAATACATTTTAATTTTGTGGTGTAGTTACCCATTAATGTAACTGCGCACCAGCAAGACACTGTTGTTCGGTAAGCACTCATGTAATTGCAGAGTTTGCAAAACAAAAGACCACTGGATTGATGCAAATGATCATGATATCATTCTGCCAGGTAGGCATAGGCTACTTTGTAGTTAACATTTATTTGGGAAGATTTATGGGAAAGCCTTTCCCATCTCTACCAGTCGACGGTTATCATAAGCATCTATGTGTACTCCCCTTTTATAGGTCCCTAAATACATCAGTTTGGTATATAGACTAAGCCAGCCCTGACCTCATTCCACTTTTGCCATTATACAATGGAACTTAGTGGTGAGAAAATACAGTAGCTATTTGTTAGTATGAAATCAAAGCTGGGACTTGAAGGCATGCCCTTGTATTATGACCTTCATATGCAATCGTCTGTCTAACCAACACCCACTAGGCTATAGCCCACTCCAGTCAGTCCACTTGAGCAGGGTTGTAAACACTAGGAACGAAACGGAAGCAAACAGGCTAAAACGGATAGGGGTCTATCTGGATTTGTCCAACAATAAATGTTTTCCATTGCAAAACATTTTGCTATGTTGTGCACTAATGAATATGACCCAGGTGGCATCCCCTACCCAGACAGAGGGGATGATGATGAACTGGTTGAAGCATTGCTCAACGACCTCAACTAACCTCCCCAAATACTGTCTCCCAAGTGGAGCTCTAAAAGTAGGATGTCCTGCCTGTGCCTTGTACTGAACAGGTTCTGCTGTGTTCACGGACATCTGACTTGGACAGGGGTTGGCGGGTGGGAGAGGGGCTGTGGGACCCTGTGGATCTGTCTCTCTCTCTCTCTCTGTCCTAATTACAATCAAACCTGAAGGAGCTGACACACTTTACAGGGCAGAAGAACATGAGGAGGGAGAAGCAGGTGACTGGCTAGGTGCTACTGGACCTTAGCGCACCACATAGCAGCCATGACTGCCTGGGTCTACTGCAGAAGGACTCAAGACCTGGAGCCTGTCCCCAGGCACAATGATGAAGATGTCCCAGAGAGGTCAGAGAGACAGTTGGCCCATAACAACACCAGTCTCAGAACCGCACATTCACTATCAGATGAGAAATATAGTCTAAATATGTCCCATCCTACTTTCTTGGATGCGACCTGTGAGTAAATCACACCCAAATAGTCTGATTTGAAATTAGAGAAATATAACCCTCACCAACAGATAAAACAAGAGTAAGCACTTTAGCTGTAACAAAGTAGTGCTCTTATGATGATCTCTGTCACAGATCTAAATGGCAGAGGAAGTTGGCACACGATTGTGGCCTAGGACGAGGGAAGGAGGACCTTGAGGCGCATGCCTGGCCGCTGCCATTACGGCTGCTTCCTTCATAATATCCAATGTAATGATCAAATTATTATTGAATCGTCTGCTTGACGGATGGCATTCTTTCCTGTTTGGACAGACGGGGTTAACAGGAATAGCTTGTCCTACACCTCCTCGGGGGTAAACTTCCTGGCCCAACGCAGCCTTCTGAGAGAGACGGCCAAGCTAACATGATGAATCTACAGAGCCTTCACAAGTGGTGGAGAATTCCACTTTTTCACTGGGCATAATAATAAAGCGGCAGAAGCAAGGACCATTGCCAAAGTACTGTTACTAGCCCTGCTGCCAAGACATTTCTCACACTGAGACAATTAAGTCAAACGAGCTGCTACTGACAAAAAAAATCTAAATAATGAAGAGCTGTATCGGAGCAAAAAACCTAGCTTTGCTATCGATATGACATACTGCTGTGAGAGAGACACAATGCCGTTAGACGCTGGGTGTGGGGTAAGTAGATGTCCATTGTTGTGGATGGATTAGAATGAAAGAGAGGAGACAGCAGCTTGCTAATCAGAAATTGTTTCACTGTACAGCTACTCTGTAGTAACCTGAGAGGAAGGATGCAGTAACATTGAGCTATAACGTCTCACAGATGTGGACCACACTGTACATCCCATGCAGACCACTACCTCATCAAAGAGACATGAACATCTGGTGTTTGTCAAGTATTTCTAGGTGATTCTCTGCAGTACAACTGGATGTTTCCAGAGTCGTGATCTACTGTAATTAATTTCCAATTCAGGGACAAAACTTTGAAGTGTGATTGTGCTCATATACGCGAATCAAGCGATACCAGTGCCTAATTGCAACTGCAAAAGCATGAAATACTTTGCGGCTGCATCAGTGAGTGCCCTGGATATGAGGGTGGATTTGAAGAGCGGCACCTCCTTTTCATTTAGCCGTGATGACTGACGATGCAATGTTGCGTGGCAGTCACAACACCACAGGAACACTCCTTTGAGAGAGGCTGTTGAAAGCAGTTTAGTGCATAATTGGTATGAGGGATTCACAGAGTTTAAACATGTTAAAGGGGCAGTGCAGTCCAAAACTAGATTTTCTAGTTTTTTGTTATGATATTTCCACACTACGAGGTCGAAATAACACTCTGAAATTGTCAAAATTATGATAATGCCATTTTAATGTAAGAGCCTGCTCAGGTGGGATGTAGTTTTTGGCCCAAAGCATAACACATCTGATCTGATCTGATTATTCTGACCAATGACCAGTCAGTCATCTTTAATTTGCATACGTATCCTCCTACATTAAAGCAGTTCGTGCATATATTAATACAAAAACAAATGTGGCTGTTTGTGCACACAAAACATTTTCTTGAGGCAAGCCGAAGTCTACCCCGCTTTGTCGTTGATTGATCAGCCTGAGAACAACATACGGGATCAATAGAAGGAGCAAGTTAGTTGAATTCCCAGCCTTTGATATTATACAACAAACTCTGCAAAACCTTATGCATGTAATTCTGGAGGGCGTAGGCCCATTGGAAATCAAATGTGTTTTGAATCATCTTGTTGTGTCAGGACAGATTGATCTGGACTGAATTCTGCTATTCTTGGTTTCCCTTATTCCCCTCTAGATGTTAGAGATCGGCCATCCCCAATTTATGTTAGTACATTAACGTCAAGTGATGGTAAACTAAAACAGTCCTCTGGGCAAATGCTTGTCCTGCTAAGGATATTGCCATTTGTTTTGGAGAGTTTGGAAGTCAATGCATATATACAACTGATAATTGAGCTAATAGAGATTGTACAGATAGTATTTGCATCTGTTCTTTCCATTGCGACAGTGTCTAGGTTTAAGTTACTAATTGAAAATGTTAGACCGCAATGTTATACCTAAACAGCATTATATGATACATTTTCCATCACAGATAAAGTAACTGGGTCCAATGGTCAGACATACAGTATGTGTATGCGGTTCGAGTCTAAACATTGTTTCTTTAAACAATGGGCTTCCAAGCTCAATTAAAAAAATACTTGCAAGTCTTTGATCAATCAGAACCACATATATGAACGCTGACAAAATGTTAACAGTTCAACGCACCCATTTTTTTCAAATGAAAGGGAGATGGGACCTGTATCAGAGGTTAAAGTTCTACAATATTTACATGTAAAATTTAGGGATTTCCATGGGTTTCAATGAAGTAAACAATTCTGTATCAGTCAAATGGCTTGTAATAAATTGTAATAAATACACAACTCAGAAGTCCATGATCTTTGCCAAAGTACTGAATGGTTATATGCCAGAATTTGGACTGGTCAAAAACCTATTTCTTGTTGATTCTAGGCTTTATTGTTTGAAATGTCAACCATGTCAAACTATACGCTTTGATCGAAACGTCATGGCTTATCAAGTTGAGGTCTCACGTCTTGCACAGGCCACTGAGTTAGTGGATGCTGAAAAGCTGGTTGATTTGACCTCTTATTACACAATTAGCAACAAGAGCCAAACATATGTACAAGTCAAATACCATCTTGGGGATGTAATAGAATTGTACAACAGTTCAAATGACTCATATGTATCTGTGTTCCCTAGATATGAAAAGTGTACGGTCTTTGTTCTCTACTGTATTTTGTCTACATGATTACCTTCCTGTGTGTAAGATGACAATAACACAGTGAATTCCATTTGGTCATTATCTGTTCTTAATATGTGAAGAGATGAAAAGGATAAGATGCTTGAAATAAGAAATTCTGACTTTGACAATGCAGTTTAGTACTTGTCAGTGTTGATCAAACAGCTTTATAATTCTTGTAATTATAGTTTCAAACACTAAGTTACTCAGAACCAGTAATGCAATCTCAGTAACACGATATATTATCTTATTAAGATAATTAAGGACAAAAAAGCTTGAAATGCTCTAACATAAAAACTGCCTGGTAAGAAGAAATATCTTGTCAGACAAAAAACAAGCATATATTGCCTTGATTTAAGATATTTAATCTTATTTAGATTTCAATTTTTGCAGTGCAGGGATTTTTCAATTAAGTGTTTGTTGTCATTCAACGAGAGATGAAGGTCTTTTAAGGGAGCATGCGGGCACACTAATTCGTTTCGCCTAGCTGAGTTCGGCTAGGCGACACCTTAAGTGGGGTAGGCTCTAGAGCAGGGGTGGAGTGGTCGAGAGCACTCCAGTCATTGAGGGCCTGATTGGTGTCAAACTTATTCTACATCCCTAGCAAACACAGCTGATTAATCAAATTGCATTCTTAAGTGAAGATCATGATTAGGTGATTATTGAGTCAGGTGTGTTAGCTGGGGCTGGAGCAAAACTGCGACACCAATCAGGCTCTCGAGGACTGCAATTGCCCACACCTGCTCTAGACAATCCTATCTACAAATCAGGGCTGTGTATGTAAATATAATGTAAATATATAACAATTTGTTTCAACACTCCCACACAATCAGACTGGACATTTCAATGGCAAAAGGAGGATCAGGGAAATAAATGATTAACCCTCGGGTGTAGCCACACTACAAAGGTATGTGGACACCTCTTCAAATGAGTTGATTCGGCTATTTCAGCCACACGTTGCTGACAGGTGTATAAAATCGAGCTCACAGCCATGCAATCTCCATAGACAAACATTGACAGTAGAATGGTCCGTACTGAAGAGCTCAGTGACTTTCAGCGTATCACAGTCATAGGATTCCAACAAGTCAATTCGTCAAATTTCTGCCCTGCTTAGAGCTGCCCCAGTCAACTGTTAGTGCTGTTATTGTGAATTGGAAACGTCTAGGAGCAACAACGGCTCAGTAGTGAGTTGCAACATTCACTACCGAGTTCCAAACAGCCTCTCAAAGCAACGTCATCACAAGAACTGTTCGTCGGGAGCATCATGAAATGGGTTTCCATGGCCTAGCAGCCGCACACAAGCCTAAGATCACCATGCGCAATGCCAAGCGTCTGCTGGAGTGGTGTAAAGTTCGCCGCCATTGGACCCTGGAGCAGTGGAAACGCGTTCTCTGGAGTGATGAATCACACATCCCCATCCATTTGGAGGATGACAGGAGAACAATACCTGCCTTTGGTGGAGGACAAATAATGGTCTGGGGCTGTTTTTCATGGTTCGGGCTAGGCCCCTTAGATCCAGTGAAGGGAAATATTAACGCTGCAGAATACAATGACATTCTAGACAATTCTGTGCTTCAACTTTGTGGCAACAGTTTGGGGAAGGCCCTTACCTGTTTCAGCGTCATAATGCCCCTGTGCCCAAAGCAAGGTCCATACAGAAATAGTTTGTTGAGATCGGTTTGGAAGAACTTAACTGGACTGGCCTGGGGTTGACCTCAACCCCACGGACACCTTTGGGATGAATTGTTATGACGACTGCAAGCCAGACCCAATCGCCCAACATTAGTTCCCGACTTTACTAATACTCTTGTGGCTGAATGGAGACTCACCTTTCCAGAGGGGTCATATTCGTGTGTAGCCCAAACTGTTCGCTACAGACAGAAAATGGCAGATTGGCTGTACCAATTTTAGACGAGTCTCTAGACACTTGTGGGCATCCTGGAACAAAACAACATGTACGTGTTCAGGAGAGTCTCATCTTTCCATCGGGGGGGTCATAAGAGTTTGTAGGCCAAATCGTTCAGACGTTATAGACGTTTTCGTGATAAGACACATTTTTGAGATGTCTCATGGTCTGAAAAACACAGCTCCAGCTCTGCCATCTTTCACCGCGGAAGCGGAAGGGCAGTGGATTAGATGCATCCAATGCAAAAAAAAACTGCTAATTCGATTTTCACGGCCCGCGGAAACCCTCTAGGTGGTTAAACATATATTTTGAGTTATTTTCATTAAATAAACACACACACTGACTTATTAGACATACAGTAAATTAAAAAGACTGCATGGGGGCTTTCAAGATGTTCAAATTCAGTGGCACGTGGCTCCTAGAGGCTGCCTATTCCCTATAGCAGGTGCTTGCTGTTGTCATTTTTATCATTTAGCAGACACTCAGGAGCAATTAGTGTTATGTGCCTTGCTTAATGGCAAATCGACAGATTTGACAAATTCACCTAGTTGGCTTGGGGATTCAAACCAGTGTTACTGGCCCAACGTTCTTAACCACTAAGCTACCTGCTGCCTTGTCATCTCACATTATACTATCCTGTGTTAGTGCCGCACTGATTCAATGCATCTAGTGCAGGAGTGGAAGGTCATTATGATGCCAAGGAGTGTTAAAAACATGTGTTATTGAAATAACAGTCAAGAAAACAGGGCATTCTGAAGCTGAACCATTCATGTGATGTAACAGCACCAGGGACAAGGGTGAATGAAACGGCTTGGAATGTTTTAATCATATTTAATTATTTCTAAAAGTAATACAGTAATGTTTGTAAATGGCAAGCTAAGCTGCAAGGTGGATGTGGTGTATCTGTTTTCTCAAAACAACAGAAGCAAAATGACAGATGGACATTTCAAAAGTGGGAAGGGAAAGAACTCTGTGAAATAGAAATAGATGGTGAATAATGAATTTAAAAAAGCTGTAATCACTCACAAACCTCAGCAGGGTAACTCAAAGCATAGCCGCGGGGAAGAAGTTTGGGGTTAGGGGGGTGCTGCGATGTCCTTCTCCAATGGGGGGGGGGGGGGTTGCCCATGCTGCATATTGGTTCAGGATTATTAAATTCTACATTGTAGAATAATAGTGAAGACATCAAAACTATGAAATAACACATGGAATCATGTAGTAACCAAAAAAGTGTTAAACTAATCAAAATATATTTTATATTTGAGATTCTTCAAAGTAGCCTTTGCCTTGATGACAGCTTTTGTACACTCTCGGCATTCTAACAACCAGCTTCATGAGATAGTCACCTGGAATGCATTTCAATTAACAGGTTTGCCTTGTTAAAAGTACATTTGTTAAGTTTCTTTAGTTTCTCTTTGCTTATTTGAGCTGTTCTTGCCATAATATGGACTTGGTCTTTTACCAAATAGGGCTATCTTCTGTATACCACATCAAACTTGTCAAAACACAACTGATTGGCTCAAACGCCTTAAGAAGCAAAGAAATTCCACAAATTCACTTTGTAAACATTTCAAAAAACATAATTTCTCTTTGACAAATGACTGGTACTATATGTGTGTGCGTGTGTAGTGAATGTGTGGGTTTTGTGTAGTGTGAGTGTCAGTGTATATAGTGTGTATATACAGAATAGTCTTATGAGTGTGCATAGAGTCAATGCAAGATAGGGTCAGTGCAGATAGTACAGGCAACTATTAATTAACTACAGTATTTAGCAGACTTATTTCTATATATATCAGTCTTATGGCTTGGGGGTAGAAGCGGTCTCGAAGCCTGTTTGTCCCAGAGCCGATGCTCCGGTATCGTTTGCCGGATGGTAGGAGAGTTAACAATCTATGGCTTGGGTGGCTGGAGTTTTTGGCACCACCTGACATAGAGGTCCTAGATTGTACGGAGCTCGGCCCAATATCATATCATGGTATTTTTCCAAATTTTGATGGTATGACGGTATTTTATGTTTTTGATTTATAAAAGTTCTAAATTTGCTTAATGATTAGTGTGTGACCGTAGGGTGGCAACACATATATTCTAAATTATTTCAATGGGTCTTTCTCCATCCTGATTGTTTTATACGGTTCAATTCAACTTCAACCTAAAATTGAAGTTGAATTGCGTCGCTCCACAGCTATTTTCAGGTCTCTCCAGAGATGTTTGATCAGGTTCAAGTCCGGGCTCTGGCTGGCCCATTCAAGGTCATTCAGAGCCTTGTCCCGAAGCCACTCCTGTGTTGTCTTGGCTGTGTGCTTAGGGTGGTTATCCTGTTGGAAGGTGAACCTTTCCCCCAGTCTGAGGTCCTGAGCGATCTGGAGCAGGTTTAAATCAAGCATCTCTCTGTACTTTGCTCTGTTCATCTTTCCCCTCGAACCTGACTAGTCTCCCAGTCCCTGGCGCTGAAAATCACCCCAACAGCATGATGCTGCCATCACCATGCTTCACCGTAGGGATGGTGCCAGGTTTCCTCCAGACGTGACGCTTGGCATTCAGGCCAAAGAGTTCAATCTTGGTTTCGTCAGACCAGAGAATATTGTTTCTCATGGTCTGAGAGTCCTTCAGACTCGTGCCCTTTACTGAGAAGTGGCTTCTATCTGCCCACTCTACCATAAATGCCTGCCTGATTGGTGGAGGGCTGCAGAGATGGTTGTCCTTCTGGAATGTTCTCCCATCTCCACAGAGGAACTTTGGAGTGACCCGTGGGTTCTTGGTCACCTCCCTGACCAAGACCCTTCTCGCCCGATTGCTCAGTTTGGCCAGCTCTTGGAAGAGTCTTGGTTGTTCCAAACGTATTCCATTGAAGAATGATGGAGGCCACTATGTTCTTGGGGACCTACAGTGCTGCAGACGTTTTTTGGTACCCTTCCCCAGATCTGGGCCTCGACACAATCCTGTCTCGGAGCTCTATGGACAATTCCTTCGAACTCATGTCTTGGTTTTTGCTCTGACATACACTTTCAACTGTGGGACCTTACATAGACAGGTGTGTACATTTCCAAATCATGTCCAATCAGTTGAATTTACCACAGGTGGACTTCAATCATGTTGTAGAAACATCTCAAGAATGATCAATGGGAACAGGATGCACCTAAACTCGATTTCGAGTCTCATACCAAAGGGTCTAAATACTTAAGTAAATAAGGTATTTTTTAATTATTTTTTTAATACATTTGCAGAAATGTCTAAAAACCTGTTTAAGCTTTGTGTTCATGGGGTATTGTGTGGCGATTGATGAGGAAAAAACATATTTAATCCATTTTAGAATAAGGCTGTAATGTAAGAAAATGTGGAAAACTGGAAGAGGTCTGAATATTTTCCGAATGCACTGTAAACAAACCGATTAATAAGCCATTCTGTATTGACAAGTCACCTCAGGTTGTAGGAAGCTGCTATATTCATGTTGTGAACTATGAGCCACAGCCATTTGGACAATTTACCCAACCTGAGGTCTTTCTGATCATACTACTAACATGTTACCCTGGCAACACTGATGTTGTCCCAAATGGCACACTATTTCCCTTTATTGTGCATAAGACGATCGTCAAAAGTAGCGCACCATATAGGGAATAGGGTGCCAGAGACGAGTCCTAGGGGAGTCTGGCCCGACACATCATTTGCCTATCTCTGTGAGTGACAGAAGTGTACAGTAGCAATCACAACATGTTAAGGATCCAGAATGAGCTTCTCACTCTCTCCCTCTCCATTGTATTGGAGCTGCCAAGGTGAAAATTGGGCCTGAGTGACTTCGCATTGGATTTGAAGTCTATTTGATGAGGGAGAATCAAGAGGAATGATTATTTAACTAAGCTCAGAGCTCGCTGCAAATCAAACGGGCCTATGATGTGAGAATTCATTTAATGGGGACTCTGTGTGATTGTCTTCAATAAACATCCAGGACCCCAGGGACATGTTTTAATTAACTTGCTTCAGATACAAATAAATTAATGTAAACAAACATAAATCAACTGAGTGCCGCACGGTCTGTTATGTTTTTTTGACAAAACCTCATAAATACTAAAGAAAACCCAGCCTCAATATGAAAGGACATGATTCAGGGAGGCGCCACAGCCTCCCTCCCCAATCTACAGTGGGATGAAATGAAGGACAGAAGAAGTAGACAGAGAGAAGAGAATACGTGCATCTGTAAAACTGAGGAAATGATGAAAACATCAGTAGCCAAAACATCATAATAAGTACCAAGTGGCCTTTATAAATAGTGAAACTTGGCACAAAAGCAATAATGGCATTATAACAAATATAACTGTCAATTTGAAGATTTTATTACATTTATTTATCAAAATGCCTTTGGGAACATGTGAACTTTCATGTGCCTTCAAAATAAACTTGTATGCCATCTGTAAATACAAATAAAATAGTTAAATTATGAGCCTAGTTGGTTAATCCGCGGAAAAAGTCAGGGACCTTCCCGCTAGCCGTGATTAGCTGAGATAATGGATGGTCTGGACATGCCTAGAAATGAGTTTGGATTGGTCTGCCATATAGAATGTTTCTGTCTATGTGAAAAATATAACGTTGGACTGCCCTCAACAACATGGACTGCACTAAACAACATTACTGCCCTGAATTTTAGCAGGCGCTATAGACAAAGATCAGTGGGGAAAATGTATTATGGACTACTACTACGATCAGTGTGAACCAGAGTGACTTGACACAACGTGTCTCGACATGTACAGAGCATTTGGAAAGTATTCAGACTCCTTGACTATTTCCACATTTTGTTACTTTACAGCCTTAACCTAATGTCTATTGCTATTTTCCCCCCTCATCAATCTACACACAATACCCCCTAATGACAAACCAAAGTAAGATTTCACATTTTTGCAAATGTATTAAAAAGTACTTACATAAGTATTCAGACCCATTAATCACTTCTTTGTTGAAGTACCTTTGCCAGCGATTACAGCCTTGAGTCTTCTTGGCTATGACGCTACAAGTTTGGAACACCTGTATTTGGGGAGTTTCTCCCATTCTTCTCTGCAGATCCTCTCAAGCTCTGTCATGTTGGATGTGGAGCATAGCTCCACAGCGATTCTCAGGTCTCTCCAGAGATGTTTGATCGGGTTCAAGTCTGGGTTCTGGATGGGCCACTCCTGCATTGTCTTGGCTGTGTGCTTAGGGTTGTTGTCCTGTTGGAAGGTGAACCTTTGCCCCAGTCTGAGGTCCTGAGTGATCTGGAGCAGGTTTTCATCAATGATATCGCTGTACTTTGCTCCATTCACCTTTCCCTCAAGCCTGACTAGGCTCTTAGTCCCTGCCGCTACATCTCAACAGCATGATGCTTCCACCACCATGCTTCATTCGTAGGGATGGTGCCAGGTTTCCTCCAGACGTGACGCTTGGCAATTTGGGCCAAAGATTTCAATCTTGGTTTCATCAGATCAGAGAATCTTGTTTCTCATGGTCTGAGAGTCATCTAGGTGCCTTTTAGCAAACTCCAAGTGAGCTGTAATGTGCTTTTTACTGAGGAGTGGCTTCCATCTGGCCACTCTACCAATAAGGCCTGATTGGTGGAGAGCTTCAGAGAACTCCCTCGGGTTCTCCCTGACCAATGGCCTTCTTCGAGTCTCATAACAAAGGGTCTAAATATTTATGTAAATAAGATATATATAAATACATTAATAAGTCATATTTTTTTTGTTGCAAAAATATGTATAAAAACCTGTTTTTGTTTTGTCATTATAGGGTATTGTGTGTAGATTTCATCCATTTTAGATTAAGGCTTTAGCGTAACAAAATGTGGAAAAAGTGAAGGGGCCTGAATACATTACGAATGCACTGTACATGTCCAGACAATAGTTACCCATCCACTTAGGTAGATGTGGCTGGTGGGTGGTTGTCACATTTCTTTCACATGACCCATCAATTTAGACAAGTGTGTCTGAGTAAGAATAATCTAATATTTATACAATATATTTATCTCAACACTATTTTTGATATTGCTACTATGCAAATATGCAAGTAACTGTACTGTATACACCTTATGTATCCTCTGCATGTGACAAATACAATTTGATTTTACTTGATATAGTGTGTTTACCAGAGACGGTATTTTGTGAAGAACAACACCAAAGTCAGATAAGGATATAGATGAAGTGTATTTTTACCACTACTTTTTGCTATTACTTTTACCACTTTTAGACTTGAAATCTGTGGTTATTTACTACACTACTCACTCTGTTTGGCACATGGCCTCACAAGTGAATCCTATAATAGCCCAGAGGAGATTGATAAGACTGCTTTGATCCAGTGGACTGATATTTGGTGCCCACAGTGCCTTAAGAAAGTATTCATACCCCTTCAATTATTCCACAGCCTGAATTCCCAATGTATTAGATCGTTTTCCCCCCATCTTTATTTGTATTTATTTTTTACCTTTATTTAACTAGGCAAGTCAGTTAAGAACAAATTCTTATTCTCAATGACAGCCTAGGAACAGTGGGTTAACTGCCTGTTCAGGGGCAGAACGACAGATTTGTACCTTGTCAGCTCGGGGGTTTGAACTTGCAACCTTGCGGTTACTAGTCCAACGCTCTAACCACTAGGCTACACTGTCTTTACACACAACACCCCATTATGAGAAAGTAATAACATGTTTGTAAAAATGTTTGCAAATTTATTGAAAATGAAATACAGAAATAACTAATTTTCAAGTATTCACACCCCTGAGTCAATACTTTGTAGAAGCACCTTTGGCAGTGATTACAGCTGTGAGTTTTTCAGGGTAGGTCTCTACTAGCTTTCCAGACTTGGATTGTGCAACATTTTCCCATTAGTCAAAGTTCTTCGAGTTATGTCAAATTGGTTGTTGATCTTTGCTAGACAACCATTTTCAGGTCTTGCCATAGATTTTCAAGAAGATTTAAGTCAAAACTGTAAATCGGCTATTCAGTAACATTCACTGTCTTCTTGGTAAGCAACTCCCGTGTAGACTTGGCCTTGTGTTTTAGGTTATTCTCATGCTGAAAGGTGAATTAATCTCCCAGTGTCTGGTGACAAGCCGAATGAACCAGGGATTCCTCTAGAGTTTTGCCGGTGCTTGGCTCCATTCCACTTATATTTTATCCTGAAAAACTCCCCAGTCCTAAACGATTACAAGCATAACATGATGCAGCCACCACTACGCTTGCAAATACGGAGAGTGGCAATGTGTTGTATTGGATTTGCCCCAAACATATCACTTTGTTGTATTCAGGAAAATATTTTCACTCTGTCAATTAGATTAGTATTGTGGAGTAAACTACAATGTTGTTGATCCATCCTCAGTTTTCAACTATCACTGCCATTAAACTCTGTAACTGTTTTAAAGTCGCCTTTGGCCTCATGGTGAAATCCCTGAGCAGTTTCCTTCCTCTCTGGCAACTGAGTTAGGAAGGACGCCTGTATCTTTGCAGTGACTTGGTGTATTGATACACTATCCAATGTGTAATTAATAACTTCACAGTGATCAAGGGGATATTCAAGGTCTGCTTTTTTACCCATCTACTGTACTAATAATAGGTGCCCTTCTTTGCGAGGCATTGGAAAACATCCGTGGTGTTTGTGTTTCAATCTGTGTTTGAAATTCACTGCTCTCCTGAGGAACCTTACATATAATTGCATGTCTGGAGTAGAGATGAGGTAGTCATTCAAAATCATGTAAAAAACTATTATTGCACACAGAGTGCAACTTATGTGACTTGTTAACACTAAAACCGCCATAGGTCAACGGCTACTGATGTTTGATTTGTAAATACAACATAAAGGCAAAAGAAAAAGCTACCTCCTGCACCTTCCCTGACTTTTACTAAATGTTTGCATTTTACATTGCTCAGTTGTCAGAATCTTTAAATGCCCAACTGAAAAGCATTTAGAGCTCTTTTACCTGTTGTTTCCACACCTAGTACCACCTTAATGAGCCAAGACAAATGCGCTGTAGGATGTTGGTACCAAGCCAGGCGCTAATGCGCCTCTCTCGACTCACTGAATGACAAATGGATGAATGGGAGATAATTGTGCAGGTTACTTCACAATTTGATTTAAATTAGGCCTAGCTGAATGACAAGGAAGGTGAAGAGGTTGATTTAATTTAGAAAGACAATAGTGTAATGAAGAGTTTGTTATGCCTATTTGTCAGCTTTGGCGCTCATGTTTATAGCAAATCATTTGACTTGCGGGTTGATATATTTTCCTTTTGTTTTACTTTGTAAAAATAAGCTGACATGGGATTGTTTTATTTACTATAACTATGTGTTGCAGTAGGCCTTTAGAATAACGCAAAACATATCTTGACTCTATCCTAATTGATGAGAAAGGACTTGAAAGGAAGCAAAGATGCCAGCCCACTGAATGAATGACAAATGGATGAAAGGAGATAATTGTGCACATTACTTTAGAATCACATTTAAATGAGGCCTAACTAAATGGTAAGGAGGAAGAAGATGTTGATTTAATTATGAACAACAATAGTATAATGATGAGTTTGTGTTATACCTATTTATCATCGTTGGTGCACATGTTAGTAACTTGACCACGCACCTTGTGGGTTGATACAATTCTGTTTTAAGTTTTACTTTGTAAAAATAAGCCGTTATGGGACAGTTTTTTTATTACTAATCACATTTATTGTAAGGGAAACGAAAACATGCTACAAAAACATGCAGTAGACCTTTAGAATAATGCAAAACATATCCTTGACTATCCAAGTTAATGAGCGCGGGGAAGCAAACAATGTCAGTCAGCCAGCACAGCGGCCCATCGAAACTACACCTAAACTAATTTCACACATAAGAGTTAGAATATAGACTAGATTCAATTGACAATAGTCTGATGAGTGACAATATTATCAGTTGTCAAATTGTACATGAAGAGATGGGCATAGCTTGGAAATGACAGATGCAGGGAAAGGATCATCAGTTAATCAAATCGTCCTTCAGAGTCACATGCAGGTAAAACATTTTGATTTCTATATAGTATCAAAAAGAGCATATTCTGCAGTTTCTATGACACTTACATTTGTCAAATAACTCTCAAAATTCAGAGGTGCAATTCTATTTCCAAATGTCACTTTTTCCATCTGCACAATCCATGCATTCAGCAAATTACCAAATTCACTATTCTGTTTTCTTTTAAATACATGTTCTTATTTCCACAATGTTTCTTTAGACCTGACAAAACAAAATTATTACGGACTTCTTTGTGATGGACGAACTAGTGGTTTTTAATTATTACTTATAGCGTAGAGTAACAAACTAATAAAAATTAAATTATGTTCTTTGTAATAATAGTTTTATGGTTTTCTATTGTTACCTAAGACCTTTAAAAACACCACTAAATTATTATTCTTCAGATAGCATATATGAAATTTATTTACTAGACCATTAGAATATTGATGAGTCATCGGTTGGAAGTGTCAAGAATTGGCTTTAGGCCTACATTTTCACTAGGAATTTGCATATTTATAAAAAACATATTCTTGACTCTATATAAAAATAAAACTACTGTTGTTAAATTTCTACATGGATAAACTGTGCATTTCCACAAATATTTATTCATGCATATCATTCTATATGGGGCAGCAGGGTAGCCTAGTGGTTAGAGCGTTGGACGAGTAACCGGAAGGTTGCAAGTTCAAATCCCCAATGTACAAATCTGTCGTTCTGCCCCTGAACAGGCAGTTAACCCACTGTTCCTAGGCTGTCGTTGAAAATAAGAATTTGTTCGGCCTTGGAACAGTGGGTTAACTGCCTGTTCAGGGGCAGAACAACAGATTTGTACCTTGTCAGCTTGGGGATTTTGGCTGAAGGACAGCAAAGTCAAGGTATTAGAATGGCCATAGGCTTTCCATGACAAAGGGCGTGAATACATATTGACTGAAGATAATTGAGCTTTTTATTTTAAATTAATTTGTAAAAATGTGAAAAACATTATTCCTCTTTGACACTATGGGTTCTTGTGTGTAGGCCAGTGACAAAAAAAAAATGCATTTTAATCCATTTTAAATAACTGCTATAACACAACAAAATGTGGAAAAAGTCAAGGGGTGTGAATACTTTCTGAAGCACTGTACCGTTTTAAGATTATAATTAGCATGGATCAATACAATAGAATGGGCCACCCTAATCTTAATTTAAAATAGTTGATTATATAATTATGCATTGTTTGCTTCCCCTTGCTCATCATCTCACCCATTCTCCCTCTTTCTCCCCATCATACTTTACTTAATTTATTTAATCTTTTGTTATATGTGTGAAATTAGTTTCAGTATAGTTTAGGTTCCGATTCAAAGCAATTATTGGGGTGATTATCAGCTCTGGGCACTTTCAACTATCGGAAGAAGGAGTGGAGCGGAGCTGGCCTTACTCTTGGGAGAAGGAGGGCAACGGGGGAAAACCATAAAACAGTCATATTTGTGATATTAAGATTCTAACACTGACTGTGTTATATAGACATATTTAGGAAAAGACAAGGACAGGGGGGGGACGGACATGACTTAAAAAATAATAAATAAATAATATTAATGAGCAGTCAAAATGACTGCTTTAGCGGTTCTAGTGTTAAGGTATAGACACTCTCGTTGACTTCTTGCTATTCTGAGCACCAAGATGCACTTCACAGTAACAAAATGTCTACTTTGAACCTGACCGGTGAAATGACACAATGCCCCAAAGCCATCATGTGTAATAAATACATTTCCATGCAAACTTACAGAAGAACAACTTAAAAAGAGACCAGAAGTAATTTTATAATCTCAAAGGGTATGTCCCAAATTGCACCATATTCCCTATATAGTGCTACTTTTGACCAGAGCTCTATAGGTGATCTGGGACAAAGAAAGTCACAGCAACAACATTCCCAATTGTTGGGTTGGGCTATGAACTGTGATCTGGCAATGTGAGCCTACAGTACCTTGGTGGCCAGGCGTTTGACGGCCTCCTCCTTGCGTCTCTGGACCTCAGGGGTGCCGGGACAGCTGTTGTTCCGCATGGTGTTGGTGGCGCTGGGTGGAGGGGTGGGCTGAGGGGGCTGGCTGAGGGGGAGGTCAGTGCTCTGGGGGTCCCCACCATCTAAAAGGAAGAGCGGGAGGGAAGCAGGGTCGTCCATCAACAGGAAGACTCACTGTAAAGACTATTCAGGTGCAACCATGGCTACACCCTAAATGGCACCCTATTCCAATAGAGCACTACATTTTACTCGTCAAAAGCAGAACACTATATAGAGAACTGGCTGCTGTTTGGGACTTAGCTGATAACTTTTCTTTGTTTGACAAATCAGTTCTTACTCTCACAATGAAAATGTATTTTCATTCGTACAGAATAACCTTGTGCGATTGTGTGGAAGACTTATGCATAGCATATAGTATTCAGCAATTACCAACTCGAGAAAGCATAGCAATGACATCAATGCAACCAAGGCTGTGCCCTTCTGTATTCAGAAACATATAGTAGTCTGTAGCATTACAATTACACTACCGTTCAAAAGTTTGGGGTCACTTAGAAATGACCTTGTTTTTAAAAGAAAATCACCTTTTTTGTACATTAAAATAACATCAAATTGATCAGAAATACAGTGTAGACAATGTTAATGTTGTAAATGACAATTGTAGCTGGACAGCTTCATTAAATAATACCCGCAAAACACCAGTCTCAACATCAACAATGAAGAGGCGACTCTGGGATGCTGGCCTTCTAGGAAGAGTTCCTTTGTCCAGTGCCTGTGTTCTTTTGCCCATCTTAATATTTTATTTTTATTGGCCAGTCTGAAATATGGCTTTTTCTTTGCCATTCAGCCTAGAAGGCCAGCATCCCAGAGTCGCCTCTTCACGGTTGACATTGAGACTGGTGTTTTGCGGGTACTATTTAATGAAGCTGCCAGTTGAGGACTTGTGAGGCGTCTGTTTCTCAAACTAGACACTCTAATGTACTTGTCCTCTTGCTCAGTTGTGCACCGGGGCCTCCCACTCCTCTTTCTATTAGAACCAGTTTGCGCTGTTCTGTGAAGGGAGTAGTACACAGCGTTGTACGAGATCTTCAGTTTCTTGGTATTTCTCACATGGAATAGCCTTCATTTCTCAGAACAAGAATAGACTGACCAGTTTCAGAAGAATGTATTTGTTTCTGGCCATTTTGAGCCTGCAATCAAACCCACAAATGCTGATGCTCCAGATACTCAACTAGTCTAAAGAAGGCCAGTTTTATTTCTTCTTTAATCAGGATAACAGTTTTCAGCTATGCTAACATAATTACAAAAAGGTTTTCTAATGATCAATTAGCCTTTTAAAATTATAAACTTGGATTAGCTAACACAACATGCCATTGGAACACAGGAGTGATGGTTGCTGATAATGGGCCTCTGTACGCCTATGTAGATATTCCATAAAAAAATCTGCCTTTTCCAGCTACAATTGTCATTTACAACATTAAGAATGTCTACACTGTATTTCTGATCAATTTGATGTTATTTTAAAGGGCAAAAAAAATGCTTTTCTTTCAAAAACAAGGACATTTCAAAGTGACCCGAAACTTTTGAACGATAGATTACATATTTTTTTCTGCCAAGTGAAAACTTTATACCTATCTGTATCACTTCCTGTCAGAACCTGGATGATTGACGTGTTGGGCTACATAGTTCCTGGACATTTCATGTCACTACTGTACATGTTGATGGATTTAACCACACATTATTTCAGCCCACAGTCTAATATCCTTTCTGTAAGTCCCTGACATGTCTATTTACACGAGAGCACCCAACATGAATGATGATGATGAGGAGGATTAGGTCACATTTGGTCCAGGCATTGCGTGACTGTGGATGTGTCCTGAGCCCTGGTCAAAAGGAGTGTACTAAATAGGGAATAGGGTACCATTTGAAACGTAACTATGGGTTATTTCTTACTTTTGGGCGATGAGCTGGGACTGTTAGAGGCGATCTGCCGCATGCGGCCGCCGTGACAGCTGAGCGCCACCAGGCGGGAGATGATGGCCGTCTTGCCGAAGCCCACATTGCCCACAACCACGGCACCGCGACACTCCTCGCAACCGTCGCCCTTCAGAACGTCCTCCAGCTGCTGGAAGAGCCAATCGCGGCCCACAAACACAGAGTCTGTGGTGATGCTGGGCACCTCGAACAGCAGCGGCTTGAGCATGATGTCCACCGTCTTGTAGGGAGCGAAGCGTGCTGGAAGAAACCAAATAAAAGACAAACATTTACCAACTGAAAGTTCATAAGAAAAGAGGGCATATATAATGAATCATACATTTAGCTAGAAGTGAGAGTGAATAAATAGACAGACATTTATTTTCTAGCTGGCATGAAGCCAAGCCTCGAAACCAATTCAGTCACTGATTAGGGAACGTCTCCATCTGAAACACCGTTTACACCTGTACTGTTTACCTTACACATCTTTCATCTGTTTTCTCTGAAAGCTTGGCCTCCGCATTCTAATTGATCTCTCATCTGGATGTGCACGTCTTGCCGTGGCGTGTGTATGTGTGAGGTTTGCAATCCACAGAAATTTTAAATATTGTATCATATTGCGTCATTTTGCCGGAGTATCATCCAGGATAATCAGATTGAAAACAACATATTTTTCTCCTGTAATCATCTGAACCGTCTTTGTGTGTCTCATTACATTTACATTACATTACATTTAAGTCATTTAGCAGACGCTCTTATCCAGAGCGACTTACAAATTGGTGCATTCACCTTATGACATCCAGTGGAACAGCCACTTTACAATAGTGCATCTAAATATTTTAAGGGGGGGGGGGGTGAGAAGGATTACTTTATCCTATCCTAGGTATTCCTTAAAGAGGTGGGGTTTCAGGTGTCTCCGGAAGGTGGTGATTGACTCCGCTGTCCTGGCGTCGTGAGGGAGTTTGTTCCACCATTGGGGAGCCAGAGCAGCGAACAGTTTTGACTGGGCTGAGCGGGAACTGAACTTCCTCAGTGGTAGGGAGGCGAGCAGGCCAGAGGTGGATGAACGCAGTGCCCTTATTTGGGTGTAGGGCCTGATCAGAGCCTGGAGGTACTGAGGTGCCGTTCCCCTCACAGCTCCGTAGGCAAGCACCATGGTCTTGTAGCGGATGCGAGCTTCAACTGGAAGCCAGTGGAGAGAGCGGAGGAGCGGGGTGACGTGAGAGAACTTGGGAAGGTTGAACACTAGACGGGTCACACCATTCGTTCACAAACCATTTGAGGAACATTAATATCAGTTGATCATAACAAAAAAAACACTGTCCGTCTGTCCATCTGTCTGTCTACGGCGGTTGCAGTGTGATAAGTGCTGACTGTCAACCAGGCAATAAACACCTGCTGCAGGCCAAACAATCTTCTCAGGGCTTTTGAGGGGGAGGAGAGGAGATGCCTAGACTGCAATCAGTGTCCACCGCACAGCTAGAGAAAGAATGGGCTATTTTTCCTCTGTTGCTCTCTCTCTCTCTCTTCATCATTGCCCTCTCTATCTCTCCCGGCTCTCTCTATATTTTCCCTCTCTCTCTCTGTCTCTGTCTTTCTTTTCTCTCTCTCTCCATCTCTTAGTCTGAGCTATGACCAGCTAGCTCCATTGGCTTGGACCATTTGTAAGTAATCTTCAACAGGGCAGCTAGCTTCAGCACTGATTATTTCTCTCTCCCACACACCTTGACTGCATAAGAGAGACAAATCAGTACTAGCCGTACTATCCGACAACCACCAGTCCCCTCCGTCTACTGAGCTCTGGGAATAGCAGTTTAGTTGGAGAAGCTGCTCAACTGCATTTAAATGGAAATTATGGAGGTGGGTGGCAAAGGTTTGCAATTTAACAAACATTAATGCTTCTATTAGACTGCTTACAGTGTCTAATGAAAGCCAAACACATAATGCTCATAAATGTGGACTGTTGCAAAAATGTCTGTCCAGAGGGACATTTTACATAAGTCTAACAACTTTATACTGACAGTGGCAGAGAAAACTGAGAGGGTTTTAAAAGAGGGTTAAATAGTAGCAGCAGCAAAGGGGGGACCAACTCCATATTAATAAACATACTTTTGGCCATGTAGCATATGCTGCTCTGTGTTCTATGGAATAGGTTTACATTTTCCCTATATTTTGTTTATAATTCTGGTGTGCACTGTGCTGGTCCTTGTTCTATCTCGGAGAATAGCTAGTTATTGTATGGCTGTGATCCAAATGGCACCCTATTCCCTATTATATAGTGCACTACAAAGGGCCCTGATCAAAAGAAGTGAACTATATAGGGAATGGGGTACCATTTAGGACATAGTCTAGGTGTACATGCTGTTTAACAGTACCTTTGGAGTCTTGTGGTGCCCTCCCACCTGTGTTATGCCAGGGCAGCCGAATGGACGTCCGCAGGGGAGTATTACGCTGTTCATCAAGATAGCTCAGGTCTTCCAGCTTGGTGGAACTGGTGGCTACAGAAAGAGAGAGAGAGAGAGAGAGAGAAAACTATGAGATCATGTGTTTTTCATGAAAATTATGACGTGATTCGCAGTTCAGCCTTTATTAGGTGAATGCACATGATCAGGTTACTCTGAACAGACAATGATCACCAGCTAAAACCAATGATGACAAACATGTCACAGGGGAAATCATGTCAATAAGTCATAAATTCTAATCCAGGATTTGTCTGGAATATGCTGAGAGAGAGAAAAGAGGAGTAGAGAGAAGAAGAGGGGACACAGATCCAGGGTGACGATGGCAGGATTTGAGGCAGAGGAAAGTGAACGGGAGTTTGGCCAGAGCAGTGGACCCTGGCATTGTCAGTTCCCTGGAGGTGGTGTGGGCACTGGGCAGACAGGTACAGTACAGCCGACAGGTGGTGAGCAATATCCAAATGCCTCGCGTCCCAAATGCCTCGCTATTCCCTTTATTGTGCAATACTTTAGACCAGGGCCCATAGTGCATCTGGTGAAAAGTAGTTCACTTTATAGGGAATATGGTGCCACTTGGGACTCAGAAAATGAATATGGATGTCAGGAACACAACACAGAGCCAACAGACACATTTACTCACTAAAGCCAGCCTTACTACAGGGATTACTGCATGAAAACATACAGTAGGCTACAGCAGCATTACAGAGAGAACTCACAGAACATGCAGCCTATAGCCACAGGAGAAGAAACAGCCATGAAGGAAGAATGACTGCAAACAATTTCTGTCATATTGGATCAGAATGAGAAGTGATAATAAACACTAGCAGTTTGTTATATAAAATTCAACCTCAAACTCTACCTACCGTCTGAGCCGGCATCCTCTAGCAATATGCAGACAAAGACAGACAACGTTAAACAAGGTCTTCGGTGTTCCTGGCAACAATGAAATCACCATGGAGACCTGGCTGTCATGTTTAAAGGAACAACAACAATGTGGAAAAGACAACGCTTTTTTTTTTGCTAAACAGCTAAATGGATGTACCAATTCTAGATTGTCCCTTTAACAGGAAAAATCAAAGCCCTCCACTCTCTCTCTACTCCATCTGCCTCAGCTGAGCTGGGAGGACAGACAGGACAGTATGCGACTCTCTTCTCCAACTTACTTGGAGGAATGTTTTTCTAATTAGGAACCCGCAGGGAAGGCAGCGCGCATCAACAGAACTTTAATAGGCATCAATATAACTTTAATAGGAATCAATAGAACTTTAATAGGCAAAAATAAAACTCAACGATCAGCCACTTTTATGTTTCTCTTTTCACAAACCTGATGATGTAAATTTTACTTCAGCTCTAAAATGAGAATAAATGAGAGCTCAAGTCTGGGATAGCATAACTTTAATTCAGCATGCACAGTGAGAAATCACTTCACACAATGCAGCCAGAATGTTAAACCATTTTTTGCACTTGAGCTCAATGCTCTCAACAGTGCCAACCTGTTAGTGCTGGGCAGTGGCCCCCCACCGGTATTACCACACTAGAGGCTGAAGTAGCTACTTACAGTCGGTCAGCGGCAGCAGAGCCAGATAGCTGGGCAGCTGGGCAAGACAGCAGCAGGTATTTAAAAACACTCCCGGCGTGGAGCAAGCAGGCTGAAAGGCAGGCAGGGCGGAGGCCCTTTGTGGAAAAGCTCCAGAGAATTATTCTCCCCAGTGGGCTGGATGCTCATCAGGGTACCCAAGTGAATCTTCTGCCCCAGCGCTCCCATCCATGTACAGGCACACTGGCCGCATTCAACTGGTGACTGGGCTTGGCAGTCCACAGGCACTGCTCTCTCTCCCTCTCCCTACCTCACAACATCCACAGCATTAGCAGCGCTCCGTGCAAAATGAATACAGGTGCTTTATGAGAATGTTCCCTCTACCCACCCCTCACACAGATTTTTAGCAAGCGGAGGAGAAAAAGTGGGTGAATAAACCAAAGAAGAAATGAAAGGAGGGAATGTGATGAGAGCTGCTCTCCTGGCTGATTACAGTTTGCACTAGGCAGCCGGACTCACAGAGGAATTAATCAATGATCCTCCCTGTACTGCTGTCACACAGAGAGAGAGGGGAGGGTGAGCGGGGGAGATGGAGAGATGGAGAAAGAGAGTGAGAGATATACAGTATATACAGAGAAGGAGAGGAAAGGGAGTGGAGGGAGAGAGAAAGTGAAAGAAATAGCCAAAACCAGGGCACTGGGAGAGAGGAGGAAGAGGGTAGTGTGAACCGCAGAGTGAATGATGTAAGGAAGAGAGGAGTGAGAGATGGCAGAAAGGAGGGGGACAGTAGAAGAGATGGAGGGAGGGAGAGAGAAGTTAAGTTGAAAGTCTGCGCGGCGATCCAGATATAGCGCATCATTCAAGCCCCATGCTGACATTCGTGGACTGCAGTGAGATTACCATCCCATCTCTCCCTTCTCTACCTCTCTCCCTCCACCCCTTTCGTGCTCTCAGTAGACCCATTGGAATTGGTATCCCTTTATATGAAGCTGCAACACAGATATTCGCAGCAGTCTGTTAGTGCTAAAACCAAGGAGGCAGTGTAACTTGTTTCAGAGTGGTACTAGGGCCGTCTCACAGAGCTGTGACAGCTCCTCGAAGGCTGCACCATTTCCCACTACACAAAAATGGCCAATCCTCTCTAACGTAAGAGAAGAAAAATACACAAAATGTAATGCTGTAAAGTCATGTTTCTATATTTGTTCTTTCAAGCCCCAACATATTATACAGTGTGCCAATAGTCAGTCTTTCTCTCTCTCCTCTTCTTATTCCAGCAGCAGATCATTCCTGGTTGATGTGATATTGTGTATGAATATGTTGGGAGCAGCTTTGAAGCTCCACAGATGTGACAGGTTCCTTTCTGATGAAAATCGGTTATTTTTTGTGCAGCTTTGCCCTTTGAATCCCTCTGTTCTTTGTCTTTTCTATGTCGGAGTAGGATGGGAGGGGGATCAGCTGAGTTGCGAGCTCTGTGTACATCGCTTCGCCTGCACCGGTGCACCACTCCCCAGTACTTGTGTACATCCCAAATGGCAATCCTATTCTCAAAAGTAGGGAACAGGGTGCCATATGGCCATAGGGGTTTTGTTAAAAGTAGTGTACATTTGAAGTCGGAAGTTTACATACACTTTAGCCAAATACATACAAACTCAGTTTTTCACAATTCCTGACATTTAATCCAAGTAAAAATTCCCTGTCTTAGGTCAGTTAGGATCACCACTTTTATTTTAAGAATGTGACATGTCAGAATAATAGTAGAGAGAATGATTTATTTCAGATTTAAAATTTTTCATCACATTCCCAGTGGGTCAGCAGTTTACATACACTCAATTAGTATTTGGTAGCATTGCCTTTAAATTGTTAAACTTGGGTCAAACGTTTCGGGTAGCCTTCCACAAGCTTCCCACAATAAATTGGGTGAATTTTGGCCCATTCCTCCTGACAGAGCTGGTGTAACTGAGTCAGGTTTGTAGGCCTCCTTGCTCATACACCCTTTTTCAGTCCTGCCCACACATTTTCTATGGGATTGAGGTCAGGGCTTTGTGATGGCCACTCCAATACCGTGACTTTGTTGTCCTTAAGCCATTTTGCCACAACTTTGGAAGTATGCTTGGGGTCATTGTCCATTTGGAAAACCCATTTGCGACCAAGCTTGAACTTCCTGACTGATGTCTTGAGATGTTGCTTCAATATATCCACAAAATGTTTCTCCCTCATGATGCCATCTATTTTGTGAAGTGCATCAGTTCCTCCTGCAGCAAAGCGCCCCCACAACATGATGCTGCCACCCCCGTGCTTCACAGTTGGGATGGTGTTCTTCGGTTTGCAAGCCTCCCCCTTTTCCTCCAAACATAACAATGGTCATTATGGCCAAACAGTTCTACTTTTGTTTCATTAGACCAGAGGATATTTCTCCAAAAAGTACGATCTTTGTCCCCTGGTGCAGTTGCAAACCGTAGTCTGGCTTTTGTATTACAGTTTTGGAGCAGTGGCTTCTTCCTTGCTGTGTGGCCTTTCAAGTTATGTCGATAAAGGACTCATTTTACTGTGAATATAGATACTTTTGTACCTGTTTCCTCCAGCATCTTCACAATGTCCTTTGCTGTTGTTCTGGGATTGATTTGCACTTTTCGCACCAAAGTACGCTCATCTCTAGGAGACAGAACGTGTCTCCTTTCAGAGCGGTATGACGGCTGCGTGGTCCCATGGTGTTTATACTTACGTACTATTGTTTGTACAGATGAACATGGTACCTTCAGGTGTTTGGAAATTGCTCCCAAAGATGAACCAGACTTGTGGAGGTCTTGGATGATTTCTTTTGATTTTCCCATGATGTCAAGCAAAGAGGCACTGAGTTTGAAGGTAGGCTTTGAAATACATCCATGGGTACACCTCCAATTGACTCAAATGACGTCAATTAGCCTATCAGAAGCTGTCATGCACAAAGTAGATGCCCTAACCGACTTGCCAAACCTATAGTTTGTTAACAAGAAATTTGTGGAGTGATTGAAAAACAAGTTTTAATGACTCCAACCTAAGTTATGTAAACATCCGACTTCAACTGTGTATAGGAGGAATAAGGTGCCTATTGGGACACACACCCAGTGTTAGTTAGTAGGCTCTAGTATAGGCTTAATGCCTCCAGAAGCCTCTTGGCATCTCCCAACTCAAATCCCTCTCTGACCCGCCATGTCAAAATGCCCTGAGCTGGAATTGACTAAGTGCAAAATGGAAATCAAAGTCGCTTATGCACAGATTGTGGCACGTAACCAAGTAAACAGATTGTGCTCGATACCTCGCTGGTTGTCGCTGGCTGCATGGCGAGCAATCTGATTGTTATGAAGAAAATAAATAAACTAATGAGGATGTAACAGCCTGCATAAATCTGTTTTTCCCCCCTGTTATTTTGTTACCAAACACAAACACGTTTATTTATCCCACTGTAAAACATGACAGAGTATATGAGGAGTAACTTGCTCCCCTCGCGGGCACAGAGACTTAGATCTGACCTGTTAGTGTGGTGCAGGCAGAAGACACTGCAGACACTGCAGGGCACATAGCAGAATGCAGAAGAGCTTAAAAGCAGACCAGATCACACAAACTTCACTGGAGCCCTGCATTACACTGCCTACATCCCCCAGTATACTGGCCAAGCAATACAGGCAAACTACATGTATGGAAGGAGTCAATATCAATGTTATTAGAAATAATTAATAATTAAGATAAGTGTACATATTAAGCCCACCGAAATTTAAGTCTAGACATTTCTAACATATACTGTCCTAATTTCTGTTTGAAAAGTTGAGATAAAATGAAAGACTCATCTCTCACATGAGGGTTTATGACTTTACTTAAATTCTTAAATAAATATTTGATAAAATATGTGAAAATTCTGGACTGAGCATAATTGGTACGGAAAGCCCATAGGTGTTCCAAATAAGCCCACCTAATTTTAAAAACTACATACTGACATTTATATAAAATGTGATTATATTAATCTTCACGTAAATTTAGTAAAATAAACTGATAATTACTATTCATCATGAAAGTAGCAGTCATAACAGGGGGGTGTCCAATATTATCCACAAAGACCAATGTGGATTTAGGCTTTTGTTCTTGCCAAACAGTACACACCTGATTCAACTAATCATAGACTTCAATCAAGACATGAATAGTTAAAGCAGGTGTGTTATTACTCGGTTATAAAAAAAACTGACCTCTGTGGAAGCCATGCACAAAGACCATAACACACACACAAGTTTCAATGAAATATCTGAAATCGGATTCACATTTGCTGTACTGATATTCTTGTTAATTAGTTAAACTTCCTAAAGCCTATCTGAAGACTGTATCAAATCTCCCTTTCTACTGTTCCATTACAAAGGTACATGTGGTGGACCAACAAACAGAATGACCTGGATGAATGAAGGACAACAATATGACAATGTCACTTGTGGGAATTTACACATAACTGTAAATAACTTAATAATAAAACATCTGATTGGATTAGAATAAAAAACTGCTATGGACATGACAACCAGATTAATTGATTGACATATTAAAGAGCAGAATTGTTTTATTTTCTATTTGAATTCAAAGATGAAAGTGGGCTTAACAGCTACACTTACCCTAACAATCACAGAATTTATTTTGAGGATCACCAGGATCCAGACCATGACAAAAAGTATAGATTCCACATATTCCTGATATGTAGTACAGTCAAGTTCTAGTTCATTCAATGAAGTTACATGGCAGAATACAATTGAACTCTGAATTGTGTGATGGATGAAATTAAAAAGGATGATAATAAAGTCCCACAAGGAGCGAATCCACAAAGCAAAGCAATGTTGGGACCTGTCAGTCAAACTCTGTCAGATGGCTCACTGGAGGCTGGTAGCATACTGTGCTCGGTTGTCTCTCCACAGGTTTATATAAATCAATAAGCACCACTGAGTTGAATGCTAATTGGCTGCTCAAAATTGGATCCGATCGATCCCTGAAGAAGAGGTCTTTATCTTTGCTCTGGCTCTAACCTTCTTCACCCATTGGCAACTTTGTGAAAAAGGACAATTCGGCTCACGTCAATGTGACCTTTCAAAGTGTTGTCTTTCAGGCTGCGTCCCCAATGGCACCCAAATATAGTGCACTGTGTAGGGAAAAGGGTGCACCTAGCCACCATGCTTCTACACCTGCATTGCTTGCTGTTTGGGGTTTTAGGCTGGGTTTCTGTACAGCACTTTGAGATATCAGCTGATGTACGAAGGGCTATATAAATACATTTGATTTGATTTTGCACCTCAGTCTCCAAACTGAGCCAGTCAATGTCCAGATATGGTCAGAGGCAATGTTCCCTCGAAAATGTTTCAGCACTGAGCAAATTTCAGGTCTGCTAAGCTCAAACTTGAAACTTGTAAAATGGCTCTGCAACTTCTGCCAAGTGTTTACTGTGAGCACTGGGGCTGTACCCGCTTTCATTTACAGTTTTAACAGTGGCCAAGTAGGCTACTGTGGCCATTTGATCAACATGGAAATAGCGGTTCTATCATTCAGCCTACAGTAGCAGCCAATCTGTGTTCAATGTAGGCCTACATTCCATGAGACTTTCAAAAAAAACATGCAGGGCTTCAAATGAACCTGATTATCCACTTGTCTGTCAGACAAGGAGGTGACTGAACATTTTGTTGTGTTGTTTGATGCAAGAAACCACTTTACAAAATACAATTAATCCTTATTCCCATACCATTTATTACAGAGAACAGGACAAATTATGCTACCCTCTGCCTATTGGCTACTTAGTTTATTCAAGCCTGTCTCAAAATACAACACTGGCCCTTTAAGACATAAAAAAAGCATCTTTACCTGACCTGCTTTTCAAAGATGGCTAGAAATGTACACATTTTGTGCTCTTGTAGGAAGCAATCACTCCCACATTGCTGACTACAAATTATATATAACTGGGCTAATAACTGACTAACTAGCAAAGAATATGAACAAATGTGCACATGTGGCTACATGCAGGGATGCAAACTGGTAAGGGCCCAAAAAGGTACAACTTTTTTTGTTGCACTGAAACATGCAACACAAAATCCCTGCTAGGGAGAAAAAATGTTTTTTACCTTGTTAAACAACAAAGAATATGATCTACATGATCAATCTCTGTAAAATAAAAAGTGGTTAATGTGAACCTAACTCACGGCTAAAAAAATGTAAAGAAAGCAACCCAATGTTATTTGTTGCCTGGACTTTACTGCAAATGACACTCAAGTCTTAAGAAAAAAGAATACACTAATATTGCAGTTAGCCATGACAGCCTTTATAATAGAATGCTTGTGACCACACACACATCTAAATATTGGGGAAAAACCCATCTTAAAGTAGAAATAGAATGAAACAAACAGGCATTCTATTTTTGCTCTATTATAGTGGCCACTATAGACATTGATCAAGTGCACAAGTCTACATGTGTGCAAAAATGACGTTCACTGAGTAAAAAATGTAATAACCCCCTCACTTACACACAAGTGTTACTGTCAAGTTCAACACAACTAAATCAATATCTTTGGGCTACACTGCACATCATTACATTGTACACTTTCTGTCTGTGGACATCTGTTCTACAGTGTGCCAGCAGCAGAGCATGATACCATTTGTTGGCATAATTGATCTATTTCAGGCAGAGAATACACCTGGCATACCCCTTTTTATCCACTGTATTGAAAAAGTGAGAAAGAGTGTGGTGTTCCTTTCACCTCTATAGAGGCATCAACTTGTTTAAAACCTCATTTTCACCCAATTCTATCTTTCTGTAAATTAACCACATACTGTAGGTCGCCAGTTGTACGGTGTTTCCTCCGACACATTGGTGCGGTTGGCTGCCGGGTTAAGCAAGCGTTGTGTTAAGAAGCAGTGCGGCTTGGCTGAGTTGTGTTTCGGGGGAACGCACGGCTCTCGACCTTCGCCTTCCCGAGTCTGTACGGGAGTTGCAGCGTTGGAACAAGACCAATTGGATACCACGAAAATTGGGTAATTTTTAAATATTTTTTTAAATAGGCTAATGTTGCTCAACATTTCTGTGGCTAGCCTATGGAGAATTCGATCCAGCTAACAAGATACTTAACAATGGTAACAATACTTGTTCCACCACACTTTCTCCCTCACCTCAAACTTACTTTTTACATTTTTTTTAGCCGTGAGTTAGGTTCACATTAACCACTTTTTAGGCACCGCTTGGAGTTTGCCAAAAGGCACCTAAAGGACTGTCAGACCATGCGAAATCAAGATTGAACTTTTTGGCCTGAATACCAAACGTCATCTGGAGGAAACCTGGCACCATCCCTACCGCGAAGCATGGTGGTGGCAGCATCATGCTGTGGGAATGTTTTTCAGTGGCAGGGACTGGGAGACTAGTCAGGATCGAGAGAAAGATGAACGGAGCAAAGTACAGAGAGATCTTTGATGAAATCCTGCTCCAGACCACTCCGGAGCTCAGACTGGGACGACGGTTCACCCTCAGAGGACCACGACCCTAAACACAAAGTCTCTGAATGTCATTGAGTGGCCCAACCAGAGCCATGCCTTGAACCCGATCCAACATCTCGAGAGACCTGAAAATAGCTGTGCAGCGACGCTCCCCATCCAACCTGACAGAACTTGAGAGGATCTGAAGAGATGAATAGGAGAAACTCCCCAAATACAGGTGTGCCAAGCTTGTAGCGTCATACTCAATACTCAAGGCTGTAATTGCTGCCAAAGATGTTTTAACAAAGTATTGGGTAAAGGATCTGAATACTTATTGAAATGTGATATTTCAATTGTTTCTTTTAATACATGTTCTAAATACCTGTTTTTGCTTTGTCATTATGGGGTATTGTGTGTAGATTAATGAGATAAAAAATATATAATATTGAATAAGGCTACAAAGTAACAAAATGTGGAAAAAATCAAGGGGTCCGAATACTTTACGAAAGCACTGTAGGCCTACTGCAGCTCTGATTGGTTATGGCGCACCGGTCTGTGTAGTGTACAGGCCTGAGTAGTGCTTGTCAATACAACAGAATCGTACTCTGATACACTATGCCTACAACAAAATCTAAATCTAAATCTAAATCTAACAAATTCTAAGTCTTGTATAGTTTGTTTTGTTTTCGGGACGTTACATGGAAAGTGGTTAAGATTGCATTGATTCGATCCCAATTCCCACAGTAAAGGCAAACGTTGATAGTGTTAACGAACAGGGAAAACTTTAGAAAGTTGAGTGAAGTTCAATCTTGTGCTTCTCTGCACGGGCTGATTTTGCCGCAGTCCCGCGCACACTCACAGCTTAGAGGGAACATTGGTCAAAGGTAACAAAATGGACACCATGTGCACCATCAACATCATAGAAATAAGTGGAGAAGTCTTCAGAGAACAGTGAGACTCCACATATATGTACATTCTCAATTAGCAAATTGGAAACTTGACAATAAAAGCATACCCAAAGAATCCCCTCATAAAATCCATACGTGAGTAGACAAAACATAAATGCTGATAAAAAACAGTTAAGCCTGTTCTGGTTTATCACCTCATCCACCAGTGGTTAAAACACATTACTTTATGATTTGAAGTAATGACTGTAACATTAGCAAACCTGCAGAACACCTGGGGACCACTGAGTGTGTCCATCTGGGACTTGTGGAGATGACATCAGTCTAAGAGACGGGACGCAGCTGTTTGCTGCAGTCACTATGTGCTCCAGTAATCATAAAGTATTCTCCTATGAAGAGGGATCCATAGTAACCAGGAGATGGAACAATGGCAGTCAATGATGCCTACTTCTGCTCTGGAGGGGGGGCAGCGGACTTCTGCCAGCCACAAAGGAACAATCACCTAGACACCGTAACACAAAGGAATGCTGAGTAGGGCAGCAGGGCAGCGACAAAGACTACCTGTGCAGACTGGGCACCTGGCGCATGACTGTGAACCACAATAGTACTAATGCCTGCCTAGGCAATGCACCAATCAACATGTTCCAAGGTTGAGTGGAGTGCCCCTTGGCTATGTGCTGTGGCCGAACCATTCCACAGCTAACAACCTTAATGCCGTTTTACTGTCTGGAGAAATCGCCACCAGCGGTTCAACGGGAGGTCTTTGGACCATGGGATTCCTGTGGCCAGTCTTAATGTAGCCTTTGATTCCCTAATCCACGGTAAATGGCTTAACTCTGATGACTTGAAATATAATTCTTATTATTTGAGCGTAACAAAGAATACAGAAGGCTTTGAGCTGAATTCTTTCCCGAAAGCCCTGAATCTGCACTGGATGAAGGAGGCATGGAGGTGTCAAATTGGATTTCAGCCAAATCTGAAGAGCTTACAATAGAGCCAAGACAGAGCCCTCTTCTTCTACTCTGTACCCCTACACATCAGAGGGGTAGAAACTAAGAAGATCTCTTTCAGCTGCACCGAGTCCCTACCTTCCTCCCTTCCTCGCCCTCTCAGTTCTCATTTAGAATTCTGCTCTCTGAAGCCACCACTTTACATGCAGTATTATAATAACATTTACATATTTAGTTTCCGTTACAGAGCCCGTGTCAAAGGCAATCCTCTTTGAAGCCGGTGGCACCTGTGATGGAGTGTGGGTTGGGCTAGGAGAGATTAATCTCTGAGATGTTTTCAGAAGCTTATCCCGTAGCCACTGTCTGTGTGTCACACGGCACCCTATTCCCCTATATAGTGCACACTTTTGAAGCACAGCCTTATAGAGGTGAAGCTGGCATTTAGCAGTAACAACACATTACCAAATAGAGTGGTCTGTTGCTGGTAACATAACATTAAGCACTAGAAATGACTCTGTAGAGTTATTATGTCTCTAGTAGTGTGAGTTGCGCTATGGTGTCTGATGTGAAAAACAAGTGAAAGAAAGCAAAACATTCCAACCCGTCTCTTCCTAAGACTATCTGACATAGAGTGTGTGCGACTGTGCATCAAAAGTGATGCACTATATAGGGAATAGGGTGCCATTTGGGACGCATTCAGGCACTGTTGCCAAACTCTCTGCAGCTGGAACTGTTGCTGAAATCCCCCAATGGTGCGGGTTAATTTCCCAGCCATAGCAACAAGAGGTAGTGAGAGTGTGACAGCTGTCAGATTAGGGGCTGTGTGTGAGTGTGACATCACTAACTTACGATTAGGCTTCCAATGTTACAGTCATTTGTAATTAAACCCACCGTCTCATTCCCCGTCGCATCTCATTTATATTGGGTGGTTTTTAAATGAATAGAAATGGGATGATGCCCGGACCGGTTGTGTGGCTTTTTGCCAGTCTGACTGCCTTAATAATGTGTGTCCTAAATGACACCCTATGGGCCCTCGTCAAAATGAGTGCACTATACAGGGAATATGGTGACATTTGAGATGGAAACAAATGGCACATTTCAATGGAGGCATTGTGACTCAGAGAAATATACAACAACATTACTATGCAGAATGGATGGAGTAAAAAGCAGCTTTACAGACATGTCCTGCTGAGAGACAATACAATTAGGGATTTATTCCAACAGATTTTGGAGGGGTTTACAAGCCATGAGAGTCAATCTAAATCACAGCAAAAATAGGAAAATATCCCCTATAAAGTCCAGTCTTCCAGCAGGGTCTGACTAGACAAGACAAGCAGCAGCCAGAGGGGGATTGTACAAAAATAATGATCATATTGTCAGTGTTATGTTGCGAGTTTGTCTGTGTTTTGATTTGCGTGAAGCATATTTGTGCGCTCATGGTGGGTCAATCGACTTGAGTCCTGCTTTGCCCTGAGAAAACGGCAAATCGCTTGTTTGATTTTATGAGCAAATACATTTGGTGGTTTGGTTTAATGAGTAGGATTCAGGTTTCTGTCTTCTCAATCAGACAGGTGGTGTATTGGTGTGGATCTGGACCTAGCCAGTTAGCCACAGCTTAATGTGCAGACAGTACTGCTTGGATTTCCCACAGCAGTAGCTCGATTGTAGCAGGCCAGGCACGATGTCCGCTGTAATCACGCACAGCACAAATGGTACTTCTGAGCAACACGAATACATTCCCTGTGTATATCTCACATTTTAGCAGGGCTGTGGGACATTAGACAGACTCCACTAAATTCACCCAGAGAAATGGACCCTTTGTTCTCAGGCTAAAAACATCCAACAACCTGAGAAGGGGTCAAACGCTTCTGTATGTGCAGACAGAAAGAAGTCTAAAGGACAAAACAGATGGTTAAAAACAGTGGTCCTATCACCTCTGATCACAGAACATTATCCGTCATTTTCGGTTCATTTCCCAACGATTCTACATGTTGAATCAGCATTGTTTGTAGACACCTAGCAGGTTTTGCTGACATTCTATATGGTGTCTGTCCAGTCCATAATAGTTCAACTTAGAGACAGCAGCTATTCCAACTCTTAACTCCTGAAGTCCTGGTAGGAACACTGCCTCACAGCGTGTTAAGGCTAGGGCAGGTACAGTTAAGCAATAAGGCCAGAGGGGTTGTGGTACATGGCCAATATACCACGGCTAAGGGCTGTTCTTAGGCACAAACCAAACCTGGAGTGCTTGGATACAGCCCTCAGCTGTGGTATATTTGCCATATGCCATAACCCCCTGAGGTGCCTTATTGCTATTATAAACTGGTTACCAACATAATTAGAAGAGTAAAAATAAATGTTTTGTGTGGAACGAACAGCTGACTGAAGATGGGATGGCCGGGCATTCGTGCGGTCGAGTTGATTTCTGCTATAACATGGACTCTACAACGTGATGAAACTTTGTTGCTCCTTGCTGAAACATGCAGGGTGTTATAGCAAACAAGTCTCTGGTTGCATAGGCAACGCCATCCTCTGGACTCTAATTAGACTCTAGTCTGCCCGGTAACAAGTCACAGGATGCAGTATTCAAATATATCACCTCAAATCCCTCTCTCACTCTCCTGGCAGATCAACGCCCCCCTCCCTGCAGCAGCACATGCAGTCAGGAGCGGACTTTTTAATTATTATGATTTTTTACGTTATTCCAGTGACTGCGGTCATTTGGCTGACCAATAACCATCATCCAAAATTCCATGACCATCACAGACCTAGTTAAGGAGCTCCAATCAATGACAGCTTGACTTTCAGCACTTTGGCAACAATCAGACCATGGGAATTTCATTACGACTCCTCTCCTCTACGACACGGCCTGGCATCACATCACACCTCTCTCTCTCGCTCTCATTCTCAGTCTGCCCACTGCCTCTCTTTCTCTCTCTCCCCCCCTATCACTCGCTATCAGTCAGTCCCTCTCTATCAATGTGTCCTACAGATTATGGCCAGACATCTTTGATGTGACAGACTGGTGTGTGACAGGGACAGGAAAGGGGCAATCACAGGACGACAAGAGAATCAACTGGATACCTCTGGATGACTGTGGGATCCTCTCCATATAGAAAGTTTGGTATGAAGCTACAGATAAGGCCACCCAATACAGTGCACTACATTGACCAGAGCCCTATGGGTCCTGGTCAAAAGTAGTGCACAATATAGGGAATAGGATGCCATTTGGGACTCAAACAAAGGTAACGGCTTCATCCAACTTCCTCGTGATTACAAAAGCGCAAGATGACGTTCAACCTTCTCCAACTGATGGAAAATAAGTAAATCAGTGATCTCACTTCTTCTTACCCTTATAGTCTCTCTCTATCATGCATTGATTCATGCACACACAATGTATTAACCTAATTAAGACATCACATTTAACCTACTATAGTCCTCTCGTAAAAGAGCAAGTAGAAAATAATTATCCCAAATTGCACCTTATTCATTATATACGAAGTGACTAGGGTGCCATTTGGGAAGAGTCTCAAGCCCCACTCTCAAGCCCCACTCCCTGGCCCCTGGTGACAGAGCAGGTTCATTTGGACCATAAATGAACTTGTCTTTCCATGGCATTGCTGTCTGCTCCCAGGGCAACGTAACCAACCATAAAATCAGCGGTGTGAATCCAACTCAGTCCTCAGGGGCAACACTGCATAACAAACTCCTCATCCGAGAGTAAAGAAGGGGCCGATGGCACCTGGGCTGTTAGCTTTACGAGGCAGTGAATGTCTGTGAGTGTGTGTTTGTCCGTGTGTGTGTGTGTGTGTCCATGCTGTTTGAGCTGCGTCGACTACAAAACAACAGAAGATGTTAAAACAGGTTATGAGTTATTGGAATAATTAGGTCGTTAAATGCAACAGGCCTTAGTGAATTCTCCACACAATGCCCTGTATGCACTTCTATACTCTTTATATGGCAATGTTATAGATTTATCAGCATGCAGTAAAGATGAATGTTTTGTTCACTAAGATCAAACAGTGTGTAAAATCCACTGTGTATGCACGTTTGTGTACAAACAGCTAGCTGTAGAACAAACAGTACAATTCTCTCTCTCTCTTTTCCACTCACTCACTCCTCTCAATTTCAATTCAATTCAAGGGGCTTTATTGGCATGGGAAACATATGTTAACATTGCCAAAGCAAGTGAGGTAGATAATATACAAAACATATATTTCTCTCCTTCTCTCTTTCTGTCTGCTGAATTGACACATCAAAGCCTTTTCCACCCCTGTTTTCAAGTCCAGATAACTCAAACCAGTGTACAAGTCCAAATAACTCAAAACCAGTGTACATGTTCAGATAACTCCTAACCAGTAGATAATCCAGATAACTCAAACCAGTATACAAGTTCAGTGAACTCAAACCAGCATGCAAGTCCTGATAATATCCCTTCTCCGCATAATGAATCACCCAGAGCCAAGGTTTCTTACCTGCAACAGAGTTTGGCCGCGGCAACATGAGGGACAAGGAGGTGTGTGCTGTGGGGTATGGAACGGGGCCCTCTGGTGGGTGGCTTGGTCCTACTGCTGCTCCTCCTACAGCCCCCGCTGTGGAGCCTGTGGGGTGCTCTGTCCTAGATGGGGTGGGGGTCTCTGGGGGCCCACTGGGGTCTTCCTCCGCCACGGGAGAGCACGTATCGGCCCGCACGCTGGGCACCAGGCCATGGTGCCCGCTGCTCCTCAGGCTGCCATCTTTACTCCATTCCAGGCTGGAGCCGCTGCGGTCGTCATTCTCCGAGGAGCTTGTGATGGTGGCTGAGAGAGAGAGAGAGAGAGAGAGAGAGAGAGAGAGAGAGAGAGAGAGAGAGAGAGAGAGAGAGAGAGAGAGAGAGAGAGAGAGAGAGAGAGAGAGGAAAATAGGTGCAGTACGTCATTGTCATTATCAGGAATTCTGTGCGTCTTTAGCGATACCACTCTGTTTTCATTGACCTTATCAACACCCTCCACCTGATCTGATAATTACCAATAAATGTAGTTAACAACTAATGAGAATTATCCAGAAGCTGGCATGGTGGGGTAGATTTAGATCAATAGAGCCTGCCCCAAGTTTTTTAGTCTTTGTATTAACCACCATTATTTTCCCTTGTTAAAGGTATCTTGAATGGAGTAGCTTAGAATACTCAAAAGTGTACACTGTACATCAAATATGTTTACCTCCAAACAGTACTGTTATCTATATAATAGAACATTGTCACGTTCTGACCTTAGTTCTTTTGTTATGTCTTTGTTTTTGTATGGTCAGGGCGTGAGTTGGGTGGGTTGTCTATGTTGCTTTTTCTATGTTGTGTTTTGCGTTTGGCCTGGTATGGTTCTCAATCAGAGGCAGGTGTCGTTAGTTGTCTCTGATTGTCTCTCACCTTTCAGAACTGTTTTGTTTCGTTTCTCCTTTGTTATTTTGTTTAGTGTTCATGGTTTAATAAATATATGATGAACACTTACCACGCTGCGTTTTGGTTCTCACCTCATTCCAACGAAGAGCGTTACAGAATCACCCACCAACCAAGGACCAAGCAGCGTGGTAACGGGCAGCGGCCGAAATCGCAAGACTCCTTGACATGGGAGGAGATTTTGGACGGCAAGGGACCCTGGGATCAGGCTGGGGAATATCGCCGCCTCAAGGCAGAGCTGGGGGCAGCTAAAGCTGAGCAGCGGTGGTGTGAGGAGGCAGCACGGCAGCGCGGCTGGGACGAGAGGCAGCCCCAAAAATGTATTGGGAGGGGGCACACGGGGAGTGTGGCTAAGTCAGGCAGGAGACCTGCTTACCGTGGAGAGAGGTGGAACGGGCAGGCACCGGGTTATGCCGAGAGGCGCACGGTGTCCCCGGTGCGCAGGCATAGCCCAGTGCGCTACATAGCAGCGCCTCGTATCGGCCAGGCTAGAGTGGGCATCGAGCCAGATGCCATGAAGCCGGCTCAGCTCATCTGGTCTCCAGTGCGTCTCCTCTGGCCGGGGTACATGGCACCAGCCCTGCGCATGGTGTCCCCGGTTCGCCAGCACTGGCCTGGCTACGGGGAGCATCCAGCCAGGTAGAGTCTCGGTGCTCGAGACCTCCAGTGCGCCTCCATGGTCCGGTCTAGCCGGTGCTTCCTCCACGCACCAGGCCTCCGGTGGCAGCCCTGCGCACCAGGCTGTCTCTTCGTCTCCTCCCTACAGGTGCTCCCGCCTGCTCAGCACTGCCAGAGTCTCCCGTCTGTCCTGAGCTGCCAGAGTCTCCCGTCTGTCCTGAGCTGCCAGAGTCTCCCGTCTGTCCTGAGCTGCCAGAGCCGCCCGTCAGTCAGGGGCTGCCAGAGCCGTCCGTCAGTCAGGAGCTGCCAGAGCCGCCCGTCAGTCAGGAGCTGCCAGAGCCGCCCGTCAGTCAGGAGCTGCCAGAGCCGCCCGTCAGTCAGGAGCTGCCAGAGCCGTCCGTCAGTCAGGAGCTGCCAGAGCCGCCCGTCAGTCAGGAGCTGCCAGTGCCGCCCGTCAGTCAGGAGCTGCCAGAGCCACCCGTCAGTCAGGAGCTGCCAGAGCCACCCGTCAGTCAGGAGCTGCCAGAGCCACCCGTCAGTCAGGAGCTGCCAGAGTAGCCCGTCAGTCAGGAGCTGCAAGAGCCGCCAGTCAGTCAGGAGCTGCAATAGCCGTTCGTTTCTCCGATGCTACCGGAATCGCCAGTCACTCCTGCGCTGCCGGAATCGCCCTTCACTCCGGAGCTGCCGGAGTCTCCCGCCCATTCGGGACCTGTGGCTAGGGTCCCCAGTCCGTGGCAAGTGTCGCCGCTCTAAAGAGGCCACGGAGGCAGGTTAGGAGGCGGACAAAGACTATGGTGGAGTGGGGTCCATGTCCCGCGCCGCCGCGGACAGACACCCACCCAGACCCTCCCTTATAGGTTCAGGTTTTGCGAGTCCGCACCTTTGGGGGCGGGGTACTGTCACGTTCTGACCTTAGTTCTTTTGTTATGTCTTTGTTTTAGTATGCACAGGGCGTGAGTTAGGTGGGTTGTCTATGTTCCTTTTTCTAAATTGTGTTTTGCGTTTGGCCTGGTATGGTATGGTTCTCAATCAGAGGCAGGTGAACATGGATCACCACAGACAGCACTGCTACTCCTACTGCTCTCTCTTCATCCGCCCACGTGTTCTCGCACACCCCGAGAGCTTCTGGTCAGTGGGGTGGTGGCACCGGGATCCTCATCTCTCCCAAGTGGTCATTCTCTCTTTCTCCCCTTACCCATCTGTCTATCGCTTCCTTTGAATTCCATGCTGTCACAGTTACCAGCCCTTTCAAGCTTAACATCCTTATCATTTATCGCCCGCCAGGTTCCCTCGGAGAGTTCATCAATGAGCTTGATGCCTTGATAAGCTCCTTTCCTGAGGACGGCTCACCTCTCACAGTGCTGGGCGACTTTAACCTCCCCACGTCTACCTTTGACTCATTCCTCTCTGCCTCCTTCTTTCCACTCCTCTCCTCTTTTGACCTCACCCTCTCACCTTCCCCCCCCTACTCACAAGGCAGGCAATACGCTCGACCTCATCTTTACTAGATGCTGTTCTTCCACTAACCTCATTGCAACTCCCCTCCAAGTCTCCGACCACTACCTTGTATCCTTTTCCCTCTCGCTCTCATCCAACACTTCCCACACTGCCCCTACTCGGATGGTATCGCGCCGTTCCAACCTTCGCTCTCTCTCCCCCGCTACTCTCTCCTCTTCCATCCTATCATCTCTTCCCTCTGCTCAAACCTTCTCCAACCTATCTCCTGATTCTGCCTCCTCAACCCTCCTCTCCTCCCTTTCTGCATCCTTTGACTCTCTATGTCCCCTATCCTCCAGGCCGGCTCGGTCCTCCCCTCCCACCCCGTGGCTCGACGACTCATTGCGAGCTCACAGAACAGGGCTCCGGGCAGCCGAGCGGAAATGGAGGAAAACTCGCCTCCCTGCGGACCTGGCATCCTTTCACTCCCTCCTCTCTACATTTTCCTCCTCTGTCTCTGCTGCTAAAGCCATTTTCTACCACTCTAAATTCCAAGCATCTGCCTCTAACCCTAGGAAGCTCTTTGCCACCTTCTCCTCCCTCCTGAATCCCCCCCCCTCCTCCCTCTCTGCAGATGACTTCGTCAACCATTTTGAAAAGAAGGTCAACGACATCCGATCCTCGTTTGCTAAGTCAAACGGCACCGCTGGTTCTGCTCACACTGCCCTACCCTGTGCTCTGACCTCTTTCTCCCCTCTCTCTCCAGATGAAATCTCGCGTCTTGTGACGGCCGGCCGCCCAACAACCTGCCCGCTTGACCCTATCCCCTCCTCTCTTCTCCAGACCATTTCCGGAGACCTTATCCCTTACCTCACCTCGCTCATCAACTCATCCCTGACCGCTGGCTACGTCCCTTCCATCTTCAAGAGAGCGAAAGTTGCACCCCTTCTGAAAAAACCTACACTCGATCCCTCCGATGTCAACAACTACTGACCAGTATCCGTTCTTTCTTTTCTCTCCAAAACTCTTGAACGTGCCGTCCTTGGCCAGCTCTCCCGCTATCTCTCTCTGAATGACCTTCTTGATCCAAATCAGTCAGGTTTCAAGACTAGTCATTCAACTAAGACTGCTCTTCTCTGTATCACGGAGGCACTCCGCACTGCTAAAGCTAACTCTCTCTCCTCTGCTCTCATCCTTCTAGACCTATCGGCTGCCTTCGATACTGTGAACCATCAGATCCTCCTCTACACCCTCTCCGAGTTGGGCATCTCCGTCGCGGCCCACGCTTGGATTGCGTCCTACCTGACAGGTCGCTCCTACCAGGTGGCGTGGCGAGAATCTGTCTCCTCACCACGCGCTCTCACCACTGGTGTCCCCCAGGGCTCTGTTCTAGGCCCTCTCCTATTCTCGCTATACACCAAGTCACTTGGCTCTGTCATAACCTCACATGGTCTCTCCTATCATTGCTATGCAGACGACACACAATTAATCTTCTCCTTTCCCCCTTCTGATGACCAGGTGGCGAATCGCATCTCTGCATGTCTGGCAGACATATCAGTGTGGATGACGGATCACCACCTCAAGCTGAACCTCGGCAAGACGAAGCTGCTCTTCCTCCCGGGGAAGGACTGCCCGTTCCATGATCTCGCCATCACGGTTGACAACTCCATTGTGTCCTCCTCCCAGAGCGCTAAGAACCTTGGCGTGATCCTGGACAACACCCTGTCGTTCTCAACTAACATCAAGGCGGTGGCCCGTTCCTGTAGGTTCATGCTCTACAACATCCGCAGAGTACGACCCTGCCTCACACAGGAAGCGGCGCAGGTCCTAATCCAGGCACTTGTCATCTCCCGTCTGGGTTACTGCAACTCGCTGTTGGCTGGGCTCCCTGCCTGTGCCATTAAACCCCTACAACTCATCCAGAACGCCGCAGCCCGTCTGGTGTTCAACCTTCCCAAGTTCTCTCACGTCACCCCGCTCCTCCGCTCTCTCCACTGGCTTCCATGGTGCTTGCCTACGGAGCTGCGAGGGGAACGGCACCTCAGTACCGCCAGGCTCTGATCAGGCCCTACACCCAAACAAGGGCACTGCGTTCATCCACCTCTGGCCTGCTCGCCTCCCTACCACTGAGGAAGTACAGTTCCCGCTCAGCCCAGTCAAAACTGTTCGCTGCTCTGGCCCCCCCAATGGTGGAACAAACTCCCTCACGACGCCAGGACAGCGGAGTCAATCACCACCTTCCGGAGACACCTGAAACCCCACCTCTTTAAGGAATACCTAGGATAGGATAAGTAATCCTTCTCACCCCCCGCCCCCCCTTTAAGATTTAGATGCACTATTGTAAAGTGACTGTTCTACTGGATGTCATAAGGTGAATGCACCAATTTGTAAGTCGCACTGGATAAGAGCGTCTGCTAAATGACTTAAATGTAAATGTTAAATGTTGTCTCTGATTGAGAATCATACTTAGGTAGCCCTTTCCCACTTGTGCTTTGTGGGTGATTATTTTCTGTTATGTGTATGTCACTTTTCAGAACTGTTTCATTTCGTTTCTCCTTTGTTATTTTGTTTAGTGTTCTTGGTTTAATAAATATATGATGAACACTTACCACGCTGCGTTTTGGTCCTCACCTCATTCCAACGACGAGCGTTTAAACAGGTGTTTGCTTACATGAAAGCAAATCCCCTTTTAATCCTCTCCTCAGCCCTGGCTGACCATGCTAAACAGAATCACTAAAAGCTGAGGGGAAAGGCAAAAGCCACCAACTGGCAGCTGGGCTAAACATGGGAATGCTTCCGAAATTGCACCCTATCCCCTATATAGTGCACTATTTTTGACTGTCACATGTGCAGTCAGAGGAAATGCGTCTGCTTTTGGCAGCTTTAGAGTAGACCCACTGTACCACATAGCTAATCTGGATTTCATAACTGTGCTGTGTGTTGCACCGTCACTAGTAATAACATAACAAATACGTCTGGGATAACTAGCCTGATGCTTGTGCAAATATTCAGCAATTCAGAAATCCCTAAATGTTGTAACATTTGATACAGTGATTTGATTCACAAAGACAGACCGGAGTGGTCTGAACAAAAAGGTAAAACAGCCTACCTTCTTACACTAGCTTTACCATCTCCTCACTCTGCTTTAGAACATGAATAACTGGTTATCGCCATTATTTACAACATGAATAACTGGTTATCACCATTATTTACAACATCAATAGCTGGTTATCGCCGTTATTTACAACATGAATAACTGGTTATCACCATTATTTACAACATTAATAACTGGGCATCACCATTATTAACAACATGAATAACTGGTTATCACGGTTATTTACAACATTAATAACTGGTTATCGCCGTTATTTACTTAAGTGATAACGCCCTCGAAGTCTGTGTTTTTTGAGGATAAATTGGCACGGGTGTTGTTAAGCCCGAGATGAAGTCAAGGACCGGCTTCAAGGGTATTATCACTTTTATACAACGGGTTACCAACATATTCAAATAATGGTTGGCATATTTTCAGTAAAAATGTTATTTAGATGTATTTATTTATACCACAAGATATAGTCCCAACACAAATCTAGGGTTGCTGGTTGTTATTTCTATTGGTTTGGTTGCCAGAGACTCGACCCAGTCGTTCCGTCTTTTGGTTCTGTATCTGGAGACGTGACCCAGTTGTTCAGTCTTTTTGTTCTGTATCTAGATACGTGACTCAGTTGTTCAGTCTTTTTGTTCTCTATCTAGGGACGCGACCCAGTCATTCATTCTAAATGTTCCATTGCCATACTGGCTGGCAATATTCTTATCATTTGTTTGCTAGCTAGCCAACTACAGCTAACTTATAGTCACGTCAAACAGTGTAGCCAGAATATCAATGAAGTAACTACGTTTTTTGGTTACTACATGATTTCATATGTGTTATTTCATAGTGTTGATGTCTTCACGATCATTCTACACTGTAGAAAATAGTACAAATAAAGAAAAACCCTTGAATGAGTAGATGTGTCTAAATTTTGACTGGTACTGTGTATCCCAAAAAAAGTATGCTGATTCAGAATTTTGATTGGCTGAGAAACACTGCCTGTCTGTCTGTCTCGTTCTGACTCTTGTCACGTTCATTACTAAGGGACAACTGGAGATTGAATTTGAATATTGAAACAATGTTGCATAAGTCGCAGAGACAGACAGCAAGGTTTATACAAATATCCACTGTAGAAAACGAAATGTTAGCGTAAAAGAAATGTGAGATAATGTCTAGATGCTTTAAAAAAAAAAATAGAACTTTTATTTAACTAGGCAAGTCATTTTTATAGTGGAGATCAAGTTTATAAATTGCCTGGCTGAGATGATGAGATAGTGAAATGCGCAGTCAGATGGAACAGAGTAAATGGGCACTTTAACGTCATAGATTTAGCCGGTGGTAACTTATGGAAAAGAAACCGTCTGGAATGCGGTTTTAACCAATCCCCGTTCATGATTAGACCCACCTGTTGTATAAAACATTAATAACTTGTCATGATCATTAATTACAACAAGAATAACTGCTTATGACCATTCCTCTTAAGTCCCCTCCTTGCGATGCCCTCCCTCCCTCCTTCGGCCCCACCTCACAACAGCAGCTGCAGATTTTCACATGTCAACACACACTCTGCAGTAGGCTCCATACCATCCCACCCAACGTGCTGTTTAAAAACCAGCCAAATTAATATGGGTTTTTAGAAGTAAATGATTCCTTGCATTCTCTTATCCTGCTTCTTCCACAGTCCGTTTCAACCACTTCAAAGGCCCTGACTACTATTCATCAGAGCAGGGAATCAGTCTCATGGACACAACATATACGTCCGATATGGCACCCTATTCCCTATACAGTGCACTATTTTAGACCAGAGCACTATGAAATAGGGTGCCATTAGGAACGCAGCCAACTTGGCTTCTCCCTCTGCCTTTTAAATAACCCAAGAAGCCCTACTCACTAGGGGGAAGTTCCGGACCAATGTTATAGCTTGTCCTCCGACAACAAACAGAATTTTGAGTGTTTGAAGGAGAAACCATGAGGCCGCTAGACTTGGCTAGAAGCATTGAGTTCTACAGTACTGATTCCACAGAAGAAAAAATAGGTCCGAGTGATCTGAAGTTGGCTGGACTATATGTATCAAGCGTTTCAGAGTGGGACCGCTGATCTAGGATCAGTTTTGCCTTAAATATCACAATGAATAAGCTGACATGGACAAGGACCTGATCCTAGATCAGCACTTCTACTCTGAGACGCTTAGGCTACATCTCTCAGCCTCAAACTGGGCAGTAGGTAGAGTTGAAGTCGGAAGTTTACATACACCTTAGCCAAATACATTCAAACTCAGTTTTCCACAATTCCTGACATTTAATCCTTGTAAAAAGTCCCTGTTTTAGGTTAATTTAGATTAGGATCACCACTTCATTTTAAGAATGTGAAATGTAAGAATAATATTAGAGAGAATGATTTATTTCAGCTTTTCTTTCTTTCATCACATTCCCAGTGGGTCAGAAGTTTACATACACTCAATTAGTATTTGGTAGCATTGCCTTTAAATCGTGTAACTTGGGTCAAACGTTTTGAATTGTGGCCCATTCCTACTGACAGAGCTGGTGTAACGGAGTCAGGTTTGTAGGCCTCCTTGCTCGCACACGCTTTTTCAGTTCTTCTCACAAATTTTCTATGGGATTGAGATCAGGGCTTTGTGATGGCCACTCCAATACCTTGACTTTGTTGTCCTTAAGCCATTTTGCCACAATGTTGGAAGTATGCTTGGGGTCATTGTCCATTTCGAAGACCCATTTGCGACCAAGCTTTAACTTACTGACTGATGTCTTGAGATGTTGCGTCAATATATCCACATCATTTTCCATGCTAATGATGCCATCTATTTTGTGAAGTGCACCAGTCCCTCCTGCAGCAAAGCACCCCCACAACATGATGCTGCCACCCCCGTGCTTCACGTTTGGGATGGTGTTCTTCGGCTTGTAAGCGTCACCCTTTTCCTCCAAACATTTTGGCCAAACAGTTCTATTTTTGTTTCATCAGACCAGAGGACATTTCTCCAAAAAGTACGATCTTTGTCCCTATGTGCAGTTGGAAACCGTAGTCTGGCTTTTTTATGGCAGTTTTGGAGCAGTGGCTGCTTCCTTACGGAGTGGTTTCCTCCAGCATCTTCACAAGGTCCTTTGCTGTTGTTCTGGGATTGATTTGCACTTTTCACACCAAAATACGTTCATCTCTAGGAGACAGAACACATCTCCTTCCTGAGCGGTATGATGACTGCATGGTCCCATGGTGTTTATACTTGTATTGTTTGTACAGACGAACGTGATACCTTCAGGCGTTTGGAAATTGCTCCCAAGGATGAACCAACTTGTGGAGGTCTACAATTTATTTTCTGAAGTCTTGGCTGATTTCTTTTGATTTTCCCATGATGTCAAGCAAAGAGGCACTGAGTTTGAAGGTAGGCCTTGAAATACATCCACAGGTACACCTCCCATTGACTCAAATGATGTCAATTAGCCTATCAGAAGCTTCTAAAGCCATGACATCATTTTCTGGAATTTTCCAAGCTGTTGAAAAGCACAGTCAACTTAGTGTATGTAAACGTCAAACCCACTGGAATTGTGATACAGTGAATTATAAGTAAAATAATCTGTCTGTAAACAATTATTGGAAAAATTACTTTAGTAGATGTCCCAATCGACTTGCCAAAACTATAGTTTGTTAACAAGAAATTTGTGGAGTGGTTGAAAAACAAGTTTTAATGACTCCAACCTAAGAGTATATAAACTTCCAACTTCAACTGTATGTAGGCAGTATCTGGGCACGGCACAGGGTTATTCACGCTGCTTTACAATGGCAGATACAATATCACAGCCAGCATGAATTATTTAGCAGCTATGATATTGCACAGGGGGGTTAGGAGGAATATGAGTCACAGTTATCAATTATGTCAACAGCAGCACAGAATTTGCATTCGGGAGATGCAAAGTATTACTGCCACCCAAGTCTTTCTTGGCCACAAAATGGTAAAAAAAGATTGAAACACTGGTGAAACAGCTCACGATTTCAGCAGAGGCTATTGCAACAGGTCTTTTTCCTTCATTATACTTTGATATAGGCCAAATATGTCTACTTGGGTTAATGTACAATAGGGGATAGAATTGTAATGTCTTAGTGAGGTTAACTGCTTTGTTTTATTTTGGTCCAAATCAACTGGAGCCTTGAAAAACATATGTCAATAACCAGACATAAAAATAGAAAACACTTACGGGGCCTCCCGGGTGGCGCAGTGATCTAAGGCTGTGCTCTGCTGTGCCACCAGTGACTCTAGGTTCGAGCCCAGGCTCTGTAGCAGCCGGCTGCGACCGGGAGACCCATGGGGCGGCGCACCATTGGCCTAGCGTCGTCCGGGTTAGGGAGGGCTTGGCCGGTAGGGATATCCTTGTCTCCGAGCCGGGCGCAGTGCACGCTGACCAGGTTGCGAGGTGTACAGTGTTTCCTTCGACACATTGGTGCAGCTGGCTACCGGGTTGGATGCGTGCTGTGTTAAGAAGCAGTGCGGCTTGGTTGGGTTGTGAATCGGAGGACACATGGCTCTCGACCTTCGCCACTCCGAAGTCCGTACGGGACTTGCAGCGATGAGACAAGACAGTTAATACTAACAATTGGATACCACGAAATTGGGGAGAAAAAGGGGGTAAAATATATATATATATATATATATATATATATATATAAAAATAGAAAAACACACACTGAACAATGTTGCATGACTAGCATTTTTGGCCAATAAAAAAGGTACAATTCAGAATACCGAATTAATTTCTAGTAGGTTTGACAGTCTCTGGAACCTATAAGCAGAAACCACAAAGGAATTGAATACAGTAAAATCCATATTCCTGTCAGCACATGTAAATCCCCAAATCTCCTAAAGCCCCTGTTAGTAGAGGAACAGAACAGCTACATGTTGTTGGAGCTTTCAACCATCACTACCTTTTAATACTGTACACACCACTAACAGCGCAATGCAACACCGCTTTCTTCTCCACGATGAGTCTCGATTTGCCTTCCTCCCTCTTGTAGAATGCAAACATATTCTGACCGTTCTGATTGGTCTCAGAAACCGACGGGTTGGGACAGAGCCGACCTACATGATGACATGATCCACTTTGATACTCTGATACAGACTAAATTTATGTAGCGATTGATAGAGTAGCAGAATAAAATTCAGGATGAGTTGTCAGGCAATAAAACAGCAAAACAATCAAAGATTTTGGAGAAGATTAATGTATATAGTCCATATGAATAATGATCGATTGGACTTATCAGGGTAATGCAGACCCTGTTGAGATTGTTGACAATGCTAGTCTCATGAGACACAAGAGGCATGGAGGACAATCTAGGTCCATTCCTGTGGGCATTGTGCAGAATGTGAATAGTAAGAGATGAGGAAAGGCTGAGTACTGGGGACTGAGTAACTGATTGAGTGGATGGGTGAGTGAGACTGTGTCCTTAATGGCACCCTATTTCCTATAGTGCACAACCTTTGACCAGAAGGGCCCTGGTCAAAAGTAGTGCACTGCATAGGGAATAAGGTTCCAATTGAGACGCAACCCGAGTGTCGCTCACCTATGATCCCGCTGTCCTTGCTCTCGAGCGTGGAGCTGGGGCTGGCAATGGTTCCACAGGGGCTGGAGTGACTCAGAGGAGTTTTGCTGTGACCGCTGCTGCTGTGTCTGAGGCTGTGGCTGGCATTGCTGTTCAGGGTGGAGCACGGGCTCTCTGTGCAGGGGGACGCCGTGCTACTGGTCAGACTGGAGCAGGGACTGATACCCTGACTAGTCACTGAGCACTGGAGAAGGAGAAACACATTTTATTTTGTTTTATTGATCCCACGTGGCAGTCAAATATAAACTCAGCAAAAAAAGAAACGTCCTCTACCTGTCAACTGTGTTTATTTTTTGTGTAAATATGTGTATGAACATAACAAGATTCAACAACTAAGACATAAACTGAACATGTTCCACAGACAAGTGACTAACAGAAATGGAATAATGTGCCCCTGAATAAAGGGTGGGGGGGGGTCAAAATCAAAAGTAACAGTCAGTACTGGTGTGGCCACCAGCTGCATTGCAAGTACTGCAGTGCATCTCCTCCTCATTGACTGCACCAGATTTGCCTGTTCTTGCTGTGAGATGTTACTCCACTCTTCCACCAAGGCACCTGCAATTTCCCGGACATTTCTGGGGAATGAGATCCGGGCTCTTCGCTGGCCATGGCAGAACACTGACATTCCTGTCTTGCAGGAAATCACGCACAGAACGAGCAGTATGGCTGGTGGCATTGAAATGCTGAAGGGTCATGTCAGGATGATCCTGCAGGAAGGGTACCACATGAGGGAGGAGGATGTCTTCCCTGTAATGCATAGCATTGAGATTGCCTGCAATGACAACAAGCTCAGTCCGATGATGCTGTGACACAAAGCCCCAGACCATGACGGACCCTCCACCTCCAAATCGATCCCGCTCCAGAGTACAGGCATCGGTGTAACGCTCATTCCTTCAACGATAAACGTGAATCCGAACATCACCCCTGGTGAGACAAAACCATGACTCGTCAGTGAAGAGCACTTTTTGCCAGTCTTGTCTGGTCCAGCAACGGTGGGTTTGTGCCCATAGGCGACGTTGTTGCCAGTGATGTCTGGTGAGGACCTGCTTTACAACAGGCCTTACAAGCCCTCAGTCCAGCCTCTCTCAGCCTATTGCAGACAGTCTGAGCACTGATGGAGGGATTGTGCGTTCCTGGTGTAACTCAGGACGTTGTTGTTGCCATCCTGTACCTGTCCCGCAGATGTGATGTTCGGATGTACCGATCCCTGTGTAGGTGTTGTTACACGTGGTCTGCCATTGCGAGGACGATCAGCTGTCCATCCTGCCTCCCTGTAGAACTGTTTTAGGCGTCTCACAGTACGGACATTGCAATTTATTGCCCTGGCCACATCTGCAGTCCTCATGCCTCACTGGGAAAAATTGCTTAAACCCTTTACAATGAAGATCTGTGAATTTATTTGGATTTTTACAAATTATCTTTGAAAGACAGGGTCCTGAAAAAGAGACGTTTCTTTTTTTTATTCCAGTTCATTACTGAAATGCATGGGTATTTACAAAGATAAGGCACATAGGCCTTGACGTTGTCGTCATCATTGTCCTCATCAACAACAACAACAACAACAACAACAACATAATAAAACATGACAACAGAGGAAGAGAAAGAGCAGAGTAGAGCATTGAGCCAAGGAAAGAAAACTACTGCAATCAGTATGAATGGAATCTCATAGCTACAAAGTTTAACAATAAAAACCTGTTCATATTTTTCACTTGGGAATAAAGAGCGTGTCTCCTTATATGGAGCAGACTGGAAAATATGAGTCAAGTCAAATAGCTTTTTTTAACCTGAGCAAATAACCCGAATCATGCGCAAGCAATGCAAATTCCTGAGGAAATAAATTAGCAGTTTACATGTGAGCATGACACACAAGCTGAAGGCATGAGCTCGCTCAGTAAACAAAGCGAGGCATTCAAAACAGCAAACTCAGGCCTAAAACGACTCCAGGACCTGTATATCGGAGTAGGAGTGCTGATCTAGGATCAGTTCCCTCCTTTCCATAATATGGAATAGGATTCATTATGATCTGAAAGCTGAAACTGATCCTATGTCAGTACACCTAGTCTGAGATGGATGATGAATATAGGCCCAGGCTGTAGACTAGACCTGAGCTAGAACAACTGGATACTAACTTACAATCTAACTACTCACCAGAATAACTCAACCCATGATTGATCACCATGTTCATTAGAAGTGCTAATGCCACAACCCCAACCTTTAGGTGTGTCACTTGTATTCTCCTCTCCACTGCCTCTCTCTCCCTATGCCATCCAGTGTGTAGCCTAGGTCAGGATGAGTGCTTGATGGCTGGGGTTAGCATTATTGCCTAGAGGTGTGCTACATGCCTGCTCCCAAATGACACTTTATTCCCTATTTAGTGCACTACATCTGACCAGAGCCCTATGGGTAGTGAACTATATATATATATATATATATATATAATATAATATATAATATATAATATAAAGGGTTTAAACACTGCTAATATATATATATATATATATATATATATATATATATATATATATATATATATATATATATATATATATATATATATATATATAATATAAAGGGTTTAAACACTGCTAATATATATATATATATATATATATATATATATATATATCAAGACCATCAGACTGTTAAACAGCCATCACTAACATAGACAGGCTGCTGCCAACATACAGACCCAAATCACCATCCACTTTAAGAAAGGTATCACTAGTCACTTTAAATAATGTCACTGTAATAATATTTATATATCCTGCATTACTCATCTCATATGTATATACTGTATTTAATACCATCTATGGCATCTTGCCTATGTCGCATGGCCATCGCTCATCCATATATTTATATGTACATATTCTTATTCCATCCCTTTACATTTGTGTGTTGCTGTTGTGAATTTGTTAGATTACGTGTTAGATATTACTGCACTGTCGGAACTAGAAGTACAAGCATTTCGCTACACTCTCATTAACATCTGTTAACCATGTGTATGTGACAAATAAAATGTGATTTGATTTGATTTGAATAGGGTGCTATTTGGGACACAGTCCAGGAGCCTCCTAACACTGCCTCACCAAAGGGTTCTGCATGCTAACTCTTCCTCATCGTTTCCCATCTACATCACGATGTCACACTCTAGCTAAATCGTGATCAGGGTCAAATTCATAATGGAACACCACAACAACAAAATGTTTTGGCAATGGAAAACCAGGAGGTAGTCCCTCCCTGTTTCAGTCTGTTTTCTTCCGTTTGGTGCCTATTGAATAGGACCCATGTAATGTGGAGCAAAAGATAAGGCAACTTACATCACCCAACATACCACGCTGATAACATAATAGCTTAATGGCATTTACTCTAAGGGAGAATTAAAGAGATGATGCTTTTAAACTCTGATGGTAAAACAGCAGTGTAGAAGTCAATGGGATAGGGAATAGTTAAAGGTCATGCCCAGTCAAAATCATGTTTTTCATTCAATTGGATGATATTCGGATAAAACCAGATCAAAGTAGGATGACCAAAGTATAAAAAATAACTGTTGATTCTACATTAATAAAATTGATTACTCGACTAAAAGTTGCATCATAAAGTTACTAGTCCCCTTCCCCCGTGTCAAACACCTTGACACAACTGTCCAAACAAGCTGTAGTTAGCTACAAACCAAACGGAAAAGACACACTGCCGTGAAGTGTTCATCCATGTACGGGTAAAAGTCCAGCTACATTTTCAGATATGATACATTTTGATTGTTTTTATTGCAAGTTAAAGCGTACGGTTCGCTTGCTAGCGAACATTAGCTTGCTGGCTCGCTAGCTAAAGTTACGTGTATGATCTGTGTAGTAATAAAATTTGTATCTCAGAAATCCATTATCATTCCTAGTTATAGCCTAATGTTAACTAACTAGCTAACATTGAACCTAGTTGGTTAGCTTTAGCTACCTACAGATTCATACTACAGCATTTCATGCATGGTGGCTAGCTATAATAATCCGTTTGGACTGTAACTATGGGCTGGGATTATGGTTCATTGTTTAGCTAGCTAAATACATGTCTAAACAAAATACTCCACTTCACCAGTTGATTACATGGCGCATCAAGTTAGCCAGGTGTGTCTGGGGGGGATTACGGCAATCTATTGTATTTCATTGACATGTGTGACATGTGTACATGTCTAAACAATAGTGACCCATCCACTCAGCTAGATGTGGATGGGGGAAGGGGGTCATAGCATTTCATTTTTTACCTGGAGTTTTTCCTTATTGTAGGCTTCTACTTTCACCATTTTTATTTACTACACTACCTTACTCATTCTGTTTAGCACATGGCCTCACAAGTGAATCCTTAAAGAGACGGGTGGGGCTAAGGTTAAGAGGGTGTGAACGATGCTGAATAAGACAAAGAAGAGCTCTTCAGTACAGTAGGTGTAACAAAATATTCAAGTGCCATTTCTCAAAAGTGGGGTTACAAGTTCATCAACTATCAAAGCATAATTAATTCCCAATTGTTCCTCAACTGCAGTGTTGATATACCATTTTGTAGCTCTGAGTCTCTACTTTTATCAATGCAAAAAAACACCAACTAAAAATGTATCTACAGAAGACCCAATTGAGGTGATGAGGTCACATAGGTTTCCACGTTGCGTTGCAGTTCTTGACACAACTCGGTGTGCCAGGCACCTAATTACTATACCCAGTTCGAAGGCACCTAAATATTTTGATTTAGCCTTGCCCAATCACCATCTGAATGAGTCACATACACAATCCATGTCTCAATTGTCTCAATGCCAAAAAATCATTCTTTAACCTGTCTCTTTACACTTTTATCTACACTAATTGAAGTGGATTGGACAGGTGACATCAAGAAGGGTTCATAGCTTTCACCTGGATTCACCTGATCAGCCGATGTCATGGAAATAGCAGGTGTCCTTAATGTTTTGTGCACTCAGTGTATATATTTTATGAAAAGTACCCAGACTTTACCCTGTAAAGCTTCAACTGAATGTGTCCAAGATGAACTAGCTAACTAGTTTGATAAACAGTGCTGACAATTCCTTTTTTCCCATATTGATGCTGTTACAAAGCAGTTGGATAAAACACTCTTTGTGAAACCATGATGTGATGATGTATGACAGGATTGGATGTTGCATGCAATTTCAATGTTGTTTGAGTTGCTTTGTGTATCAGCAAATTTGCTTGAGATAATCTAACTGCATCCATGTTGCTTGACATAGGCGTTCTCAAAGAACTGTCAGTCGAGGTGAGCTCCCCGCCCACTCATTCTGTCTTTTCAGACTTCCTGGTAGTTTGCCCTAAGAGAAAAATACTCTTTGAAAAATATTGCAGGTGATGTTTTAGTCACTCAAAGGGCTATTTTACATGGGAATTAGAACGACTGCTCAGGGACCTTTTAGCAGATGATCAATACTTCCAAACGTTTCTCTCTAAAGCACTGAGAAGAACATCATTCTAGATTGACAAAAAAACATCACAAAACCAGTGTTACCCTAATTTCTTGGGATTCTCACTGACATCTCGACAAATGAATATGATTCACAAAATATAAGCTTCTTGAAAGTGACTAGAATGACCGATTCTGGGCCAAAATGTGTCAAAGAAGCATGAAGAGAAAAATCAATGGGGAGCTCTGCTCCCTTCCACTGAGCTTCTGACTAATTAGCAGAGCCAAACAAACTGAGCAGAATACTTGACATAACTCTATTTCTGGAGGTAAGCTCGTACACTTATGTTACATACGCAAGTGCCCCTGCAAGAGCCACTCAAGTTTGCCTAAGATCATCACACTGGATACCTCAGGCTCATACTCCAACACTAACACACTTGAGCAGTTTAACTAACCAAACATTCACTTAGTTTACAGACACAAAACATCTCTGAGAACATGTTGATGTTAGAGTTTAGAGTTACCCTTATTCGCAGCAATTAGTATCATTTCCGTGGAAGAATTGAGACTTTAATCCATGTCCAAAGAAGCGGGGGCAAATGCGAGCGCAAGCTGCACCAAAAAAGCATCCTTTCTTCTTTCCCCTCTTTTCACACTCTCTCAACTCCCCTCCCTCCCCTCCCTTTTTCTAGCTCTCTATCTCTGTTGTTGTGCGGCTGCTGCAGCAGCTGCAGGGGGAAATGAAATACCTTCTTTTCATTCTTGTCTTCCATAGGTATGCGAGCTGTGCCTGGGATCCCTTCTCCCAGTAAGAAGCCCAGCCTTGTCATCAGCTCCTGAGTGGCAGGGGAGGAGGAGGAGCTTTGCTCTTTCTCGGCTTGCAGCGCTGCTGTGTGAGAGAAGAGAATTGACTCACGTTAATATTCACAGGCAGGCCAAACCAGAGAGAGTGACTGGCTCTGCCCCAGCTGCCGCGCTCCACACACGCACACACACACGGAAAGACACACACACACACAGCTGCACGCATGCACACACGCACACACACTGCTGCTGGGAATGCGCAGGCAGAGAGGAAGGCATACTAACACAGATGTGGATACAGAAAGCATGGAGCACAGCACAGTGCTGCTCAGTGCACTACAGAGGGAGTACTCTGCAGGGTTTGCTTGCACAAGTCCAGCCTGCCTGCCTCGTTAGGAATGCTGTGACAGTGTCTGTCTCTCTTCAAGTCCAGCGTGCCATTCTACATGATGCAGCTCTCACTCAAAAAGCCTCGGAAAATCAATGAAGAACACAATAGTAGAATGAAATAGAAAAGGCTTCACTTTTTGGTCTTAACCGTTGTCTCCTGTCAATGTTACCAAAAAAATAAAACAATTTAAAAAATATTTAAAAAGGATCGCAAAACAAAATCCCTTTTGGAGGATTCCCGGAGTCAGGAGGGAATAAGCAGGAAATCCGGAATCCTCCAAAAAATGATTTCGGGAAAACCAGGGAAAATTTTTTTTAATTGAAAGTTCCCAGAATTTTGCAAACCTAGTGTCAACCCCTTGCTATTGTACTTGTGTTGAGTGGACTGCATTATATATTTATTTGGCATAACTTCACTGACAGTGTAGGCCTTTATCCTCTTACATGTAGCCTGCTGTATACTTGTCTGCTATGATGTTCCAAAGAATGTACGTTGGTTTTAACTGCTAATAAATCATGAGCTCACAAAACATTGACCTTCAAACACACTGTAAAACAAAACATCCACAACTAGGTGATGACGCTGTTATTTTGTATGTACATTACCCCAACATGTTAATGAGGAGCCAGGGGGATATGGGCTCCACATATGATGGGCTGACCATAGAAATAGTATGATATGATTAGTATTAATATTTATATGGGGCTGACAACCTTGTCACCCCACCCCTAAGGGCAGTGGGGAGGCCTGGGGTACAATAAGTTATTATACTGCATTCTGTCAGCACCTCCCCCTCCCCTCTCTCTTCAAGTTATTAATAATGCTGGCAGTCCATTTGATTAAATACAAACCTGTCCAGCCACATAATATACTGCCAAGATATAATGAAGTCAAAACTAATGCCGCCGCCACCACACACACACACACACACACACACACACACACACACACACACACACACACACACACACACACACACACACACACACACACACACACACACACACACACACACACACACACACACACACACACACACACACACACACACACACACACACACACATTTACAATTATTTGCTGCTGTGGTGGCAGGGGTCGCAAGAAAAATCCAAACATTTTATTATATTATGAAATCTGCTGATGGATGCAATGTAGACTGATTTCATTGAATGCAAAACAAGACTGACCCCACAGCAGAAACCACTCTACCACCATGAACATGTTTACTTCTCTACTCCCAAGACATTCTCTTACAAATTGTGTATTACTATTGTATTATCTATAGGAACAAATGCTACAACATATTGGTTGAGCGGGAGTATGTTCCAAACATAGAAACAGAATTAAGCAATTCTATTTCTATGATTCCAACCAGGTTGAGGGTTAAGAGGAGAAATCCAGCAAAAATATACATTTGATCAAACGGAGAGGAGGAGAGAGGGAGGGGAAGAGAGCAATTATGGAAAATCTCATTACTATCCTCCCTTAAGGAATTAACCAAGGAGACCCACTCCATCAACGCACACAAGCTCCATCTCTCCTCCTCTTCCACTACACCCCTCCCCCTCCTTTGCCGTCTAACTCACTTCATTTCACTGCCTTCAGATCAAAATCAAACCAAGTTTGATTGGTTGCATACAAATATTGAGCAGATGTTATTGCGGGTGTAGCGAAATGCTTGTGTTCCTAGCTCCAACAGTGCAGTAATATCGAACAATTCACAACAATACACACAAGTCTAAAAGTAAAAGAATGGAATTAAGAAAAATATAAATAAAGGGAACACTAAAATAACACATCCTAGATCTGAATGAATGAAATATTCTTATTAAATCCTTCTTTTTTTTCTTTACATAGTTGAATGTGCTGACAACAAAATCACACAAAAATGATCAATGGAAATCAAATGTATCAACCCATGGAGGTCTGGATTTGGAGTCACACTCAAAATTTAAGTGGAAAACCACACTACAGGCTGATCCAACTTTGATGCAATGTCCTTAAAACAAGTCAAAATGAGGCTCAGTAGTGTTTGTGGCCTCCACGTGCCTGTATGACCTCCCTACAATGCCTGGGCATGCTCCTGATGAGGTGGCGGATGGTCTCCTGAGGGATCTCCTCCCAGACCTGGACTAAAGCATCCACCAACTCCTGGACAGTCTGTGGTGCAACGTGGCGTTGGTGGATGGAGCGAGACATGATGTCCCAGATGTGCTCAATTGGATTCAGGTCTGGGGAACGGGCGGGCCAGTCCATAGCATCAATGCCTTCCTCTTGCAGGACCTGCTGACACACTCCAGCCACATGAGGTCTAGCATTGTTTGGCATTAGGAGGAACCCAGGGCCAACCGCACCAGCATATGGTCTCACAAGGGGTCTGAGGATCTGATCTCGGTACCTAATGGCAGTCAGGCTACCTCTGGCGAGCACATGGAGGGCTGTGCGGCCCCCCAAAGAAATGCCACCCCACACCATGACTGACCCTCCGCCAAACAGGTAATGCTGGAGGATGTTGCAGTCAGTAGAAAATTCTCCACAGCGTCTCCAGACTCTGTCACGTCTGTCACATGGGCTCAGTGTGAACCTGCTTTCATCTGTGAAGAGCACAGGGCGCCAGTGGCGAATTTGCCAATCTTGGTGTTCTCTGGCAAATGCCAAACGTCCTGCATGGTGTTGGGCTGTAAGCACAACCCCCACCTGTGGGCGTCGGGCCTTCATACCACCCTCATGGAGTCTGTTTCTGACCGTTTGAGCAGACACATGTACATTTGTGGCCTGCTGAAGGTGATTTTGCAGGGCTCTGGCAGTGCTCCTCCTGCTCCTCCTTGCACAAAGGCGGAGGTAGAGGTCCTGCTGCTGGGTTGTTGCCCTCTTACGGCCTCCTCCACGTCTCCTGATGTACTGGCCTGTCTCCTGGTAGCGCCTCCATGCTCTGGACACTACGCTGACAGACACAGCAAATCTTCTTGCCACAGCTCGCATTGATGTGCCATCCTGGATGAGCTGCACTACCTGAGCCACTTGTGTGGGTTGTAGACTCCGTCTGATGCTACCACTAGAGAGAAAGCACTGCAAGCATTCAAAAGTGACCAAAACACCAGCCAGGAAGCATATGAACTGAGAAGTGGTCTGTGGTCACCACCTGCAGAACCACTCCTTTATTGGGGGTGTATTGCTAATTGCCTATAATTTCCACCTGTTGTCTATTCCATTTGCACAACAGCATGTGAAATTTATTGTCAATCAGTGTTCCTTCCTAAGTGGACAGTTTGATCTCACAGAAGTGTGATTGACTTGGAGTTACATTGTGTTGTTTAAGTGGTCCCTTTATTTTTTTGAGCAGTGTATATATATATATATATATATATATATATATATATATATATATATATATATATATATATATATATATATATATGTGTGTGTGTGTGTGTGTGTGTGATGAATAGACATTATGGACAGTATGCGTATAGAATATTTAGTATAACTGAAGAATACGTACAATACAGTTGAAGTCGGAAGTTACATACACTTAGGTTGGAGACATTAAAACTCGTTTTTCAACCACTCTACAAAGTTCTTGTCAACAAACTATAGTTCTGTTAAGTCGATTGGGACATCTACTAAAGTAATTTTTACAACAATTGTTTACAGACAGATTATTTCACTTATAATTCACTGTATCACAATTCCAGTGGGTCAGAAGTTTACATTCACTAAGTTGACTGTGCCTTTAAACAGCTTGGAAAATTTCAGAAAATTATGTCATGGCTTTAGAAGCTTCTGATAGGCTAATTGACATAATTTTAGACAATTGGAGATGTACCTGTGGATATATTTCAAGGCTTTAAACTCAGTGCCTCTATACTTGACATCATGGGAAAATCAAAAGAAATCAGTCAAGACATTTTTTTTGTAGACCTCCACAAGTCTGGTTCATCCTTGGGAAAATCTTCAAAACGCCTAAAGGTACCATGTTCATCTGTACAAACAATAGTACGCAAGTATAAACACGATGGGACTATGCAGCTGTCATACCGCTCAGGAAGGAGATACGTTATGTCTCCTAGAGATGAACGTACTTTGGTGCGAAAAGTGGAAATCAATCGCAGAAAAACAGAAAAGGACCTAGTGAAGATGCTGGAGGAAACCGGTACAAAAGTATCTATATCCACAGTGAAACGAGTCCCATATCGACATAACCTGAAAGACCGCTCAGCAGGGAAGAAGCCACTGCTCCAAAACCGCCATGAAAAATCCAGACTAAGGTTTGCAATTGCACATGGGGACAAAGATCGTACTTTTTGGTACTCTGGTCTGATGAAACAAAAATAGAACTGTTTGGCCATAATGACCATCGTTATGTTTGGAGGAAAAGGGGGATGCTTGCAAGCCGAAGACACCATCCCAACCGTGAAGTACGGAGTTGGCAGCATTATGTTGTGGAGGTGCTTTGCTGCAGGAGGGACTGGTGCACTTCACAAAATAGATGGCCATTATGTGGATATATTGAAGCAAAATCTCAAGACAGCAGTTTGGTCGCAAATGGGTCTTCCAGATGGACAATGACCCCAAGCATACTTCCATAGTTGTGGCAATGGCATAAGGACAACAAAGTCAAGATATTGGAGTGGCCATCACAAAGCCCTGACCTCAATCCCATAGATAATGTGACTTGCCCTGACTCAGTTAGACCAGCTCTGTCAGGATGAATGGGCCAAAATTCACCCAATTTATTGTGGGAAGGTTGAGGAAGGCTACCCAAAACATTTGACCCAAGTGCAACAATTTAAAGGCAATGCTACCAAATACTAATTGTGTGTATGTAAACTTCTGACCTACTGGGAATGTGATGAAAGAAATAAAGGCTGAAATAAATAATGATCTCTAATATTATTCTGACATTTCACATTTTTAAAATAAAGTGCTGATCCCAACTGACCTAAAACAATACATTTTTACTCTGATTAAATGTCAGGAATTGTGAAAAACTTCAACTTCAACTGTATATTTTTTTGTTATTGTTGATTTTTTTTAAACAAACAGTATAATCTTTGTAAATGTCACGAATATTACCGAAGGTGACTCCCCTTCTTGTTCGGGTGGCGCTCGGCGGTCGTCGTCGCCGGTCTACTAGCTATCGCCGATCCGTTGTTCTGTGTTTGTTTAGTTTTGTCTAATTGGTAACACCTGTTTCTAGTTTGGTTGTTAGGATAGGGTTTTATATAGTCTGTTTAGCCCGCTTCTGTTTCGTGCGGGCTTGTTCGTCTGTTTTGTTGTTTGAGTGTATTTTGTTGGCATTTGGGTTTCACGCTGTCCGTTTATATTTCTGTTCATTTGTGTTTCCACTTTTGTACATGTTATGTTTCCGGGACATTAAAGCGTGTTGTTTTTCCCACATCTTTTGCTCTCTGCGCCTGACTCCACACCTCTTCACTCATTACTGTAACAGAAGCCAGCACCACGATATGGAGTCAGCAGGAGCAGCGACCACTCCTCTTCCCACTATGGAGGAGAGAGTCCATCATCACACATCCATCCTCCATCGTCTAGGATCAGCGATGGATCAGATGATGGAGAGGATGGATCGCTGGGAGAGGAATGGTTTCCCTACTACCCCACCGACCCTCCCACCAGCAACTCTACCATCTTCCCCATCTGGATCCGTTTCCAGCGCTCTGCACATGACGCCTCCGAGGAAGTACGATGGAGCAGCGACAGGGTGCCAGGGATTCCTGCTGCAATTAGACCTCTACCTGGCCACCGTTCGACCGGCCCCCTCGGAGGAGGAGAGAGTAGGGGTCCTCATCACCTGCCTGACCGGTAGAGCCCTGGAGTGGGCTAATGTGGTCTGGAACGGGCCCGACTCGGCGAAAGACAACTACCCGGAGTTCATCTGCCGTTTCAGGGCCGTGTCCGATCACCCTCCAGAGGGTCGTGCGGCGGGTGAGAGATTGTTCCATCTGAGACAGGGGACGAGGAGCGCGCAGGACTTCGCGCTGGAGTTCCGGACCTTGGCTGCGGGAGCAGGGTGGAACGACAGGGCCCTGATAGACCATTACAGGTGTAGCCTGAGAGAGGACGTCCGTAGGGAGCTGGCCTGTCGGGATACTACACTTGGCCTGGATGGACTGATAGACCTGTCGATCCGGTTGGACCATCTGCTAGCTGCTCGTGGACGTTCTGAAAGGGTCCTGTCAGTTCTACCTCCTGATCCTCCTGCCCCTATCCCGATGGAGCTAGGAGGTACCGCGTCAAGGGAGATCGGAGGAGGAAGCTCCTCCTGTACCAGTTGTGGCCGGAGAGGGCACACGTCTGGTCGGTGCTGGAGGAATTCATCTGGGAATCATGAGGGCAGGCAGAACACTCATCGGTCACCCCTGGTGAGTAAGCACCACACTATCCCAGAGTTTCCTGTTGGTCACATGTTCCTATTAATTTGTTTCCTAAATTATTCTCCTTCTCTCCAGCATAAGGCACTGGTAGATTCAGGCGCAGCTGGAAACTTTATAGATCGCGGACTCGCTCAGAGGTTGAGGATTCCGTTAGTAAAAGTAAACCCTCCTTTTCCCGTGCACTCTTTAGATAGTCGACCATTAGGGTCAGGGCTGGTGAAGAAAGCCACAATTTCGTTGGAGATGATTACGCAGGGGAATCACAAGGAGCGAATTAGTTTGTTCCTTATCGATTCACCTGCGTTTCCAGTTGTTCTGGGGATTCCCTGGCTAGCTATTCATAATCCTACGATTTCGTGGAAACACGGAACTCTACAGGGGTGGTCTGATGAGTGTTCAGGCAGGTGTGTAGGGGTTTCCATCAGTGCTACAACGGTGGAGAGTCCAGACCAGGTTTCCACCGTGCGCATTCCAGCTGAGTATGACGATTTGGCTATCGTTTTCAGTAAAAAGAAAGCGACCCAATTACCACCCCATAGGCAGGGGGATTGCGTGATAAATCTCCAGGTTAACGCTGCACTCCCCAGGAGTCATGTGTATCCTTTGTCCCAGGAGGAGAAGGTGGCTATGGAAAATTATATCACCGAGGCTCTGGGACAGGGGTACATTCAGCCCTCCATGTCACCTGTCTCTTCGAGGTTCTTTTTTGTGAAGAAAAAATATGGTGGTTTGCGTCCGTGTATTGATTATAGAGGTCTAAATTCCATCACAGTGGGTTTTAGTTACCCACTACCTCTCATTGCTACGGTAGTGGAATTATTTCACGGAGCGCAGTTCTTCACTAAACTGGATCTCAGGAGTGCTTATAATTTGGTGCGTATTCGGGAGGGAGATGAGTGGAAAACTGCATTTAGCACTACGTCGGGCCATTATGAGTACCTCGTCATGCTATACGGTTTAAAGAATGCTCCAGCTATATTTCAATCCTTCGTGGATGAAATACTCAGAGACCTGCACGGACAGGGTGTAGTGGTTTATATTGACGATATTTTGATCTACTCCGCTACACGCTCTGCGCATGTATCTCTTGTGCGCAAGGTTCTTAGACGACTGCTGGAGCATGACCTGTATGTGAAGGCGGAGAAATGTGAGTTTTCCAAACAATCAGTTTCCTTCCTGGGTTATCGCATTTCCAGCTCTGGTTTGGTAATGGAGGGTGACCGCGTTAAGGCGGTGCGTAATTGGCCGACTCCGACCACGGTAAAGGAGGTGCAGCGGTTCTTGGGATTTGCCAATTACTACCGGAGGTTTATCCGGGGTTTTGGTCAGGTAGCTGCCCCTATTACCTCACTGCTGAAGGGGGGGCCGGTGCGTTTACAGTGGTCAGCAGAGGCGAACGGAGATTTTCATAAGTTGAAGGCGATGTTTACTAAGGCGCCGGTGTTGGCACATCCAGACCCTTCTTTGGCGTTTATAGTAGAGGTGGACGCATCCGAGGCTGGGGTTGGAGCGGTGCTCTCACAGCGTTCGGGTGTGCCACCGAAGCTCCGCCCCTGTGCCTTTTTTTCTAAGAAACTCGGGCCAGCGGAGCGGAATTATGATGTGGGGGATAGGGAGTTGTTGGCTATGGTTAAGGCCCTGAAGGTGTGGAGACACTGGCTTGAGGGGGCTAAGCACCCTTTCCTTATCCGGACTGACCATCGTAACCTGGAGTATATCCGATCAGCTAGGAGACTGAATCCTCGTCAGGCAAGGTGGGCCATGTTTTTCACCAGATTTCGTTTCACTATCTCATATAGACCAGGTTCCCTCAACACTAAGGCTGACGCACTGTCAAGACTATGATACTGAGGACAGGTCCATCGATCCTACTCCCATCATTCCGGCAGCTAAGCTGGTGGCACCGGTAGTATGGGATGTGCACGCGGACATCGAGCGGGCGCTAAGGGGGGAACCTACGCCTCCACAGTGTCCGGAGGGTACGTGCCGTAGGTACGTGCTGTTCGTGATCAATTGATTCGATGGGCTCATTGTCTACCCTCGTCGGGTCACCCAGGTATTTATAGGACAGTGAGAGGTCTTGAGAGGAAGTACTGGTGGCCCACTTTGAGGAGGGATGTGCGATTCTATGTTTCCTCCTGTTCGGTGTGCGCCCAGAGTAAGGCTCCTAGACACCTGCCAAGAGGTAAATTACAACCTCTTCCCGTTCCACAACGGCCGTGGACCCATCTTTCGGTGGATTTTCTTACTGACCTCCCCCCCTCTCAGGGTAACACTACTATCCTGGTCGTTGTGGATCGGTTCTCTAAGTACTGCCGTCTTATCCCATTGCCCAGTCTCCCTACGGCCCTACAGACTGCGGAAGCTCTTTTCACCCATGTCTTCCGGCACTACAGGGTGCCCGAGGATATAGTTTCTGATCGGGGCCCCCAATTTATCTCCCGTGTTTGGAGGGCATTTATGGAACGTCTGGGGGTCTCGGTCAGCCTTACCTCAGGGTATCACCCGGAGAGTAATGGTCAGGTGGAGAGAGTTAACCAGGAGGTGGGTAGGTTTCTGCGGTCGTATTGCCAGGACCGGCCAGGCGAGTGGGCGAGATATATTCCCTGGGCAGAAATAGCCCAGAATTCACTAAGCCACTCTTCTACCAACATGTCACCATTTGAGTGCGTGTTGGGGTACCAGCCGGTCCTGGCACCGTGGCATCAGAGCCAGACTGAGGCTCCTGCGGTGGAGGAGTGGGTACAGCGCTCTAAGGAGACCTGGAGGGCAGTCCAAGAGTCATTACGCCAAGCGAGTATAAGGCAGAAGAAGAGCGCTGACCGTCACCGCAGTGAGGTCCCCGTGTTTGCACCTGGGGACAGGGTCTGGCTCTCGACCCGAAACCTGCCTCTCCGCTTGCCCTGCCGGAAGCTGGGTCCGCAGTGTACAGGGCCATTTAAAGTCCCGAGGAGAATAAATGAGGTTTGTTATCGATTATTACTTCCTTCGTATTATCGTATTAACCCCTCATTTCATGTGTCTCTTCTCAGGCCGGTGGTAGCTGGTCCCATGCAGGAAAATGAGGTACCGGAGGTTCCTCCGCCCCCTCTGGACATCGAGGGGTCCCCGGCGTACAAGATACGAGCTATTCTGGACTCGAGACGCCGGGTGAGAGGCTTGCAGTACCTCGTCGACTGGGAGGGGTATGGTCCGGAGGAGAGGTGCTGGGTTCCGGTGAGGGATATTCTAGACCCATCCATGTTGAGTGAATTCCATCGCCTCCGTCCGGATCGCCCAGCGCCTCGGCCTCCGGGTCGTCCCCGAGGCCGGCGTCGGCGCGCTGCGGGAGCTGCGCGTCAGGAGGGGGGTACTGTCACGAATATTACCGAAGGTGACTCCCCTTCTTGTTCGGGTGGCGCTCGGCGGTCGTCGTCGCCGGTCTACTAGCTATCGCCGATCCGTTGTTCTGTGTTTGTTTAGTTTTGTCTAATTGGTAACACCTGTTTCTAGTTTGGTTGTTAGGATAGGGTTTTATATAGTCTGTTTAGCCCGCTTCTGTTTCGTGCGGGCTTGTTCGTCTGTTTTGTTGTTTGAGTGTATTTTGTTGGCATTTGGGTTTCACGCTGTCCGTTTATATTTCTGTTCATTTGTGTTTCCACTTTTGTACATGTTATGTTTCCGGTGTCACGCCTTGGTCATTGTATCTTGTGTTTTTGTTATATGTTTGGGTAGGCCAGGGTGTGACATGGGTTTATATGTTGGGGGGGCTAAAAGGGAGAATAGTTATGCCAGGTAGAAAACCTGTGCATACTCCCTGTGCTCACCGTTGGGCTAGAGAGACCGGGCAGGCACCGTGTTATGCTATGGAGCGCACGGTGTTTCCAGTGCGGGTGCAGAGCCAGCTGCGACTTATACCAGCCCTTCCTATTGGCCGGGCTAGAGTGGGCATCGAGCCAGGTAAGCTTGGGCAGGCTCGGTGCTCAAGAGCTCCAGTGCGCCTGCACGGTCCGGTCTATCCAGAGCCACCTCTACACACCAGTCCTCCGGTAACAGCTCCCCGCACCAGGCTTCCTGTGCGTTTCCTCGCGCCAGTACCACCAGTTCCAGCACCACGCACCAGGCCTCCAGTGCGCCTCGCCTGTTTAGCGCAGCCAGAGCTTTTCTCCTCTCCTGCGCTGCCGGAGTCTCCTGTCTGTCCAGCGCCACCAGTGCTCCCAGTCGGCCCAGCGCGTCCAGTGCGCATCGCCTGTTCAGCACAGCCAGTGCTTTTCTCCCCTCCTGCGCTGCCGGAGTCTCCCGCTTGTTTAGCGCAACCAGAGCTGTTCTCTTCTCCTGCGCTATCGGAGTCTCCCGCTTGTTTAGCGCAACCAGAGCTGTTCTCCTCTCCTGCGCTGCCGGAGTCTCCTGTCTGTCCAGCGCCACCAGTACTCCCAGTCGGCCCAGCGCATCCAGTGCGCCTCGCCTGTTCAGCGCAGCCAGAGCCTTTCTCCTCTCCTGCGCTGCCGGAGTCTCCTGTCTGCCCAGTGTCACCAGTCTGCCAGGATCCGCCAGAAGTGCCAGTCTGCCAGGATCCGCCAGAAGTGCCAGTTTACCAAAATCTTCTAGATCGGCCAGACAACCTTAATCATCCAGGTCCACCAGCCAGCCAGGATTTACCGGAGCCTACTACCTGCCTGAGCTTCCTCTCAGTACTGAGCTTCCTCTCAGTACTAGGCTCCCTCTCTGTACTGGGCTCCCTTTCAGTACCGAGCTTCCTCTCAGTACCGGGCTTCCTCTCAGTACCGGGCTTCCCCTCAGTACCGGGCTTCCCCTCAGTACCGGGCTTCCCCTCAGTACCGGGCTGCGTCGGTCCCGGGCTGCCCCTCTGTCCCGGGCTGCCCCTCTGTCCCGGGCTGCCCCGCTGTCCCGAGTTGGCCCGCTGTCCCGAGTTGCCCCGCTGTCCTGAGTTGCCCCTCTATCCTGAGTTGCCCCTCTATCCCGAGCTGCCCCTCTATCCCGAGCTGCCCCTCTGTCCCGAGCTGCCCCTCTGTCCCGAGCTGCCCCTCTGTCCCGAGCTGCCCCTCGGTCCCGAGCTGCCCCTCAGTTATGTGGGGATCAGGGTGAGGACTATTAGGCCATGGTCGGCGGAGAAGGTGGATTATCCTAGGACGCGTAGGGGAGGAACTAGGACATTTATGGAGTGGGGTCCACGTCCCGAGCCTGAACCGCCACCATGGACAGACGCCCACCCGGACCCTCCCTATGCTCTTGAGGTGCGTCCCGGAGTCCGCACCTTAGGGGGGGGGTTCTGTCATGCCTTGGTCATTGTATCTTGTGTTTTTGTTATATGTTTGGGTAGGCCAGGGTGTGACATGGGTTTATATGTTGTATTTAGTAGGGGTGTGTCTAGTTAGGCTTGGCTGCCTGAGGCGATTCCTAATTGGAGTCAGCTGATTCTCGTTGTCTCGGATTGGGAACCGTATTTAGGCAGCCTGAGTGCGCGTTGTATTTCGTGGGTGATTGTACCTGTCTTTGTGTTAGTCACCAGATAGGCTGTATTTAGTTTCACTCGTTTGTTGTTTTCATATTTTCAGTTATTTCATGTACTGCATTAGCTTCATTAAAAGTCATGAGTAACCTACACGCTGCTTTTCGGTCTGACTCTCTTCAAACAGCAGACGAATATCATTACATCCGGGACATTAAAGCTTCCAGTTGGCCTCTCAGCCATCTGAGCGCAACTATGATGTGGGTAATCAGGAACTGCTCGCCATCCGCTTAGCCCAGGCGTGTTGTTTTTCCCACATCTTTTGCTCTCTGCGCCTGACTCCACACCTCTTCACTCATTACTGTAACAGTAAATTATATCATATATAGGACTGGTGGAGTTATGTCACAAATGCTGTTAAAAAAATAAATGGAACTGTCTGCTCTCTCCAAAATAACAACAAACTGATTGCACCATTAGCGCAAAAAAAATGGAGGCGATAAGTGGAAGGGGGAGAAGGTAAGGAACTTCTGTCGTTCTTACATTAAAGACCAAAATTGGCTAAAGAAAATTATGATAAGTAAAAAAGTATACCAGTTTAATTTAAGGACCAAAAATGTACAGCTGCGCCATACAGGTTGGAAAATATACCTTCTAAATTATTTGTCTATCTTCATTTTATTGAAAAACACAGTTTCCATCATCATTTGAGGCAATAAAGAAAGTTTGACAAAAGAAAAATCCACCCTTGTCAAACAGATAACACTTTTGTTGATCTTTAGATGCTGCGTGTGAGCAGGTGTCTCTGTCAACTACGGCCTGCGCCTATTAGCAGTCTGTGGCCGCTTCTCCAGTTATTTCCCTCTACAGACTAGAGGATTTCTGTTATTCCTGTTTGGACTTAAATAAACTCTGTTTCTGTTTCGCTTTTTTTAGGTCCTTCTTTCACCTGCATGACAGATGAACGCATTTCTCCTATATCTAGAACATTTCTCCTATATCTGCCGTTTCAAATAAACCTGGAAACCTGCCGAGAGAGAGACAGACAGAGGCAGAGAGCGAGAGAAAAAGGGAAATGGAGATAGAGAGCTGCAAGAGCTAGCTAGCGGTGCTCCTAGGCCGAACCTGCCTTGCCTGTGTTACTTAAGGATCCACCCCTTTTTTCTATATTTCCCACATCTATCTGCCTGTAGCTCAGCAAGGATATGCATATTATTGGTACTATTTGAAAGGAAACACTTTGAAGTTTGTGGAAATGTGAAAGGAACGTAGGAAAATATAATACAATAGATCTGGTAAAAGATAATACAAATATATATATATATTTTTTTTGTACCATCATCTTTGAAATGCAAGAGAAAGGCCATAATGTATTATTCCAGCCCAGTTGCAATTTAGATTTTGGCCAGTAGATGGCAGCAGGGTATGTGCAAATTTTCAGACTGATCCAATGAACCATTGTATTTCTGTTCAAAATGTTGTATCAAGACTGTCCAAATGTGCCTAATTTGTTTATAAATAACTTTTCATGTTCAAAATGGTGCACACTCCTCAAACAATAACATGGTATTATTTCACTGTAATAGCTGGACAGTGCAGTTAGATTAACACGAATTTAAACTTTCTGACAATATCAGATAGGTCTATGTCCTGGGAAATTTTCTTGTTACGTACAACCTCATGCTAATCGCATTAGCCTACATTAGCTCAACCATACCATGGATGGGACACCTATCCAGAAGAAGTTTAATGCTGCGCCCTGGCTCTTTTACCTGAGGCCGTGCAGGTTAGAGCTGGCACACACAGGGGACTACGTCCCAAATCGCACATTATTCCCTACATAGTGCAGTATGTTTGACCAGGGCCCACTCACCAGTTACCTTCATGGCACCTAGCTCTCATAAGGACCATATAAAGAGGGCATATTTGTGCTCTCCTGTTGCCATATCTCTGTGCAGACCACTGGGCATGGAAAGGAAGCCAGGGGCCAGTGATTGCTCAGTCACTTCAGCCACTCACAGACACACACACCTCAGTTCTGGCATAGAAGAGCCTTGGTCATAGTTAGGCTCCTTATAGTGTAACCCTGAATCATTCTCAAAAAGCTCACACCAACATTTTTACTGTACTGCTTACAATTTTGAGAGATTTGCTATTTAGTCAGTTTAACAATTCCCATTAAAAATAGCACTAGATTGATGAGAAAGAGCCTACTGGGTGACCCATTTGGGAATAAAATGGCAAAGTCACTGATGTAAATGCCAACCTGTTATCATTTACAAACCAGCGTGACATCTGACGTGCTGTGTACCGCTGTGTGTGCTGTGTGAAATTGGGGTCACCGAGCTGAGCCACAACACTTAAGGCAGTAATGATGCAGTTGCTTAGCTATCCTGACAGCTATGGCATTTATTAGCCAGCAAAATACCTGTAATAAAAACAGATCTGCACATTACGTATGAGATACAGCAGCCTTAATTCATCCCTATGACAACAAATCAAAGGTATCAGTGGGACTATGGAGCAGCAGAGGCAGAGGAACACTACTCCTCATTATGAAGCCAGAGATGGAACAGTACTTTGTGTCAACCGCCGCAAAGGAGTCGAGAACAAAGGTGAACGTTGTTGATTCGTTTTTTCACTATTACATTATGTCCAAAAATCGGCCCATTTTTGTGCAAATGTTAGCATAAAGCACACGCCTGTAGAGCACCTCATCAGTGTGTCATGTAAAAATAAATATAAACCCAAAGACCAATATAAGTATAGGAGGGAAGTTCAAGAGAAAATAACACACAGGTAGGCGTATTTGTTTGTTGAACGCTTGTCTGTATTGTCTACCTTAACATTTTCCCAGGGTTTTTGTGTCTCCCAGAGATGGATGCAATATACTTTTCTTAGCACTTGTCTAAAGCAGGCTTTCAGAGCTCATAATTTGAGATTTCTCATCAAATCCTCCCCTAAGTGTCTCAGAGTGCCAGATTGGGTCCAAAATGGCACCATATTCCCTAAATATTGCACTAGTTTTGATCAGAGCCCTATTGGCCCTGTTCAAAAGTAGTGCACTACATAGGGAAATATGGTGACATTTGGGACTTGATCCTTTTGGTAACTCAGTCTGGGCCAGCTGGTGACGAGAAAACGTGACAAACATTCCTGTCCAGAATGAGTTTACAGAAGAGGCGTAAAGCAGACATTTTAACCGTCCTATAAAGTTGCTAACAGAAGTGTGAAAGTTAGACCTTCTTCTCCTAAACTGAATTTGAACACCCCATAAATTGTGATTTCTGACAGATATGAGGGGTGGTGGTTTGTGCCAGGACATTCATAGCAACCGTGATACTGAAGCAGCTGTAAGTAATAGTAATATATACATTGCCTTTGTAAAGTATTCAGACCCTTTGACTTTTATCAGATTTTGTTAAGTTACAGCCCTTAAATAAAATGGATTAAACATGTTTTTATCTTCACACAATAACCCATAATGACAAAGTGAAAACAGGTTTTAAGAAATGTTTGCAAATGCATTACAAAATAAAAATGAGACTTGAAATTGAGCTCAGGTGCATCCTGTTTCCATGGAAATGTCTGCAGCATTGAAGGTCCGCAGGAACACAGTGGCGTCCATCATTCTTAAATGGAAGAAGTTTAGAACCACCTCTTCCTAGAGGTCAAACTGAGCAATTGGGGGGAAGGGAAAGGGAGATACCTAGTCAGTTTTACAACTCAATGCATTCAACTGAAATGTGTCTTCCGCATTTAACCCAACCCCTCTGAATCAGAGAGGTGCTGGGGTCTGCCATAATCGACATCCACGTCTTCGGCACCCGGGGAACAGTGGTTTAACTGCCTTGCTCAGGGACAGAATATAACAGATTTTACCTTGTCAGCTCGGGGATTCGATCCAGCGACCTTTCGGTTACTGGCCCAACACTCTAACCACTAGGCCTTGGTCAGGGAGGTGACCAATAACCCGATGGTCACTCTGACAGAGTTTAGAGTTCCTCTGTGGAGATGGGAGAACCTTGCAGAATTTCAAACATCTCTGCAGCACTCCACCAATCAGACCTTTATGGTAGAGTGGCCAGATGGAAGCCAATCCTCAGTAAAAGGCACATGACAGCATGCATGGAGATGGTCAAAAGGCACATCTCTGGAGAGACAGCTGTGCAGAAACACTCCCATCCAACCTGACAGAGCTTGAGAGGATCTGCAGAGAAGAATGGGAGAAACTCCCCAAATACATATGTGCCAAGCTTGTAGCGTCATACCCAAGAAGACTTGATGCTGTAATCGCTGCCAAAGGTGCTTCAACAAAGTACTGAGTAAAGGGTCTGAAAACATATGTACAGTTGAAGTTTATATTCACTTAGGTTAGAGTCATTAAAACTCTTTTTTTCAACACACTTCACAAATTTCTTGTTAACAAACTATAGTTTTGGCAAGTCGGTTAGGACATCTACCTTGTGAATGACACAAGTAATTTTTCTTTTTTTACAGAGAGAATATTTCACTAATTATTCACTTAATCACAATTCCTGTGGGTAAGAAGTTTACATACATACGAAACTGACTGTGCCTTTAAACAGCTCGGAAAATTCCAGATTTATTTTAGTCATGGCTTAACAAGCTTCGGATAGGCTAATTGACATAATTTGAGTCGTTTGGAGGTGTACCTGTGGATGTATTTCAAGGCCTACCTTCAAACTCAGTGCCTCTTTGCTTGATATCATGGGAAAATCAAAATAAATCAGCCAAGACCTCAGAAAAATAATTGTAGATCTCCACAAGTCTGGTTTATCCTTGGGAGCAATTTCCAAATGCCTGAAGGTACCACGTTCATCTGTACAAACAATAGTATGCAAGTATAAACACCACGGGACTATGCAGCCATCATACCGCTCAGGAAGGAGACACATTCTGTCTCCTAGAGATGAACGTGCTTTCGTGCGAAAAGTGCTAATCAATCCCAGAACAACAGCAAAGGACCTTGTGAAGATGCTGGAGGAAACAGGTACAAAAGTATCTATTTCCACAGTAAAACGAGTCCATATCGACATAACCTCAAAGGCCACTCAGCAAGGAAGAAGCCACTGCTCCAAAACCACCATAAAAAAAAGCCAGACTACGGTTTGCAACTGCACATGGGGACAAAGATCGTACTTTTTGGAGAAATGTTCCAAGGTCTGATGAAACAAAAATAGAATTGTTTGGCCATAATGACCATTGTTATGTTTGGAGGAAAAAGGGAAGCCGAAGAACACCATCCCAACCATGAAGCACGGGGGTGGCATCATCATGTTGTGGCGGTGCTTTGCTGCAGGAGGGACTGGTGCACTTCACAAAATAGATGGCAACATGAGGAAGAAAAATGATGTGGATTGAAGCAACATCTCAAGATATCAGTCAGGAAGTTAAAGCTTGGTCGCAAATGGGTCTGGCAAATAGACAATGACCCCAAGCATACTTCCAAAGTTGGCTTAAGGACAACAAAGTCAAGGTATTGGAGTGGCCACAAAGCCCTGACCTCAATCCCATAGAAAATATGTGGGCAGAACTGAAAAATGTGTGTAGGAGAAAGGAGGCCTACAAACCTGACTCAGTTACACCAGCTCTGTCAGGAGGAATGGGCCAAAATTCAGTGGGAAGATTGTGGAAGGCTACCCAACATTTTGGACCCAAGTTAAACAATTTAAAGGCAATGCTACCAAATACTAATTGAGGGTATGTAAACTTCTGACCTACTGGGAATGTGACGACAGAAATAAAAGCTGAAATAAATCATTCTCTCTACCATTATTTTGACATTTCACATTCTTAAAATAAAGTGGTGATCCTAACTGGGATTTTTACTGGGATTAAATGTCAGGAATTGTGAAAAACTGAGTTTGGTGTAGTTGGCTAAGGTGTATGTAAACTTCCGACTTCAACTGTATATATATATATATATATATATATATATATATATATATATATAGGGACAACGCTTCGCGTTCCTAGGAAACTATGCAGTTTTTTGTTTTTTTACGTGTTATTTCTTACATTAGTACCCCAGGTCATCTTAGGTTTCATTACATACAGTCGAGAAGAACTACTGAATATAAGATCAGCGTCAACTCAAGAATATGTTTTCCGCGACGCGGATCCTGTGTTCTGCCTTACAAACAGGACAACGGAATGGATCGCATGCAGCGACCCAAGGAAACGACTCCGAAAAAGAGGGAAACACGGCGGTGTTCTGGTCAGACTCCGAAAAAGGGCACATCGCGCACCACTTCCCAGTATTCTTCTTGCCAATGTCCAGTCTCTCGACAACAAGGTTGATGAAATCCGAGCAAGGGTGGCATTCCAGAGGGACATCAGAGACTGCAACGTTCTCTGCTTTACGGAAACATGGCTTACTGGAAAGACGCTATCCAGGGTGGTGCAGCCAACGGGTTTCTCCACGCATCGCGCGGACAGAAACAAACATCTCTGGTAAGAAGAGTGGCGGGGGCGTATGCCTCATGACTAACGGGACATGGTGTGATGAAGGAAACATACAGGAACTCAAATCCTTCTGTTCACCTGATTTAGAATTCCTCACAATCAAATGTAGACCGCATTATCTTCCAAGAGAATTCTCTTCGATTATAATCACAGCCATATATATCCCCCCCCAAGCAGACACATCGATGGCTCTGAACGAACTTTATTTAACTCTTTGCAAACTGGAAAACATTTATCCGGAGGCTGCATTCATTGTAGCTGGGGATTTTAACAAAGCCAATCTGAAAACAAGACTCCCTAAATTTTATCAGCATATCGATTGCGCAACCAGGGGTGGTAAAACCTTGGATCATTGTTACTCTAACTTCCGCGACGCATATAAGGCCCTGCCCCGCCCCCTTTCGGAAAAGCTGACCACGACTCCATTTTGCTGATCCCTGCCTACAGGCAGAAATTAAAACAAGAGGCTCCCACGCTGAGGTCTGTCCAACGCTGGTCAGACCAAGCTGACTCTACACTCCAAGACTGCTTCCATCACGTGGACTGGGACATGTTTTGTATTGCGTCAGATGGGAATATTGACGAATACGCTGATTCGGTGTGCGAGTTCATTAGAACGTGCGTCGAAGATGTCGTTCCCATAGCAACGATAAAAACATTCCCTAACCAGAAACCGTGGATTGATGGCAGCATTCGCGTGAAACTGAAAGCGCGAACCACTGCTTTTAATCAGGGCAAGGTGTCTGGCAACATGACTGAATACAAACAGTGCAGCTATTCCCTCCGTAAGGCTATTAAACAAGCTAAGCGTCAATACAGAGACAAAGTGGAATCTCAATTCAATGGCTCAGACACAAGAGGCATGTGGCAGGGTCTACAGTCAATCACGGACTACAAGATGAAATCCAGCCCAGTCACGGACCAGGATGTCTTGCTCCCAGGCAGACTAAATAACTTTTTTGCCCGCTTTGAGGACAATTCAGTGCCACTGACACGGCCTGCAACGGAAACATGCGGTCTCTCCTTCACTGCAGCCGAGGTGAGTAAGACATTTAAACGTGTTAACCCTCGCAAGGCTGCAGGCCCAGACGGCATCCCCAGCCGCGCCCTCAGAGCATGCGCAGACCAGCTGGCCGGTGTGTTTACGGACATATTCAATCAATCCCTATACCAGTCTGCTGTTCCCACATGCTTCAAGAGGGCCACCATTGTTCCTGTTCCCAAGAAAGCTAAGGTAACTGAGCTAAACGACTACCGCCCCGTAGCACTCACTTCCGTCATCATGAAGTGCTTTGAGAGACTAGTCAAGGACCGTATCACCTCCACCCTACCTGACACCCTAGACCCACTCCAATTTGCTTACTGCCCAAATAGGTCCACAGACGATGCAATCTCAACCACACTGCACACTGCCCTAACCCACCTGGACAAGAGGAATACCTATGTGAGAATGCTGTTCATCGACTACAGCTCGGCATTCAACACCATAGTACCCTCCAAGCTCGTCATCAAGCTCGAGACCCTGGGTCTCGACCCCGCCCTGTGCAACTGGGTACTGGACTTCCTGACGGGCCGCCCCCAGGTGGTGAGGGTAGGCAACAACATCTCCTCCCCGCTGATCCTCAACACGGGGGCCCCACAAGGGTGCGTTCTGAGCCCTCTCCTGTACTCCCTGTTCACCCACGACTGCGTGGCCACGCACGCCTCCAACTCAATCATCAAGTTTGCGGACGACACAACAGTGGTAGGCTTGATTACCAACAACGACGAGACGGCCTACAGGGAGGAGGTGAGGGCCCTCGGAGTGTGGTGTCAGGAAAATAACCTCACACTCAACGTCAACAAAACTAAGGAGATGATTGTGGACTTCAGGAAACAGCAGAGGGAACACCCCCTATCCACATCGATGGAACAGTAGTGGAGAGGGTAGCTAGTTTTAAGTTCCTCGGCATACACATCACAGACAAACTGAATTGGTCCACTCACACTGACAGCGTCGTGAAGAAGGCGCAGCAGCGCCTATTCAACCTCAGGAGGCTGAAGAAATTCGGCTTGTCACCAAAAGCACTCACAAACTTCTACAGATGCACAATCGAGAGCATCCTGGAGGGCTGTATCACCGCCTGGTATGGCAACTGCTCCGCCCTCAACCGTAAGGCTCTCCAGAGGGTAGTGAGGACTGCACAACGCATCACCGGGGGCAAACTACCTGCCCTCCAGGACACCTACACCACCCGTTGTTACAGGAAGGCCATAAAGATCATCAAGGACATCAACCACCCGAACCACTGCCTGTTCACCCCGCTATCATCCAGAAGGCGAGGTCAGTACAGGTGCATCAAAGCTGGGACCGAGAGACTGAAAAACAGCTTCTATCTCAAGGCCATCAGACTGTTAAACAGCCACCACTAACATTGAGTGGCTGCTGCCAACACACTGTCATTGACACTGACCCAACTCCAGCCATTTTAATAATGGGAATTGATGGGAAATGATGTAAATATATCACTAGCCACTTTAAACAATGCTACCTTATATAATGTTACTTACCCTACATTATTCATCTCATATGCATATGTATATACATCATCGACTGCATCCTTATGTAACACATGTATCACTAGCCACTTTAACTATGCCACTTTGTTTACTTTGCCTACACACTCATCTCATATGTATATACTGTACTCGATACCATCTACTGTATGCTGCTCTGTACCATCACTCATTCATATATCCTTATGTACATGTTCCTTATCCCCTTACACTGTGTATAAGACAGTAGTTTTGGAATTGTTAGTTAGATTACTTGTTGGTTATCACTGCATTGTCGGAACTAGAAGCACAAGCATTTCGCTACACTCGCATTTAACATCTGCTAACCATGTGTATGTGACAAATACATTTGATTTGATTTGATTTGCTGTGTACTCAGCCTTGTCTCAGGGTAGTTAGTTGGTGTGTCTGTTGATATCCATCTAATGGTTTGGGGGCTGCGTTTTGGAAAAGTGGGTGGGGTTATATCCTGCCTGGTTGACCCTGTCCGGTGGTACCGTCAGACGGGGCTACAGTGTCCCCTGACCCCCCATCTCAGCCTCCAGTGTCTATGCTGGAATACTCTATGTGCCAGGGGGCTAGGGCCAGTCTGTTATATCTGGTGTAATTCTCCTGTCTTATCTAGGGTCCTGTGTGAATTTAAGTATGCTCCTTCAAATTCTCTCCCTCTCTCTCCTTTCCCTCCCCTCCCGGAGGACCTGAGCCCTGGGACAATGCCTCAGGACTACCTGGCCTGATGACTCCTGGCTGTCCCCAGTCCACTTGGTCGTGCTGCTGCTTTAGTTTTAACTGTTCTGCCTGCGGCTATGGAAACCTAACCTGTTCTTAACGACTCTTTTGCTCTCTGTTCTCTCTCTCTCACCTGCTGTCTCGACCTCTGAATGCTCAGCTAAACTGACATTTACTCCTAAGGTGCTGACCTGTTGCACCCCCTACAACCACTGTGATTATTATAACCACTGTGATTATTATTTGACCCGGCTGGTCATCTATGAGCGTTTGAACAGATTCAAGAACAATCTGGCCTTAATGGCCATGTACTCTTATAATCTAAACCAGCCATAAAAAGACTGGCCACCCCTCAGAGCCTGGTTCCTCTAGGTTTCTTCCTAAGTGAGTTTTCCCTAACCACCGTGCTTCTACATCGGAATAGCCTGCTGTTTGGGGTTTCTGTATAAGCACTTTGTGACATCTGCTGTGACAAGGGTTTTATAAATGCATTTGATTGACTGATTGATGATTGAGTTGGGAGACGTGCGTAGCCACGCAGTCATGAGTAAACAGGATACATGAGGGGGCTGAGCACACACCTCTGTAAAATCATGACTAGAGAAAGACTGTCAATGAATACAGCAAAGAGCTGCTGTTTTATGAGTTTAAGTTTTTAGCCAGCACTGTCATCACTTTTAATTCAACACTTGTAAATGCAATTCTCCCAACTTCCACTCACGCTTCCACTCACGCTACAACCAGCACTGCAGCTGCAATGAACGAATAGCAACATGTATAGGCTTGCATTGTTATTATTAGTGGCTTGTGTATTTTTAATATTGAGGAATAAAAAAAACATGAATTTGTGCATGGGGCTGAAATAATGTGGTGTGACTCGAGTTTCGTCATCAGCTGGAAGATGGTGTCCCCTTTTTGGTCAGTCTCAGCGGAGGGAGGACGGGAGAGCGGAGGGGACGATGAGAGGCTCTCTTCCTACCTCCACTGAAACTGACCATAAGATGCAGGCACAATCAGTCCAGTAAGATAAAAAATGCTCACTCAGCTGTGCCTCACAATAAATACAACAACAGATATATTACCGGTCTGATCATATACCTCAAGGTTTATTTACAGAATTGGTCTAAGAAGAACAACCTTGGCTGGGCAATTCAATCCACTTGAATTCAAACTATTTTTGACAGCACCCCTTTGATTTGAACAAAACCTTCCATACATATTTTCCCATTGTGGAAGTGCTCAGAAAGTGACTTTTTAGACCCGAATGACAAAATATCCAAGAGATACAGGTGCTCAAAGTTTGCATACCCCACCATACCATGAGACATCGATGTCTTCATCACTGGAAAAGATAAACAATTGAGATGTATATAATTTAAAAACTTACAAACAGGGTTGTCAATGTAATCATTTCTAATGGAGTAAGACTAGCTGTAGAAAAATATATATATATATTTCAGGTCTGCTGAGCGCAAACTTCAATGTTGTGAAATGTTCTGTGCATCTTCCAGTGCACGTTTACTGTGAACACTGAGGCTGTACCTGCTTTAAGTTGCAGTTTCAGACAGTGGACAAGTAGGCTACTGTAGGCTACTAAATCAGCCCTAGTTGTATGTATGTCAGGAATGTCAGGAATGCCTGTATTGTTGGCAAGACAATAAAGCAGTTTAACTAAACATAGGCTAAATATTTTAATATATATGAAAGATGATGTGATGTCTTTTCTTCTCTGATCTGCTACAGTTGATGCCTCTGATGAGTAATTTCAGACGAAGAATAGGAGACCAGGGTCAGTATGTATCAAACGTCTCAGAGTAGGAGTGCTGATCTAGGATCAGTTCCCCCCTGTCCATGTGATCTTATTCATTGTGATCTGAAAGGCAAAACTGATCCTAAATCAGCACTACTCTGGGTAGCTTGACATATACGGACCCTGGCCAAGTGTCAGACCTGAATGCCAAAATATCCAAGAGATACAGGTGCTCAAAGTTGACCCATTTTGCATACCCCACCATACCATGAGACATCGATGTCTTCATCACTGGAAAAGATAAACAATTGAGATGTATATAATTTAAAAACTTACAAACAGGGTTGTCAATGTAATAATTTCTAATGGAGTAAGACTAGCTGTAAAAAATATATATATATTTCAGGTCTGCTGAACGCAAACTTAAATGTTGTGAAATGTTCTGTGCATCTTCCAATGCACGTTTACTGTGAACACTGAGGCTGTACCTGCTTTAAGTTGCAGTTTCAGACAGTGGACAAGTAGGCTACTGTGGTTATTTGATCATAATATAGGACTACCAGAGCGACCTAACATCAAAAACAATAGATACCATAACATTTTAGCATGGAAGTAGCTGTTCTATCATTCAGCCTACAATAGCAGCCAACATGTGGTGTTCAATGTAGGCCTACAAATCAAATCAAATGTTATTAGTCACATGCGCCGTAGACCTTACAGTGAAATGCTTACTTACGAGCTCCTAACCGACAGTGCAGTACGGATAAGAATAAGAGATAAAAGTTACAAGTAATTAAAGAGGAGCAGTAAAAAAACTAACAATATATACATGGGGGTGCCGGTAAAGAGTCAATGTGCGGGGGCACCGGTTAGTTGAGGTAGTATGTACATGTAGGTACAGTTATTCCATGCCTTTTGAAAAAAACATGCAGGGTTTGACATTAACCTGTTTATCCACCTCCAGACAAGGAGGTGACTGAACATGTTGTTGTGTTGTTTGATGCAAGAAACCACTTTACAAAATAAAATGCATTATTATTCCCATACCATTACTACAGAGAATCAAACAAATTATGCCTATTGGCTACTTAGCTTATTCAAACCTGTCTCAAAATACAACGCTGCTCCTTTAAGACAAACAATAAAGCTCTTTAGCAGACCTGCTTTTCAAAAATGCCTAGAAATGTACTTGTTTTGTGCTCTTGTAGGAAGCAATTACTCCCCCGATACTGACTACAAATTGTACATAACTGGGCAAATAACTCACTAACTAGCAAAGGATATAGACTAAATGTATGTCCACACATGGCTACATGCAGCTCTCACTTTGATCTCAAAACAAACGTATCTTGGTTATGCCTTCTGAGTTGTGCATGTCAACGCAATAGAATCCTACTCAGACGCGTTCTGCCTACAACAAAATCTTGCATCGTAAGTTTTGCATACTAAAACGTCTTGCATAGTTCATTTGGTTTCTGTATGTTGTATTGAAAGTGGCTAATATTGCGTGGATTTGATCACAATTCCCGCGTTGTTAGTGTTAACCAAGGGGGGAAACTAGAAAGTTGAGTGATAAAAATGTCAATGGTGTACCAGCAAAATTGCAGTGGTCTAAAGAGTATTTCTCTTTGATTTAGAAGATACTGTTGCACAAAAAACATGCAGATTTAGGTCTACATTATCACTATATATTATCAGGCTGTATAACTAATTACGTTTGCTCTGACTTAGTAAACGTATGTGCTACCTAGCGATTAGCATTAGCGGCTAAACAAATTTAGGCCCAACTTTCTAAGAAAAGACAAACTAGCTGTTTGCAGATGCAAGAAACACAAACTAATAGTGTAATTATAAAACGCTAGTGGATTTATATGCAAACAGCATTGTTGTCATCAACATTGTTGCATGTGCTGCATTAACCACGAAGAGACTGAACGCAAGTGTCTCGTGATCAAGGATCCACAAATGTGCTTCTTGAGTGAAGGGCTAGGACTGTGTGGAAAGTGGCATGGGGAGAGAGAGAGAGGAGACATGACTCAAGAAGTAAACTATAGAAATTGACATTTCACACACCATATCACATTTAACAAATCAAATATTGAAAAACCTTATAGAAGGTAATGTAAAAAACCCAAACCGGTCCATGCATCAATACAGTAAAATATAGTATACCGCCCAGCCCTAGTTGTATGTATGTCAGGAATGCCTGTATTGTTGCCAAGACAATAAAGCATTTTAACTAAACATAGGCTAAATATTTGAATAGATATGAAATATTATGTGATGTCTTTTCTTCTCTGATCTGCTACAGTTGAGGCCTCTGATGAGTCATTTCAGACGAAGAATAGGAGACCAGGGTCAGTATGTATTAAACGTCTCAGAGTAGGAGTGCTGATCTAGGATCAGGTCCCCCCTGTCCATGTGATCTTATTCACTGTGATCTGAAAGGCAAAACTGATCCTAAATCAGAACTACTCTGGGTAGCTTGACATATACGGACCCTGGCCAAGTGTCAGACTTAGCCATATAAACCACCACATTTTTCTATGCTACCATATTGGCATGCAGAGATACCCTTACTGCTAGGCTAAATCTTCCTCTCTCAATTTCCATTTCACCATAATAGCCTAGTGTACAGTAAAAATATCATGTCATATACCCCGAAGCCTTTTGATAATGGTATAAATGAGTGGGTGATTATTCCAATGGCAATTGACTGAACAGCTGAGCAGCATTGTTCAGTTCAATCAGAACACGGCGATATGTGAAGGGTTTGACTTCGGGGAGGCATGCAACAAACTGTCTAAACAACAAACCACTTAGCAGAGGAAACTAGGAACAAAGGTGGAGAGGATGTAGAACCAAAATGGCTACCAGTCTTCCTAACTAACATCTGTACTCATCAAGAGGTATCCAAGGATGAAAATGAGTTCCTTGTGCTCGCTCCATTCTATTCTATTCTCCACTCCATTCTATAAAAATAAGACTTGGAAACCACTCTGCTATTCCAATAATTGTAGGGAGGCGAAGGAGGTAAAACCAAAACAACATCATTATCCTCCACCTCGGCAGGCAGTTTACAAGGCGGTAAACTTAGCAGCAGCCTTGGCAGTGAAGTGGTACAGGACAAGGATGAGTGGAGGAGGGGGAGGTCTTTGAATGCCCCGGCCTTGTGGAGCAGTCTGAGCCCCTCCTCTCTGCCGAGAAGTAAATGATCCAGCAGGCGCTCATTAGCAGCCTGGGAGTGTTACCCAACACTGGAGCTTGTTTAATGAACACTTGATGAATGCTGCACGCATCTCCAGTTTCCACAGAGTTCATAGGTGAAGGAGAGATGACATCTCCCATTAGAATGCACTGGCCTCTCCTAGTGCACATTCCATTGCACAACTGTACTACAGCTATCTAGCCCGCTGCTGGAGCAGAGGCTGCTTTCCGCACGGAAGGGCTGTCATGTGGATGGATATGGGGCCGGATGGAGTGCATTACTGCAGGTAGGGAGTGCAGTGGAGAGTGGGAGTGTGCAGTGGAGAGTGGGAGTGTGCAGTGGAGAGTGGGAGTGTGCAGTGGAGAGTGGGAGTGTGCAGCAGAGAGTGAAACAGGTAGAGCCAGTGGTATGTTCAGAGAGGAGATACCACATAGCTTTCCCAGGTAAACTGGGAAGTGGACATGACGGTGCATTTGACAGTTAGCCACCCTGCCGCTGCTAGCTCTGTGATTACTGTTATTGGCGACAGTCAAACACTTTTCAAGTCAAACCAAAGAGTTCTTCAAGCCCTTTCACTCTTGACACTCTGTACTTAACGTTGAGGGATAGACAGACAGACGCTCAGAGACATGCCAATGGCAGACCTGACAGTCGTCTGGATGCAGTCACATTTCCAAAGTTTTTCCTCAGTGTCTAGAAAATAACGGAGGCTTATTTATATGTGGTATGAAAGGTTGTAGAGGGGAATGTAATTTTTCAAACAAACCTGACAATCTGCAAGTCAGGTGATGTGTAAACACCATCTGAACCTAAAAGAGGACATTGTGACCGTCCTAAACGGCACAGTATTCCCTATTTAAAGTAGCGCACTAAATAGGGAAAATGGTGCCATTTGGGACGCACCCTGTGGCTAAGCTGTAAAGGCAGAGCAGAGAATAATGAAGACTCATCCTTTAACCAGGGGAGACACAAACAAGCACACAAAGACTTTGCCTTTCCTTTTAATTGAAGGAGGACCATACAAAGGGCGTAAAATGCCATGGAAAGGGATTCAAATATCAATGGTTACAGTTAACCATAATTAGGGTCCATCTAAGCTGTCATAAAGATATTTTCATCTTGAAAAGGGACCAATGAATCATAACTGACGTCTGTATCCCAATCAGCGTTCAAACACCTCTTCATAAAGTGCCATCTACTAAAGGAGAGGTTTTAAATGCCGTGTGAAATGAAATACAGAAAGGATTCAGACTGACAGTACTGTAGCTTTGGGCTTTGAGATTCAAGAGTGAGAGATTCAGCCTAAATAGAAGCCAATAACATACTGTAGTCTATCTATGTGGTGACAATAACATGTGGCACATCGCATGTACAGTAGTGATGTTCAGTGGTGAATTGGACCTGGACCGGTTGGAGCGAGTGGTCGCATCTGCACGTCGCTCCAACGGGTAGTATAACTTTTTCATTATATTTCATTATATCACAACGGTTTGATTTGTCTTATCTTAGCAATTTCTTCTCAGCTAGCTACATAGCCGTCTTTGTATCAAAGATAATTGCGTAATTATCGTATTTCGCCGTCCTAACGTAGTCTTCACTAGCCAGCTAGCTAACGTCCACTGATTAGCTGCACTGGAGAAACTGTTACACTCAACTGAACGACTTGATTAGTTTAGTGTTAGCTAGCTACATAGCTGTCTTTGCTGTCTTCGTATCATCGTATCATCGTATCCAAGATAATTGTGTTGTTTAGGTTTAGAGTGTGTAGTCTTAGAGTGATTATCTTAATTTACCGAGGTTAGCTAGCCAGCTATTTGTCGTCCTTAACGTAGGTGACTCTGCTAGCTAGCCAACAGCTAGCCAACGTCTTCTGTATAGAACTCAACTACCCGGTCGCATTCACAGGTTGTATCACATTTTCACTTCATTTTCATTACAGTACAACGGTTTGATTTGTTTGATCGTAGCTAGCTACTTAGCTAGCTACATAGCCGTCTTTGTATCAAAGATAATTGTGTAGTCTAGAGCGATTTTCTAGGTTCGCTAGCCATCTATTGTCGTTCTTTTAACGCAACGTAACGTAAACAACACTGCTAGCTAGCCTGCTAGCCCCCGAATAGCAACACTGCAGAAACTATTACACTCAACGGAACGACTTGATTAGTGTAGTGTCAACAACGCAGCCACTGCCAGCTAGCCTACTTCAGCAGTACTGTATCATTTTAATCATTTTAGTCAATAAGATTCTTGCTACGTAGCTTAACTTTCTGAACATTCGAGACGTGTAGTCCACTTGTCATTCCAATCTCCTTTGCATTAGCGTAGCCTCTTCTGTAGCCTGTCAACTATGTGTCGGTTTATCCCTGTTCTCTCCTCTCTGCACAGACCATACAAACGCTCCTCACCGCGTGGCCGCGGCCACCCTACTTTGGTGGTCCCAGCGCGCACGACCCACGTGGAGTTCCAGGTCTCCGGTAGCCTCTGGAACTGCCAATCTGCGGTCAACAAGGCAGAGTTCATCTCAGCCTATGCCTCCCTCCAGTCCCTCGACTTCTTGGCCCTGACGGAAACATGGATCACCACAGACAACACTGCTACTCCTACTGCTCTCTCTTCGTCCGCCCACGTGTTCTCGCACACCCCGAGAGCGTCTGGTCAGCGGGGTGGTGGCACCGGGATCCTCATCTCTCCCAAGTGGTCATTCTCTCTTTCTCCCCTTACCCATCTGTCTATCGCCTCCTTTGAATTCCATGCTGTCACAGTTACTAGCCCTTTCAAGCTTAACATCCTTATCATTTATCGCCCTCCAGGTTCCCTCGGAGAGTTCATCAATGAGCTTGATGCCTTGATAAGCTCCTTTCCTGAGGACGGCTCACCTCTCACAGTTCTGGGCGACTTTAACCTCCCCACGTCTACCTTTGACTCTTTCCTCTCTGCCTCCTTCTTTCCACTCCTCTCCTCTTTTGACCTCACCCTCTCACCTTCCCCCTACTCACAAGGCAGGCAATACGCTCGACCTCATCTTTACTAGATGCTGTTCTTCCACTAACCTCATTGCAACTCCCCTCCAAGTCTCCGACCACTGCCTTGTATCCTTTTCCCTCTCGCTCTCATCCAACACCTCCCACACTGCCCCTACTCGGATGGTATCGCGCCGTCCCAACCTTCGCTCTCTCTCCCCCGCTACTCTCTCCTCTTCCATCCTATCATCTCTTCCCTCCGCTCAAACCTTCTCCCACCTATCTCCTGATTCTGCCTCCTCAACCCTCCTCTCCTCCCTCTCTGCATCCCTTGACTCTCTATGTCCCCTATCCTCCAGGCCGGCTCGGTCCTCCCCTCCCGCTCCGTGGCTCGATGACTCATTGCGAGCTCACAGAACAGGGCTCCGGGCAGCCGAGCGGAAATGGAGGAAAACTCGCCTCCCTGCGGACCTGGCATCCTTTCACTCCCTCCTCTCTACATTTTCCTCCTCTGTCTCTGCTGCTAAAGCCACTTTCTACCACGCTAAATTCCAAGCTGCTGCCTCTAACCCTAGGAAGCTCTTTGCCACCTTCTCCTCTCTCCTGAATCCTCCGCCCCCTCCCCCCTCCTCCCTCTCTGCAGATGACTTCGTCAACCATTTTGAAAAGAAGGTCGACGACATCCGATCCTCGTTTGCTAAGTCAAACGACACTGCTGGTTCTGCTCACACTGCCCTACCCTGTGCTCTGACCTCTTTCTCCCTCTCTCTCCAGATGAAATCTCGCGTCTTGTGACGGCCGGCCGCCCAACAACCTGCCCGCTTGACCCTATCCCCTCCTCTCTTCTCCAGACCATTTCCGGAGACCTTCTCCCTTACCTCACCTCGCTCATCAACTCATCCCTGACCGTTGGCTACGTCCCTTCCGTCTTCAAGAGAGCGAGAGTTGCACCCCTTCTGAAAAAACCTACACTCGATCCCTCCGATGTCAACAATTACAGACCAGTATCCCTTCTTTCTTTTCTCTCCAAAACTCTTGAACGTGCTGTCCTTGGCCAGCTCTCCCGCTATCTCTCTCTGAATGACCTTCTTGATCCAAATCAGTCAGGTTTCAAGACTAGTCATTCAACTGAGACTGCTCTCCTCTGTATCACGGAGGCGCTCCGCACTGCTAAAGCTAACTCTCTCTCCTCTGCTCTCATCCTTCTAGATCTATCGGCTGCCTTCGATACTGTGAACCATCAGATCCTCCTCTCCACCCTCTCCGAGTTGGGCATCTCCGGCGCGGCCCACGCTTGGATTGCGTCCTACCTGACAGGTCGCTCCTACCAGGTGGCGTGGCGAGAATCTGTCTCCTCACCACGCGCTCTCACCACTGGTGTCCCCCAGGGCTCTGTTCTTGGCCCTCTCCTATTCTCGCTATACACCAAGTCACTTGGCTCTGTCATAACCTCACATGGTCTCTCTTATCATTGCTATGCAGACGACACACAATTAATCTTCTCCTTTCCCCCTTCTGATGACCAGGTGGCGAATCGCATCTCTGCATGTCTGGCAGACATATCAGTGTGGATGACGGATCACCACCTCAAGCTGAACCTCGGCAAGACGGAGCTGCTCTTCCTCCCGGGGAAGGACTGCCCGTTCCATGATCTCGCCATCACGGTTGACAACTCCATTGTGTCCTCCTCCCAGAGCGCCAAGAACCTTGGCGTGATCCTGGACAACACCCTGTCGTTCTCAACTAACATCAAGGCGGTGGCCCGTTCCTGTAGGTTCATGCTCTACAACATCCGCAGAGTACGACCCTGCCTCACACAGGAAGCGGCGCAGGTCCTAATCCAGGCACTTGTCATCTCCCGTCTGGATTACTGCAACTCGCTGTTGGCTGGGCTCCCTGCCTGTGCCATTAAACCCCTTCAACTCATCCAGAACGCCGCAGCCCGTCTGGTGTTCAACCTTCCCAAGTTCTCTCACGTCACCCCGCTCCTCCGTTCTCTCCACTGGCTTCCAGTTGAAGCTCGCATCCGCCACAAGACCATGGTGCTTGCCTACGGAGCTGTGAGGGGAACGGCACCTCAGTACCTCCAGGCTCTGATCAGGCCCTACACCCAAACAAGGGCACTGCGTTCATCCACCTCTGGCCTGCTCGCCTCCCTACCACTGAGGAAGTACAGCTCCCGCTCAGCCCAGTCAAAACTGTTCGCTGCCCTGGCCCCCCAATGGTGGAACAAACTCCCTCACGACGCCAGGACAGCGGAGTCAATCACCACCTTCCGGAGACACCTGAAACCCCACCTCTTTAAGGAATACCTAGGATAGGTTAAGTAATCCCTCTCACCCCACCCCCCCCCTAAGTTTTAGATGCACTATTGTTAAGTGACTGTCCCACTGGATGTCATAAGGTGAATGCACCAATTTGTAAGTCGCTCTGGATAAGAGCGTCTGCTAAATGACTTAAATGTAAATGTAAATGTAAACCTATAGAACCGATTAATCTAACTCTTCCCAGGCAATTTTTCCCATACTAACGTGCTGATTGAGAGACTGATCATTTCTGATAAATCTGTGGCTAATGAAGACAGTTAGACAGTTAGCAGTTAGCAGTTAGAGTGTTGGGATAGTAACCGAAAGGTCGCTGGTTCGAACATCCGAGCCGACAAGGTGAACCCAGGACCATCGTCTGTTTGGGCTAATAGAGAAGACTAATTCACTTTTGGGAAAATGCCCCCCTGGTTAAAGATACAGTTAAGAATGTCACCATATGAACTAAACATATGAGATACAGCTAGGGCAGTGGCGGTCATAACATTTTGTAAGATGGTTGTTGTCATGCAAAAGCCTGCTTATAAGTGCCAGTCTCACGGTAATTGACAGTTAATCAACATAAACACGTTTAGCATCTCCAGGCCTCCATGCATACTGGCTGCATACAAGCCCCTTAGGCACGCCTTTGGAACATCCACATTTAAAAAGGTCTAAATATACACCATCACAATAAATTATTTATTTTAGGAAGGTTACGATTTGAAGAAATTATATTTCAGAAGAACAGAATATGAGTTTGCCTACTGTATGTTATCTGGCTATGTGCCATGCCATAGGCTGTAGGCTCGTTCATTTAGTAGACAAGATATGCTTATAACTCCCGTGCCATTATTTTATATTATATGATTTTATAGTCAGATCAATATAATTGAATTTAGCTGAATAAAATAGAAAGGACATTTTAACCATTCTGGAGTGAGAGCGCATATGAAGTGGCTATGTTGAGTGTAAAAGTGATTATTTGAAGCAGGTCCTATATCCTAGATTTAGTTATTTGGCAACTTTAGTTACTGATACAAACCTTAGAATTTCTTAGAAATCAAAACACATATGGGCTGCATGATGCGACTATAGCCTATTGATGATTTGAGAAGGTCAGACTATTGTCTTTACTAAAATGTCAAATTAGTTTTAATTTAGAATGGCCCATTATCCATTATCAAATTGGTAGGAACTTAAGCAGGGGAAAAAAGACATGTCATCGGTATACACTGGAATAGCGAATGGAGGCAGCTTTCCAGACTGCTTGTTTTAAATCATGCCGGGTAGGCTACTCTGGTTTGATTGCAGAGCATGTGCTTAATATGAACAGCTGAGAAATAAACATAGTAAACATACTCTGCTTCTACACGGGACTACATATAGAAATGTCTGGGCTGATCAGAACCCTTATTTCACTCCACGCATCAACCACTCCACTATAATTTGAGAATTTCAATAACCATTTCTCTACAGCTGGCCATGCTTTCCACATGGCTACCCCTACCCCAGTCAACTGACCGACACCCTCCACAGCAACCCGCCAAAGCCCCCACCATTTCTCCTTTACCCAAATCCAGATAGCTGATGTTCTGAAAGAGCTGCAGAATCTGGACCCCTACAAATCAACCGGGCTAGACAATCTGGACCCTCTCTTTCTATAATTATCTGCCGAAACTAGCCTGTTCAACCTCTCTTTCGTATCGTCTGAGATTCCCAAAGATTGGAAAGCGGTCATCACCCTCTTCAAAGGGGGTGACACTCTAGACCCAAACTGCTACAGACCTATATCTATCCTACCCTTTCTTTCTAAGGTCTTCGAAAGCCAAGTTAACAAACAGATTACTGACCATTTCGAAACCCACCATACCTTCTCCGCTATGCAATCTGGTTTCAGAGCTGGTCATGGGTGCACCTCAGCCACACTCAAGGTTCTAAACGACATCATAACCGCCATCATTAAGAGACATTACTGTGCAGCCGTATTCATCAACCTGGCCAAAGCTTTCGACTCTGTCAATCACAAAATTATTATTGGCAGACTCGACAGCCTTGGTTTCTCAAATTATTGCCTCGCCGGGTTTACCACCTACTTCTCTGATCGATTTGACACACTGCACTCTGAGGGCCTGTTGTCCGGACCTCTGACAGTCTCTATGGGTGTGCCACAGGGTTAAATTCTCGGGCCGACTCTCTTTTCTGTATACATCAATGATGTTGCTCTTGCTGCTGGTGATTCTCTGATCCACCTCTACGCAGACGACACCATCCTGTATACTTCTGGCCCCTCCTTGGACACTGTGTCAACTAACCTCCAGACGAGCTTCAATGCCATACAACTCTCCTTCCGTGGCCTCCGACTGCTCTTAAACACAAGTAAAACTAAATGCATGCTATTCAATCGATCAATGCCCGCACCTGCTCGCCCGTCCAGCATCACTACTCTGGACGGCTCTGACTTAGAATACGTGGACAACTACAAATACCTGGGTGTCTGGTTTGACTGTAAACTCTCCTTCCAGACTCACATTAAGCATCTCCAATGCAAAATGAATTAATTAATTAAATCTAGAATCGGCTTCCTATATCGCAACAAAGTATCCTTCACTCATGCTGCCAAACATACACTCGTAAAACTGACCATCCTACCGATCCTCGACTTCGGAGATGTCATCTATAAAATATCCTCCAACATTCTACTCAACAAACCGGATGCAGTCTATCACAGTGCCAACCGTTTTGTCACCAAAGCCCCATACACCACCCACCATTGCGACCTGTACGCTCTCGTTGGTTGGCCCTCGCTTCATACTCGTCGCCAAACCCACTGGCTACAGGTTATCTACAAGTCTCTGCTTGGTAAAGCCCCCGCCTTATCTCAGCTCACTGGTCACCATAGCAGCACCCACTCGTACGTAGCACGCGCTCCAGCAGGTATATCTCACTGGTCACCCCCAAAGTCAATTCCTCCTTTGGTCGTCTTTCCTTCCAGTTCTCTGCTGTCGATGACTGGAACGAATTGCAAAAATCTCTGAAGCTGGAGACTCACATCTCCCTCACTAGCTTTAAGCACCAGCGGTCAGAGCAGCTTACAGATCACTGCACCTGTACATAGCCCATCTGTAAACAGCCCATCTATCTACATACCTCATCCCCATACTGGTATTTATTTATTTTGCTCCTTGCACCCCAGTATCTCTTACTGCACATTCATCTTCTGCCGATCTACCATTCCAGTGTTTAATTGCTATATTGTAATTAATTCGCCACCATGGCCTATTTATTTCCTTAACTTACCTCATTTGCACTCACTGTATATAGACTTTTTGTTTTATTTTGTTCTAATGTATTAGTGACTGTATGTTTTGTTTATTCCATGTGTAACTCTGTGTTTTTGTATGTGTCGAATTGCTACGCTTTATCTTGGCCAGGTCACAGTTGCAAATGAGAACTTGTTCTCAACTAGCCTACCTGGTTAAATAAAGGTGAAATAAAAAATATAAAAAAAGGAGCATGCAGCCTCTTGCTGCGCAACAGGTGATATTCCGCCCAAACTCTGTATGCAATGGGCTCTCTAACCCTGTTCCTGCAGCTACCCAGTGCTTCATTTGAGTGAAATCTGTTCCGAGAAAATCGATAGTAACATGTTTTTACAACAAAGCATATTTAACTATGACAGCCCCTCTCTCTATGCGCTCGAGAAAGGAATGAACGAGAGAGACGAGGAGATGGAAATGTAGAGTGGTGATATATTCTGTAGCTAAAGGTAATGTGTCAGCCTATTAATTATGAAAATAAATAATAAATCCCTATTATTAGGCTATTCAAAATAATATACAAACTCACTATAATTGTAGGCTAACTCTGTAAGCTGCCCTGCACAATCAATGAACCACCAGCATCGCCTAGGCCTATATGTTCTCTCCCAGACTCGTGGATAGAAAGGTTGGAGCATAGCATAAGGAAACCAGTCCATCCAGTATGCTTAATAATGCAGACCACACTCAAAGGTGATTACTTGAATTTGTTTAATTTTAAAGTTTAGGTTAGACCAATTATGTACCAAAGACATCTTAAATCAGTTGCTTTTTACTCCCTTCACTGAACAGCGCAAACTGGCGCTAACCAGAATAGAAAGAGGAGTGGGATGCCCCCCGTGCACAACTGAGCAAGAGGACAAGTACATTTGTAATGAGTATGATGGGAGACAGAGTGCTGGTTTCAAGCGCAGCAGGTGTTTATTTGTAAAGGACCACAGGAGGAGGCAGGTAGCTGGGTCCAGGGGCAGGCAGAAGGTCATACACAGGGACTCCAAAAAGGTAACAGTACAGGCAGGGAAAAGGCTAATAAGGTTTTCCGGGAGATCAGGCAAGAGGCTGATGACAGGAAATCTGATAGGCAAAATTACTGGCAGGGAATAGGCAAAAAAAGTTGTTAGTTAGGATGGCCAAAAACTACAATACACAATATGGAAATAAACAGAGCTCCGACTAGAATGTGTACCAAAACAAACAATACCTCACAATGATGGGGTGCAAAGAACTGAACTAAATAGTGTGTGTAAATGACATACATGTGTGTGAACAGGTGATCAGAATTCAGGTGATTGGGATCTGGAGAGTGAGCTGCAAAACACCAGTCTCAACGTCAACAGTGAAGAGGCGACTCCAGGATGCTGGCCTTCTAGGCAGAGTCGCCTCTTCACTCTTCACTCTTCACTGACATTGAGACTGGTGTTTTGCGGGTACTATTTAATGAAGCTGCCAGTTGAGGACTTGTGAGGCATCTGTTTCTCAAACTAGACACTCTAATGTACTTGTCCTCTTGCTCAGGTGTGCACCGGAGCCACCCACTCCTCTTTCTATTCTGGTATCAATGAGCCTTTTAAAATTATAAACTTGGATTAGCTAACACAACATGCCATTGGAAAACAGGAGTGATGGTTGCTGATAATGGGCCTCTGTACGCCTATGTAGATATTATAAAACAAAAGCTGCCATTTCCAGCTACAATAGTCATTTACAACATTAACAATGTGTACAGTGTATTTCTGATCAATTTTATGTTATTTTAATGGACAAAAAATAGCGTAAAAAACAAACAAAAACAAGGACATTTCAAGGGCCTCCTGGGTGGTGCAGTGGTCTAGGGCACTGCAGTGCCATCAGAGACTCTGGGTTCGCGTCCAAGCTCTGTTGCAGCCAGCCACAACCGGGAAGTCCGTGAGGCGACGCACAATTAGCCTAGCGTCGTCCGGGTTAGGGAGGTTGTTTGGCCGGGAGGGATATCCTTGTCTCATCACGAACCAGCGACTCCTGTGGCGGGCCAGGCGTACTACACGCTAACCAGGTCACCAGGTGCATGGTGTTTCCTCCAACACATTGGTGCGGCTGGCTTCCGGGTTGGATGTGCGCTAGGTTAAAGAAGCATTGCGGCTTGGTTGTGTTTCGGAGGATGCATGGCTTTTGACCTTCGTCTCTCCCGAGCCCGTACGGGAGTTGTAGTGATAACTACTAACAATTGGATACCACAAAAAACACACAAGGATATTTCTAAGTGACACCAAACTTTTGAATGGTAGCAAAGAATTGTAAAAACCTGCTTTCGCTTTGTCTTTATGGTAGACGGATGAGGGAATAAAATGTATTTAAGCAATTTTAGAATAAGGCTGTAACGTAACAGCATGTGGATTGGTGTGTTGAATTAATCATCACCTTAGAAAGCACTGGCCATTTAGCTGTTTTCGGCTTTGAAACAACATCCACAATGACCATGTTTTCCACTCAACTTCTTTCTTCAAATAGATCGTGCACCGTGAGTTGAGTTTTAAAATCACGATACGGTTTTGATGTGATTTTCCATTGCATTTGCATTGCTGTCAGAGTAGGTACAAGGACAACAGAGCCCTGAGTACCAGGCCATTAGCAACCTGACGGTCGTTAGCGAGTTGCATACTACCAAGGCTTGTCCAGTGTGCATAAGAGGAGATTACCGTGACTCAACGGTCATGTAGAATGTTACTGTCATGACTCAAGACTGATGGTGTGGCGGTAATACGGTCACTGCAACAGCCCTAGATACAGCAAATGTTTACTGTAGATGATCAATTAGTTCCATCCAAATCCACAACGAATTAACCTCTTGAGGTTGCCGATAGAGCCAAAAGTGCATGAATGTCGCAAGAAACACGGACATGAAATGTTTCAGCCACTTTTTCAAATCCCTGATTTAGTAAGAGTGTAAGAAAAGGCAGAGGGGATGGAGATAGAGCATGAGAACAGAGAGAGAAAGAGGAACAGAGAGAGACCGAGAGCTATGGTTTAGACCTGATTGACAGAGAAATACCTCGAGGTCTGTGACCACTGCTGTCTTTCTGTTTCATACACACACACGCAAAATGCATGACAGTCCAGACACACATTTATTTTCTTAGACCCAACCCCATCCTCCAAGGAAAGACCATTTTAAAGCCCAACAAAAAAACAAATGGAGGACAGAAACCATGTGCCTGAGTTGTGGTATCCATTAAATACAACATAAAAGACTGAAATTGTTATCTTAAAAAGACATCCAGCATTTCCTGTGACATCCAGCATATAGACAAACCATTCAACCCCCCTACAAAGCCCCTAGGGCTGGGAATTGCCAGGCACCTCACAATACAATATTATCACAATACTTAGGTACCAATACAATATATATTGCAATTATCACAATTCTATATGTATTGTGATTATATACTGTGATTTTATTGCGATTCGTTGTTCCAAACATATTGCTCACTATATGTCTGCCTCAAAGAGACAAGAGAGAGCCATGACAAAACTAGTTTTGATCAGTCATGGAAATAAAAGTGCTGAAAACAAATTGGTTCCCTATCAAAACGATACGATAAGATATATCGTCAAAAAATATATAAAGATATGTAATTGCATTGACTTTTTCCCCCCCATCACTACTGTCCGTTCTCTTCAGTCACCCAGTAGTCTCTCTCATTCACTCCCTCTTTCTCTCTTTCATGATCCATCCATTGGCATTGCTGTGAAACCTTGTAAATCTCCTTGGAAAGGAGATATCGTTCAGGAGAAAAAAAATGCTCTTCACAACTTGTCTGAGCTGCTGCGCTGTTGATCCTGGTCTAAACAGTTCTCATGCTGCAAACTTCAGATGGAAATTCCACTCATTCCCATTCCGACATTCCGATCCTCTCTGACAGCATTCCACAGTTACACTGACGATGTTGCAAACCCTCTTAATTGAACCCTGGTGGTCACATGATTAGCATAACCTCTCAGAACCAACCAAATATGCGTGTCAGTCAGTGTAGTTGTCTGTCCGTGAGACTCCCACAGAACTAACACAAGCTCATTGTTGACATGAGAGTGGATGAACGATGGTTGAAACAAGCACACATCCCCAAGTACATTACAAGTCACACAACTTTAAAGGACATTCAAAGAGGAGTGTGATCTCACTGGAGTCTGTGTAGAGTTCAGAATGAGAGGTGAAACTCTATAGCAGTGTGTGTGTGTGCACATGGGCCTCACGACAGCTGAGCCGTACCAATTAGGCCTCATTACACAGTTCTTATAAAGTGCCTAATTGTACATGATTTATTCTACATGATTGTCTGCCATTACTGAAATATGTTGACTAATTCCTCATGGCAGTGTTATTTCTCGGCAGTCCAAATTCCTCTTTTTATGGTAAGTGCTCTAGATGAGGCGTAAGAAGTATGGGAGGCTGGCTGGTAGAGGTACACACTGCATGCATTAGCAGCCCCTGACACAGAACATGCCCAGAAAAAGCTCCCTCCACAGTCCCTACAAGCGCTGAGATGTGTACTACGGCTCGACTTGTCATTTTCCCCTGCTGTTCGGGTTAACTTTACATGCGTTCCAAATGGCACCATTGTTTCCCTACTTAGTACACTACTTTTGACCAGGGCCCATGTCTCTGGTTAAAAATAGTGCGCTACATAGGGAACATGGTGCCATTTGGGTCGCATCCCTTTCCACCAGGTCAGTCAGATGGTTAAGAATCCCCATGGCCTGGAGGAGTAGTAAGGCTACAGCAGAGATGTACGGAGGCCTCCAGATCTGCCACAGTCATGTAGAATTTCCATTGCGTGAAAATCCCATTTTGGCACAGAGCTGAAACCCTAGAGGGGAGTGTTGCACTGAGCGTCTCTGTATACACAGGCTGTAGCACACGCAGGGTTAAGACAACGCTGGGCCAGTCCACTCCTGTAAACACATGTTGGTGGTAGAGTGCTGGGGGATGAGGAGCTGGAGGGGTTCTGGGGTCAGCAAGCCCACTGTAAAAGGCCAGCCAGGGGGAATTGGGCTGGAGGGGTAAAACATGAGGGAAATGTACGGTACTCTGAGGAGGGTGGAGGTGTAAACTCAGGGCAGGTTATATTGGGCTTTGTTTGATGACAAGGAGTCCGGGACTGACTGTACTTGATCCCCCCCAACATTCAAAAAAAGGACCGTGTTACGAGCCTGTGCACCTTAAGTAAGCTGCTCACTCTGAGACTCAGCCCAAATTGCAACTCATTTCCTATTTAGAGCACTATTTCTGACCAGGCTCTAAAGTTTTGGTTTAAATCTAAATAAATAAATAAAAACAGCCTAATGCCCGATCTCATAATTTAATTACGCTGAAAAACGGCACTTACTATAGAATTTAAACATTTTTACCTCTTGAAATGGGAAACGTGTTTGTTATCAAGGTGAATATGCGCTCTTTATGATAGGATGTTAAAATTAGTTGAAATCTAAAGTTTAGTTTTTTTACTCACCATCACAATTTAAATTATATCACTGCCAAAGTTTTTGCTTGGTGGCGAAGAAATGTTCTCCATTGATCAATACGTAAAGAGTAATTTATGGAAGCGAATTAGGAACCACTTTGGCCAACCCATAGACTAGATGTCATAGCCATACATTTCTGGAATATTGTCAGGCATTACATGCATTTGAGCAAAGATGCAAATGTATGTACTACACACAATACCCAATAATGTCAAAGTGGAATTATGTTTATACACATTTTTACAAATAAATTAAACATGTAGAGCTGTGCTCTACAGTAATCAATTGTACTCTACTTGTACTCTACTGCTTCTTAAAACTGAAGAAGGGCCCATGCACTCTTGATCTTAAATTCGGTGTTTAACGTGTCATGGTCTCAATTCACTGGATCTTGGGACCAATGCCCTGGTATAAATCTTGGTCTTTGTTCCTGGATATTCCCTTTGGTTTAAAAACCATAGGCCACCCAATTTGAAGAAGACAATTCTCTCTGATCATTGGCTGATCACTCCCAGCCCATAGGAATCCCTACCCAGTTAACTACTTTTAAATGGTGGAAGCCCTCAATGGCAATCTCTATGAATGAACTTTGACTCCAAGTGTCAAGTGTTATTTTAAAGATAGATTTTAAAGATAGGTAAAGTGATAATAAAGTGATAATTGAATCTAATAACAAATGAATTAGAAGTAATTGAATCAATCAGTACGTTTAAGATTCATGCAATCAACATTAGTGCTGAGCGATTAATTAAGCAACATTTGTTTTTGTTTTGTTTTTGGTTATTAAACAACTAATTGACCTATATCTGTTCAATTACTTGAATTAATTTTACTTATTTCTTTGTGTAAGCCCAACGCACCATTTCTCTAGACACTAGAGAGAACTCAAATAATTCACGAGAGAAATCAAGTCAAGAACTATGTGGGACGCTGAGCTGAAGGGAGTTGTAGTTTTCATCAAGTAAATATTCAACCTAGTTCAGCACAGCAAAGTGGTAGTTAACTACAATGGCCATAATCCATTGCACCTGTTTTTACCGGCTAAGACAGAGAAGGATTTACTTTTATGCAGGGTATGTTAGGTTAGATACACACAGACCGCATAGACCCGAATGAGAGAGGAATGTACACAACACAACGGCGAGAGAGATAGAGACAGTTTGTGAAGGTATGCCTTATCTACTTTGAAGAACTAGTCAAATGATTTTCAGACAGCTCTGCAGCATACTTTAGCACGCTAATCTAACTAAATAGAATGACAAAAAAAAGTACAGTATGAGGAGCACAGAGATAACGTTAGATGGGTCTGTCTGGCTGGCTGCTACTGCCTGAGCAGAGATGAGATGATGACTTTAAAAGGAATGAAAAATAATAAAGTAATAAAATCTAAGTAATATTATTTTTCCATAGTAATTTCCTATTGTTCTATTCTAAATTTAATTTAAAGATTTTGAAAATCTGAAAATAAATCATGTTTTTACTATTTTGTTAATTTAGTATGCAAATACATTTTCCAAAAATCTGTAATAGGTTAATCAAAATGATCACTACTGTGCATGGTTCTCCCTTTTTATGCTACCATGCAACGTTTTTATTCGATTACAGGTATGCTAACTGTCTGAATACAAAGTTGTACAGAGATGACAAATAACCAGTTATAAGGACACTCCTGAATTACAATTAAAGTGTGGTGTGCTTTCTGGCGCCTCGTGACTGCAGGTAGTGGTGAAGAGTAGCTAGCTAGCTACTAGCCCAGTGGCTAGTACAGAACTCTGACGTCATCTGACTGAGTCCTACTGCGAAGCCACTGACGGCGTGGATGGCGAGACACGGTGATGAAAACGTGCTGCCTGTCTCCTCCTGGCTCTCCCCTTGACCACCTCCTCCCTATGGTGACCTCACTCAAGCCATGAACGTTCTCAACCTTCTGTCTCTTATCCGTAGATCTACTCATGATGATTAATGATGTTGTTTTTAAATTGCTTGTTTTTTTGTGTTTTTTTTGTCGAGATGGAACCTGCAAGTTTTGTTGAACGGTGTGTACCATGTGTATCCTGTACATACGACAAATAAAACTGTAAAACTATCACAGCCAAACCCCAACAAACCCCATAGAAACACAAACACAGTACACTCACCATTGTGAGAGGAATCTGTCTTGCTATCAGCCACCTTCCTCAGCTCTGAGATAATGGCGTCTCCAGGAACACGAGGGCCCTCCACATACTTGGGCTTCCTGATTGGACCTGCAGTCAGAGCACAGCGAGAGAGAGTTCTTGCTGGATTAACTTTTTCCAGGTGGGGTTTGAGAGATGATGAGTGTCCTAGCGGGACAGGCTCAGGAGAAACAGCGAAAGAGAGAGGGAGAGAATAGCTCCCTGTGCTGATAGCTGCTCTGCTCTGTCTGACAGCCCTGAGAGAGAAAGATCCGCCTGCAGAGACACCCAGCAGTAACACACACAACGGCCAGTTCAGGGGAATGCATATGAGTATCTCAGTCTGACTGTGAGTGAGTGAGTGAGTGAGTGAGTGAGTGAGTGAGTGAGTGAGTGAGTGAGTGAGTGAGTGAGTGAGTGAATGAGTGAGTGAGTTAGTTAAGACAGACAGACAGACAGACAGACAGACAGACAGACAGACAGACAGACAGACAGACAGACAGACAGACAGACAGACAGACAGACAGACAGACAGACAGACAGACAGACAGACAGACAGACAGACAGTCAGTGAGTGAGTGAGTGAGTGAGTGAGTGAGTGAGTGAGTGAGTGAGTGAGTGAGTGAGTGAGTGAGTGAGTGAGTGAGTGAGTGAGTGAGTGAGTGAGTGAGTGAGTGAGTGAGCGAGCGAGCACATACCAGTAGGGTACTGCTATGCGCTTGTATGTGGTGTGCCTCTGAGGTAAGTTAAGGGTGCTACTTTGGCGTGGTTTAAAAAATCAGGTGTTGTTTCTAGGACAGGAGCTAAGGATCTTCATGAGGGTTTCTGTTCTGTCCCCTTGGTGAGGATGACTGAGATTAGTGTGCATTTCCTCGCTGACTGACAGGAATAGAAGCAGCAAATCCCAGTGCTGAGCAGAATACTGTGTGCATCCCGAATGGAACCCTATTCCCTACATAGGGCACTACTTTTGAGCCCACAGGGCCCTGGTCAGTACCCAGTACAGGGTGACATTTGGGATCCAGCACTATTCCCTGGCTGTTGTTATGATCCCAAACGCTGACGCACTGGCACCGCCGGAAGCATCAATCTCTAGCAACTTTAGTGTGTGTGTGTGCGTGCATGCCTGTGTGTGTCCCCACTCATACCTCTGCTCCGGGGGCACAGTGCAGGGCCATGCCACTCAAAAAGGTTTGTCTGCTATTCTATTCTCCCTGAAACAACAGAGCTATCAAAGGACATCTTTGAACAACTATCCTTTCACACACAGACTGCCTCTCACAGCCATGAAAAGACAGCATGATGAGCCATGAGAGATGTTTACACATTGTAAGTACAAAATGTATGCCTAAGAGCATCCATACATTCATCACAGCTAATATAGTACAGGCCTACACACCCAAAATGTAATGCATCATTTAATGCAGTAACAATACCTAAGTATCACTACAAAACCAAGACAGCAATCCTGGTTGGTAAATAAATAAAAACATCTGTGGGAGCAATCAATCTGACCAAAAAGCAGTGGGGGAAAAACATCAAATACCAGGAAGTAAATGGACATTTCAAATCCATAAGAACAGTATGCCTTCCTTCCCTCTCCGCTTTCTCTCACATTGACCTACTGTAACCCAATCTAGTTCTCCTCTAGTATTCTCTAATCAGATGACTGCATGTGTAACCCCAGCCATAACAAAAAGATTAGATGGGGAGAGAGAGATTGTCTTTTGTCATTACCGCATCATCCACCCCCCCAACCCCACCCCCTCTGTGTGTGTGTGTTGTGTTGTGCATGTGTGTGCATGCTAGCTCTCCCTCCCTCTGACTCAGGTTGAACATTGGGCTGGCCAGCACTGTGCTATGCTGCTGTGAAACCATCCCGCATCCCCCAGGTGTGATCTTGTCCTCAGATACGGTTCCAGCCAGCAGCCAGCCATGTTAATGGCACAGGAACCAACCACCAGTCACCACCACGCAGATTTAGCTTGATTCATACTGCCACCTATGGATTTAGGACTTGAAATGCATAGAGCGTAGCCAGGGCTACAAGGTAGTGATGCGCGGGTGATGACTTACAACCGGTAGTCCCCGCGGTTATACACTATATATACAAAAGTATGTAGACACCTGTTGCTGACTGGTGTATCAAATCGAGCACACAGCCATGCAATCTCCAAAGACAAACATTGGCAGTAGAATGGCCTTACTGAAGAGCTCAGTGACTTTCAACATGGCACTGTCGTAGGATGCCACCTTTCCAACAAGTCAATTCATCAGATTTCTGCTCTGGTCAAAAGTAAGTGATGTTATTGCGAAGTTGAAATGCCTCGGAGGAACAATGGCTCATCCGCGAAGTGGTAGGCCAGACAAGCTCACAGAAAGGGACCGCCGAGTGCTGAAGCGTGTAAAAGTCGTGTCCTGGCCTCCCGAGTGGTGTAGCGGTCCCACTGCATCGCAGTGCTAGAGGCGTCACTACAGACCCGGGTTTGATCCCAGGCTGTGTCACAGACTGCCGTGACTGGGTGATGCGGCACATGATGCGGCACACAATTGGCCCAGCATTGTCCGGGTTAGGGGAGGGTTTGGCCGGCAGGGATGTCCTTGTCCCATCACGCATTAGCCTAAGATCACCATGTGCAATGCCAAGCTTTGGCTGGAGTGGTGTAAAGCTCGCGCCATTGGACTCTGGAGCAGTGGAAAGGCATTTTCTGGAGTGATGAATCACGCTTCACTATCTGGTAGTCCAATGGACAAATCTGGGTTTGGAGGATGCCAGGAGAATGCTACCTGCCCCAATGCATAGTGTCAACTGTAAAGTTTGGTGGAGGAGAAATAATTGTCTGGGTCTGTTTTTCATGGTTTGTGCTAGGCCCCTTAGTTCCAGTGAAGGTCATCTTAACGCTACAGCATATAATGATATTCTAGACGATTCTGTACTTCCAATTTTGAGGCAACAGTTCGGGGAAGGCCCTTTCCTGTTTCAGCATGACAATGCCCCCATGCACAAAGCGAGGTCAATACAGAAATTGTTTGTCGAGATTGGTGTGTAAGAACTTGACTGTTCTGCAGAGCCCTGACATCAGCCCCATCGAACACCTTTGGGATGAATTGGAACGTCGACTGCAAGCCAGGCCTAATCGTACAACATCAGTGCCCCGACCTTACTAATGCTACTGTGGCTGAATGGAAGCAAGTCCCCGCAGCAATGTTCCAACATCTAGTAGAACGCCTTCCCAGGAGAGTGGAGGCTGTTATATCAGCAAAGGGAGGACAAAGTCAATATTAATGCCCAGGATTTTGGAATGAGATGTTTGGTAATGTAGTGTGTCCGCGGGATGGGCAGGTTTAGAGTCATTGCGTATTGTGTGGATGAAGGGCGGGGGGGTTGTGGGCTGGTTGGAGAAAGAGAAAACAATACCTTTAAAAAATTCATAAGTATATCATTGTTGTTAAATTTATATCTGTAGGCTACATTGAGGTTTTTCTTGGATTATTTTAGGTTATCTGACATTAGTGTGTAAGCCTAATTAAGCTTTCCGTGCCAAATAGTCTACACACCAATCGCCAAATGGTTTTGAAAACAGGCCGAAAAAGTTAATGTCGATCCACGGAGGCAAAAATGACAATCAGTGTTTATTCAATAAGAGAAATGGAGAGTTGAAAATAAAGAGAAGGGAGGGTCAGAAAAGTAGGCTAATGTTCGACAGTCACAAGATAGGGACTTCAAATAGGCCTTTGGCACATCAAGGGAACTGTAGCCTACTGTTCAGATGGGTTAAATGGAAACAGAAATCTGGACACTGACTGTAGGTCTATAACCTCTTATATAGCCTTAATGTTAACTCCTGCAGAATTAAGCATTTCTTGCAGTAAAGTGATACACCAAATGTAGGCAACATTTTTACTCGGGAACAGGAGTAGAGAAATATGATTTATTTCTTTATGCATCTTTAGAGAATTTGAATGTGCAGTTAGATACTGTCTGTACAGAGCTCTTTAATAGCATCATAAACACTGATAGTAGCGTACCTCCTTACAACCGGTCAAACTGATGTAATTTGGAAATTTTGCACAGAAAATCCTTTGCACAGAAAATCGTTCCAGGTTTTTTCTGGTCCCTAAACGCCTTTGCTCCGTGAAAGAAACCGAGATGATAGAGAACTTTACCGATGTCAACTAGATTGAACTATTCATTCTATCGATTTATGACATTATTCTGGTGAGCAAGGGTTAATCTTCTAGGGGCAACATATATACCTAATGACAGAAGAGAAGGTGTGTATTGACTACTAAAAAATTGGAAATTATAAGCACAAACATATCTAAATCAGGCAAAAAGAATCCTGCACCGCCTGTCAAAAAATCATTCCGCCGTCTATGTCAATAGAATTGATAAAACTATAGAAGTAAATTAGGGCTATTATATTTATCATAGTGGAAAATCCTAATCTTTAGAGTGAAAAATTGCACATAAAAATGAGCAATGAGCACCCAAACAGGCACATGACCAATCCAGTGAGTGAGCATGGAAGCTGCCTGGAACTAATGTTATACAATGCCAGGAAGACAGATGTTTCTGAAAAGCATCATCTAGTCTGGATCTCTTTCAACTGAACCACATGTGAGCTGAAATCTGAATGCATCTAATCAGTCTGTGTCTGGCCTCCAGCAGAACGGACCTGGCCAAGTCAGCTTCTTGAATGAGGAAATAACAGTCTGCATAAGAGTCCATTCATCTGTGGACGGTCAGGCTCAACCTATTAGCCAGGAGTCACACAGAGCCAATTAGCTAGAGGGAAGAGACAAGAAAGAGGCACGGCTGTTTTAAATAGTAGACTTAATGAGTCGAGATCAACATCTCAGAATAATCACAAACCCACTAAATGCATTCACTTCATTCAAGCAGGCAGTGTGCCTTGGTGATTTGATTTTTTTTTTAAATCACATTCTTGAAAGTTTACAATATTGTCAAAGGAGTTATTGGATTGTTCCACAAATTCGGTAACTTTTGAAAAGTGTAAACTGGTCCACAAAAACGTTGATTTCACCTCATTTTAACATTCTGACATAAAGAGCACATGTTCTTTATAAAAAACATGTTTCCCATATTATGAAGTGAAATAACCAAAATACTATAGTAAGATCCTATTAAAGTAACAGGGTTGACAATTCCATCTTAAATCAACCATGACTCCCCTTGCGACAGGGGGAATGGAAGCTTGTTGTGTGCAATTGGGAGTGGCAATAAAATAACTAGGGCTTTACAATGATGGTGAAAACTTGGGGAAATTATGGGGTTAAGCGGGTTAAACTCTTCCTAGAATTCACATAGGGCAAACGGAGGGACATGACAAAATGCTGAATTTTCGCACTTTAGCAAGTCATAATCATATAAAAAATACAAAAAATGATCCATGCGGTTTATATTGAAGGGCACTAAATTTAATATTACAGGCTTTTAAAATGAAATATTGGTGCACAATTGCTACTTAAAATATCAAAGGGACACTATAAGCACTCTTTTCATAGAACGACCCTAATGTACTCAAGCAGTAACCGAAAAGTGACTACATGTCTGTACTAGGGTAAATTCAAGTTAAGATGCTAGATCATGTAGATAGTTAGGTTTATAGTACTAGTACTCTTAGGTCAGAGCATAGAGAGAGGGCAGGAGGGTTTTCCTCTTCCCAAATCTCATCTCTTAGATATGACTCTTTCATGTTTACCCCAAAGCCTTTATCAACGGGTGCCTGCCCCCTGAACGAGCCATTAGAGCGTGCTGCTATTCTACACTTAAGACCTGCCCAATGAGAAATAGCATTGTTTAATAAGCATGAAAAAGGCTGGAGTGAGTGAGTGAGTGAGTGAGTGAGTGAGTGAGTGAGTGAGTGAGTGAGTGAGTGAGTGAGGGCGCTGAGACGTTATGAAGGACAGATCGAGGAGCAAAACAGACACTATGCCAGATCTCTCTGCCTCTCCTAAGACTTTTGCACATCCAAAACGGCACACATTTTCCCTATATAGTGCACAGGTTTTAATGTGCTATGGTCAAATGTAGGGGTGTGAATGTTTAAACGTTAAAATGCGTAAACAAAACTGAATAATTAGCGTTAAGGAAAACCCTCCTGCCCGCACGGCAAGTGGTACCGGAGCATCAAGTCTAGGACCAAAAGGCTCCTTAACAGCTTCCACCCCCAAGCCATAAAACCGCTGAACAATTAATCAAATGGCCACTTGAATATTGCATTGACCCACCCCCCCTTCTACACTGCTGTTACTCACTGTTTATTATCTATGCATAGTCACTTCACCCCTACCTACAAGTACATATTCACAAATGACCTCAACTAACCTGTACCCCCGCACACTGACTCGGTACTGGTACTTTACTTGAGTTAATTTGGTAAATATTTTCTTAACTTTTCTTGAACTGCATTGTTGGTTAAGGGCTTGTAAGTAAGCATTTCACGGTAAGGTCTACACTTGTTGTATTCGGCGCATGTGACAAATAAAGTTTGATTTGATTTGAAGAAAGAAATCCCTAACCAAAAGTGTTTTTTCAGCACAAAATGTAAATCACAGTGCAGCTATCACAAACAAAACACTAACAGGTCCCAATAAGCTTGATAAATGGAAGGAAAAAAATACAACAAATAGGCCTACCTAACTTAACAACACTCTGGACGACATTGCCGTTAACAGTTGGAAAAGAAAGCGCTGATTATAGAAATTACTGCAGTTGACATGCAGCCATTGCCAATGGCCTACTTGAGTTGAGAGCTAATTTGCTAAATGAAGGGCTGCAAGCAACATTCGCGCTACTGAAACAGGCGCGTCTTTCTCAATATCACTGTTCACCATTTACTCCTGTTTCAATAGGGTATTATTCCCTTTATAATGGGAGTGGAGACATATATAGTTAACAGCATTAGAAAGCAACAATTATTTCCTTTTAACCAATAGATACCAGCATTTGGAGTGTGTTTTCCTTTGCCCTGTGTTTGATTTTTAAGCTTAAACTTGGTGGGCAGGATTTTGTTAAACATGAAACAAAGTAGGCTCCTAGACTAATGAATATGCTATTTGCCTTCATCAAAACAATAATTGTGTTGCATATTTCAGTCTGGAACCTGCCTAGGTTTAGGGGGGGTTGTAAACCTATTCTAAATGGCACACTATAGCTGCACACTTCACAAAAAAGGATGGGACGCATCTACTTTTCCAAAATTAGTGCCTAGAGCACATATTTCCCTACTTTAATCAACCAGTCCATTTAGAGTTGGTGCTAAAGCTGTATTGATTTGGTTAGGAATGTAGCTTTTCTACAGTTTGGTATGTGTATTCCATCAGTTAGATATGTTTTACGCAGCACGCGGGTGTGTACAGGGAGTGGTTGGATCGAAATTGCGTGAGAGAGACGTAATGGAGGGAAAAGAGAATATAGGGAAAATAACTTGGATGTATTTTTGTTGTGAGTCGCTAATGCACATAACAAATGGAAGGAACACTACAGTCAATGTGAATGAACAGTTGTCTTCGGGACAATATTTCACATGCAGCCAAAAACTGATTCTGGTGGTCATAACACGCAATAGGATTTCACGTGGCATTTTATGACATTTTCTTATCTTTTTAACGGAAAACCAAGAGAAACAAAATGCAGTTTAAACATGAAGAAAAAAAAATGATGGTCACATCCCTATTCAAAAGTACTGCACTATAGGGAACAGGGTGCCATATTTGGACACATATTATATTGACTCTCAGCCAATCCTAACAAATAAAAATGCATGCGCTCTCCGCAGACACCTTGCGGAGAGGACAAATAAGTATTATCTCAGTGTGATGTCCTCCAATGGCAATTGTAAGCTCATCACAGGAGGGGAAGAAAGCAGAACGAAATAGAACTGAACACAGGGAGTGTCACGCCCTGGTCGAAGTATTTTGTGTTTATCTTTATGTATTGGGTCAGGCCAGGGTGTGGCATGGGGTTTTTGTATTGTGGTGTGTTTTGTCTTGGGGTTTTGGTGTGTATATATTGGAATTGTAGCTAGTGGGGTGATCTAGCAAAGTCTATGGCTGTCTGGAGTGGTTCTCAATCAGAGGCAGGTGTTTATCGTTGTCTCTGATTGGGAACCATATTTAGGCAGCCATATTCTTTGAGTTTGTTGTGGGTGATTGTCCTTAGTGTCTTTGTTCTGGGATTCTGGTATTCGATGGAGCAGTGCGCGGAATGTTACAGGAGAATGAGGTTGGCGAAGCAAGCACGGCGGCGCGGACGGAAGCCCGAGAGTCAGCCCCAAACATTTCTTGGGGGAGGCTCACAGGGAGTAGGGCTACGCCAGGTAGGAGACCTGCGCAAACTCCCTGTGCTTACCGGGGGGCTAGAGAGACCGGGCAGGCACCGTGTTATGCAGTGGTGCGCACGGTGTCCCCAGTGCGGGTGCATAGCCCGGTGCGGTATATTCCAGCTCCTCGTATCGGCCGGGCTAGAGTGGGCATCGAGCCAGGTAAGGTTGGGCAGGCTCGGTGCTCAAGAGCTCCAGTGCGCCTGCATGGTCCGGTCTATCCAGTACCACCTCCACACCCCAGCCCTCCGGTAGCAGCTCCCCGCACCAGGCTTCCTGTGCGTGTCCTTGGTTCAGTACCACCAGTGCCAGCACCACGCATCAGGCCTACAGTGCGCCTCGCCTCTCCAGCGCTGCCAGTCTTTCTCCTCTCCTGCGCTGCTGGAGTCTCCCGCCTATTCAGCGCAGCCAGAGCCTTCCTCCTCTACAGCGCTGCTGGAGTCTCCCGCCTGTTCAGCGCAGCTAGAGCCTTTCTCCTCTCCTGCACTGCTGGAGTCTCCCGCCTGTTCAGCGCAGCCAGAGCCTTCCTCCTCTACAGCGCTGCTGGAGTCTCCCGCCTGTTCAGCGCAGCTAGAGCCTTTCTCCTCTGGAGTCTCCCGCCTGTTCAGCGCAGCCAGAGCCTTCCTCCTCTACAGCTCTGCTGGAGTCTCCCGCCTGTTCAGCGCAGCTAGAGCCTTCTTCCTCTACAGCGCTGCTGGAGTCTCCTGTCTGTCCAGATCTGCCAGTCAGCCAGACTCTTCCAGATCTGCCAGTCGGCCAGGATCTGCCAGTCGGCCAGGATCCGCCAGTCAGCCAGGATCCGCCAGTCAGCCAGGATCTGCCAGTCAGCCAGGATCTGCCAGTCAGCCAGGAACTGCTGAGACCACCAGCCAGCCAGGATCTGGTAGATCTATCTACCTGCCTGAGCTTCCTCTCACTCCCGAGCTTTCTCTCACTCCCGAGCTTTCTCTCACTCCTGAGCTTCCACTCAGTCCTGAGCTGCCTTAGTCCCGAGCTGTCCTTCAGTCCCGATCTGCTCCTCAGTCCAGTGGGGTACTGGGTGAGGACTACTAGGCCATGGTCGGCGGCGAGGGTGGACTATCCAGGGACGCGAGGAGAGGGGACTAAGACATTGACTGAGTGGGGTCCACGTCCCGCGCCGGAGCCGCCACCATGGACGGACGCCCACCCGGACCCTCCCTATTGTTTTGAGGTGCGTTCGGGAGTCCGCACCTTGGGGGGGGGGGGGGGGGGTTCTGTCACGCCCTGGTCAAAGTATTTTGTGTTTATCTTTATGTATTGGGTCAGGCCAGGGTGTGGCATGGGGTTTTGTATTGTGGTGTGTTTTGTCTTGGGGTTTTGGTGTTGGTGTTGGGATTGTAGCTTAGTGGGGTATCTAGCAAAGTCTATGGCTGTCTGGAGTGGTTCTCAATCAGAGGCAGGTGTTTATCGTTGTCTCTGATTGGGAACCATATTTAGGCAGCCATATTCTTTGAGTTTGTCGTGGGTGATTGTCCTTAGTGTCTTTGTTCCTGTCGCTGTGTTCGTTGACAAGTATAGGCTGTTTCTGTTACGTTTATTGTTTTGTAGTGTTTGTGTTAATTCGTGTTTACGTTTGTTGCTTAAACATGGATCGCAATCTACACGCTGCGTTTTGGTCCGACTCTCCTTCACACCTAGAAAACCGTTACAGGGAGAGAGGGAGGGAGCGAGGGAAGGAAAATGTCATAATAACTACCATGGAAAACAAACCAGGGATATGTCCCAAAGGGTATCCTTTTTCTTATATAGTGCACTACCTTTCACCAAAAGTAGTGTACTATGTAGGGCATAGGGTGCCATTTGGGATGCACACAGGAGCGAGGCAGTTTCTCTTAATTCAGCAGAGCTCTGATGGTTCAGTGGGTTTGAAAGGGACAAAAATGTGTGGCTGGAAAAGCAGCATTCCTGCTATATACACAACACAATGCAATACATGATTCCACCTGTGTTGTTTCTGGATAAACAACACACTATCAAATAACAGCCTACTGTTTAGTAGGGTGTGACTTCCTCGTTGTCTGGAATCCAATGTGGAGAAGAGATATTAGACATACAGCTGGGAGACCAGTGCCCTGCTCGAATACTTCAGAAATGCATCCTTCCTTTCTACCTTCAATGAAATAACCATAGACCTGAATGGGTTGGATTGGTGAAAGTAACAGTGATCACCTTATAGATATGTGCTTACCCCAAGGAAATGTAAAGGTTCCAAACTTTACCCAAAGGAAATAGAGGACAGGGCAGGAGGGGGGGGGGGTAGGGGGGTGGCTCGCTATGTAGGGGCATGCAGAGGAGCCAAGCAGAGTGGTCTGGTCTCAACGGGAGAGAGGCAGCCAAGCATGATGTAACGAGCACTCTGCATACTGGCCCTCACTGTGGTGAAGCTCAGAGGGCCATGACCACTGAGCTGTGACACACTCGTGTGTGCGCGCCATACACACACACACGTACTTGCAAGAGCTTCACACAAGTGCAAGCCCCCAAATGGCATACAAACAAGCTATAACGCTGCATAAACGTAGCTAGGAAAAGCATTAAAATATGAAATATTGTCCTGTTGATGTCAATCCCCCATGAGGGATGGAGGGATTTATCTAAGCTTTCAAAATGTGTTTAATGAGTTTTCCACATTCTTGACTCCGGACTATGACATTTCAACTCTTCATGAGACACAACATGGCTCTGTGTGGCAACAACAAAAGGGGACCTCTGACAATATCTGACAATACCCTTCTTTCTGTTTTAGGGCCGTCATTCTACAACTCAGCAGTGAAACAATGTATTCAGACTGAGATAAAAGACCGTTGGAAATTATGTTTCGCAACAACAGACTCAGTTACAAGTGTTACATTAATCATTGGTCAGTTCCTCTCTCATACAAAACAAATGGGGAGAGCGAGACACAGATCCCATAGCCTTATCTTTGCCCTTCTATTCTAATAAACCCATCAGGTATCATAGAAGATGATTCCTTCAACATTATGTTTGACATGATTCATGATGCACGAGCAGACATAAACTCAGCAAAAATAGAAAAGTCCTCTCACTGTCAACTGCGTTTATTTAAAACGCAGTTGACGGTCCTGAAAATGGGACGTTTCTTTTTTTGCTGAGTTTACATGCTATTTTAGGCATAACCATTATCATTCAGGACAATGCAATGAATTTAGTATACTAACCCATATGGGGGAATTGCAAATGTGTAAAATGCTTTCAAAGTTTAATAGTCATGTCTATTCTAACCCTCTCTGTTCTAGATAATGAGATAAATGAAACCCTTCACCAGGCACCATAGTATTGTTTTTCAGTAAATGTATAAACATTTCATCCATATGAGTCCTGGTCAAAGGTAGTGCAATATAAAGAGAACAGGGTGCCATTTGGGACGTATCCACAGCCTTTCTACCACAGCCCACAGAAACACATCAATATCCCCTGAGGCAGCTATGTAACTGCTGGGCTAATACTGTAGAGGTGACTTCAGGAGACAAAATTTTTTATTGTAAGACCCAATGGACAGTTAAAGTAATAACAAATCTTACCAGAAAGAACAATTTATAATTTCAAATGTTCCGTCTTGGACGAGAGCCTAAAATTTATTTGGCATAGCAGAGGAAAATGAATATTGAGAAAAAACATTTAGCAGAGGCTTGAGCATGGAAATGAATGTCGCCCTCTGATGAAAAGGTAATTATCAACATCAGTCACATTATGAAAGCCTTGTGACAGATACAGACGGGTATATCAGTTTGAGCATTAACCTAACTTAAGCACTAAATTAACTGTATTTTTTTAAACATATTATTAACGTATTTGGTTTAACTATGAAATGTACTGGAAAACACATAGCCATGCTAAATCATTACTTTTGTACTTAATCAATCACCACCTGTCAACAGTGCTCTATGAATTATTTGTTGACACAAATCCAATCTTCTCTGTGTTGCCTACTGTACCAATATCCTGTTGAGTGACTCCCCACCTCCTTCATGTAACGCCAATATTTACTAGTCATAAAATCCCTTTGGTCTCTTCAAATCAATAGTCCCTCAAGCAGTGCTATTGTATAACCCTCCCAAACTATTTATTTCCTATTTAGATAACCCATTCCAATTGCTTTCCTTAACATAATAAGATAAGTTAGTGGTCCATACGCAACCCTGATGCATTAAATCAATATCGTGTGCATGTACCTTTTGAAAGGAAAAAAATACATTGTGTTGTGCCAGGGGAATAGCAACCAACCGTTTCTCTCCACAGAATTAGTTTGATGTGGTATTTGTGGGGAGGCTAGCCTGGCTCTGACATGTAGCTTAAAGGGGAATTTCACCCTGGCGCTGACACAGCATATAGTCATTACTACAGTGCATTCGGAAAGTATTCAGACCCCTTCACTTTTTCCACATTTCGTTACATTACAGCCTTATTCTAAAATGTATTACATTTTTTAAAATCCTCAGCAATCAACACACAATACCCCATAATGACAAAGTGAAAACTTTTTTTATTTTTATGTTTGCAAATGTATTAAAAATAAAAAACTGAAATACTTATTTTAAAAAGTATTCAGACCCTTTGCTATGAGACTTGAAATTGAACTCTGTATTCTGTTTCTATTGAACAGCCATGATAGGCTAAGATAATGAGTGGGCCTAGATTAGTCTGCCATATAGCACACTTCTGTCTATTTGAGCTGGTCAGTATGGTCAGTATGTCTAGGTAATCCTGTATAATGCAGCTTTTTTAAATGTATTGCATAGTAAAACTGCATAAACCTACTGTCAAGTTAAAGTGTACTGTTAGCTAGCTAACGTTAACTGGCTGGCTCGCCAGGTAACGTTTAGTGTGTATGCCCTCCACTTTTTGGAGGACCAAGTTTTTAAATCAGTGTTTAAAACATAATAAATTGTTGCCAGCAGCACAGTTAGTCATTAACGCTCTAGATAACATGAAAACAGCCTAACCAACTCTGCTAGGGCGAGGAAAATGGTCAGAGTGGTGTGTTCTCTCATTATGTGACTGGAAGTAGCCAGCAAGCTAGCCAATGTTAGCCAGTTAGCTAGGGCACTTGACTGCCGTTGTGAGGTCAGAATGTTCGGATCAACCTTACTCATCGGCCAGAGCGTCCAGTGTGCGCTCTGAACGTGAAAACACTATGAATTTACAAATGGACAATCTGACAGCACAGTTGCAGTCACCAATGCTCTGGATAACATAACAGCCTAACCATCTCTGCTAGGGTGTGTAATGTTCAGTGAGCTGTTCTCTCTCTCACTTAGATGTCTGGAAGTAGCTAGCAAGTTAGCTTGGGTGCTTGACTGCTGCTGTTAGTACAGAACGCTCTAATCAACCCTTAAATATATGGGGCTAAAGCTTAAGAGGGTGTGAACAATGCTGAATGGATATAGACAAAGAAGGGCTCTCCAATAGTAGTACAAAAACATTCAAAGGCCATTTTCTCAAAAGTGACTTTATAGGTTTATCAACTTCCAAAGCAAAATTACTTTCCCATTGTTCCTCAACTGTAGTGTATGATATACCATTTTGTAGTCTCTACTTATATCCAATGTAAAAAAACACAATTTCAAATTTTGCTACATAAGACCGATTTGAGATGGTCGGTCACATATAAGGTCCCACAGTTGACAGTACATGTCAGAGCAAAAACTAAGCCACGAGGTCGAATAAATTGTCCGTAGACCTCCGAGACAGGATTGTGCCGAGGCACAGATATGGGGAAGGGTTCCAAAAAATGTTTGCAGCATTGAAGGTCCCCAAGAACACAATGGCCTCCATCATTATTAAATGGAAGAAGTTTGGAACCACCAAGACTCATCCTAGAGCTGGCCGCCTGGCCAAACTGAGCAATCGGGGGAGAAGTGCCTTGGTCAGGGAGGTGACCAAGAACCCGATGGTCACTCTGACAGAGCTCCAGAGTTCATCTGTGAAAATGGGAGTACCTTCCAGAAGGACAACCATCTCTGCACCACTCCAACAATCAGGACTTTACTGGAGGGTAACCAAAAGTAAGACACCCCTCAGTAAAAGTCACATGACAGCTCACTTGGAGTTTGTCAAAAGGCACCTGAAGGACTCTCAGAACATGAGAAACAAGAATGCCAAGTGTCACGTCTGGAGGAAACCTGACACCATTCCTACGTTGAAGCATGGTGGTGCCAGCATTATGCTGTGGGGATGTAATTCAGCGGCAGGGACTGGGAGACGAGTCAGGATCGAGGGAAAGATGAACGGAGCAAAGTACAGAGCAATCCTTGATGCTCTTAGTGAACCAGAAAGTCTGGCATTTAGAGTGAATGCTGATACAAACTTGAATAATGTTGTTGTTTACCTCCAACGACCAACACAAAATCATCTCTACGATGGTGCAGTGACCAAAGATTATCATAGGGAATTAAAGGCTTAACTGATGGGGAATCTATTTCGACGACAGCTGAGAAGTGGTATGATAACAGCGATTTTTCTTCCCTTCACAACAAAACGAAAGATTAACAATTTGAGGTAACCTAACATTAGCTAGCCTAGATGGGTAAGTTAGATAGCTATCTAACGTTACACACCTGTATTGAACTCTGAAAGCCATCAGCTAAATCATATAGCTATCTTTTGGTATACCCACTGTCAATAGATTTCCTCTATGTCATATTAGTCACTGCTAGACTGGTAGCTACCTTCAGCAGAGTAATCATGTTTGTTTGTTCTATCTTTGAATGACATTAGCTAACGTAAGATGGCTAATGTTAGCAAATAAAGAGTATCTCAATTTAGTAGCCATCTATTCCACCCTTTTCTGGAAAACACTCCGTAACTAAAAATAAAATTGTCAATATAGCTAAGTCATTTTATTTGTGTGTTATTTGTGCCCGTCTGGTGTTCAACATTCCCAAGTTCTCTCACGTCACCCCACTCCTCCACTCTCTCCACTGGCTTCCAGTTGAAGCTCGCATCCGCTACAAGACCATGGTGCTTGCCTACGGAGCTGTGAGGGGAACGGCACCTCAGTACCTCCAGGCTCTGATCAGGCCCTACACCCAAATAAGGGCACTGCGTTCATCCACCTCTGGCCTGCTCGCCTCCCTACCACTGAGGAAGTACAGTTCCCGCTCAGCCCAGTCAAAACTGTTCGCTGCTCTGGCTCCCCAATGGTGGAACAAACTCCCTCACGACGCCAGGACAGCGGAATCAATCACCACCTTCCGGAGACACCTGAAACCCCACCTCTTTAAGGAATACCTAGGATAGGATAAAGTAATCCTTCTCACCCCCCTTAAAATATGTAGATGCACTATTGTAAAGTGGCTGTTCCACTGGATGTCATAAGGTGAATGCACCAATTTGTAAGTCGCTCTGGATAAGAGCGTCTGCTAAATGACTTAAATGTAAATGTAAATGTAATGTAAATGTTAGTAGCAATGATGAATGTGTATAAATCATCTGTGGTCTCAGCTGGCTTGGAATCTTGCTGCCAATTTTGTGACGCTAGTTAGCTAACTGCAAGCTGACAATATTGAAATGTCCATGTTAGGTATGCTTAGCTAGCCAGTCCAATAAAGACCAGTACAATTAGTGGGGTGGTTAAATTGTGTATTGTTGTGTATTTTGTTGTAGGTGGTGCAGAATCTGATTCCACTAACATGCACTTCCAACCCCTAGCACAAGGTGAATGTAAGTTGGCCAAAATATTTATATATATATTATAACAAAGGACTTATATATATTCTAACACAGGACTTAAGGAGTCTTTAGGGGTCGGAGTGTTTAAGGGAATTTACATTTGGTAGTAAGGTTTAGTCCAAGGACGTTTCCAAACATAGTATATCATGGCAGCAGGGTCTTCTCAGATCCATCAATGGCAGTGGCCAGTCAGGGTTACTTACACGCGTGGCTGGGCAAAGGTGGAAGACTCAGATCTGATGATGATATCAAACTGAGACTACAGTGGCAAGAGTCCTGCACCGCCATGCTCTCTTTCACAGATCAGATGCACCTCTGAGAACTGGGGCCAAAGCTCTCCATCATCAAAGTGTTACATTTTAAATTATTTCCATGTGAAATGTCCTATGAGGGACCTGTCTGCCCAAGCATTATTCCATATACAGTGCTTTCAGAAAGTATTCATACCCTTTGATTTATTCCACATTTTGTTGTGTTACAGCCTAAATTCAAAATGGATGAAAAAAATGTTTTCTCACCCATCTACCCATTATTATTTTCCTATTATTATTTTCAAAATTCTTCCAGCTCTGTCAAATTAGTTGTTGATCATAGCTTGACAACCTACAGGCAAATTTAAGTCAAAACTGTAATTTGGCCACTCAGGAACATTCATTGTCTTCTTGGTAAGCAGTGTTTCAAGTTATTGTACAACTGAAAGGTGAATTAATCTCCCAGTGTTTGATGTAAAGCAGAGTGAACCAGATTTTGCACTAGGATTTAGCCTGCGCTTAGCTACATTGTTTCTTTTTTATCCTGAAAAACATCCTAGTCCTTAACGATTAATTACAAGCATACCCATAACATGATGCAGCCACCACCATGCTTGAATATAGGAGAGTGGTACTCAGTAATGTGTTGTATTCGATTTGCCCCAAACATAACACTTTGTATTCAGGAGAAAAATATAATTGCTTTTCCACATTTTTTGCAATATTACTTGTGTGCCTTGTTGCAAACAGGATGCATGTTTTAGAATCTTTTTTAGGTTAGTATTGTGGAGTAACTACAAAGTTGTTGATCCATCCTCAGTTTTCTCCTATCACAGACATATTTTTTTATTTAACCTTTATTTAACTAGGCAAGTCAGTTAAGAACAAATTCGTATTTACAATGATGGCCTACCAAAAGGCAAAAGGCCTCCTGCGAGGACACACATCATGAAAAACACACATCATGACATGAGACTCCAAAACACTACATAAAGAGAGACCTAAGACAACAACACATGACAACACAGCATGGTAGCAACACAACATGACAACAACATGGTAGCAGCACAAAACATGGTACAAACATTATTGGGCAGACAACAGCACAAAGGGCAAGAAGATAGAGACAACAATACATCACATGAAGCAGCCACAACAGTAAGAGTAAGTAAGAGTCAGTAAGAGTGTCCATGATTGAGTCTTTGAATAAAGAGATGGTGATAAAACTGTCCAATTTGAGTGTTTTTTGCAGCTCATTCCAGTTGCTAGCTGCATCAAACTGAAAAGAGGAGTGATTAAACTCTGTAACTGTTTTAAAGTCACCGTTGGCCTCCTGGTTAAACCCTTGAGCGGTTTCTTTCCTCTCCGGCAACTGAGTTAGGAAGGACGCCTGTATCTTTGTAATGACTGGGTGTATTTATAAACCGTCCAATGTGTAATTAATAACTTCACCATGCTCAAAGGTATACTCAATGTCTTTTAATTTGTACCCATCTACCAACAGGTGACCTTCTTTGCAAGGCATTGGATAACCTCCCTGGTTTTTGTGGTTGAATCTGTTTTTAACAGAAAATTGTATGTATGGGGTACAGAGATAAGGGAGTCATTCAGAAATCATGTTAAACACTATTATTGCACACAGAGAGTTCATGCAACTTATGTGACTTGTTAAGCAAATGTTTACTCCTGAATTTAATTTAGGCATGCCATAAGATAGGGGTTGAATATTTATTGACTAAAGACATTTCAGCTTTACATTTGTATTAATTTGTAAAAATGTCAAAAACAAATTCACTTTGACATTATGGGGTATTGTGTGTGGGCAAGTGACAAACACTGTTACACAACAAAATGTAGAAAAATCCAAGGGTTGTGAATACTTTCGGAAGGCACTGTAAATGCAGATTAAAACGATAAGCAGCCCAGAATGGTAATACATACGATATGATCTGCTGTTTTATGTTTCCAAAAAATGTGTCAAGATGGCTAAGTATACGCCTAATTGTTGTCCACGTGCCTCACAATGTCCATTCAACTATCCTCTCTGTTGGGGTAAGCAGAGCGTAAACTCTACTCTCCCCACTCTATCGCCTTAGTTGAAATTCAATGTCACTAGTAAAGCTTGTAATTGGGACGGAAAAAGAGCTGTTATTGGCAAATCTGGTAGGCAGGACGTCTGATGTGCGTATAGATGTGTGTACGGCTGAGAGGAGGTGGGGTGTTTGAATATTGCTCATCCACTCCCAGCACCCAGAAAGTCATCAGGGAGACAGGGAGGGCTGGTTCAGACAGAGCCTGGCTGGACGGTTACGATCTTGAAGACTCGAGGCAGGAGGGAATCACTGATGAAAAACACAGTGACCCGACATGACCAGAGGAGGTCACTGTGGAGTTGCCCAGGATTCCATCATGTCCCACTGGCAGTCAGGCAGTCAGTCACACTTTCCTGAGGCTGAAGGCTGAGCACCTAACTTCGAATGGGCCAGCCTCCACCAGACCTGTAAACTTCAGACTGTACACTGGAGGTCCTGTGCAACACATGTCTGCGCTGCGTTCATTGTCAGCTCTCTACTTAGCTGATCAAAGCAGCAGCAGTGAGCAGCACCACCAGGCCCATGTGGCTCGGGAATTCGTCACGCTCTTAATTGGCCCGCAGTATTTTCTGGGTTGTTTCTGTGAAGTCTTCATGAAAGGATGCCCGTTAAAATCAAGCCTTTCACCACAATGCTATAGATTATCCAATCTGTCAGGAAATGAAGCAAGCCACAAAGGCGTCATGATCAGAGCAACCACTTCCCAAAAAGGTCATAGTGGATGGATGAAGAGGAGTATGGGGTAGGATGAGCAGCAGGGTAGAGAGATGGGTGGGTTGAGTAGTGTGGGGGTGACAGGACTCCCCCTGAGCCTTCCCCCCTGAGTTGCAGGGAGCTCTGTCACTGTAATTCTAGGCATGTTTCTGAGCTGCCCTGATGAATCAGCACAATCTGGTTTCACTTACAAACATCTCTCTCTCTCTGTCAACCTCTCTGACACGGCGTCTGTAGAGGATAAGTCACTGGGTCATGACATTTCCCTTTGTTAAACACTGCTAATCTACAGCAGAGTAAACACACCCACTCTCCCACGGTAAGCTTTCGCTACAGGTTTGCCCTGAAGGTATTTGACCAAAAGAACATATTCAAGATGGCAACCTGTTATTAGTGAGAGCTGGGATATTTCCTACAGTACTACTACGGTATGTGTTTATTAACTGTAGGTGAGAACTCTCCCCCTCCAGTCTGTCACTTATCTGTGAGCGAGACAGTGGACTGCCCACCCCCAACCATCCCCCTTTCTCTTATTTTCTGAACCATCTTAACTAATTCTCTTCTATTCTGCTATACCCATTTTGTACTTCTTTACCTTCAGAGTGTCTACATAGACACTCTCTCTGGGTTCTGTTCCCCTTCACAAACCCTGTCCTCCCCCTCTCTCTCTCACTCTTCCCCTCTTTCCTGTCAATGTGCTTTTCATCAGAGCTGCCTTTGATGGGCTTAAAACAACCACGGCAAATACCAATACCACCTGGAGGATGAAGAATAAAAGGTGTTTTTTAAGTTGAGTGGTAGGTGAGTCAGAGGGGACTGTACATTGCTTAGACAAACGTATAACACATTCAGATGTGGATTTCACATTGCTCAACTTGACACCGGTTTTCCTTGGCTTTACCAAATACAGCTACCGATTCTCGTTTTAGCACAATAAACTACCGAGTAAGCATATTTTGCAGTTTCGAAGGCCTCTTTTTGAAAGCGAAGTTGATTTGCATAACAAATGCAGTTTGCTTTATAAACTCAAGTCCAACGTTAGAATCGGAGAGCGCTGTGTAGAGAGAATTGTGGAAAAAGAGCATAGCAAATGAGGTTTGAGATGAAAAAAAATCTGTGGCAACCACAATCTCTCAAATGAAAACAGTCTGGATCAGAGAGGACTATTCCCAAGCTCTGTAGCTGAAATTAGAACAGGATACTCCCCATTAGAAACCTCATTCCAAACAGGCAAAAATATAACAAAATACGGTTCCAATTTCCAATACAGTTGGAGTGAGTAAAATGTACCTCATCCATAGAGATTTCCACATTTCAATCTCCAAAATAAAGTTATGTTACTGATGAGAGAAGCATTTGTTGAGGTATAGAAAAAATAGCCTTGCTCTGAAATTAGACCAGTGGCCTAGTTGGATCTAGAGGCCAAAGGCCTACTTACCAGCACATCTTGTACTAAATGCTGGATCAAAGCATAGAGCACTTAAAACAAAGAGTAGCACAGGAGGTTGGTGGCACCTTAATTGGGGAGGACAGGCTTGTGGTAATGGCTGGAATGGACTAAGTAGCAAATACATCAAACACATGGCTTCCACGTGTTTGATGCCATTCCATTTGCTCTGTTCCACCCATTATTATGAGCCGTCCTCACCTCAGCAGCCTCCACTGAAGAGTAGATAGCACACAGATGATTCCCAGATGTGTGCATGGGGACCAGAGTGACCGCTTAAAGTATTTCTATCCTCTTTGCTAAGTCTTCACAATACAAAGACTCAGGTTGAAACAGGTCCAGATACAATGGCCCAGGCTGCTTTGAAGATGGCCGCACACACCCACAGCTGTTGACAGCCATGTTCGCAACATGGGAGAGAGAGGGGAGCAGATAAAGAGGAGCAATAATTAGACATTGTGTATACATACTGTACACATGCCCCGCATTAAGAACCAATAGATGGCCAACAAGCTACGTCGCTGTAAAGACCACCATCTGGACAGAAGCTGATCAAATAAAGTGGGAGGGATGGAGGGATGAAGAGGAGGGATACAGTGAAACAAACAAACCCTTTACTCTCCTCTACCCTGACTCAAACACAATGAAATCACATGGAGATTGAATACAGTGCAAAAGCTGAATGAATTGACCAATACTGCTTTCACATAGGATTTACGGTATTTTGACCCCCCCAAAAATGAGCAATGTTTATACGACCTCCTTTCAAACAGGCCCATTTTTACCATATTCTTGCCTGCATATTCCTTTCATACCTCCCATGCGCATGCCGACGTGTAAACGTGTGGAACCGCTGCCCATACTTTTTTAAATCCACATTTTACCTACCTCACTCCACTAGAAGATAATAGCAATACTATTTTCAAAAGAATGTGACTCTCATGCTCAACATTCCGCAACCTCAGCGGGCTTTTGGAATTGTCTATACCCTTGATTTAGGCTACATTTTTGCACACTAAATATGTCTGATCAGCGATAGAGCAAACAAATAGATGAGCTATAGGCCTACTACCTCTACTTATTTTCCCAGCCAGGAAACAATTAACCAAATAGCCTATACAGAGAGAGATTCAGTGAAACAAAATAAGATTGATTGATTATCGGGCCAAGTCAGTGAAGTCACAAGCTTTTGGTCAGGGCTAGGCCTATTGGCTACTAAGCGACTGAAGAGCAAAATAATCTGCTTGTTAAACTACATATCATGCTGGCAAAATGTTCTAAAAGGCCTAAATGAGCCAACTAGATAAGATGATCATGAGCAGCACCCACCTCAAATTAACTAACATTTTCCAAGCCTAATTATAGCTTAACCAACATCCAAATGATGATTCAGTGGAAGAAGAAAAATCTGGCATCAGGCCTATTAATTTATGAAGACAAGTCCCTAAGCTTGTCTCAAAGCAGCGTGATGGCGCTGTACCAAAGACAACAGTGCTGAAACGATCATATTGTTGACCACACACGGGTAGGCTATTGATTCATATTTATTACAAGGATTGAACGACTTTCAGTAATCAACAATTTGATACATGCCTTCAATTGCATTAGACTACTTTATTCTAATATTTTTGTCATTCAGTGACATTTAGGCTATTCCAACAGTAGTTATTTATGGATCCATCCAGTTGTGGTTAAGAAAACAGTGCATGCTTTGAGATGGGCTATGTGAAGAGATGGGTGAAGTGACCTGTCTTGCAAAGTTTAGAAATGCCAGGAGGATGGTAACAGGGCGCTGCCAGGCAACCATCAAGAGTTTAAGAGCCTAGTGCGTGCCAATGCCGCCTCAGCATTGCGGCTACCTTGCATACTAAGCCATAGGAAGAACTTTACCGAAATTATTACTAGGTCGTTTGACGAAAATACACGTTTTGGCTTTGATACCGGCAATACCTTTCAGTTTATAAAGAAAAGGCGGAATAAAGTTGGCGGTATGGTAAAGTTGGAGGAAAAATGTCTTAGTATGAAAGGAATACAAGTGCATGGACAATAATTTTCCCCCTGTCTATCTAAGAAGGTATTTTTCAAGTATAACAACAGCAAAGCAAGACAAAAAACAAGCTGGAAGCTACAGAAATTCTGGTTGAAAGCTAAAAGGATTTTCGATCCTCAGGCGCTGTCAGATGTCCAGCATTGACACAATAACACCTGAAGGAAGACAGCAAACGTCACTTTCAGAAGACGTCCACTGAGACTGAACCAGCCCCAGCCTGGGATTACAAGAACAGAGAAACAGGAAAAGCTCATAGTACTTCACGCCTGGACTTGTAAATGTAAGTGTAGTGGTGTAGCTACTGCAGTAATAGTATAGTGCTGTAAGCCTAGAAGTGAGGGGTGGGGTGAGGAGGAGTGTGGTGAGGAGGGGTGGGATGAGGAGGAGTGATGATGGGTGAGGTTGGATGGACATAGTGCAGTACAGTACCTGGGGATCTCTTGCTAGAGCGCGAGGGCATCATGTAGGACTGGCGAGGCAGCAAGGGTGAGGAGGGCAGAGACATGGACACGCCCTTGGCCAGGCTCAGTCTGAACACATCCTCTGGGGAGTAGGGGCGGTGGAGGCCTCCAGGCTCATGTGTCTGGGGGGCACCTCTGCCAGACAGGCACCTTCGCTGTGCAATATGGAGCTCACCCGCTGAGAAGAGAAGATGGAGGACACTGTTTAGGACATTATTCACTAGGGCCGGGAATTTCCAGAGACCTCACTTTACGATATTAGGTGCCGTTACAATATGTATTGCGATTCTTACAATTCTAAATGTATTGCGATTCGATATTGCGATTTGATGTTCCAAACAAATTGCTCACTATATGTCTGCTGCAGAGAGACTAGAGAGATCATGAGAAAATGAGTTTGGATTTGTCATGGAAATAAAAGTTCAAAAAACATCTTGGCTCACTATTTAAAAAGAAGATGGAGAACAAGCTATTGAGTGACCGGAGTTGACTAGTGCTAGTTAATGCTAACTTATTTTGAACAAATCAATATTTGGAGTCAAAGAAATATTGCAATATGTAACTGTATTGATTTTTTGCCTCGTCAATATTATTCAGCAAACCTATATAAGCTGAGCATACATTTTCGAAGAGAAAATTACAAATGAAATACATCAGACCATTCAAAATCTCCATGAGGAAAAAAACTGATTTGAGATCAGATATTACCAGACATGTGGACTCCTGAATGTCTAATGAAGTTGAAGGCATTCAGACAGCAGAACAAATCCCCCTCTTAGGGAGGCTTTCTGCTAATGGAGAGATTGTGCCTAGCCACACTATGAAATCAAACTGACAATTTCAGATGTCTTTCAGAAACCAAGATAAGCTTTCTCAAATCAAGGTCCAGGGAGTGATCATGATCAGTGGTAGACCAGGACTGAGTCAGACACACACATTACGAGTGAATGGAGCCACATGCTGTGTGGTTTAACCAGAGGTCATGGGCCCACAACGATACGCCATGGGGCTCATGATGTGGCAAGACACCCAGTTTGCAGCATAAATAAGAGTGGTGTCATTGACCATGGAGCTGAGATAACATGTGTGACTCATTGATCCAAAAACCTTTGGTTAAACTAACTGAACAAATATTAGCAAAATACTGTTTTGGCTCAGTATAATACTGAGAGTATTCTAGTAAATTCATTGTACAGCTAATGTGTGAGGAATGAATAATAATCCAGAAGTAATATAATTAATTCAGTGGTTCGGGTTGGAGCAGCTTGAACTTGAGACGCTAAAGGCAAGAAAGCTGCAGTTATTGATGCAATAGGCTACTCCAAAACAGAGTACTATATCTACACTGTACAAAACTCTACAGAAGGGATCATCAACTAGATTCAGACACGGTCTGATTTTATTCTTGAGCAGATGGTCAGGGGTCCGTAACAAAATGACAAATAATTTGTAGACTGTAAATTGACAGCAAGATGCCCAAAAATATATGATGTTTTGGCTAAAATGTAATTATTTCAAACCTTGCTTAGTTGTATACAATAACGTGTATCTATTATGTATGGGAATACTTGGAAACAGATTTCTTAAATTAAAATCATTTGGAGCTGATTTCCTGGTGTTTTTACTGTCTTTTTTTAGTCTGTTACAGTCTTTTTTTAAACTTGGGGGGGCCACATAAAACCACCTATGGGTAACCCTGCTCTACAGACTCCAGCTAACACCAGATAACCTAACCTGTGGGAAAGTGCCCTGTCCATTGGACTGATAAGCCTTAACAAGAAATTAGTACCCTGTAGGCCACATATGTCAGAGTCAAGGCCCGCGGGCCACATCCGGCCCGCGAGAAGGTTTTTTACGGCCCCTGGGATGATCTTGATTTATTATTAGAACCGGCCCGCAGACCGCAGCAAGCCGGCAGCCCGCAGATCTTTTACACGCACCAATACTACATTTCCCACAATGCAACGGTGACGCACCGAGCAGTAGGCTGCTTCATTTCAATATTTATTGGCACAGCAGTTGTCAGCATCACAGTAAAATTAACTTTCAGATACCCATCAAAAATGGCAAAACGGAAGGTGGACACTGAGAACCGGGGTTTCAAACAAGGTGGGAGTCGGAGTATTTGTTCACGGAGGTAGCTGGAAAACCTGTGTGTCTTCTGTGTGGAGAAAGTGTGGCGGTACTGAAAGAGTATAATCTGAGACGACATTATGAAACGAAACACGCGGACAACAACAAGAATATGGACATGGAACAAAGGCTACAAAAGGCAGAGGAATTAAAACGAGGCCTCAAATCTCGACAGGCTCTGTTCAAAAAAGCCAAATCACAAGGCCAGGCTGCTGTCAAGGCCAGTTTTATTTTGGCAGAAGAGATCGCTAAATCAGCCCGGCCATTTACGGAGGGGGATTTCATCAAAAACTGCATGATTAAAGTTTGTGACGAAGTTTGCCCAGAAAAAAGGCAACTCTTTTTAAATGTGAGTCTGAGCAGAAACACCATTGCCGAGAGAGTAGACCAGTTGTCCATCAATCTAAAAGAGCAGCTTGTGAAAAAGGGAAAAGATTTCATTGCATATTCCTTGGCTGTGGATGAGAGCACCGACATTTCTGACATTGCCCAGTTGTCAATTTTCATCCGCGGAGTGGACTCCAGCCTAAGCGTGACAGAGGAGTTTTTGGCTTTACGTCCTATGCATGGCACAACTACGGGGCATGATTTGTATGAAGAGGTGTCAAGATGTGTAAATGAGATGGAGCTGCCTTGGGAAAAACTTGTGGGTTTGACAACCGACGGAGCACCTGCGATGTGTGGACACAGGAGCGGACTGGTGGCAAAGATACGGGAAAAGATGCAAGAGGAAAACGCGACAGGTGAGCTGACAGCTTATCATTGTATCATACACCAGGAAGCGTTGTGCGGTAAAGCCTTGAAAATGGAGCATGTAATGAGCATCATCACGCGCACAGTTAACTTTATCAGAGCCAAAGGTTTGAATCACCGCCAGTTCAAGGCATTTCTGACGGAGTTAGAAACGGAGCATGGTGATTTGCCTTATCACACAGAGGTGCGATGGCTAAGCCAGGGAAAGGTGCTTCAAAGATGTTTCGAGCTTCGTGAGGAGATTTGTCTGTTCTTGGACAGCAAAGGGAAAGACACAACACAACTCCGAGACGAAATGTTTCTGTGTGAAATGGCTTTTCTGTGTGACATTACGAGTCATCTGAATGCAATGAACTTGCAGCTGCAGGGTCGGGATCGTGTCATCTCTGATATGTACAGTACAGTGAAGGCATTTAAAACCAAACTGACTCTGTGGGAGAAGCAGATGCGGAAAGAAAATTTGAGCCACTTTCCCAGCTGCCAGACCATGAAAGAGAAGCTCTCTACCAGTGCGTTCCCGAGCGCACAGTTGGCTGATAAAATAGGTATGCTTGCCGCTGACTTTCGACGCTGATTTGCTGACTTTGAAGCACAAAAAAGCAGGTTGGAACTGCTCGGTAACCCATTTGCTGTTGACGTGGAAAGCTCACCACCAAACCTCCAAATGGAGTTGATTGACCTCCAATGCAATGATGCACTGAGGGCAAAATATGCGGCAATGGGTGCTGCGGAGTTCGCCCGTTTCCTCCCCGACACAATGCCCCAGCTGCGCATCCAGGCTGCTCAAACGTTGTCTATGTTTGGCAGCACATACCTGTGTGAACAACTGTTTTCTTTGATGAACTTGAACAAAACATCACACAGAAGTCGACTTACTGCTGAACACCTCCACTCAATTCTGAGGATTTCCTCAGCTCAGAGCCTTACCCCGAACATTGATGAACTTGTGGAAAAGATGGGACACCACCAAGTATCACCCTCAACCTCAAACAAGTGAACATTACTGTGCAATCACATATTTAGAGTTTTTACTCAGTTCAAGTTTAAAAGTTAAAGTTTAATATTTGTTTTCACTGCATGTTACTTCTCCTTAAACAAAGTGTTGTTTTTGATTAATAGATTTTTGCACTTTATTTTATTGTATTTCAATCCAATTATATTTTAAAAAATATTTCAGTTGAGTGGATGATAGAAAATTGCTATTATTGTTTTTTTCTTTGAAGTAAATTTAGCCCACTTTTGCTAAAATAGAAAATATAGGCTACTGATGGTGCCTTGAATACCGGTTTCTTTCATTTAATGTTCATGTTATGGGGATTTTTATATAAAGGAAATTTGTCTTTTGTGTCTGTTGAAAATTAAAGATTACTGACAGAGCCATAAGAAAATATTGCTTTATTTATCTGATCATATTGGAATATATTTGTTAGGTTTTCAGTAGGTTCAATTAGGTTCACTAGACTATATGCGTCATTTAAAAAATTTTCAATGAACATTCGAACAGTCCGGCCCTCGGCTTGTAGCTAAATTTTTTATTTGGCCCTCCGTCCATTTGACTTTGACACCCCTGCTGTAGGCTAATCTCCCAAAACATGGGAGGCAATGATAGGTTTGGAGTACAGTATGGAGACATCATGTTCCCATGTAACCCCAATCTGTGGGAGAAAATAAGGGTAACTTCCTATTTATCACGGAATGCTTAGCTCAATCAAGCATTCCTTCATGAAAAAGAAAACATGATAACCTGTTCTGCAAGTACAGTGCCTTCAGAAAGTATTCAGACTCCCTGACTTTTTCCACATTTTGTTACGTTACAGCCTTATTCTAAAATGGGTTAAATAAAAACAATTCCTCAGCAATCTACACACAATACCCCATAATGACAAAGGGAATCAGGTTGTTTGAAATGTTTGCAAATGTATAAATATGTAAAACAGAAATACCTTATTTACATAAGAATTGTCATGTTTTGTCATAGATTGTCATGTCTTGTCCCTGTGCTTCCTCTTCTATTCGTTTCCCCCTGCTGGTCTTATTAGGTTCTTTCCCTCTCTCTATCCCTCTCTCTCTCTCTCTATCGTTCCGTTCCTGCTCCCAGCTGTTCCTCATTCTCCTAACTACCTCGTTTACTCTTTCACACCTGTCCCCTATTTTGCCCTCTGATTAAGTCCCTATTTCTCTCTCTGTTTCCGCTTCTGTCCTTGTCGGATCCTTGTTTGCTGTACTGTGTTCTTGTTCCGTCCTGTCGTGTTTTTGCCTTCATCAGATGCTGCGTGTGAGCAGGTGTCTCTATCAGCTACGGCCTGCGCCTACCCGAAGCGACCTGCAGTCTGTGGCCGCTTCTCCTGTTATTCCCCTCTACAGACTAGAGGATTTCTGTTATTCCCCGTTTGGACATTTCCTGTTAAGAATTCAGGATTAGTCGTTTTCTGTTTGGACTGGAATAAACTCTGTTTCTGTTAAGTCGCTTTTGGGTCCTCATTCACCTGCATAACAGAAGGATCCGACCAAGAATGGACCCAGCGACTACGGATCCTCGCAACTCAGCCGTCGAGATCCAGGGAGCGATGCTCGGCAGACACGAGCAGGAATTGTCTGCTGCTCGTCATGCCGTTGAGACCCTGGCCGCTCAGGTCTCCGACCTCTCAAGACAGTTTCACAATCTCCGTCTCGAGCCACCAGCTACTTCCTGGTCTTCCGAGTCTCCGGAACCAAGAGTTAATAACCCACCGTGTTACTCTGGGCAGCCCACTGAATGCCGCTCCTTTCTCACCCAGTATGATATTGTGTTCTCTCTCCAGCCCAACACATACTCAAGGGATAGAGCTCGTATCGCCTACGTCATATCTCTCCTTACTGGACGGGCTCGTGAGTGGGGCACAGCTATCTGGGAGGCAAGGGCTGAGTGTACTAACGAGTATCAGAACTTTAAAGAGGAGATGATACGGGTTTTTGATCGTTCAGTTTTTGGGAAGGAGGCTTCCAGGGCCCTGGCTTCCCTATGTCAAGGTGATCGATCCATAACGGATTACTCTATAGAGTTTCGCACTCTTGCTGCCTCCAGTGACTGGAACGAGCCGGCGTTGCTCGCTCGTTTTCTGGAGGGACTCCACGCTGAGGTTAAGGATGAGATTCTCTCCCGGGAGGTTCCTTCCAGCGTGGATTCTTTGATTGAACTCGCCATCCGCATAGAACGACGGGTAGATCTTCGTCACCGAGCTCGTGGAAGAGAGCTCGCGTTAACGGTGTCCCCCCTCTCCGCATCTCAACCATCTCCTCCCACTGGCTCAGGTGTTGAGCCCATGCAGCTGGGAGGTATTCGCATCTCGACTAAGGAGAGGGAACGGAGAATCACCAACCGCCTCTGGAACCTGGTGATTTGACAGGGGTGCCGGAGGAATATCATGATCTGCGCACGGTCTTCAGTCGGTCCAGAGCCACCTCCCTTCCTCCTCACCGGTCGTATGATTGTTGTATTGATCTCCTTCCGGGGACCACTCCCCCCCGGGGTAGACTATACTCTCTGTCGGCTCCCGAACGTAAGGCTCTCGAAGATTATCTGTCTGTTTCTCTCGACGCCGGTACCGTTGTGCCTTCTTCCTCTCCCGCCGGAGCGGGGTTTTTTTTTGTTAAGAAGAAGGACGGTACCCTGCGCCCCTGCGTGGATTATCGAGGGCTGAATGGCATAACGGTTAAGAATCGTTATCCGCTTCCCCTTATGTCGTCAGCCTTCGAGATTCTGCAGGGAGCCAGGTTCTTTACTAAGTTGGACCTTCGTAACGCTTACCATCTCGTGCGCATCAGGGAGGGGGACGAGTGGAAAACAGCGTTTAACACTCCGTTAGGGCATTTTGAATACCGGGTTCTGCCGTTCAGTCTCGCTAATGCTCCAGCTGTCTTTCAGGCATTAGTGAATGATGTACTGAGAGACATGCTGAACATCTTTGTTTTCGTTTACCTTGACGATATCCTGATTTTTTCACCGTCACTCCAGATTCATGTTCAGCACGTTCGACGTGTCCTCCAGCGCCTTTTAGAGAATTGTCTCTATGTGAAGGCTGAGAAGTGCACCTTTCATGTCTCCTCCGTCACATTTCTCGGTTCTGTTATTTCCGCTGAAGGCATTCAGATGGATCCCGCTAAGGTCCATGCTGTCAGCGATTGGCCCGTCCCTAAGTCACGTGTCGAGTTGCAGCGCTTTCTCGGTTTCGCGAATTTCTATCGGCGTTTCATTCGTAATTTCGGTCAAGTGGCAGCCCCTCTCACAGCCCTTACTTCTGTCAAGACGTGCTTTAAGTGGTCCGGTTCCGCCCAGGGAGCTTTTGATCTCCTCAAGAAGCGTTTTACATCCGCTCCTATCCTTGTTACTCCTGACGTCACTAAACAATTCATTGTCGAGGTTGACGCATCAGAGGTGGGCGTGGGAGCCATTCTGTCCCAGCGCTCCCATTCTGACGATAAGGTCCATCCTTGCGCGTATTTTTCTCACCGCCTGTCGCCGTCGGAACGCAACTATGATGTGGGTAACCGCGAACTGCTCGCCATCCGCTTAGCCCTAGGCGAATGGCGACAGTGGTTGGAGGGGGCGACCGTTCCTTTTGTCGTTTGGACTGACCATAAGAACCTTGAGTACATCCGTTCTGCCAAACGACTCAATGCGCGTCAAGCTCGTTGGGCGTTGTTTTTCGCTCGTTTCGAGTTCGTGATTTCTTATCGACCGGGAAATAAGAACACCAAGCCTGATGCTTTATCCCGTCTCTTCAGTTCTTCTGTAACCTCTACCGACCCCGAGGGGATTCTCCCTGAAGGGCGTGTTGTCGGGTTGACTGTCTGGGGAATTGAGAGACAGGTAAAGCAAGCACTCACTCACACTCCGTCCCCGTGCGCTTGTCCTAGTAACCTTCTTTTCTTCCTGTTTCTACTCGTCTGGCTGTTCTTCAGTGGGCTCACTCTGCCAAGTTAGCTGGCCACCCTGGCGTTCGGGGTACGCTTGCTTCTATTCGCCAGCGGTTTTGGTGGCATACTCAGGAGCGTGACACGCGCCGTTTCGTGGCTGCTTGTTCGGACTGCGCGCAGACTAAGTCAGGTAACTCTCCTCCTGCCGGTCGTCTCAGACCGCTTCCCATTCCTTCTCGACCATGGTCTCACATCGCCTTAGACTTTATTACCGGTCTGCCTTCGTCAGCGGGGAAGACTGTGATTCTAACAGTTGTCGATAGGTTCTCTAAGGAGGCTCATTTTATTCCCCTCGCTAAGCTTCCTTCCGCTAAGGAGACGGCACAAATCGTCATTGAGAATGTGTTCAGAATTCATGGCCTCCCGTTAGACGCCGTTTCGGACAGAGGTCCGCAATTCACGTCTCAGTTTTGGAGGGAGTTCTGTCGTTTGATCGGTGCTTCCGTCAGTCTCTCTTCCGGTTTTCATCCCCAGTCTAACGGTCAAGCAGAACGGGCCAATCAGACGATTGGTCGCATATTACGCAGTCTTTCTTTTCGAAACCCTGCGTCTTGGGCAGAACAGCTCCCCTGGGCAGAATACGCTCACAACTCGCTTCCTTCGTCTGCTACCGGGCTATCTCCTTTTCAGAGTAGTCTTGGGTACCAGCCCCCTCTGTTCTCGTCCCAGCTCGCCGAGTCCAGCGTTCCCTCCGCTCAGGCTTTTGTCCAACGTTGTGAGCGCACCTGGAGGAGGGTCAGGTCTGCACTTTGACGTTATAGGGCGCAGACTGTGAGAGCCGCCAATAAACGTAGGATTAAGAGTCCTAGGTATTGTCGCGGTCAGAGAGTGTGGCTTTCCACTCGTAACCTTCCCCTTACGACAGCTTCTCGCAAGTTGACTCCGCGGTTCATTGGTCCGTTCCGTATTTCTCAGGTCGTTAATCTTGTCGCAGTGCGACTTCTTCTTCCGCGACATCTTCGTCGCGTCCACCCAGTCTTCCATGTCTCCTGTGTCAAGCCCTTTCTTCGCGCCCCCGTTCGTCCCCCCCCGTCCTTGTCGAGGGCGCACCTATTTACAGGGTACGGAAGATCATGGACATGCGTTCTCGGGGACATGGTCACCAGTACTTAGTGGATTGGGAGGGGTACGGTCCTGAGGAGAGGAGTTGGGTTCCATCTCGGGACGTGCTGGACCGTTCGTTGATCGATGATTTCCTCCGTTGCCGCCAGGGTTCCTCCTCGAGTGCGCCAGGAGGCGCTCGGTGAGTGGGGGGGTACTGTCATGTTTTGTCATAGATTGTCATGTCTTGTCCCTGTGCTTCCTCTTCTATTTGTTTCCCCCTGCTGGTCTTATTAGGTTCTTTCCCTCTCTCTATCCCTCTCTCTCTCTCTCTCTATCGTGCCGTTCCTGCTCCCAGCTGTTCCTCATTCTCCTAACTACCTTGTTTACTCTTTCACACCTGTCCCCTATTTTGCCCTCTGATTAAGTCCCTATTTCTCTCTCTGTTTCCGCTTCTGTCCTTGTCGGATCCTTGTTTGCTGTACTGTGTTATTGTTCTGTCCTGTCGTGTTTTTGCCTTCATCAGATGCTACGTGTGAGCAGGTGTCTCTATCAGCTACGGCCTGCGCCTACCCGAAGCGACCTGCAGTCTGTGGCCGCTTCTCCTGTTATTCCCCTCTACAGACTAGAGGATTTCTGTTATTCCCCGTTTGGACATTTCCTGTTAAGAATTCAGGATTAGTCGTTTTCTGTTTGGACTGGAATAAACTCTGTTTCTGTTAAGTCGCTTTTGGGTCCTCATTCACCTGCATAACAAGAATTCAGACCCTTTGCTACGTGACTCGAAATTGAGCTCAGGTGCATCCTGTTTCCATTGATCATCCTTGACATGCTTCTACAACTTCATTGGAGTCCATCTGTGGTCAATTCAATTGACTGGACATGATTTGGAAAGGCACACACCTGTCTATATAAGGTTGACAGTGCATGTCAGAGCAAAAACCAAGCCATGAGGTCGAAGGAATTCTCCGTAGAGCTCTGAGACAGGATCTGGGGAAGGCTACCAAAACATTCTGCAGCATTGAAGGTCCCCGAGAACACATAGGCCTCCATCATTCTTGAATGAAAGAAGACTCTTCCTAGAGCTGACCGCCTGGCCAAACTGGGTAATCTGGGAAGAAGGGCCTTGATCAGGGAGGTGAGTAAGAACCCTATGGTCACTCTGACAGAGCTCCAGAGTTCCTCTGTGGAGAAGGGAGAACCTTCCAGAAGCACAACCATCTCTGCAGCACTACATTAAATCAGGTAGAGTGGCCAAATGAAAGCCATTCCTCAGTAAAAGGCACATGACGGCATGCTTGGAGTTTGCCAAAAGGCACCTAACGACCATGAGAAACAAAATTCTCTCGTCTGATTAAACCAAGATTGAACTCTTTTGCCTGAATGTCAAGTGTCACGCCTGTTTTGCTTTGTCATTATGGGGTATTGTTTGTAGATTGATAAGGGGATTTTTTAAAATCCATTTTAGTATAAGGCTGTAACGTAAGAAAATGTGGGAAAAGTCAAGGGGTCTGAATGCTTTCCGAATACTTCCCGAATGGCCTCAGCTATAGCTTGGAGTTTTCCCCATCATGTAGGCTACACACTCATTCTTGTGTGTAACGGCCGTCGTCGGTGGAATAAGGTGAGGACCAATGCGCAGCGTGGTACGTGTTCATCTTTTTAATAAAGTAAACTGAACACTGAATAACAAAGAAACAACCGGAACAGTTCTGTCTGGTGTAGACACAAAGACTGAAAACAACCACCCACAAAACACACTCGAAAACAGGCTACCTAAATATGGTTCTCAATCAGGGACAATGATTGACAGCTGTCTCTGATTGAGAACCATACCAGGCCAAACACAGAAATAGAAAATCATAGAAAAACTAACATAGGCAACCCACCCAACTCAGGCCCTGACCATACTAAAACAAAAGACAAAACAAAGGAACTAAGGTCAGAACGTGACACTGTGTTAGATCCAGTGAGCACTAAGCCAAGACTGTTTCTCCCAAACAGTTCCTTGGAGTTCTGGCTAGGGACAACCTAGCGGACTAAACTCCACTCCATGGTGAAGGAAGTTTATGATGAACTTCACCAACGGCGTGGAGCCGAGACCAGGCTTTGTGGAATCGAGCTCCGACTACAAGACTTAAAGGTCAATACCTAAAAGAATGTAAATTATAAAATGCCCCCCCCAATATGTGCCTTTCTTTGTTTGCTGAAACCATACTTTCTCAGTAAACGTTAATGAAATACTAACACTGACTGTTTGCTCATTGCCGTTGCTCTAAAATGGCAAATTAGCTCAAATGAGCATGTTTCCATTTAATCTCAACAAGGAAACGGTCAGTGGTGGTATTGTTTAACATTTATTGAAAATGTGATGATTTCAGCTAACAAAGAAAGGCACGCAACTACCGACGACAAACATGGGTACAAGGTGGGCATTTCATAATTATACTTTTTAAAGTATTGACCTTGGGCGAATCGATATACTGTATTCGGAGCTAGATTCCACAAAGCCTGGTCTCGGCTCCACACCGTTGGTGAAGTTCATCAGAAAATTTCTTCACCATGGAGTGGAGTGTAGTCCACTACGGACCACCTTGCACCGAAGCCAACTTCGAATGGAAAGACCATTCTCAATAAGTAATATCTTCTGTTGAATAGAAATGCTGCCCTCTCAAGCTCTCATCTAACCAACCACACATTAAAATGTCTGAATGATCAACCTCCAATAGTGCTGTTGTTCATGCGTCAACAGAAAGAGCAGGCTGGATCATAATCATAGATGAGGGGAGCCACATGCCTGTTAGGCTTGGCTATGTTCTAAGGACCATGTCAGCCTTGTTTGGGTCCCTTTTCCCAGATAATCCATGGGTTTTGTCACAAATGTCACCCTATTCCCTACACAGTACACTACTTTTAATCAGAACATTTTGCAGTGCTCTATATAGGAAATAGGCTGCCATTTGGGGCAAAGCCCATGACGCCAGTCTGGACCATGAGGATGAACCAATGGGAGAGGATCAGGAGGCTGGTGGTCTGCTGCTAAAGGCCAGCCAGGACTTTGCTCAGTTCCTAGGGGAAATTAATGTTGGCTGCTGGGAATAATCAGCAACATAGCGCTGTGTTCTCCCTGGAGCCTCGCAACGGGAGACACAAAGCTGTCTTGCTTAAAGGGCTATTAAATAAAGAAGAATACCAGAAACAGAATCTGGCCCCAGTGCAATGACACCTCCGTATGTTTCCAGTTGCTTGTGAAGTGTTCGACCATGCAGCTGAGCCCTGCCATCCCCATGACCTGGTCAAAGGCCTACTGACCAGAGATTACCATCCATATTCAACAGATACAACACACAGATCTGTGAATGGGTTATTACTGAACGGCTAACAAACATGACACATTTGAACAGAATCAATGATCTGCTAGGCTAATTTTCAGATTTGTATTTCATTAGGTACTGAACCTGACAACATGTCAATGCAGAAGAGCCAAAAACACAGAGCCACTGTTAGTAGCTATTGAGCTTGTTTAAACAGCACCAACGGAACACTGACATCAATAGAACAGGTTGCTCCAAGCACACATGAACGGGGGCCCAATCCTAGACTAAAGACACCTTAAAGACACTCAGGGACTCATCTCGACCCATTACGCCACCCAGAGACAGGGGAAACAGTACTCCAAGACAGAGAATTCCACAGTATTCTATGGTACAGTATATACTGATTCTTTCTGTGTCCAATTCCAGGATTTACCAGCTGATCTCAGTCTATATCTTCACTACCACTAGACTAGACTATTAATGAAACAATATTTGTTACTTTACTTAGGCAAAATGCCTAAATCAAATCAAATCAAATCAATTTTTATTTGTCACATACACATGGTTAGCAGATGTTAAATGCGAGTGTAGCGAAATGCTTGTGCTTCTAGTTCCGACAATGCAGTGATAACCAACAAGTAATCTAACTAACAATTCCAAAACTACTGTCTTATACACAGTGTAAGGGGATAAGGAACATGTACATAAGGATATATGAATGAGTGATGGTACAGAGCAGCATACAGTAGATGGTATCGAGTACAGTATATACATATGAGATGAGTGTGTAGGCAAAGTAAACAAAGTGGCATAGTTAAAGTGGCTAGTGATACATGTGTTACATAAGGATGCAGTCGATGATGTAGAGTACAGTATATACATATGCATATGAGATGAATAATGTAGGGCAAGTAACATTATATAAGGTAGCATTGTTTAAAGTGGCTAGTGATATATTTACATCATTTCCCATCAATTCCCATTATTAAAATGGCTGGAGTTGGGTCAGTGTCAATGACAGTGTGTTGGCAGCAGCCACTCAATGTTAGTGGTGGCTGTTTAACAGTCTGATGGCCTTGAGATAGAAGCTGTTTTTCAGTCTCTCGGTCCCAGCTTTGATGCACCTGTACTGACCTCGCCTTCTGGATGATAGCGGGGTGAACAGGCAGTGGTTCGGGTGGTTGATGTCCTTGATGATCTTTATGGCCTTCCTGTAACAACGGGTGGTGTAGGTGTCCTGGAGGGCAGGTAGTTTGCCCCCGGTGATGCGTTGTGCAGTCCTCACTACCCTCTGGAGAGCCTTACGGTTGAGGGCGGAGCAGTTGCCGTACCAGGCGGTGATACAGCCCGCCAGGATGCTCTCGATTGTGCATCTGTAGAAGTTTGTGAGTGCTTTTGGTGACAAGCCAAATTTCTTCAGCCTCCTGAGGTTGAATAGGCGCTGCTGCGCCTTCTTCACGACGCTGTCAGTGTGAGTGGACCAATTCAGTTTGTCTGTGATGTGTATGCCGAGGAACTTAAAACTAGCTACCCTCTCCACTACTGTTCCATCGATGTGGATAGGGGGTGTTCCCTCTGCTGTTTCCTGAAGTCCACAATCATCTCCTTAGTTTTGTTGACGTTGAGTGTGAGGTTATTTTCCTGACACCACACTCCGAGGGCCCTCACCTCCTCCCTGTAGGCCGTCTCGTCGTTGTTGGTAATCAAGCCTACCACTGTTGTGTCGTCCGCAAACTTGATGATTGAGTTGGAGGCGTGCGTGGCCACGCAGTCGTGGGTGAACAGGGAGTACAGGAGAGGGCTCAGAACGCACCCTTGTGGGGCCCCGTGTTGAGGATCAGCGGGGAGGAGATGTTGTTGCCTACCCTCACCACCTGGGGGCGGCCCGTCAGGAAGTCCAGTACCCAGTTGCACAGGGCGGGGTCGAGACCCAGGGTCTCGAGCTTGATGACGAGCTTGGAGGGTACTATGGTGTTGAATGCCGAGCTGTAGTCGATGAACAGCATTCTCACATAGGTATTCCTCTTGTCCAGGTGGGTTAGGGCAGTGTGCAGTGTGGTTGAGATTGCATCGTCTGTGGACCTATTTGGGCGGTAAGCAAATTGGAGTGGGTCTAGGGTGTCAGGTAGGGTGGAGGTGATATGGTCCTTGACTAGTCTCTCAAAGCACTTCATGATGACGGAAGTGAGTGCTACGGGGCGGTAGTCGTTTAGCTCAGTTACCTTAGCTTTCTTGGGAACAGGAACAATGGTGGCCCTCTTGAAGCATGTGGGAACAGCAGACTGGTATAGGGATTGATTGAATATGTCCGTAAACACACCGGCCAGCTGGTCTGCGCATGCTCTGAGGGCGCGGCTGGGGATGCCGTCTGGACCTGCAGCCTTGCGAGGGTTAACACGTTTAAATGTCTTACTCACCTCGGCTGCAGTGAAGGAGAGACCGCATGTTTCCGTTGCAGGCCGTGTCAGTGGCACTGTATTGTCCTCAAAGCGGGCAAAAAAGTTATTTAGTCTGCCTGGGAGCAAGACATCCTGGTCCGTGACTGGGCTGGATTCATAGTAGCCTAAACCGCTACTATGAAGACAATGTGAGTTGTGAATAGACAGGAAAGGATTTTGTTAAGACCATTGAATCATTGAGATGGGCACAACCACAGGCCAAGCAATCAGAGGTCAAGCAGTTGAAGCAGGTCCTCATCCGTTGCTATGCTAGATGTGTGCAGTAACTAATGATCACACAGTTTCACCACCGTGTCAGGGTGTTATACGACAGGGAGAAGGACAGATAGAGACTGAGAACCCCTCCATTCATGAAGAACCCAGAACTGCTAATAGTTACTAGGGCAATTAATACAAACACCGCTACCGTATTACAATAGCACTTTTGAGAAGTAGACATCAAAGAGGGGGGATGTATTTCACTAGGGGGCTCTGAGAGGGAGGGAGACCCCTTCTATCACTGTGCTCCAGTTATGCAGGGGTGCTAATAGTGACTTCAGTTTGCCCTGCGTGCCAGTAAATGATGTAAGCCCAAATTCCTAAAACTCTCAGTACGAGAGTCTATTCGCACATTTCAAGAGCTGGACCTGTTTACAATCCTAACAGTCACTTGCATCTTTTCCGCTAGTAAAACTAAATACCAATCCTTGACTGAATGGCAGATCATAAAACCTCCTTTGTAGTGCTCATTTGTGCAGCGATACTAGACAGTGGGCATTACATCTCAGGCATATTGTATGCTAAAGACATTATGACAAAGCTGTAATTAGGACTGATAGTTTTGAAAACAAGAGGCGCCACATAAAAGCTGGCCTTGAATAAGTTGCTGGCTGGACGGCCTGTTGGCTTTGTGTCATGGTGGCTGCACTGCCATCTGACCCAGAGCTAAAACTCAGAGAGAAACAGTAATGTAAACTCACCATGGGCTATTTCAGTTCCTTTTCCTCAAGTTCTGGCCCAGACGATGCCTGCAATTTCAGTCCCTGCTGTGGTTCAAGGAAATCAACCCTTTCTAATTATAAAGTCCTGCACCAAGATGATGTAAAAATGATTACAGTCCCTTTCATGCCCATTCTCCCTCATCAAAGAGGAGGACCAAGGCCAATGAGGACTTGCCCTCCCCATAAAAAGCCTGATAATAATTTAAATAATTGATTTAAAAATGGAAGTGGAAATCAATTACTTGACCGGGAAGGCAATTCAGAACCGCCTGTAGAAATAGACTAGAAGTAAAAGATGCTAATAAGCCAACAAAATCTAAGTTTAAACATTTCCAATATATACTGCCCTAATTGTTGTAAGGAAATTGGATATAAAAGTTTTATGACTTTACTTACCACATGTTTTAATAAGACTAGAAAAAATATTTGATCAAATATGTGAAAAGTCCAGACTGAGCTTAATGGGCACCGAGTGTAGCGTTTAAGCCAATGGGGTTTTGTAACAAGCCAACCTCTTGCGTCTGCTAAATGACTTAAATGTAAATGTAAATGTAATACATTTGTATTAATTTCCAAATGTTCCAAATGTACAAACTGACATTTATGTAAAATTACATTAAACAAAACTTTAAAAGCAACATGCAACAATTTCAAAGATTTTACTGAGTTATAGATCATTCATGGAAATCAGTCAATTTAAATAAAATCAGTCAAAAGTTAGTCACAGATATCTTAAAACAAAGGTAGGAGCGTGGATCAGAAAACCAGTCAGTATCTGGTGTGACCACCATTTGACTCATGCAGATCGACACATACAGAGTTGATCAGGCTGTTGATGTGTGATGTTGTCCCACTCCTCTACAATGGCTGTGCGAAGTTGCTGGATATTGGCGGAAGCTGGAACATGCTGTTGTACATGTCAATCCAGAGTATCCCAAACATGCTCAATGGGTGAGTATGCAGGCCATGGAAGAACTCTGACATTTTCAGCTTGTGTACAGATCCTTGCGACATTGGGCCGTGCATTATCATGCTGAAACATGAGGTGATGGCAGAGGAAGAATGACATTACAATGGGCCTCAGGATCTTGACACGGTATCTCTGTGCATTAAAATTGCAATCGATAAAATACAACCATGTTCGTTGTCTGTAGCTTACGCCTGCCCATACCATAACCCCATCGTCACCATGGGGCAAGCTGTTCACAACGTTGACATCAGCACTACTTTCACCCACACAATGCCATACAGACGGTGTCCATCTGCCCGGTACAGTTGAAACTGGGATTAATCCGTGAAGAGCACAATTCTCCAGCATGCCAGTGGCCATTGAAGCTGAACTGCAGTCAGGTCACGACCCTGGTGAGGACAACAAGCACGCAGATGCTGTGAATGCATGAAATATTTGTAGTTCACCAAATTATGTTGCTACTGTGAGACTGACATTCACGCATGACTGCTAGTAGGAAAAACCCATAATTTCAATATTAACAAATGCTCATGACATATGCTATCCTTTATGTATATCAGCACATTAATATCTTAATTTTAGATAAAGTATGATCACTTATCTGAGAAGGTACAAAAAATATCTGGTAGTCTCAACACAAATGTTTTTTTGCAGCTTGAAATTGGCCAATAGTAGGAACTTACACATAATTCTCAATAACAATAACAAAAAATTATGGATATTACAATCAGATGAATTAGTTGAATTTAATTTTTATTTGAATCCATGGGTATGTGGGCTTAATAGGTACACTTAGCCTAATGCATTTGAAATGGATATTAAAATAAGAGTTCAAATATATTACTTAACTGTCAAGTGACTATAACGGCAATAAGGGCCTTTTATCGCATCTGAACTTCCTCAAATATGATCAAGTTAAGTTCATAGTCTGCGTGATAGATTTCATTTTGATAGTGCAAGCAAACGGTTGTTTCGTGCAGGGTAGACTAGTCTATATTCATATTCAGAGATGTGTCCCGAAACAACTCATGCATTGTCTTGGCTGTGTGCTTAGGGTTGTTGTCCTGTTGGAAGGTGAACCTTCAACCCAGTCTGAGGTCCTGAGCGCTCTGGGGCAGGTTTTCATCAAGGATTTCTCTGTACTTTGCTCCATTCATCTTTCCCCTCGATCCTGACCAATCTCCCCATCCCTGCCGCTGAAAAACATCCCACTGCATGATGCTGCCACCACCATGCTTCACTGTAGGAATGGTCCCAGGTTTCCTCCAGACGTGATGCTTGGCATTCAGGCCAAAGAGATTAATCTTGGTTTCATGAGACCAGAGACTTGTCTGAGCGTCCATTAGATGCCTTTTGGCAACCTCTAAGCAGGCTGTCATGTGCCTTTTACTGAGGAGTGGCTTCCGTCAGCCCACTCTACCATAAAGGCCTGATTGGTGGAGTGCTGCAGAGATGGTTGTCCTTCTGGAAAGTCTGTGCCTCCTTCCTCAGATCTGTGCCTCAACACAATCCTGTCTCTGAGCTCTACGGACAATTCCTTCAACCTCATGGCTTGGTTTTTGCTCTGACATGCACTGTCAACTGTGGGACCTTATATAGACAGGTGTGTGCCTTTCCAAAACATGTCTAATCAATTGAATTTACCACAGGTGGACTCCAATCAAGTTGTAGAAACATGTCAAGGATGATCAAGGGAAACAGGATGCACCTGAGCTCAATTGGGTCAAAGGGTCTGAATTCTTATGTAAATAAGGTATTACTGTTTTACAATATTTATAAAAATGTTTAAAAAAAACAGTTTTCGCTTTGTCATTATGGGGTATTATGTGTAGATTGCTGAGGAATTGTTTTTATTTAACCCATTTTAGACTAAGGCTGTAATGTAAAACAAAAATGGAAAAAGTCAAGGGGTTTGAATACTTTACGAAGGCATGTTATCATTACTTATTGTATATTTATTCCTTGTGTTATTATTATTATTTGTTTTATCTCTGCATTGTTGGGAAGGGACTGTAAGTAAGAATTTCACTGTTAGTCTACACCTGTTGTTTACTAAGTATGACCATAGGACATTCAATAGGACATTCCACCAATAGGGAATTCTCCAGCTAGAATGCGTAACAACGAGGCTTCCCTGTGCACTTCCGAGACCAGGGTGACGGTTTCAAAAGCTGACTAGGTGGGGGGAGGGGGGGGTAGTTAGTATACATCAATTCAATTTGTATATGATATAAAAAAAAGCAATGAATTTTCAATAAGTACTGTAGGCTAAATTAATCTTATGTGTAACTAAGCCCAGTATGGCTGCCTGTCTGGGAGTGACTGCCATATATCAGTAACAGCAACCTCTCCTGTCTAGACTCACCTCTAGGGGAAATAATGCAGCCAATCTGGGATTCCTGGAGGGAAATCCCCCCCCCCACCCTACAAGACCCCTTTGGCCAGCCAGATGTAGTCATGGCAACAGTCAAAATATCAAGTAAACTGGGAAAATACCCAATTCAGAGAGGACAGATTTATGTTAGTTACCATTAAAACAATACAATTCCACATATTACACACGCTTCAGAATATGCTGGCTACCTGGATAGTGGATACACATTCACCAAAAACAAATTTCACCTGTGTGATAACATCAATACGTCACATAGAGGAATAAATCTCCACATAGCAGCATCATTTCTGTCTGTGAGACTAGAGAGGATGGAGAGAATATGCAATCACAGTTTATCTCTCCAGTCTCAAAGGGCTTCTACTTTCAAGTTCATTACACGTTCTTGTTCATGAAAAATGCCAAAATTGTCTTCTTTTTTTTAACCTTTATTTAACCAGGCAAGTCAGTTAAGAACATATTCTTATTTTCAATGACAGCCTGGGAACAGTGGGTTAACTGCCTGTTCAGGGGCAGAACAACAGATTTGTACCTTGTCAGCTCAGGGGTTTGAACTCGCAACCGTCGGGTTACTAGTCCAACGCTCTAACCACTAGGCTACGCTGCCGCTACGCTAGCACACAAAGCATCCTTCAGACTAAAATCCACTGACAATATTTTCTCAATGTTCAGTTATCTGAATATCATTAGTCTGTCAAAGACTAAACCCACTGGCAGTGTTCAGAAACATCTGTGTTGGATTTAATTCATTGAGTCATCTATGCTGGAGAGACACTAATGCTGATTGTCTTTTAGTTGCGACATCTCACCGAAACCCTGCACTCTCACCCCAAAGAGTTACTAATGTGAACACATGAGCTGGTTAAAGCAGAGCCGAAGCCGTGCTGCAGGTGTAACGGATGTGAAACGGCTAGCTTAGTTAGCGGTGGTGCGCGCTAAATAGCGTTTCAGTCGGTGACGTCACTTGCTCTGAGACCTTGAAGTAGTGGTTCCCCTTGCTCTGCAAGGGCCGCGGCTTTTGTGGAGCGATGGGTAACGATGCTTCGTGGGTGACTGTTGTTGATGTGTGCTGAGGGTCCCTGGTTCACGCCCGGGTATGGGCGAGGGGACGGTCCAAAATTATCCTGTGCACTGGAATGTCTTCACCAGCCTCCCCTGGGATACAGAGACAGGGGGAGGAGACGGTGGGCAGCCGGCGACCATGACAGTTCTCATTCCTCTTCATAAATGGTCAATTTAAGCAGATATGGGAAACATATCTGAGCCAGACAATGTCTTTACCACATGGTTTATTTTAAGCTGGTGTCAAGCAGAGAGGCAAGAAAGGGCATTGGAAGCAAAGGGAAAAGACACAATGCGCCAAATGATACTGCATAAAGCAGACAGAGCTCAGGGAAGGTTTTAATTTAAACATCATGATCTCTGTATGAGAAGATATGAATACCAATGAGGTGCCAAGCAACACAATGAGAGCTCTCCCACAGAGCAGCACAGGTGTGCCGTAAAAACCAGTCCGTTGATCTCAAAAACACACATAACAGTTGCACATGTATCATGAGGACTTAACAAGTCTGTTAGGACTCAGAAAGGGGAACTGGCGGTCGGGCGATGTGAGGATATGTGTTGCTCACTACATTTATTGCACTCAAGGTCATCATCCAGAACACCGTTCCAGTGTTTTATGAAACTACGGGAGAGAATTACCTTATTCCCATCACTCAGAAGTGAAGAAACAGATCCTCCACAAAGAATGTCCCTGTCCTACCTGGGGACATAATCTCATCACATATATTTTGATATCTATCTTACCAAGTGCAAAAGGGGTCAAAGACAAGCATATTTGGGCCTAATGATAATTTGTGGGGTCACAAATACATTATACAAAGGCATTGACAGCAGTGCGATTAGAGAGAGGAATAGAAAGAGAAGAACATCCTGACCGCTCTGTTTCAACAACGTACTGAGATAGCCTACACACACCTTCTGCATTCAGCTGGTGGGTGGTGAGCTTTATGAAGTGCAATCAAGAGGGCACAGCCTTCATAATAAAAGCATTGGCATTAAAAACTACTTTCATTGATCCACAAAAAAGCCAAGTGGTCTTGTCTGATCCAAGTTTTTGGAATGCATTTTCACAGATTTACTGATGACAGGCCCAGTTGGAGTTGAAAGAAAAGAGGGTTATTGATATTCATACTGGCAGCATTGTGAGTGTGATAACCAGTCTGAATGGCTCTACAGGCCTCTTGAGCCCCATGGTCTAGAGAAGTGGGACACCCAACTACGCTCCCACGCTTTGGGGAAAAAAAACTCACCTCCCCATTCATACACAGCAAATCCTCATTTGGCCACATTGATTGGTGACAGTAAAGTCAGCTGATTCCTTCTGCTGCATGTCTCCTTGAAAACTCTTCAGTGAGGCATGAAGACAGTCACCTGACCAAAAAATCAGTCACACTTCAATTGCTCTAGTGCAGTAGTTACCACCCTTTTCTGAGACAAGATCACTTTCTGAGACAAAATGCAAGCGGAGATCGACATGACTTAAAAAATGTAAGCCTATGCAACATTAACCTATGAACAGTACTGTAGCAATGAGGTTTGTGCAGTAAGCTATAGGCCCAATACATTATCATTGCATATTGGCTTTGCTTGAATTGCCCTGCCGATGCATTGTTGTTCGGACCAACATTTGAGGTAGGCTATATGATCACACCGGTAATAGATCAGCTGTTGTATTAGTTGTGAGGCACAGCTGAGTGAACATACATTTAAATAATCAGCTTTTTATTTATATTTTAGTGGGCTGATGGTGCCTGCATCTGATGGTCAGTCTCAGAGAAGGGAGAGAGCAGCGAGACTGAAGGTCAGCCTCTCAACATCCCTCCTCTCTCCCTTTCCTCCACTGACACTGACCAAAAAGGGACACCGTCTTCCAGCTAATGGCGAAACTCGAGTCGCATTTCTCCCACACGCACAAATTCATGTTGTTACTCCTACAAACAGAGAATGTGAAATATTCCTCGATATTAAAAAAACCTAAGCTGCAAACAATTACAACGCAAGCTTATCAATACAATTTCATATTTTTCATTCATCACGTAGTAGCATGAGTGGAAATAGTTACTATGCAAATGTTATGGCTCATAAAAGTGTTGAATAAAAAGAGTTGACAGGCCTGAGTAAAAACATAATAATGTGAACTCACTCAAAAACCGCAGCTCTCTTCTGTATTCACAGACAGTCTTTTCATGGTTTTAAAAGTATTCAAACCTTACGCCTGCTACGTTACTGCAGACATGGTAATCTAAGCCATCCAATTGGCCAATGGTAGGCCTTTTGCGCACTTGATTTGCTCTCCAGGCCCGCCGGGAAGGCAGAATTTGTACCTTCAGACATATGAAATGGTTAAAAATGGGAACACTTCGCCTCCCCGGCACACAGGGCAGCTGAATGGGGTGCATCTATCGCCAACAGCGCGCGAGAAACATAAAAAAAAAAATGTAAAAATAGGAACGCAAGGCTTTATGTTTTTATTTATTTTTTTAATCGTGATTGACTGGTTGATGACCACTGCTCTAGTGTCTAGTACACAGTGGAGAGGAAAATCCAAGAAGACCCTTTACAACCCTTTACTTTATATAACTATAATGTATGGCTGTCCTCAACCTACCCCGTATGTAGGCTAGCCCTCGGTACTGAGACAGTTTGTAGGGCTGGCACTACCAGAAGAGAGAGGGATAAAGGATGACACCGAGGAGGTTTTCTTACAGTGGTCAATCATGTGGTGACTCTGAAAAGACCTTTGAGGGTTATGATGCCAAGGGAGCTGAGTAACCCAGGTTCACTATACAACACAACCCCCTGAAGAGTGGACAAAAGAAAGGGGGCCTGACTGTAGGGGTCTTGCCGCCTACACTCTGTTCTGTTGGCCCCATCAACCTTGGACTTCTAAAGCTCCTCTGAAGGTTCACATTTTTCAGATTGGCAGTTTCCTGTTTCTTCCACCGTATTCACAAACCAGCTCTGGGGTTTGAATGAATGCATTTTTCATTTAGGGAGCTTTACAGTGAGTGTGTGGCCGTGTAGAGCAGAGGTTAATGACAGATTGTGATTGCCATTAACACAGGTCATTAGGCGGTCCTTCTTGTGGGGCAGGTGAGGTCATGAGAATATCACTGACCACTAGACAATTGGAAGCCTCAGCTAAGGCCCCTTTCAATAGAGTTAAAAGGATGTGGCCGCCAAACAAAGCCTGTCCATCCATCCCCTTCTGCACTGCCTAATCCCATAAGCAAATAATACTTTATGTCACGCCGAAAAACATGTCCTGATGTTGAACCTTCAGAACACATTCCGATGGTCACTTTTGTTTCCTTGGTTTTACAAAGGGGATTTGATTTTTATATATAAATAATATATTAATGGATTGATAACGATCAATTGATTGATGACGATGACCTATTAATGATTTATCACTTCTCCAGAAGTTTTAAGAGCTTTGACAGAGGGACCACTGACTGACAGGACAGCACCCGGTGGCATTCCACTGCTTTCAACCAGATCTTCTTCCTTCCTTAATGTTGACGTGGTCTGCTCTCCTACTGTTGACTGCTCCAGTCAACCTTCGGAGACCCTCAGTACTGTAGCTGGAGGAGCTGGAATGTGCCAGAGTAGCTGCAGTCTCCTTTTAAAGAAAACCGGCCTGGGAGGGGAGGTCATTTTAAGGATGAGGAAGGTGAACGTGAAGAGGGAGCCGATCAGAGCTGATTGTCCTCCTCTTCCCTTTGAGGCCGAGCACAATGGGGGCCGAGGTCATTAGTTCAGCCGGTCTCAAACGCTCCTGAGCTGGGGACGGGACTGGCGCATTTATCTGCCGACGCAATCACAAAGAGCAGTTCTCTGTCCCATTCAGCCCTGCCACAGAGCAGTGCAGAGCAGAAAGAGAGAGGGGCTCGGGACAGAGGCCTCACGGACTCCCACACACACTCTTTAGAGTCACTCTGTGACATAAAGGGATAAGTCTCTCAGGATAGAGACCTCAGATGTAGCATGCAGTCGTAAAACACTGCAAACTATACTGTCTCAGATAAACCGATACGGACTTGAAGGGGTTGTAAAACACATTTACTCACATTCAGTCAGAGAAGCTCATGTACTATACACTAAATTATTATTCATGTGCTAAGTCTAAACATGAGAGCAAAACCCCAAATTAGGTGCACACACAGTATGAGGGAGTGTGGAGGATGTCAGAGATATAAACGCCAAAGGAAATCAGACAAAAGGAATGTGTCCGTCTACCCAGTCAGGTCACGGTGTAATGAGAAAAGCCTGTGACCCACTGACCTCTCCAGCCAATGAACTGCCATAACAGCCACTATCAGCCTTTCAAAAGCCTTCCAAAAAAGCCGCCGTTGCTAGCTGATACGACTGTCCATTCCCCCCGTTTGAAGCACCAAGACAATTCATCAGCATCAGAGCCAGGGAAAAACCAAGATAACACTTTGCTGTCTGCGTGTTGTGCTGTTGTATTTCAGTATGACATCACTCTCTGTACCCAGCCAATTCTAACGCATTTGTTTTTTTTATCCCTCACTACACCAGCCCTTCCAAGGTCATGGACACTGGTGCAAAGCTCTGCGGAGCAGGGAGGGGAAAATAAGAGTGTTTCACTAGCCGGGTGACTCTGGCAGCTGGAGGGCAGCTGGGAGCCTGGATGGCCCACTCTGGATTCCTCACGATACAGCAGCCACTGTTCATGAAGCAGGGTATAATATCTGACTCTGTGCCAATTATCACCCCGCAAGTTGCGAATATCAGTGATGGGGGAGAAAAAAACAAAACAGTTAAATGTTGGGAAATTATTTTTGACGGTATATCATATAGTTTTGACAATATCTCAATACTATTTTTGCGCTAGTTGGCTGTACATATACCAAAACTCCAGGATGTTTTCCTTCATATCTTGTTCTCCATTTTCTTTTTAAATAGGGAGAAATTTGTTTTTAGTAATTTTATTTCCATGAATGATCATGCCTCTCTCTTGTCCCTCTGCAGCAGATATATGGTGAGCAATACAGTGCATTCGGAAAGTATTCAGACCCCTTGACTTATTCCACATTTTGTTACTTTACAGCCTTATTCTCAAATTGATAAAATAGTTTTTTCCCCTCATCAATCTACACACAATACCCCATAATTTCTGGTAAATGTATTAAAAATAAAAAACGGATATCACATTTACATAAGTATTCAGACCCTTTACTTAGTACTTTGTTGAAGCACCTTTGGCAGCGATTACAGCCTCGAGTCTTCTAGGGAATGACACTACAAGCTTGGCACACATGTATTTGGGAAGTTTCTCCGATTCTTCTCTGCAGATCCACTCAAGCTCTGTCAGGTTGGATGGGGAGCAATGCTGCACAGCTATTTTCCGGTCTCTCCAGAGATATTTGATCTGGTTCAAGTCCGGGCTCCGGCTGGCCCACTCAAGAACATTCAGAGACTTGTCCAGAAGCCAATCCTGTGTTGTCTTGGCTGTGTGCTTAGGGTCATTGTCTGATTGGAAGGTGAACCTTCGCCCCCAGTCTGAGGTCCTGAGAGCTCTGGAGCAGGTTTCATCAAGGATCTCTCTGTACTTTGCTCCCTTCATCTAACCCTCGATCCTGAATAATCTCCCAGTCTCTGCCGCTGAAAAACATCTGCCACCGCCATGCTTCACTGTAGGGAGGATCCCAGGTTTCCAAGTTGTAGAAACATCAAGGATTATCAGTGGAAACAGGATGCACCTGAGCTCAATTTCGAGTCTCATTACAAAGGTTCTGAATATTTCTAACAACCTTTGTCATTATGGGGTATTGTGTGTAGATTGATGATGGAACAAAAACATTTCATACATTTTTTAATAAGACTGTAACGTAACAAAATGTGTAAAAAGTTATGGGGTCTGAATACTTTCTGAATGCACTGTATGTTTGCAACATTGAATTGCAATAAAATCACAGTATCAAATCACAACACATATAGAATCATGGGAATCGCAATACATATTGTATCGGCAATGTCTTGATATAGCCTGGTGACTTTACAGCATTGGGACAGAGACATCCTATAGAGCAGTGATTCCCAACTCCAGTCCTCGATTGCCCCCAACAGTACACATTTTTATTGAAGCCACGGACATGAACACCTGATTCAACTAATCATCAGGCCCTCAATGAATTGAATCAGGTGTTTTTTGTCCAGGGCTACAACAAATATTTGTGCTATTGGGAGTACTCGAGAGCTGGAGATTGGAACCACTGATGGGAATAGAATTCCATGACCTTTACAATTCAAGTCCCACACAATGTGAATGGTGCAGGACTCCAAAGTGAACATTGCACCTCTAAAGGCAATTGGCCTTTATTTCGCATCATGAGGTGCAGCATTCACTTTGGATTCCTGCACCTCATGATGCAATATAAAGGCCAATTGCCTCCTCAGTCAATACTATTGCATTACATGGCATTAAAGATTCACTATGCAGAAATCCGTTTCAGTTTATGTGAAAAAAAAACATGCAAGTACAGTGTAGAGAATCATTGTATTATCTAAACCTCCATAACCAAAAATATTGTATTTTCAGCTGTTTGAAGCTGGTGTACAGAACCAAAAGTAAAAGACGTTAAAACGAAACTTAAGGGAAAGTATAGAAATAGTGCACATAGAACAGATCTAGCACTTCTTAGACTTGCTTTCAATGAGAATGAGAATCTCTAACTCAAATTTCTATGTGAATTTGGTCAGGTCACCCAAAAGTTACATACAGCAGTTAATGCCTTTATTATTGCCTGACCACATTAAGGGAGCATATTGGAGAGGAAATCTAGCCTAACTGTGCTGAAAGAGATTAGTAAAATTATATTCGCTTCAAAGCCTCTTGTCTCCGAGCTCCAAATCATATGATGTGAGGGGAAAATGTAATGTTTGTTGTTTGAGAGGTTTCTACAAACACAAAACAGTTGACTGGCCGACCCGGTTCAATGATTTCTTTTCGCTTTTCAGGAGACATGAAGAGACAGGGTGGGCCTCATGTGGACACACCTGAAGTTTAGTTTGAGGGCTTTCTAAACGAAGGGTGTGTGTGTGTGTGTGTGTGTGTGTGTGTGTGTGTGTGTGTGTGTGTGTGTGTGTGTGTGTGTGTGTGTGTGTGTGTGTGTGTGTGTGTGTGTGTGTGTGTGTGTGTGTGTGTGTTTGTCATGTGGTTTGAGCTACGCCCTGCTAATCGTTGCCTACTGGCCGTACAGTGCTTTGATACTGGTATAGAGTCTGGCGCTAGCTTAAATGGTTGCCTTTGTGACTCTTTTACATTCCTACCTTCCAGCATGTAAAATCTCACCTCCACTGTCTGGGCATGACCATTTAGACAAACACAAAAACAAAGAAAGACGTCAATCGGGACTCTAGCCAGGTGTCAGGTAGGTCGTTTATTCATTTGAATTAGCCGCAGTAATAGGAGTAGGCTAAACAGAATAGCAAACATCCTTAGAGTTGTGAGTGGAATTGAGGTCTTTGTTGATCAATGTAATGGGATAAACTGCACTATAAAATACATTGTGCACTGACAATGGTAAACCAAAAAGGTAATTTATTCTAGATGCCTTTTCATCTAGGCAAAGTGGAACACATTGTTCACAAGGGAAACTAAGAGAGGATGACAAAGGGGGTTATTACTATGGTTGAAGTGCTAGGCTATTATGGTTTAAAAATATCAAAGCCAGTTGATAGTGACGACGGAAAATGTTCATTGTCATTGTTCAATTTATGAAATAAAAAAGTGTGTGTGTGTGTGTCCTCCAGCCTGTTTCACGTGTATCATCTGTGGTCTAGACTTCCTGCTGTGGCTGCCTGAGTATGTTGCTGTCTTCGGCCAGAAGAAGACCTCAGACTGAATTATGACTCAGGATATTATAGAAGCAGAAAGTTTACCTACCTCCTCTCTGACTTGTTAACAACATTCCTGAAGTGCAAAATGACTCCAGACAGGGTTTGAGGCCCGGTATAAAAGACATGAGCTCCTCTCTAAACGTCAATACCTCTGAGTCACTGCTTCCTATAGAACACAGGTGAAAGAGCTATTATTTAACCCTGGGGATAGTTAGGACAGTGAGGGAGAGTCTTTTCACAGCCCCTGCATCCTCCATTATTTCCAAGGACGCTGAGAGGGTGTTTTCTTGCCTGGAGCTGCTTGTGGTGGAGGATAATGGTCACTGACGAGAGGAGAGCTGGGATGACCAGTGCACCTGTTCACAGATGGCCAGCCAGCCTGAAAAATAGTCTTAGAATGGCACCAGTGGCCAGACAGGTCGTGAAAGGGCAAATTGTGGGACAGACAGGTTTGTATGTCAAGGGTCTAGTCTACAACAGCCTCTTGGCTGCTATGTGTCTGTGAGCTCATTGATTTGCACCCATCTTCAACAAATAGCCTCACCTACTTCCACACACTGGGCTAACAGCTCTCCCATGGTGACGTTGGAGTAGCACTAGACCAGCGCCTAACAGGCAAACAGGAGCCTTGAGACGCATGCCATTAGCATCAGGCACCTCATTAAAGCAAATCAGATTTGTGGAAAAAATGGCTTCCTGCTGACCCAGTAAGCTGAGGCAGTTGACAAACAAAGAGAGAGGACAGACTTATGGTGAGAGAACAGTCCAGAAAAAACAACAAGCCTTCTGGGTGGTTTAGCTGTATTCCCTCTGCCTGTCTGTTTAATATTTCACCAAATGTTCCCTCTTCCCCCCACAACATAGCAACAGCAAAACGAGTACAGATGGAGCCTTCAGTTCCAATCAGTGGCGGTTGGTGTCGTCCAACATTAGGGAGCACAATTCGTTTTTTTATAACAATGGCCTTATTTATGTTACAGCATATTGGATGATATTCATATTCCATTCACCCAGCTCAATGTACTGTAACATTGCTTGGTTTAGGCTACTACATGATACTCACATTTTCCCTATACCCATCCTAGCCAACAAAGGAATGTTTATAATGTAGGTGTACAGGTCGAGAGACAAATTGGAGTAATCAACGTGAAAGACCGTGACAAAATCAATACAGCCTTGTACACTATTGCCTGCATCTAGCTGATCTAGCGTGAAATCATTAGTCCAAACAGTTGCAAAACGTTCTGTTTTACAACTGAAACGAAAGTTTCTCAAATTTCAGTTTTAATGTCAAGTACAGTGAAATGCCTTTCTTGGAAGCTCTAAACCCAACAATGCAGTAATCAATCTCAATGTAGTATAACATCCAAAAACAATAAGGTAGAACAAAAATGCACAAGAAATAAAAGTAAGAACAGGAGAAAGTAAGCAAGCTATACTGTCTTACAAAGGCAAAAAGCTGTAACTACAAATTTGGTCAAAAACAATAACTGAAGTCAGATTTTGAAGTTTTAAAAAAGCTCACAGAACCAGTTCCAGTACCATATTTGGGTGATTCTGCAACTGCGGGCACTTCTATGTCCTCAGGGTCAATTTGGGGGATTTTATAAAAACATATGTTTTTATTCTTTATATGTTAAGTTCACACTACAATCACCCCAGATTTTTTAACACCTCTCTATCAAGTATTTTAGCTACTTTTCAGATGTATTTTATACCTCAATGTTATGGTTTTCTTCCGGTGAAAGCGCTGTACACCTGGTGCAACAAACACAGAGACAGGAACAATCACCCACGAAACACTCAAAGAATATGGCTGCCTAAATATGGTTCCCAATCAGAGACAACGATAAACACCTGCCTCTGATTGAGAACCACTCTAGGCAACCATAGACTTACCTAGACTACTTCACTAAACCACAATCCCATTACCTACAAAAAAACCTAGACAAAACACACCACATAAATACCCATGTCACACCCTGGCCTGACCAAAATAATAAAGAAAACACAAAATACTAAGGCCAGGGCATGACACTCAATTTCAGTGTTTTGCCCTTGTCCCTGACTTTTGAGCTTCTACTATGTTTTTCTAAAACATTAATAACTACACATTATATTATGTTATCTACTAGAGAAAGAGTCAATTAAATAAAAATTAGGGATGCACGATATATTGGTAAGAATATCGGAATCGCTAAAAATGACAGCATAGGCATCAGCCCGATGTCTAGTTGAACACTGATGTGCACTACCGATGTCAAAGCTGACGTGCATACCTATATAACGTAGGTAGATGAGGTAATGACGCCACAAAAAATACAGCGCTACACTTGCACACAGCATTCCTAAACTAGCCCACAATGTCCGCGGTGTGCATCTATTTTGAAGTTTCAAATTAAGAAAACAAAAAGGCCATAGGCAATGTTCTCTGTCGTGGATGATGTTGCCTTTCGCCGACTGGTCGAGCACCGGTACACACTACCAAGTAGGCGCTATTTTTCAGATGTTGCCCTACTGGAGTAACACAGTATTGTTGAAAAGCACTTGCTAGGGGCGTCACTGCTATTAGCTTCCCGACTGACATTTGGAGCAGCGATGTCAGCGCCATGAGCATGCTGAGTCTGACAGCACAGTGGGTCGACGAGGAAAACTTGCAAAAGTACTCTACTAGAGGCTGTGAACAAGCGATTTGGTGGCATTCTCTCTGAGCCTCTTTACTGTGTCGCCGCCGTGCTCGATGCTAGGTATTAGGACTGCTACTTCGATGCAGACAAGAAGGAGCACTGTGCAAGCGATAATATTGAAATGGAAGGAGTATCAGACCACTGCAAATCTACCAAGACCTGGCCGTCCCTCTAAACTTTCAGCTCATACAAGGAGAAGACTGATCAGAGATGCGGCCAAGAGGCCCATGATCACTCTGGATGAACTGCAGAGATCTACAGCTGAGGTGGGAGACTCTGTCCATAGGACAACAATCAGTCGTATATTGCACAAATCTGGCCTTTATGGAAGAGTGGCAAGAAGAAAGCCATTTCTTAAAGATATCCATCAAAAGTGTTGTTTAAAGTTTGCCACAAGCCACCTGGGAGACACACCAAACATGTGGAAGAAGGTGCTCTGGTCAGATGAAACCAAAATGGAACTTTTTGGCAACAATGCTAAACGTTATGTTTGGTGTAAAAGCAACACAGCTCATCACCCTGAACACACCATCCACACTGTCAAACATGGTGGTGGCAGCATCATGGTTTGGGCCTGCTTTTCTTCAGCAGGGACAGGGAAGATGGTTAAAATTGATGGGAAGATGGATGTAGCCAAATACAGGACCATTCTGGAAGAAAACCTGACGGAGTCTGCGAAAGACCTGAGACTGGGACGGAGATTTGTCTTCCAACAAGACAATGATCCAAAACATAAAGCAAAATCTACAATGGAATGGTTCTAAAATAAACATATCCAGGTGTTAGATTGGCCAAGTCAAAGTCCAGACCTGAATCCAATCGAGAATCTGTGGAAAGAACTGAAAACTGCTGTTCACAAATGCTCTCCATCCAACCTCGCTGAGCTCGAGCTGTTTTGCAAGGGGGAATGGGAAAAAATTTCATTCTCTCGATGTGCAAAACTGATAGAGATTTCCCCAAGCGACTTACAGCTGGAATCGCAGCAAAAGGTGGCGCTACAAAGTATTAACTTAAGGGGGCTGAATAATTTTGCACGCCCAATTTTTCAGTTTTTGATTTGTTAAAAAAGTTTGAAATATCCAATAAATGTCATTCCACTTCATGATTGTGTCCCACTTGTTGTTGATTCTTCACACAAAAAACACAGTTTTATATATGTTTGAAGTGTCATGTTTTGTCTTATATTGTCTTGTCATTTTGCTTTTCCTTCTGTTCGTTTTCCCCCTGCTGGTCTTTTTAGGTTCGTTCCCTTTTTTCTCTCTCCCTCCCTCTCTCTCTTCTCTCTATCGTTCCGTTCCTGCTCCCAGCTGTTCCTATTCCCCTAATCAATCATTTAGTCTTTCCACTCCTGTTCCCTATCTTTTCCCCTGATTAGAGTCCCTATTTCTCCCCTTGTATTCCGTTTCTGTCCTGTCGGATCCTTGTATATTGTTCACCGTGCTGTGTCTTTGTATCGCCCTGTCGTGTCGTGTTTCCCTCAGATGCTGCGTGGTGAGCAGGTGTCTGAGTCTGCTACGGTCAAGTGCCTTCCCGAGGCAACCTACAGTTTATGATCGAGTCTCCAGTCTGTTCTCGTCATTACGAGATGAAATGTTTGTTATGCTTTATTTACCGCTCCGATTTGTCTAGGAGTATTGCATATTTCCTTTTCTGGATTAAAGACTCTGTTTTCGCCAAGTCGCTTTTGGGTCCTCATTCACCTGCATAACAGAAGGATCCGACCAAAGAATGGACCCAGCGACTACAGGCGCTCGTAACACTGCCGTCGAGATCCAAGGAGCCATGCTCGGCAGACACGAGCAGGAATTGTCATGCCGTGGAGAACCTGACCGCTCAGGTTTCCGACCTCTCTGGACAGTTCCAGAGTCTTCGTCTCGTGCCACCTGTTACTTCCTGGTCTGCCGAGTCTCCGGAACCTAGGGTTAATAACCCAACTTGTTACTCCGGGCAGCCCACGGAGTGCCGCTCCTTTCTCACCCAGTGTGATATTGTGTTCTCTCTCCAACCCAACACATACTCTAGAGAGAGAGCTCGGGTTGCTTACGTCATATCACTCCTTACTGGCCGGGCTCGAGAGTGGGGCACAGCTATCTGGGAGGCAAGGGCTGATTGTTCTAACAATTACCAGAACTTTAAAGAGGAGATGATTCGGGTTTTTGACCGTTCAGTTTTTGGTAGGGAGGCTTCTAGGGCCCTGGCTTCCCTATGCCAAGGTGATCGATCCATAACGGATTACTCTATAGAGTTTCGCACTCTTGCTGCCTCTAGTGACTGGAACGAGCCGGCGCTGCTCGCTCATTTTCTGGAGGGACTCCACGCAGTGGTTAAAGATGAGATTCTCTCCCGGGAGGTTCCTTCCAGTGTGGACTCTTTGATTGCTCTCGCCATCCGCATAGAACGACGGGTAGATCTTCGTCACCAAGCTCGTGGAAGAGAGCTCGCGTCAACGGTGTTTCCCTGCTCCGCATCGCAACCATCTCCCTCCTCTGGCTCAGAGACTGAGCCCATGCAGCTGGGAGGTATTCGCATCTCGACTAAGGAGAGGGAACGGAGGATCACCAACCGCCTGTGCCTCTATTGCGGACTTGCTGGACATTTTGTCAATTCATGTCCAGTAAAAGCCAGAGCTCATCAGTAAGCGGAGGGCTACTGGTGAGCGCTACTACTCAGGTCTCTCCATCTAGATCCTATACTACTATGTCGGTCCATCTACGCTGGACCGGTTCGGGTGCTATACATGCAGTGCCTTGATAGACTCTGGGGCTGAGGGTTGTTTCATGGACGAAGCATGGGCTCGGAAACATGACATTCCTTTCAGACAGTTAGACAAGCCTACGACCATGTTCGCCTTAGATGGTAGTCATCTTCCCAGTATCAGATTTGAGACACTACCTTTAACCCTCACAGTATCTGGTAACCACAGTGAGACTATTTCTTTTTTGATTTTTCGTTCACCTTTTACACCTGTTGTTTTGGGTCATCCCTGGCTAGTATGTCATAATCCTTCTATTAATTGGTCTAGTAATTCTATCCTATCCTGGAACGTTTCTTGTCATGTGAAGTGTTTAATGTCTGCCATCCCTCCCGTTTCTTCTGTCCCCACTTCTCAGGAGGAACCTGGCGATTTGACAGGAGTGCCGGAGGAATATCATGATCTGCGCACGGTCTTCAGTCGGTCCCGAGCCAACTCCCTTCCTCCTCACCGGTCGTATGATTGTAGTATTGATCTCCTTCCGGGGACCACTCCTCCTCGGGGTAGACTATACTCTCTGTCGGCTCCCGAACGTAAGGCTCTCGAGGATTATTTGTCTGTGTCTCTTGACGCCGGTACCATAGTGCCTTCTTCCTCTCCGGCCGGGCGGGGTTTTTTTTGTTAAGAAAAAGGACGGTACTCTGCGCCCCTGCGTGGATTATCGAGGGCTGAATGACATAACGGTTAAGAATCGTTATCCGCTTCCCCTTATGTCATCAGCCTTCGAGATTCTGCAGGGAGCCAGGTGCTTTACTAAGTTGGACCTTCGTAACGCTTACCATCTCGTGCGCATCAGAGAGGGGGACGAGTGGAAAATGGCGTTTAACACTCCGTTAGGGCATTTTGAGTACCGGGTTCTGCCGTTTGGTCTCGCCAATGCGCCAGCTGTTTTTCAGGCATTAGTTAATGATGTTCTGAGAGACATGCTGAACATCTTTGTTTTTGTCTACCTTGACGATATCCTGATTTTTTCACCGTCACTCGAGATTCATGTTCAGCACGTTCGACGTGTTCTCCAGCGCCTTTTAGAGAATTGTCTCTACGTGAAGGCTGAGAAGTGCTCTTTTCATGTCTCCTCCGTTACTTTTCTCGGTTCCGTTATTTCCGCTGAAGGCATTCAGATGGATTCCGCTAAGGTCCAAGCTGTCAGTGATTGGCCCGTTCCAAGGTCACGTGTCGAGTTGCAGCGCTTTCTAGGTTTCGCTAATTTCTATCGGCGTTTCATTCGTAATTTCGGTCAAGTTGCTGCCCCTCTCACAGCTCTTACTTCTGTCAAGACGTGTTTTAAGTGGTCCGGTTCCGCCCAGGGAGCTTTTGATCTTCTAAAAGAACGTTTTACGTCCGCTCCTATCCTCGTTACTCCTGACGTCACTAGACAATTCATTGTCGAGGTTGACGCTTCAGAGGTAGGCGTGGGAGCCATTCTATCCCAGCGCTTCCAGTCTGACGATAAGGTTCATCCTTGCGCTTATTTTTCTCATCGCCTGTCGCCAGCTGAACGCAACTATGATGTGGGTAACCGCGAACTGCTCGCCATCCGCTTAGCCCTAGGCGAATGGCGACAGTGGTTGGAGGGGCGACCGTTCCTTTTGTCGTTTGGACAGACCATAAGAACCTTGAGTACATCCGTTCTGCCAAACGACTTAATGCTCGTCAAGCTCGTTGGGCGTTGTTTTTCGCTCGTTTCGAGTTTGTGATTTCTTACCGTCCGGGTAGCAAGAACACCAAGCCTGATGCCTTATCCCGTCTTTTTAGTTCTTCTGTGGCTTCTACTGATCCCGAGGGGATTCTTCCTTATGGGCGTGTTGTCGGGTTGACAGTCTGGGGAATTGAAAGACAGGTTAAGCAAGCACTCACGCACACTGCGTCGCCGCGCGCTTGTCCTAGTAACCTTCTTTTCGTTCCTGTTTCTACTCGTCTGGCTGTTCTTCAGTGGGCTCACTCTGCCAAGTTAGCTGGTCATCCCGGCGTTCGAGGCACTCTTGCTTCTATTCGCCAGCGCTTTTGGTGGCCGACTCAGGAGCGTGACACGCGCCGTTTCGTGGCTGCTTGTTCGGACTGCGCGCAGACTAAGTCAGGTAACTCTCCTCCTGCCGGTCGTCTCAGACCGCTTCCCATTCCTTCTCGACCATGGTCTCACATCGCCCTAGACTTCATTACCGGTCTGCCTTTGTCTGCAGGGAAGACTGTGATTCTTACGGTTGTCGATAGGTTCTCTAAGGCGGCACATTTCATTCCCCTCGCTAAAGGAGGTCCGCAATTCACGTCACAGTTTTGGAGGGAGTTCTGTCGTTTGATTGGTGCGTCCGTCAGTCTCTCTTCCGGGTTTCATCCCCAGTCTAACGGTCAAGCAGAGAGGGCCAATCAGACGATTGGTCGCATACTACGCAGCCTTTCTTTCAGAAACCCTGCGTCTTGGGCAGAACAGCTCCCCTGGGCAGAATACGCTCACAACTCGCTTCCTTCGTCTGCTACCGGGTTATCTCCGTTTCAGAGTAGTCTGGGTTACCAGCCTCCTCTGTTCTCATCCCAGCTTGCCGAGTCCAGCGTTCCCTCCGCTCAAGCGTTTGTCCAACGTTGTGAGCGCACCTGGAGGAGGGTGAGGTCTACACTTTGCCGTTACAGGGCACAGACTGTGAGAGCCGCCAATAAACGTAGGATTAAGAGTCCAAGGTATTGTTGCGGCCAGAGAGTGTGGCTTTCCACTCGCAACCTTCCTCTTACGACAGCTTCTCGTAAGTTGACTCCGCGGTTCATTGGTCCGTTCCGTGTCTCCCAGGTCGTCAATCCTGTCGCTGTGCGACTGCTTCTTCCGCGACATCTTCGTCGCGTCCATCCTGTCTTCCATGTCTCCTGTGTCAAGCCCTTTCTTCGCACCCCGTTCGTCTTCCCTCCCCCCTCCCGTCCTTGTCGAGAGCGCACCTATTTACAAGGTACGTAGGATCATGGACATGCGTTTTGGGACGGGGTCACCAATACTTAGTGGATTGGGAGGGTTACGGTCCTGAGGAGAGGAGTTGGGTTCCGTCTCGGGACGTGCTGGACCGTTCACTGATTGATGATTTCCTCCGTTGCCGCCAGGATTCCTCCTCGAGTGCGCCAGGAGGCGCTCGGTGAGTGGGGGGTACTGTCATGTTTTGTCTTATATTGTCTTGTCATTTTGCTTTTCCTTCTGTTCGTTTTCCCCCTGCTGGTCTTTTTAGGTTCGTTCCTTTTTTCTCTCTCCCTCCCTCTCTCTCTTCTCTCTATCGTTCCGTTCCTGCTCCCAGCTGTTCCTATTCCCCTAATCAATCATTTAGTCTTTCCACTCCTGTTCCCTATCTTTTCCCCTGATTAGAGTCCCTATTTCTCCCCTTGTTTTCCGTTTCTGTCCTGTCGGATCCTTGTATATTGTTCACCGTGCTGTGTCTTTGTATCGCCCTGTCGTGTCGTGTTTCCCTCAGATGCTGCGTGGTGAGCAGGTGTCTGAGTCTGCTACGGTCAAGTGCCTTCCCGAGGCAACCTACAGTTTATGATCGAGTCTCCAGTCTGTTCTCGTCATTACGAGTGGAATTGTTTGTTATGCTTTATTTACCGCTCCGATTTGTCTAGGAGTATTGCATATTTCCTTTTCTGGATTAAAGACTCTGTTTTCGCCAAGTCGCTTTTGGGTCCTCATTCACCTGCATAACATGAAGCCTGAAATGTGGCAAAAGGTCGCAAAGTTCAAGGGGGCCGAATACTTTCGCAAGGCACTGTATATAGACTGGCCTGGTGAAAGCCGAAACAGAGAATTTGGATTTTCAGCAAAAGCAATGAGGGCAAATGAAAACAGGACAACAAGTCTTCAAGTCTTCAAAACACACAGTCACAGAAGAGAAAATAGCTAGATTCTATGAACGTGATGACATCATCGTAAAAAGGACACAATAACGAGGAACAAGAAAAAAAAGCAGAAGTGCTTCTTGAATGGCATAATTCAGAACCTTTATCAGAAGTTTAAGAGGAAATATTCAGAGATTAAAACGTCTGCAAAATACGTCCTTTTTGAGTTGTCAAGCCAGTAGTCCAGGATACAGACATTTTTTTTATTTTTTATTAATTTTATTTTACCTTTATTTAACTAGGCAAGTCAGTTAAGAACAAATTCTTATTTATTTATAAATGCTTCTGAAAAATCCACGCCAACCTCCAGTTCATGGCAGACAAACTACAGTATCACAAAGCGATCAGCTGCAGCAACATTGAGAACCTTATTGAGTCTTTTTGCGGTGAGAACATGAAGAAAGAGTGCATGTACAGAGTGCTCCCTTTGCCAAGCAAAAGAGCTTAAACATCTGACTTTGATGCTGGTGAGCAGACATGGTGGTTTGAGTGGGAAAACAAAGCTGAAGAGAGAGAAGAAAAACAAAGAGGGAAACATGGTGAAGTTCACTGTAAAATTAAAAGTGTGTGGCACACTGCATATTCTACTGGAGAACTTCTCCAAAGGTTTGAAAGATAAGGTGGGGAAACACGTGTACAACATTTGACATCAACACTCCAAACTGAGAGAATTAAAAGAGAATCTGTGGTAAGAGGAAATCAATGTGCATATTGACTTTGCAGAGAACTACCTGTATAAATACACCAGTGAAATCCAGGCAGTTCACTTTGGTGATTCTAACAAGCAAGTCACCCTCCACACCTGTGTTGGATATACCACAAATTATACAGTTTCACTTTGCTCACTGAGCTCTTCTATGCAGGTGACCGACCTACTATCTGGGCCCATCTCTCAAAAACACTGGCATACTTCCTTGAGCTCTGCCCACCGGCTACTTTTGGAATCTTAACAATGGATGTTCAAAATGTTTTCAAAAATATATATTTTTACAAAGCCATTTCCACCACACCTTGTCATTTCCACCACACCAATACTTTTGAGGTAAATTAGTATAGTATGTATAATTGACTTTGATTGATTTGTTTTAGATAGAGAAATCATATGGTTGTTATAATCTCACAAAAAGGTTGGGTGGAGATATCTTATTTTTCATGATAAATACATGTTTTCAACTGTGACAAAGGCAGGTTTAAGCAGTCAGGCATCATGTTGAATTATTAATATTAGGAAAATCTTGAAAATCACTTAAAATAATATTCTATACAATGTATAAGAAATGTGTTGAACATTAATTGTATGATATTTCATTTTCAACTAAAATCTGTAATGGCGTGATGGAAACAGCATTTGTCTATGGCTGTCTGAGAAAAATGGCAAAGATATATACAGTACGATCGCAGCCATTATCAAGACAATTATAATGCTGGTAAAATGGTGTTTTAATCATTTTTAATTTCTGAAATCTTACAGGGCCAAAGTGCCCGAAGTTACAGATTCACCCATTTACAATGTGCAGGTAGATATGTATAGGTGTGTGGTGACTAGGCATCAGGATATATGATCAACAGAGTAGCAGCACACTCTTTTCAAATAATACACCATTTCTTCCAGAAAACTGTTGAAATTCAAAAATATTTTGGTATCGACATATGTATGTCTTCGGTGTGTAGTTGAATGAAACAAAAAAAATCGGAATAATCTACTAAATCTTAGCTTATTCCACAAAGAAATCCTAAAATGGCCCAAACAATATTATTGGCACAATCTAGAAGTAGTTAGAAATAAACAGATTCAGGCTGACCTTCAGACACAAGGTAGAACATGTTCCATTCACACCATACGTCGCAAACTCAATGAAAGCGGGTAATATGGAAGGAAACCCAGGAGGTCCCCCCTGCTGAGAGAAAGACATAAGAAAGCCTGACTACAATTTTCCAAAACACACCTGAACATGCCAAAATCCTTCTGTGAGAATGTCCTGTGGACAGACGAGACCAATTAGAGATTTTTGGTAAAGCACACCATCTCTATGTTTACAGAAAACAAAATGAAGCCTTCAAAGAAGATAAAACCTTCCCTACATTAAACATATAGGAGATTCAGTGATGTTTTGAGGTTGCTTTGCTGACTCTGATACTGGGTGCCTTGAACGTGTGCATGGCATCATGAAGTCAGGAGAATATCAAGGCATTTTGTAGTGCAATGTCAGACCGAGTGTCACAAAGCTGGGTCTCCGTCGAAGGTCATGGGTCTTCCAGCAGGACAATGACCCCAAACACACTTCAAAAAGCACCCAGGAATGGTTCAAGACAAAACGCTGGACTGTTCTGAAGTGGCCAGCAATGAGTCCCATTGAAAACAACAGTTGGGATAAGGCACCTTTCAAATCTGGGAGAACTGGAGCAGTTTGCAAAAGAGGAGTGGGCCAAACTGCCAGTACAGAGGTGCAGGAAGCTCATCGATAGCTATAGGAAGCGCTTGATTGCAGGTATTTTGATCAAAGGCTGTGCAACCAAATATTAAGTCTAGGGTGTCAATAATTATATTTATTTTCTGACTTAAATTGATATATTACGTTCTGAATGAAGAACAAAGGTTCTGTAATAACAGTGAAATAAAGAATTGTGGAGAACAAATATTTTGTTCAATTTCAACTTATTTTTAGGGAAAATTGTGAATTACAAGAAAAAAGTGCCAGGGTGCAAATATTTTTGGCCACGACTATATATGATGATTATGTGTGTGTGTATGTGTATGTGTGTTTGAGTTGGAGTTGGAGTTGGAGTGCCAGTGTCAGTGTACGTGAATGTGTAGAGTCTTGTGAATATTCATAAAGTGCCAAAATACAAATAAAATACAAGGGTCACTCAGATCGTCCATGTAGCCATTTTTTGTTGTTGCTATTTAGCAGTCGAATGGCTTGGGGATAGAAGCTGTTCAGGAGCCTGTTGGTGTCAGACTTGATGCACTGGTATCGCGGAAGCAGAGAACACTCTATGGAGTCTTTAATAATTTTCCGGGCCTTCCTTTCACACCGCCTGATATAGACTTCTAGATGGCATGGAGCTCAGCCCCTGTGATGCACTGGACTGTCCCCACCACCCTCTGTAGCATGACGCGATTAAGGGTGGCACTGTTGCCATACCAAGCAGTGATGCAGCCAGTCAAGATGCTCTCAATGGTGCAGCCGTATAACTTTTTGAGAATTTGAGGGCCCATGCCAAACATTTTCAATTGAGGAACTTAAAGCTCTTGACCCGCTCTACTGCATCTATGGGTTTTGATTGGGGAAGCAGCGAACACTGTGGGGACAACATCGCTGATGCATTTCCTAATGAAGTGAAGGAGGTGATTAAGCTCGTCGATGTTATCGGCAGAGCGTCGGAACATATTCTAATCAGCACTAACAAAGCAGTCCTGTAGCATAATCTCTGACTCTGATTACCATTTCTCAACGGACCGAGTCACGTGTGCTTGCTGTTTGAGCTTCTGCAAACAGGAAGCAGGAGTAAGGAGTCATGATCTGATTTGTTGAATGGGGGAGGTCCTTGTATGCTTGCTTGTGGGTAGAGTAACAGTGTTCTAGGACTTTATCGCCACTAGTGGCGAAGGAGACGTATTGATGGAAGTTGGGCATCACGTGTCTTAATGATGGTGAAACTAAAAAGGACAACAAGAAAAGCAGCCTCTGGGTGCAAGTTTTCCTGGTTCTTTATATCCTCATACAGTTTGTTAAGTGCCAGCTTGTTATTTTTCTTTTCCAGAGGTGGAATGTACACAGCGGTCACAGTAACAACTGAAAACTCCCTCAGGAGATAGAAAGTTCAGCATTTGACCATCAGGTATTCCAAGACGGGTGAACAATGGGTCGAGACTTCCACTGTGCTCGCGTCAACACACCATTTGTTGTTGATGAAGAGGCAAACTCCTCCCCCGATCTATTTCCCTGGCTCCACTGTCCTGTCAGCTTGGTGAATGGAGAATCCATCGAGTTGGATAGCCGTGGAGTTATCTTGTCCGAAAACCATGTTTCAAAAAAGTGGAGAATATTGCAGTTACGACAGTCCCGTTGGTAGCAAATCCGCGATCATCCATCTTATCATCAAGTGGCCAATAGAATGGAGGGAAGAGGTGGCCAGTTTTCCCCTTGCCTTAATCTCGCCAGGACTTCTCCCCCATTGCCTCTGTAACACAGCTGTTTCCTCTTGGATACCCTGAAAATTGTGTCAGAATTACAGAAAGAGCCAAGGGCAGATGAGTCGAAGTCGAAGCCGAAATAAGGTAAGTAATCTGATGTTAAAAAGTTATTGTCTTTATAAGAAACGATAACGGATACATTTAGTTGAAATAAAGTAAATATAAACACCAAAAGAATCACAAAACAGTTGGTATCAGTTGCTTCTTGTATCTTTCCAGTGATCCTGCCGACCAAGGACGGGTCTGAGGAGCTATTTGGCATCGCAGCTAACCTAGCTGCTAGCTAGCTGAACATCAAGCTAGCGACGCAGTTAGCCATTGTGGCTGGGACCACAGATTGTCCTGGGTTTGTGGCAGATTGTCCAAATACTTGTGGATTCTACTAATAAAAGAATGGACGACCTGACCAGAGAGGTCCAGGACCTGAAGAACAGTTTGCAGATCTCCCAGGGTCAGCTCGACAAGTTGAAACAAGAGAACGGCAAGATGACACAATCTGTGTCATTGAGAGACGACATCAGTTTTGTGTGTGAATCCATGATAACAATAACAGATCAAATAGACTCTTTCGAGGGACAATCAAGGCAAAACAATATGGTTGTGGACGTAATTGCAGAATCTCCACAAGAGATCTGGTGGAGTCTGAGGACAAAGTGAGGGAAATTATCTCAGAAATTGAAGATGGACCACAGGAAGATTGAGGTGGAGCGCGCCCACAGGACTGGAAAACCCACCACCGGCCCAGGTGATAGGCCCAGGCCGATAGTGGTCAAGTTCCTGAGGTTCAAAGACAAGGTAGCTGTTCTGGAAAGAGCCAAGAACTTGAGAGGAACATATATCTTCCTCAATGAAGACTATCCTGAAGCTGTGCGCCAGAAGAGGAAATAACTTATCCAAGCCATGAAAGCTGACAGATCGCGTGGGGACATTGTGTACATCCGCTATGACAGACTCATTGTTCACCCTTCCTCCCAGAAGCCTGGAAGGGATGAGAGAGCCAAGCCTATGGGTTCGTAGTCTCAACCCCGCAGCACACACATCAATTGATTAATGGACTGCTGAATGTATATATTTTTCTCTTGCTCTGTCTGCTCTTTTCAATATTATGTCGATCTCTGATAAGCTACCCAGGAAAGGGCTGAAAATAGCCCATATTAATATACAGTGGGGAGAACAAGTATTTGATACACTGCCGATTTTGCAGGTTTTCCTACTTACAACGCATGTAGAGGTCTGTAATTTTTATCATAGATACACTTCAACTGTGAGAGACAGAATCTAAAACAAAAATCCAGAAAATCACATTGTATGCCTTTTAAGTAATTCATTTGAATTTTATTGCATGACATAAGTATTTGATCACCTACCAACCAGTAAGAATTCCGGCTCTCACAGACCTGTTCGTTTTTCTTTAAGAAGCCTTCCTGTTCTCCACTCATTAACTGTATTAACTGCACCTGTTTGAACTCATTACCTGTATAAAAGACACTTGTCCACACACTCAATCAAACAGACTCCAACCTCTCCACAATGGCCAACACCAGACAGCTGTGTAAGGACATCAGGGATAAAATTGTAGACCTGCACAAGGCTGGGATGGGCTACAGGACAATAGGCAAGCAGCTTGGTGAGAAGGCAACAACTGTTGGCGCAATTATTAGAAAATGGAAGAAGTTCAGGATGACGGTCAATCACCCTCGGTCTGGGGCTCCATGCAAGATCTCACCTCATGGGGCATCAATGATCATGAGGAAGGTGAGGGATCAGCCCAGAACTACACGGCAGGACCTGGTCAATGACCTGAAGAGAGCTGGGACCACAGTCTCAAAGAAAACCATTAGTAACACACTACGCCGTCATGGATTACGCAAGCACACGCAAGGTCCCCCTGCTCAAGCCAGCGCATGTCCAAGCCCGTCTGAAGTTTGCCAATGACCATCTGGATGATCCAGAGGAGGAATGGGAGAAGGTCATGTGGTCTGATGAGACAAAAATATAGCTTTTTGGTCTAAACTCCACTCGCCGTGTTTGGAGGAATAAGAAGGATGGGTACAACCCCAAGAACACCATCCCAACCGTGAAGCATGGATGTGGAAACATTATTCTTTGGGGATGCTTTTCTGCAAAGGGGACAGGACGACTGCACCATATTGAGGGGAGGATGGATGGGGCCATGTATCGCGAGATCTTGGCCAACAACCTCCTTCCCTCAGTAAGACCATTGAGTGGTCCTTCTGTAGCTCAGTTGGTAGAGCATGGCGCTTTTAACGCCAGGGTAGTGGGTTCGATTCCCGCGACCACCCATACGTAGAATGTATGCACACATGACTGTAAGTCGCTTTGGATAAAAGCGTCTGCTAAATGGCATATATTATAAGACCCGCAACACACAGCCAGGGCAACTAAGGAGTGGCTCCATAAGAAGCATCTCAAGGTCCTGGAGTGGCCTAGCCAGTCTCCAGACCTGAACCCAATAGAAAATCTTTGGAGGGAGCTGAAAGTCCGTATTGCCCAGCGACAGCCCCGAAACTTGAAGGATCTGGAGAAGGTCTGTATGGAGGACTGGGCCAAAATCCCTGCTGCAGTGTATGCAAACCTGGTCAAGAACTACAGGAAACATATGATCTCTGTAATTGCAAACAAAGGTTTCTGTACCAAATATTAAGTTCTGCTTTTCTGATGTATCAAATACTTATGTCATGCAGTAAAATGCAAATAATTACTTTAAAATCATACAATATGATTTTCTGGATTTTCTGGATTTTTGTTTTAGATTCAGTCTCTCACAGTTGTAGTGTACCTATGATAAAAATTACAGACCTCTACATGCTTTGTAAGTAGGAAAACCTGCAAAATCGGCAGTGTATCAAATACTTGTTCTCCCCACTGTATGTAGCCTTAAAAATAAAGTTTAAGAAATCAATAACTTGCTAACATCAGATAACGTTCATATATTAGCCATTTGTTAGACTCACTTAGATAATTCATTTTGATGATACATCAGTAGCAATACAAGGATATAACATTTATAGAAGAGACAGAAATGCTTATGGGGGAGGTGTTGCTGTATATATTCAGAGACATATCCCTGTAATGCTTAGAGAAGATCTTATGTCAAGTGTTATTGAAGTGTTGTGGTTGCAGGTTCACTTGACACATCGAAAGCCTTTTCTTTTGGGGTGTTGCTAAAGGCTACCAAGTGCTAACAGTCAGTATCTAAATAATATGTGTGAAATGCTTGATAGTGTATGTGAAATAAACAGAGGTCTTGGGGACCTGAATTTCTTGGGGACCTGAATATTGACTGGTTTTCATCGAGCAGTCCGCTCAAGAGGAAGCTTGTTACTGTAGCCAGTGCTTGTAATCTGGTTCAGGTTATTAATCAACCTACCAGGGTGTTTACAAACACTACAGGAACAAGATCATCCACATGTATCGATCACATTTTTACCAATGCTGTAGAACTTTGTTTTGAAAGCTATATCCGTACCCATTGGATGCAGTGATCCCAATATAGTGGCTATATCCAGGAAAGCCAAAGTTCCAACAGCTGGGCCTAACATTGTGTATAAGAGATCATACAAAAGATTTTGCTGTGACTCATGTGGATGATATTTAAAATATTTGTTGGTCTTATGTGGTAAATGAGGAGCATCCAGATGCTGCATTTGATGAATTTATGAAATTGCTTCTTCCAATTATTGATAAACATGCACCTGTTAAGAAACTGACTGTTAGAACTGTTAAGGCTCCATGGATTAATGAGGAATTGAAAAACTGTATGGTTGAAAGAGATGGGGCAGGGGTGGCTAATAAGTCTGGCTGGACATCCGACTGCCTTACTTACTGCAAATTGAGAAATTATGTGACTAAACTCAACAAAAAGAAGAAACTTATTATGAAGCCAAGGTCAATGATACAAAGAATGATAGGAAAAAAACATTGGAGTACTTTAAATGAAATTATGGGCAGAAAGACAAATTCAACTCCATCTTTCATCGAATCAGATGTCTTATTCATCACAAAACCATTTGATGTTGCCAATTATTTTAATGATTATTTCATTGGCAAAGTGGAAAAACTTAGGCAGGAAATGCCCACAACAAACAGTGAGCAAATATATTCATGCATAAATAACAAATAATGATAGAAAAGGATTGCAAGTTTGAATTTTGTAAAGTTAGTGTGGGAGAGGTGGAAAAATGATTGTTAACGATCAATAATGACAAACCTCCTGGCATTGACAACTTAGATGGAAAGCTACTGAGGATGGTGGCTGACTCCATAACCACTCCTATCTGTCATATTTTTAATCTGAGCCTAGAGGAAAGTCTTTGTCCTCAAGCCTGGAGGGAAGCCAAAGTAATTCCGCTACCCAAGAGTGGTAAAGCGGCTTTTACTGGTTCTAACAGCAGACCTATAAGCATGCTGCCAGCTCTTAGCAAACTGTTGGGAAAAAATGTGTTTGACCAAATACAATACTATTTCTCTGTAAACAAATTAACAACAGACTTTCAGCATGCTTATAGAGAAGGGCACTCAACATGTACTGCACTGACAGAAATTACTGATGGTTGGTTGAAAGAAATTGATAATAAGAAGATTGTGGGAGCTGTACTGTTAGATTTCAGTGCAGCCGTTGATATTATTCACCATAACCTGTTGTTGAAAAAAACTTAAGTGCTATTGCTTTTCAACCTCTGTCATATCATGGATTCAGAGCTATCTATCTAATAGAACTCAAACAGTTTTCTTTAATGGAAGCTTCTCTAATGTCAAACATGTAAAGTGTGGTGTACCGCAGGGCAGCTCTCTAGGCCCTCTACTCTTTCTAATGCCCGGCCACAGGCATTAAACAAAGCATGTGTGTCCATGTATGCTGATGATCAACCATACATGCATCAGCAACCACAGCTAATGAAGTCACTGAAACCCTTAACAAAGAGTTGCAGTCTGTTTCGGAATGATTCCGAAACATGATTGTTAACGATCAATAATGACAAACCTCACGCAGTACAGTCTCCAGCATGCAGTATAGCAGTTACACAATAAATTAATAAAACTGAAAGCATTCCTCTCTGTTTGAGTCAGGTTGCTGAGTAGGCTTCGTGAAGTTGAAGGTAAACTAAGGAGAAAAAATACAACATATAGCTAGCTCTCTCGCTCTCTGCAACTCCTCCATTTTTGAATAAATTAATTTGTTCAAAACTGTTTAACTATTGTCTTTCTCTCTCATTGTGTCAACTACTCACCACACTTTATGAACTGCAGTGCTAGCTAGCTGTAGCTTATGCTTTCAGTACTAGATTCATTCTCTGATCCTTTGATTGGATGGACAAGACGTTCATTCATACAGAAAATGCTCTGATAGGATGGAGGACGCCCTCCGGAAGATGTCATAATTACTGTGTAAGTCTATGGAAGGGGTGAGAACCACGAGCCTCCTAGGTTTACTTTGGAAGCCAATGTACCCAGAGGAGAATGGAAAATAGCTGTCCTCCGGCTACACCATGGTGCTACACTAGAGTGCTGTTGAAGCTACTGTAGACCATTATTGCAAAACAGTGTGTTTAATTTGGTTATTTGGTGATATTTATAGAATAGTTTTATCTAAAAAGGATAACTGAGGAGCTCCATTGGTTCCAATGTTCCATAGTCACAAAGTGTCTCAAAGTAGGATTTGCTAATCTAGGACCAGTTTTTCCTATTGCATAATGAATAAGATTATATGGACAGGTCAGCACTCACACTATTTGAATACAGGCCAATAAAAGTATTCCCTGACAGAAATGTAGGAAAATACAGGGCTAAGCTCACCATGGCTACATTAACTAGGCAGCAACAACAGCATAAAACACGATGTTTAAATGTCAATGGTATGGAGACAATTCTGGACACAATTTGCTGGATAGAATTTCAACCACTCAAAGAATGGCCCTTGTATGCAGCCACTAAAACTAAGATTCACTTTTCACAGAATAATTTAGGCTTAGTTGTGACAAACAGGGGAGAGAAATATGAAAAGCTGCAGGAATCTCTGCTATGTCTGTTCAAGTGAAATCCTCACACATACAGAATCTCTCTCACGATACAGTAGACAAAACCATTCTTTAAGATTTCATCCTGTTTTCCTCCTTTGTGGATGTTTTTAACATGCGTCAATAATTCATTTGACTCTACAGGGGAATGTTTGACTTGAATAACACAATTTTAGGCCTAATCACTGCAATATTGTGAATGTTCATGGCTTTGGCCGAGACAAAATTGGACAGCAGAACACTAGAATGACAACAGCCAGTCCGGCGCCGACTGAGATGGCCGCCTCGCTTCGCGTTCCTAGGAAACTATGCAGTTTTTTGTTTTTTTACGTGTTATTTCTTACATTAGTACCCCAGGTCATCTTAGGTTTCATTACATACAGTCGAGAAGAACTACTGAATATAAGATCAGCGTCAACTCACCATCAGTACGACCAAGAATATGTTTTCCGCGACGCGGATCCTGTGTTCTGCCTTACAAACAGGACAACGGAATGGATCGCATGCAGCGACCCAAGGAAACGACTCCGAAAAAGAGGGAAACGCGGCGGTGTTCTGGTCAGACTCCGAAAAAGGGCACATCGCGCACCACATCCCAGTATTCTTCTTGCCAATGTCCAGTCTCTCGACAACAAGGTTGATGAAATCCGAGCAAGGGTGGCATTCCAGAGGGACATCAGAGACTGCAACGTTCTCTGCTTTACGGAAACATGGCTTACTGGAAAGACGCTATCCAGGGCGGTGCAGCCAACGGGTTTCTCCACGCATCGCGCGGACAGAAACAAACATCTCTCTGGTAAGAAGAGTGGCGGGGGCATATGCCTCATGACTAACGGGACATGGTGTGATGAAGGAAACATACAGGAACTCAAATCCTTCTGTTCACCTGATTTAGAATTCCTCACAATCAAATGTGGACCGCATTATCTTCCAAGAGAATTCTCTTCGATTATAATCACAGCCGTATATATCCCCCCCCAAGCAGACACATCGATGGCTCTGAACGAACTTTATTTAACTCTTTGCAAACTGGAAAACATTTATCCGGAGGCTGCATTCATTGTAGCTGGGGATTTTAACAAAGCCAATCTGAAAACAAGACTCCCTAAATTTTATCAGCATATCGATTGCGCAACCAGGGGTGGTAAAACCTTGGATCATTGTTACTCTAACTTCCGCGACGCATATAAGGCCCTGCCCCGCCCCCTTTTTGGAAAAGCTGACCACGACTCCATTTTGCTGATCCCTGCCTACAGGCAGAAATTAAAACATGAGGCTCCCACGCTGAGGTCTGTCCAACGCTGGTCAGACCAAGCTGACTCTACACTCCAAGACTGCTTCCATCACGTGGACTGGGACATGTTTCGTATTGCGTCAGATGGGAATATTGACGAATACGCTGATTCGGTGTGCGAGTTCATTAGAACGTGCGTCGAAGATGTCGTTCCCATAGCAACGATAAAAACATTCCCTAACCAGAAACCGTGGATTGATGGCAGCATTCGCGTGAAACTGAAAGCGCGAACCACTGCTTTTAATCAGGGCAAGGTGACTGGTAACATGTCCGAATATAAACAATCAGCTATTCCCTCCGCAAGGCTATCAAACAAGCTAAGCGTCAGTACAGAGACAAAGTGGAATCTCAATTCAATGGCTCAGACACAAGAGGCATGTGGCAGGGTCTACAGTCAATCACGGACTACAAGATGAAATCCAGCCCAGTCACGGACCAGGATGTCTTGCTCCCAGGCAGACTAAATAACTTTTTGCCCGCTTTGAGGACAATACAGTGCCACTGACACGGCCTGCAACGGAAACATGCGGTCTCTCCTTCACTGCAGCCGAGGTGAGTAAGACATTTAAACGTGTTAACCCTCGCAAGGCTGCAGGCCCAGACAGCATCCCCAGCCGCGCCCTCAGAGCATGCGCAGACCAGCTGGCCGGTGTGTTTACGGACATTTTCAATCAATCCCTATACCAGTCTGCTGTTCCCACATGCTTCAAGAGGGCCACCATTGTTCCTGTTCCCAAGAAAGCTAAGGTAACTGAGCTAAACGACTACCGCCCCGTAGCACTCACTTCCGTCACCATGAAGTGCTTTGAGAGACTAGTCAAGGACCATATCACCTCCACCCTACCTGACACCCTAGACCCACTCCAATTTGCTTACCGCCCAAATAGGTCCACAGACGATGCAATCTCAACCACACTGCACACTGCCCTAACCCACCTGGACAAGAGGAATACCTATGTGAGAATGCTGTTCATCGACTACAGCTCGGCATTCAACACCATAGTACCCTCCAAGCTCGTCATCAAGCTCGAGACCCTGGGTCTCGACCCCGCCCTGTGCAACTGGGTACTGGACTTCCTGACGGGCCGCCCCCAGGTGGTGAGGGTAGGCAACAACATCTCCTCCCCGCTGATCCTCAACACGGGGCCCCACAAGGGTGCGTTCTGAGCCCTCTCCTGTACTCCCTGTTCACCCACGACTGCGTGGCCACGCACGCCTCCAACTCAATCATCAAGTTTGCGGACGACACAACAGTGGTAGGCTTGATTACCAACAACGACGAGACGGCCTACAGGGAGGAGGTGAGGGCCCTCGGAGTGTGGTGTCAGGAAAATAACCTCACACTCAACGTCAACAAAACTAAGGAGATGATTGTGGACTTCAGGAAACAGCAGAGGGAACACCCTCCTATCCACATCGATGGAACAGTAGTGGAGAGGGTAGCTAGTTTTAAGTTCCTCGGCATACACATCACAGACAAACTGAATTGGTCCACTCACCACTCACACTGACTCACACTGACAGCGTCGTGAAGAAGGCGCAGCAGCGCCTATTCAACCTATTCAAAGAAATTTGGCTTGTCACCAAAAGCACTCACAAACTTCTACAGATGCACAATCGAGAGCATCCTGGCGGGCTGTATCACCGCCTGGTACGGCAACTGCTCCGCCCTCAACCGTAAGGCTCTCCAGAGGGTAGTGAGGACTGCACAACGCATCACCGGGGGCAAACTACCTGCCCTCCAGGACACCTACACCACCCGTTGTTACAGGAAGGCCATAAAGATCATCAAGGACATCAAACACCCGAACCACTGCCTGTTCACCCCGCTATCATCCAGAAGGCGAGGTCAGTACAGGTGCATCAAAGCTGGGACCGAGAGACTGAAAAACAGCTTCTATCTCAAGGCCATCAGACTGTTAAACAGCCACCACTAACATTGAGTGGCTGCTGCCAACACACTGTCATTGACACTGACCCAACTCCAGCCATTTTAATAATGGGAATTGATGGGAAATGATGTAAATATATCACTAGCCACTTTAAACAATGCTACCTTATATAATGTTACTTACCCTACATTATTCATCTCATATGCATATGTATATACTGTACTCTACATCATCGACTGCATCCTTATGTAACACATGTATCACTAGCCACTTTAACTATGCCACTTTGTTTACTTTGTCTACACACTCATCTCATATGTATATACTGTACTCGATACCATCTACTGTATGCTGCTCTGTACCATCACTCATTCATATATCCTTATGTACATGTTCCTTATCCCCTTACACTGTGTATAAGACAGTAAGACAGTAGTTTTGGAATTGTTAGTTAGATTACTTGTTGGTTATCACTGCATTGTCGGAACTAGAAGCACAAGCATTTCGCTACACTCGCATTAACATCTGCTAACCATGTGTATGTGACAAATAAAATGTGATTTTATTTGATTTGATTTAGCCCTGAGTGGCAGCCATGTGCTTTCCTCTTTTGTCTGCCCCTCCATCACCAAACTACGCATACCCTCCGATGTCCCAAACACACAGAAGCTCTGTCGAGACAGCCTGTACCAGCCACCCTCACAGCTGAGAGAACAATGTGGAGGCCTACATTTTACCACCACCACCACTAGGGTAGCAAAAGGAGGGTATATAACGGGAAACTTTCTAAGTTCACCAGTAAACAACCAGAATTTCAGTATCTTTCAAGGATTTATGTAATATATCACAAGACATCTAGTGGCCCCTTTGAGTACTTCAGATTATCTCAGGTGTCTGTAATAATCTAGCCCTCTGTGACTTTATCACATGTAAAATACATGAAATAATTAAATAAGATGCAAACATTTTTTTAATAGAATGACAAAGCTGTAAACCATCAATTTAGTGAATACCAATAGGTGTTTAATATGAGGTTTTAAGCATGAAATATCCTTAATATATATATTTTTTGAAACTTGTATTTATTCTACTGTCAGTATGTATTTGTTGTCAATGTTTTGGCGTCAAACTGGTGGCGGTTATGTAAAAAGTCAATAGTTGGAAGAGATGCATAGTTAATAAAAAATAATGGCATTGATTAAATACTTTTTAAATGTATTCATTTATTTTCTTTTGAACCATACAGTCTATCAACTAGAAACTCATTGACAATATGGACACAGATATAATAAATTAATACTATATATTAATACATTTTTTAACGTTATTCAAGTATAAATGACCAAAGTTACGATAGATTGCCATAGATTCTGTTAATTACCAAAATTACTGAAGATTTAGCTAACTTTGGTAAATTACAATTCGGTAGAATTGTTATATTTGTTTAATCTTTCATTTCCCGAGAGGTAAATGACATGGGACAAGCTGCCTTTTGGAGCTCAAAGTCCTGATTAAACATTGCTCTTATTAAAGAACAGTGTGCTTGAGAAAGAAGCAGAAGTAATAAAGTGGTACATTCTTGTCACAGTTTACTTTTTGCGTAAGCCTCTCAATTAAATGTGGTTTACATCAATTGGATTTTGGTCTGAAGAGCAAAACCACCGCCTGCTGTGGGAGCTTTTTGAAGGAAAGGTCGGTGGCCATGTTCCTCCGTCTCTGGCTGGATGCTATGCCAGATCTGATGACAGGAACATCAATGAAGTGCATTCCAATTGCTTGGGAATCTGTAAATGTGCAAGGCGTTATCATCAACTGAGCGATAGTATAGATAGATGGTCCATGCAATTGAACATATCAGTGGGAGTAAGACATGTTTAGTCCTCCAAGTCCTCCACGTCTTGCTCCACATGAGCAAGATGTGACTTAGCCTATCAAAAAGGATAACGTCATAATTATATAACACATTTACTTCGAATTACAATGGCATGATAACATACTATGTAGCAGTGTTGGGGTCAACTCCAACTCCTTTAATTCAGAAAGTAAACCGAATTCCAATTCCAAAATGTCCTAATTGAAAAGCATTGAAGTGAATTGGAATTTCAGTGTACTTCCTGAATTGACTGGAATTTAAATGGAATTGCCCCCAACCCTGCTATGTAGTAAAATATAACAAATATAAAACATGTACACTGTATAGGTAGGCCTAGTGAAGTAAGATTGCCCCACAAATGCTGACAAAGACGAGTCAGCAAATTGGGTACGTGTAGTGCTAGGTTCACCACCTGTAGCCTACATTATTGATGATTGAAAAAGCTCAGTTTGCTGTGGATACTGTCTCCGCTTTTCAGACTAGTGGTTAGCGCAGCCAGGGCAGTGTGCTTGGGCCCACTCTGTACTGACTTTTACTGACTCTCTGACTAGCTGGCCGGTGTGTTGGCGTGTGGCCGAGCTCGTAGGGCTCCTGCCAACTGGTAGCCGGCATTGGAGTCAGTGGTGAGGAGTAGCTGAGGCAGTTTAGCCTAGCCGCCCCAGAGAGTACAAGGCAAGGACATGCTAGTGTGATTAACACTGGCCAAAAAAGACAGCTCTGTTTGGCAGCTGGCTGTCTCCTCCAGCTCAGCAGATAGAGCTGTATCTAGAGCTGGGAGCCGCAAGAGGGATGTGAGTCCAGCTCACACAGCCTGAGTCTTCACAGTCAGTTACCCTTGGCTCTGGGCTCTGATCACTACATTAAGAGAGAGGGAACTGGTGGAATGTGAAAGTAGTACTCCCCAGACAGAACAGTTGGAAGGTAAAGGTAAAACTTGACCCTAGAAAGTAAGAGGTCTCTGCGCTGGGAAGTAAGACATCAGAGGAATAGAGCTTGAGGGTCCTGCTGTGAGGAACGAAACTCTGAAGGGATGTAGGTATGTAGCTGTAGCGCTCCCCAAAGACAGAGTGCTAAATCTCAGAGGGAAGACAGTACACTGAAACATTAGACTCTCTTCATGTGGTTCTAGTCTGCCAGAGGGACAAGATATGGCCCGCAGTTCAGCTTCGCTCCATCTCCAACTCATAAAATACATAACACCTTCAATGCATCAGAGTTAGGACATTGAAATATATGGGCCACTACGTATCTTTAGACGTAGTTGAAAGCCTCTTGCCAATAATTAATGACAGACGAAAGGCATGTAAGCCTATTTTACAGGTTGACACACAGATAGGAATACTCTTAACTCTGAAAATGTCTCAAGGACAAATTGATTTGGCAGTAGAAGCTAAAGTGAAATGTCAATGTCATGTTTCAATGTGATATTACGAAGTGAAATATCTCCCATGCTGGCCATACCAATTTCCTAAGTGCTTCTTCAAGAGTTCTCCTTTAAAAACCCATATTGTGCCCTTATGGTTGCTGCTGTGCACCCTGCCAACTGCACCTCCTAGCTGTTAAGAGGCTAACAGGAGGAACCCTCCATAAAACCAGCGTATATCCTCAAAGAGAATACCAATTAATCCAGACAAGTTTAATTTTACAACTACATAATCCACTGAGCTCCCGGTGCCTTGAGCCACAAATCCATAAACGTCAGTGAGGCCTACTGGCAATGTGACCTTTTTAAATAAAGTGTTCACATCAAAGTCCAGAGGCCAAAGCTAACCAGTATCCCACTTCCGGAATGCCAGACCATAAAAAAAAGTGTACTTAGAAGGGATTAAAAAGGCCAGTTCCGTACAGCAGATTTGGATGAGGTGGAGTAGTGGTAGGAGTAAAGAAGGGGAAGGAGTGAATTAGCAAATGGTGTGTTTGTGGACCCTGGCAATGCGGGGCTCCTAGAGGCAGCCTAATGACTGCGCTCCGTCTGGTACGGGGGCCAAGTTTCCCTGACTCCTTTTAAGTTGCCTCAAGACCACAGCTACCATGTTATGAGGAACATATGCCCAGCAATCATGCAATTATACAATTATCAAGATTATTCCTGACACTAATTTCCATGACATGTCTCTCTGTGGACTTTTGATATGCTTTTGTAAAGCATTTATTGGCGTCATTCTCTTTACAGGGAATGGGGGTTGACTTGAATTATTGCTGGTCTCTCTGTCATGTTTTCTCTAGAAATGCTCTACTGGTTAATGCTGTCTCAATGGTGACTGTTGTGACCCATCCATAACGAATACAAATAGATTTGATGAGTTAAATGAGGAATTGGGGGGGGTGCTCAAAACAATTCCAAACACAGCAGTAAGCAGTAAGCGTTATCCAATATCTGAAACAATTCCAAACACAGCAGTAAGCAATATTACATATCCAGTCATATCCAATTCCGATATAAAAGCTCATCTTTGTGCATAAGTCAGATATGAATGTGCCATGAGGAAACAATCACATTTTCACAAATTAAAAGGGAATTTTGACTCAACTGTATCGGACCAGATGGTAGATTTAAGCATTATTTCTCTGTCCAATACCATTTGGAAGCATAATACAATCTTTATTCACACCAGAACAGACGGTTCATTTAATATTTTATGTGCAATATGTTACAATCGACGCACGGAGACCCGTTCTGATTAGTATGACCGTTTCCAGGACTACTGTGTTACTAACCTTATTCCAGGCCCCCCTTAGCACTGACTTTACAAACACATTGATATTTTCAGGGGAAATAAAGAAGTATCAAATACCTGGTTTCCCGTTTATTACGCAAATGTAACATTTATTTACAGAGTAATAATTGAATATCTAAAACCAAAGCCTTTTTGTTGCTTCCACTCTTTCATTCCAATGAATGGCCAATTCTTGATTTACAGATTGAAACAATTGGAATTGGAATTCCTCTGCTAGTCACTTAAAAAGATGCTGATATATATATATACTGTAAATGACCATTTGTTTTTTCTATATCTACCTACTGCCGGAGGTCCTGCTGGCTTTAGTGAGTGACCCCATCTATAAGGACAACAGAGTGACTGAATGACCACCACTAATGACTGCCACCAAGAAATCAAAGGCTGAGGCAGCTCATCTGTCCTGACCTGAATAGAGGAGAGGAGTGGCTGACTTTTATTATCCAGCATGGGTAAGGGGGCGAGACCAGTTTTTGCTTGATGGATAGTGTCTAACTGGGGAAAGAGCTGGGGGAAATGGTGATGTAGCTTATTCCCGTCATTTACATCCAACAGCTCAGCTACTGCAAGCAGTCCTGTGTGTGTTCGCCTCTGAATGTGACTAGGGTTGCAGATTTTGGGGAATATTCAGAGGTGGAAACTTTCCGTTGGAATAAACAGGACTATATGGGAATTAACAGGAATATATGGGAATTAGTGAAAATGTATGCAAATTAATATTAACACCATTTAAATGTAGATGTTTTTTTCATTGGATATATTTACCATATCATATGGAGACAGAAATATAATAATTTTAACTTATCATAAGTAGACATAATTGCAAAGGATGAAATCCTTCCAATATATATATACAATTTTAAAAAGTTATGAATTTAACTTTATTTAAATTAGTTGACTCTTCACATGGGATGATTATACTGAACAACGAAAGAAAGGGAATATTGAATGTTTTCTAATGATCAGTCACATCTCCAAAAAACATCTTCAACATCTTCTAGAAACTAAAGCTTTGGTTGTCTTCCTCTCAGGCTTCCATGTCTTCTCCCTGGACCACCTCAATGTCCACCTCTTGAACATTAGACTCTGAGGCCTCATCTTCACTGTCACTTCCCAACCTTCTTGAGGATGGCTCGTTGTCAGGCTCAAAAAGCCTCAAATTTTCCCGGATGGCCACCAATTTTTCAACCCTGGTATTGGTCAGCCTGTTGCGTGCTTTGGTGTGTGTGTTCCCAAACAAGGACCAGTTGCGCTCTGAGGCGGCTGATGTTGGTGGGATTTGGAGGATGATGGAGGCAACAGGGGAAAGAGCCTCAGATCCAAGAAGTCCCTTCCACCAGGTGGCTGATGAGATATGTTGGCACGACTGCCATATTGCATATTCATCCCAAAGCCCTTACTTAGAAGTGTATTTCGCCAGACTGCCAGAACCTTGCCCTCATCCAGGCCAAGGTGACGACACACAGTAGTGATGACACCATAGGCCTTGTTGATCTCTGCACCAGACAGGATGCTCTTGCAAGCATACTTGGGGTCCAACATGTACTCTGTGGCGTGTGTGGGCTTCAGGCAGAAGTATTCACGCTTTTTGATGTACTTCAGAACTGCAGTTTTCTCTGCTTGGAGCTACAGAGAAGTAGGCAGGGCAGTAATGATTTCTTCTCATACATCTGCAAGCAGAATCTGAACATCAGACAGGATGGTATTGTCTCTCTCAATCCATGCAATGGCTTCTGCTATAGGTTTCAGTAGTTTCAGGCTGCTTACCACTCTCTCCTAAAATACATAATCCAGGAGGATCCTCTTGATAGGGCTGTCCATATCGGCAGACTGTGATATGGTCATTTCTTGGAGAGACTCCTTCCCCTCCAGGAGACTGTCAAACATAATGACAACACCACCCCAATGGGTGTTGCTCGGCAGCTTCAATGTAGTGCTCTTATTCTTCTCACTTTGCTTGGTAAGGTAGATTGCTGCGATAACTTGATGACGATTCACATACCTAATAATTTCCTTGGCTCTGTTGTAGATTGTATCCATTGTTTTCAGGCCATGGTGACCTTGAGGAGCAGATTCAATGCATGAGCAGCACAGCCAATGGGTGTGATGTGAGGGTAGGACTCCTCCACTTTAGACCATGCAGCCTTCATGTTTGCAGCGTTGTCTGTCACCAGTGCAAATACCTTATGTGGTCCAAGGTCATTGATGACTGCCTTCAGTTCATCTGCAATGTAGAGACCGGTGTGTCTGTTGTCCCTTGTGTCTGTGCTCTTGTAGAATACTGGTTGAGGGGTGGAGATGATGTAGTTAATTATTCCTTGCCCATGAACATTCGACCACTCACCAGAGATGATTGCAATACAATCTGCTTTCTCTATGATTTTCTTGACCTTCACTTGAACTCTGTTGAATTCTGCATCCAGCAAATTAGTAGATAAAGCATGTCTGGTTGGAGGGGTGTATGCTGGGTGAGGAACATTCAGAAATCTCTTCCAATCCACATTGCCTGTGAGCATCAGATGTGAACCAGTTGCATACACAGGTCGAGCAAGACATTCATCAGCATTTCTCTTACTACGTTCCTCTATTGAGTAAAAAAAACTTCTGATTCCTGGAGGACCATGAGCTGTTGCTATCGATATGGTGTCTGATGAATCATTTACACCTCTAATAGAAGTAGAGGGACTTTTGTCAGAGGTTGCTTGTTGTGAGTGCTGAGGGAACTTTATGCACCTGGCCAAATGATTCTGCATCTTTGCTGCATTCTTCACATATGATTTGGCACAGTATTTGCAAATGTACACAGCTTTTCCTTCTAAATTAGCTACAGTGGAATGTCTCCACATATCAGATAGTGCCTGTGACATTTTCCTGTAAAGATTAGTAAAAAATAATGAGTACAAATAAATAAATACAATTCCATGTACATATAGTAAACATGTAGTCCTTGGCTCAGACAGTGTAGTAGTGTGGGCTCAATAGCATCTCATTAGTGTGCAAGATCTTGAGAATCAGCTGTACATATGATGGAAGAGTGCACTGCACATGTGATGGAAGAATGAGCTGTGCATTCAGAGGGTTGCAATTACTTTGAATTGGGGGTAGTTAAACCAAAATATGCCACAAGACCAATAATTGTCTTATGTGTATCCCCCCCAAAATATTCACTGTTATAAGCTAACTTTTTTGATGAATTTAAGCTAAATTCCCCAAATTCCCAGGCTTAACTTCCCATGGAAAATTTCCGAAACATTCCGGAAACTTAACTGAAAGTTTCCGACCCTTTGCAACCCTAGTGGTGACTGACTGGGCTGACACACAATGGGTGTCTGGTAATCAGAGATTGATTCATAACATGTTAGACAGGTTTCAACACCTTTACTGAAAACATTACATTGGCTTTCAACATCGCTATTCAAGATTGCAAACTAGAAATAGAACTAGGACAGTATCATAGTAACCCTTGCGGGAGACTACTGTATCGCCGACTACTGTGATTCATTGCCTCTACAGCAGAGATCATCAACTAGATTCAAACGTGGGATGATTTTTTCTTGAGCAGATAGTCAGGGGACCGAAACATAATTACAAATAATTTGTAGACTGCAAAACAGATATAACATTTGACTAAAACATCATAATTTCAAACCTTGCGTACATTTCTATACTATCACATATCTGTCTACTATGCATGGGAATACTTTGAAACAGATTTCCAAAATGAAAATCAATTGGAGCTGATTAGCTGGTGTTTATATAGTATTTTATGTCCAAATAAAATGTCATAAAAATAATAATAATGATATTATATTCTTTGCTTAAAAATCACACGTGGGCCACCCTGCCGTACAGTATTAATCAAATCAAATGTTATTTGTCACATACACATGGTTAGCAGAAGTTAATGCGAGTGTAGCGAAATGCTTATGCTTCTAGTTCTGACAATGCAGTAATAACCAACAAGTAATCTAACTAACAATTCCAAAACTACTGTCTTATACACACAAGTGTAGGGGGATAAATAATATGTACATAAAGATATATGAATGAGTGATGGTACAGAGCAGCATAGGCAAGATACAGTAGATGGTATAGAGTACAGTATATACAGTGCCTTGCGAAAGTATTCGGCCCCCTTGAACTTTGCGACCTTTTGCCACATTTCAGGCTTCAAACATAAAGATATAAAACTGTATTTTTTTGTGAAGAATCAACAACAAGTGGGACACAATCATGAAGTGGAACGATACTTATTGGATATTTCAAACTTTTTTAACAAATCAAAAACTGAAAAATTGGGCGTGCAAAATTATTCAGCCCCTTTACTTTCAGTGCAGCAAACTCTCTCCAGAAGTTCAGTGAGGATCTCTGAATGATCCAATGTTGACCTAAATGACTAATGATGATAAATACAATCCACCTGTGTGTAATCAAGTCTCCGTATAAATGCACCTGCACTGTGATAGTCTCAGAGGTCCGTTAAAAGCGCAGAGAGCATCATGAAGAACAAGGAACACACCAGGCAGGTCCGAGATACTGTTGTGAAGAAGTTTAAAGCCGGATTTGGATACAAAAAGATTTCCCAAGATTTAAACATCCCAAGGAGCACTGTGCAAGTGATAATATTGAAATGGAAGGAGTATCAGACCACTGCAAATCTACCAAGACCTGGCCGTCCCTCTAAACCTTCAGCTCATACAAGGAGAAGACTGATAAGAGATGCAGCCAAGAGGCCCATGATCACTCTGGATGAACTGCAGAGATCTACAGCTGAGGTGGGAGACTCTGTCCATAGGACAACAATCAGTCGTATATTTCACAAATCTGGCCTTTATGGAAGAGTGGCAAGAAGAAAGCCATTTCTTGAAGATATCCATAAAAAGTGTCATTTAAAGTTTGCCACAAGCCACCTGGGAGACACACCAAACATGTGGAAGAAGGTGCTCTGGTCAGATGAAACCAAAATTGAACTTTTTGGCAACAATGCAAAATGTTATGTTTGGCGTAAAAGCAACACAGCTCATCACACTGACCACACCATCCCCACTGCAGCAACATGGTTTGGGCCTGCTTTTCTTCAGCAGGGACAGGGAAGATGGTTAAAATTGATGGGAAGATGGATGGAGCCAAATACAGGACCATTCTGGAAGAAACCCTGATGGAGTCTGCAAAAGACCTGAGACTGGGACGGAGATTTGTCTTCCAACAAGACAATGATCCAAAACATAAAGCAAAATCTACAATGAAATGGTTCAAAAATAAACATATCCAGGTGTTAGAATGGCCAAGTCAAAGTCCAGACCTGAATCCAATCGAGAATCTGTGGAAAGAACTGAAAACTGCTGTTCACAAATGCTCTCCATCCAACCTCACTGAGCTCGAGCTGTTTTGCAAGGAGGAATGGGAAAAAAATTCAGTCTCTCGATGTGTAAAACTGATAGAGACATAAACCAAGCGACTTACAGTTGTACGGGGTGGTAGTCGTTTAGCTCAGTTACCTTAGCTTTCTTAGGTACAGGAACAATGGTGGCCCTCTTGAAGCATGTGGGAACAGGAGACTGGGATAGGAATTGATTGAATAAGTCCGTAAACACACCAGCCAGCTGGTCTGCGCATGCTCTGAGGCCGCGGCTGGGGATGCCGTCTGGGCCTGCAGCCTTGCGAGGGTTAACACGTTTAAATGTTTTACTCACCTCGGCTGCAGTGAAGGAAAGGCCGCATGTTTTGGTTGCAGGCCGTGTCAGTGGCACTGTATTGTCCTCAAAGCGGGCAAAAAAGTAATTTAGTCTGCCTGGGAGCAAGACATCCTGGTCCGTGACGGGGCTGGTTTTCTTTTTGTAATCCGTGATTGACTGTAGACCCTGCCACATACCTCTCGTGTCTGAGCCGTTGAATTGAGATTCTACTTTGTCTCTATACTGACGCTTAGCTTGTTTGATTGCCTTGCGGAGGGAATAGCTACACTGTTTATATTCCGTCATGTTTCCGGTCACCTTGCCCTGATTAAAAGCAGTGGTTCGCGCTTTCAGTTTCACACGAATGCTGCCATCAATCCACGGTTTCTGGTTTGGGAATGTTTTAATCGTTGCTATGGGAACGACATCTTCAACGCACGTTCTAATGAACTCGCACACCGAATCAGTGTATTCGTCAATGTTGTTGTCTGACGCAATACGAAACATATCCCAGTCCACGTGATGGAAGCAGTCTTGGAGTGATGAATCAGATTGGTCGGACCAGCGTTGGACAGACCTCAGCGTGGGAGCTTCTGGTTTTAGTTTCTGTCTGTATGCAGGGATCAACAAAATGGAGTCGTGGTCAGCTTTTCCGAAAGGAGGGCAGGGCAGGGCAGGGCCTTATATGCGTCGGGGAAGTTAGAATAGCAATAATCCAAGGTTTTGCCAGCCCTGGTTGCGCAATCGATATGCTGATACAATTTAGGGAGTCTTGTTTTCAGATTAGCCCTGTTAAAATCCCCAGGTACAATGAATGCAGCCTCAGGATGTGTGGATTCCAGTTTGCAAAGAGTCAAATAAAGTTCGTTCAGAGCCATCGATGTGTCTGCTTGGGGGGAATATATACGGCTGTGATTATAATCGAAGAGAATTCCCTTGGTAGATATGCGGTCGACATTTGATTGTGAGGAATTCTAAATCAGGCGAACAGAAGGACTTGAGTTCCTGTATATTGTTGTGGCCACACCACGTCTCGTTAGCCATAAGGCCTACGCCCCCGCCCCTCTTCTTACCAGAAAGATGTTTGTTTCTGTCGGCGCGATGCGTGGAGAAACCAGTTGGCTGCACCGACTCCGATAACGTCTCTCCAGTGAGCCATGTTTCCGTGAAGCAAAGAACGTTACAGTCTCTGATGTCCCTCTGGAATGCTACCCTTGCTCGGATTTCATCAACCTTGTTGTCAAGAGACTGGACATTGGCGAGAAGTATACTGGGGAGTGGTGCACGATGTGCCCGTCTCCAGAGTCTGACCAGAAGACCACTTCGTTTCGCTCTTTTACGAAGTAGTTTTTTTGGGTTGCCGGCTGGGATCCATTCCGTTGTCCTGGGTGAAAGGCAGAACGCAGGATTATCTTTGCGAAAGTCATATTCTTGGTTGTACTGATGGTGAGTTGACGCTGCTCTTATATTCAGTAGTTCTTCTCGACTGTATGTAATGAAACCTAAGATGACCTGGGGTACTAATGTAAGAAATAACACGTAAAAAAAAAACTGCATAGTTTCCTAGGAACGCGAAGCGAGGTGGCCATCTCTGTCGGCGCCGGAAGTAGGAAGAATAAGGTCCCAATTCAACGGATATGTGTTCAGAGTAAGGGCCTGCAGTTACATTCCTCATACAGTCCTGAACTGTGGCTCTTACTGTCATATGGGGTGTCCCAAATTCCCTATATAGTGCATTAACTTAGACCAGGGCCCCTACATAGGGAATAGGGTACCATTTGGGACGCATACTGAGAGAGGGTGTGGGAGAGATGTGAGAGGTGTAACCTGACACAGAAGGAAGATAGCCAGTGTCTATTTGTATTCACAGTTTGTCGACTGTTATATTAACAGAGGCAAGCCGCAGCCTGATCTCAAGGAGATCCCGTAAAAAGAAGAGCAAATTGACTCAACTGTATGAAACAGCCCCTGGACAAGGCAAACATGAGCAGAAGATACTTAACTACTGTACTGCTATATAGTACCTATTATGCTACTTAGCTACAACTGTTCCTTCCTATAGTAGGAGAGTCTAGACCAGACAAACATAGCCTCGTATTAGCATATGTCATGTTTATAAAAAGATAGATCCTGGTCTATGTTTGCTAGAGGTGAGTCAGAAATGAATTAGCACTGCTGAGTGACTCACACAAAAAAATGGATTCCCTGTTACAATGGAAAATGGTTAATAATCCAAAAGGTTACATGGGCGAGCCAGAACAACACCTGCATCCTGATGGGGATGTCAAAGTGACAATAACAGTGGTGTCAAATATTATACCAGTTCAAAATCCTCCAGCGTTGTTCTCACTGCAATGATAAGGCTTAACTGTTCATTATCCTAGCCCCCTTTCTAGTCCAACATTTTACATGTTGAAACAGAGACTGTGGTATTGGTTACTTACAGCCAATAAAGACTGTTTATAAACACTGAAAACATGGAGCCATGGTGCTTATACATGTGTGTGTGTGTGTGTGTGTGTGTGTGTGTGTGTGTGTGTGTGTGTGTGTGTGTGTGTGTGTGTGTGTGTGTGTGTGTGTGTGTGTGTGTGTGTGTGTGTGTGTGTGTGTGTGTGTGTGTGTGTGTGTGTGTGTGTGTGTGTGTGTGTGTGTGTGTGTGTATACGCACTACGCCTATACCCTGAGCCTCAAGCAAATGACTCAAAGGCAAATGGTCAATGACAGTGACAGTGACACCAGTTTATGACCATATATAGTGTATGTTCGAACTGCTTTCTCTCTACAAATGTTGGCTCAGATGATGAAATGTTTATGAACAGCAATGAAATTAGCCATATTTCTTGTGCTTTCTTCTCAACTCTATGTGCATATTTCTACCTCTTAACTTGAGATGTAAAATTACTATGTAGGCCTATTATGACAAACCCTTTGATATTGCCATTGAACTTCCAATAATATCCTTTGTCATTCTGAATAAAAAGTAGGTCTAAACAATTCATAGATGGCCATAAAACCAGACAAATAATGGAGATAGGTTGAGACAGGGATATGTGTGAAATAAGCTATCCTAAGGGAAACATGTTGCTGCACAATGATCAAAGTGACCATGTCGTGGTTGCAGCAGTTCAGTCATAACTCAACATACCTGGTTCCTTCTTGCTCCCCTTCCCTCCGTCTCTGTTCTTCTTCAGCACTGCCTTGAACATGGTCTGATTCTTGGAATCCTCTCACTCTCCCCCTGCAAAAACAAAACATTTTGACACTCAAGAGAGAGCAGAACAGGCAGAGAGTGAGTGAGCGAGTCTACAGAAACTTTACACGCTGATGATAACGCATCCTGCATTTCATACACTCTTCTCCTGACACTCCTCTGAGATTTTTCCCACAGCGCTCCCAATTCGGCAGGTCATCTCTAGAGGGCTGACCACGGAAAGAATGATCTAATAATTAAACAGAACTGGCAAGGTCTGCTATCTTGTTATGCAGGAAAATAGTTTGTCAGATTCTCCACATTCCACATGTAAATTGATGCTGCTGAACTTGGGCCTTTAAGCTCACTTTTCACGAAATTCTAACATTTGGATATATTCACTGAATCTTTAGAATCTGAGTCAAGAGGCATATATAGTGCATTTGGAAAGTATTCAGACCCCTTCACTTTTTACACATTTTGTTACATTACAGCCTTATTCTAAAATTAATACAAATTTTAAAAAAGATCATCAATCTACACACAATACCCCATAATGACAAAGCAAAAACAGGTTTTTACATTTTTTGCTAAATAAAAAAAAATAGAAACAGAAATATAACATTTACATAAGTATTCAGACCCTTTACTCAGTACATTTTGAAGCACCTTTGGCAGCGAATACAGCCTCGATTCTTCTTGGGTATGACGCTACAAGCTTGGCACACCTGTATTTGGAGAGTTTCTCCCATTCTTCTCTGTAGATCCTCTCAAACTCTGTCAGGTTGGATGGGGAGCGTCACAGCACAGCTATTTTTAAATCTTTCCAGGGATGTTTGGTCAGGTTCAAGCCCGAGCTTGGGCTGGGCCAATCAAGGACATTCACAGACGTGTCCCGAAGCCACACCTGCGTTGTCTTGGCTGTATGCTTGGGGTTGTTTTCTGTTGGAAGGTGAACCTTCACCCCAGTCTGAGGTCTTGAGCGCTCCGGAGCAGGTTTCCATCAAGGATCACTCTTTACTTTGCTCCGTTCATCTTTCCTCGATCCTGACTAGTCTCCCATTCCCTGCCGCTGAAAAACATCCCCACAGCATGATGCTGCCACCACCATGCTTCACAGTAGGGATGGTGCCAGGTTTCCTCCAGACTTAACGCTTGGCATGCAGGCCAAAAAGTTAAATCTTGGTTTCATCAGACCAAAGAATCTTGTTTCTCATGGTCTGAGAGTCCTTTAACTTAAGTGCCTTTTGGCAAACTCCAAGCGGGCTATCATGTGCCTTTTACTGTGGTGGCTTCCGTCTGGCAACTCTACCATAAAGGTCTGATTGGTGGAGTTCTGCAGTGATGGTTGTCCTTCTGGAAGGTTTCCCATCTTCACAGAGGATCTCTGGAGCTCTGTCAGAGTGACCATTGGGTTCTTGATTACCTCCCTGACCAAGGCCCTTCTTCCACGATTGCTCAGTTTTGCAGGGTGGCCAGCTCTAGGAAGGGTCTTGGTGGTTCCAAACTTCTTCCATTCAAGAATGATGGAGCCCACTGTGTTCTTGGGGACCTTCAATGCTGCAGAAATGTTTTGGTAACCTTATCCAGATCTGTGCCTCGACACAATCCTGTCTTGGAGCTCTACAGACAATTCCTTCAACCTCATGACTTGGTTTTTGCTCTGACATGCACTGTCAATTGTTGGACCTTATATAGACAGGTGCTTTTCCAAATCTTACCACAGGTGCACTCCAATCAAGTTGGAGAAACATCTCAAAGATGATTAATAGAAACAGGATGCACCGGAGCTCATTTTAGTCTCATAGCAAAGGGTCTGAATACGTATGTAAATAAGGTATTTATGTTTATATTTTTTATAGATTTGCAAACATTTCTATAAACCTGTTTTCACTTTGTCTGTGTGGGATATTATGTGTAGATTGATGAAAAAAGGGAAGGGGTCTGAATACTTTCAGAATACAGTGTATGCTGGTAACTTGAAGTAATATAGCTAGGTAAAAAGACCTTGGTGAATTGCATTTTGTTGTGATTTATGTTCTGCGATTCAAACATCTATTACTTTAAAAAACAGGAGTGTTACTGTTCTGGTTGGCCATGTTCTCGCATTCACAGTGCAATGCAGCCCCACATTAGAGCCCAAACTATTAACAACTCTGACTTTGTCAACACCTCATATATTGTTTTTCTTCACTCTTCACTTCCTAATAGCTGAATACATGGTGCTGAATTTGGTACTCTACTTATAGAACCAGCACATTATTCACCATGGAGATGGAGAGCGGAGGCCCTGCAAAAATGGCCGTCTTTTTGCACACAGGCTGCAAGAAGCCAGAATGTGGGCCATCAGTAAGCTAGCCTGGGGCCCAGGGGCTCCACATAGATCTCCACTGGCTCCTGGGGATGTGGAGGAAAAAACAATTGTTTTTCATTAGCAGGGAGGCCTTCCCGAGACACATCAATCCAAGCCCTCAGTTGAGACGATGTGCACTAGCCCTCTTTTGACAGACTAATGGGGATGAATGATGAAAGATGAGGGGGCAAGACAGTTACCTTGCTGGATCTGTACCACACAGCTTCTTCAAAACAGGCATAGCAGCTTTTTCACTCAATATTTTTCTAAGGCACAATGAGACTGCAAAATCCATCTGAAATCATATTGGGTGGGAATATACTGGGACTAGCCTAAATCTGTCTAGACAAACAAACTGTACAACATCAGAACACTAAAACAAAAGACAGAGGATCAGTGAGGCCAAGAAAAGCACACACAACACTCACCTTCAAAATACACATTCATGACTAGCCTATTCATTGAATTATAATGAAGGTCCATCACCTTCAGTCTGACTACATCAAGAGAGTAGCCTATTAAAACATGTAACAGTCTAAACCCTGTCAAAGATGGGACAGGGGTTCAACTAAACTATATTATACTATACCAGGGATCATTTTGCTATTTCATTCAGAATTTTAAGACCCCTTGAAATACAATCCCCAAAAAATGTGAGGACTTTCGGGCTCCCGATAGGCACGGCATATCAGTGCTGGAGGCGTCACTACAGACACCCTGGTTTGATTCCAGGCTGTATCGCAACTGGCCGTGATTGGGAGTCCCATAGGGCGACGCACAATTGACCCAGCGTCGTCCGGGTTTGGTCGGTGTAGGCCGTCTTTGTAATTAAGAATTTGTTCTCAACAGATTAAAAAATCTTTGTCGACAAAGAGTCATCTGTTCTTTCGACCAATCGATTGGTTGAAATTTTAAAATGCATATTTTCTTCGAATTGCTGCAAAGAAACCACTACTAAAGGACACCAATAATAAGAAGAGACTTGCTTGGGCCAAGAAACACGAACAATGGACATTAGTCCGGTGGAAATTTGTCCTTTGGTCTGGAGTACAAATCGGAGATTATTTGTTCCAACCTCTGTGTCTTTGTGAGACGCGGTGTGGGTGAACGGATGATCTCCGCATGTGTATTTTCCACCATAAAGCATGGAGGAGGAGGTGTTATGGTGTGGGGGTGCTTTGCTGGTGACACTGTCTGTGATTAATTTAGAATTCAAGGCACACTTAACCAACATGGCTACCACAGCATTCTGCAGCAATACACGATCCCGCAGCGATACACCATCCCGTCTGGTTTGGGCTTAGTTTGTTTTTCAACAGGACAATGACCGGACGACACTACAGTGGTAGGCTTGATTAACAGAGCAACCGCGCGCACACAAGCCTAAGATCAACATGCGCAATGCCAAGCGTTGGCTGGAGTGTTGTAAAACTTGTCGCTATTGGCCTCTGCAGCAGTGGAAACGCATTCTCTGAAGTGATAGGTACATGCAGATATGGTTGGTCGAGATCGGTGTGGAAGAACTTGACTGGCCTGCACAAAGCCCTGACCTCAACCCCATCAAACACCTTGGGGATGAATTGGAACGCAGACTGCGAGTCATGCCTAATCGCACAACATCAGTGCCCAAACTCACTAACGCTCTTGCGGCTGAATGGAAGCAAGTCCCCACAGCAATGTTTCAACATCTAGTGGAAAGCCTTCACAGAAGAGTGGAGGCTGTTATAGCAGCAAAGGGGCGACCAATTTCAAATGAATACCCATGATTTTGTAATTAGATGTTTGACGAGCAGTTGTCCACATACTTTTGGTGATTTAGTGTATGTGTATAGATACAGTGCATTCAGGCCCCATTCCTTTTTTCAATGTTTTTTTTAACTTTACAGCCTTTTTCTAAAATGGATGAAATATATTTTTTTCTTCATTAATATACACACAATACCCCATAATGACAAAACAAAAACAGGTTAAGCACTGTTAACAAATGTATACAAAAACATAAACAGAAATACCCTATTTAAATAATGCAAATGGTGGTCACACCAGATACTGACTGGTTTTCTGATCCACACCCCTACCATTTTTTAAGGTATTTGTGACCAACAGATGCATATCTGTATTGCCAGTCAAGTTCCTTATATGAACTGTAACTTATTAAAATCTTTGAAATTGTTGCATGTTGCATTTCCATTTTTGTTCAGTGTATATAGTGCTATTTATTTATTTTATTACCATTTCATGTTTTTATTTCCCTTAGTTGGAGCTCTGAGCCTTAGATTTTCATTGTACCCTGCAATCAAGGGGCGACAGGGTAGCCTAGTGGTTAGAGTGTCGGACTAGTAACTGTAAAGGTTGCAAGTTCAGATCCCAGAGCTGACAAGGTACAAATATGTTGTTCTGCTCCTGAACAGGCAGTTAACCCACTGTTCCTAGGCCATCATTGAAAATAAGAATTTGTTCTTAACTGACTTGCCTAGTAAAATAAAGGTAAATAAATAATCACACTTGTACATGTGACTATTCAACAATCTGAACCCTTCTGATTTCACTTTAAGTTCTGTCATTTTTTAATTCCATCTTCCATTGATTAGCCTGGATATCTCCTAATAACTTGCCACACGAAGGCTCTAGCTCTTTGACTGTAGCCTAGTGCCGGTTTGATGACTTGTGATTGGGCGACAACAAGCTACACGCGCCACTCTTGTGAAAAGAAACAGCACCAGTTGCATAAATTATAAAATGTTCTCTCTTTGAGGGAACCACGATGTACACCAGGGAAGGGCAAATTTGATGGGGTGGGGGACACAAAAAAACGGAACTCATCATGAGAGGTCGCAGTGGCTCGTGGGTTATGTTTACAATCACTGTATCCCACACATTCCTTTGTACTGTGGCCAAGTTCAGAGGCCAGGTGGACCCACGCTAACGCTAACTGATGTAGGGGAGAGATCCACTACTACTCCTAATCCTAGATGCTAACTTTGCTCTAAGCTTGATTGCCATTAGGCCTAACTTTTTGGTGAATTTCTGAGGCATCCAGAAATGCCTCAGAAATCAATCCATCTATTGAAGGGCAGACTGGGCTTAAAGTTAAAGGTAGAGAGCAAGAGTTAGGATATATATAGGCTAGGCTATATTCCCTGTTTTTAAATCTCCCTGTAACATATGATCTATAGGAGTTAATGGAATCAACATGTGCCTCTTTCAAGAACAAAGGGACAAAATCAACATTAAAAAACGATAAGCTTCAGGTGGAAAAAATAGTGGCTTTTAAGAAAAACTAAAGAGCAGAGCATAGGCCTACAACATACAGGATGGCTAGGCACTAAGATTGATCTAACCCTCAGTTTGATAAGCCAGTTGACTACCAACCAACCCATAACGTTTAGAAGTTGAGATATTATCTTCTTTGGGCAAAGCCCCTGGAAAGGGCCTCTCTCTATCAGAGCAGCGCTGCAAAATAAATACTGTGGCTGTCAGGCCTTTGTGGACACACTGAATTGAGGGGTAGACACTCCATTTTCACATTTGTTCTGAGGCACCGCAAAGCAAGCACCATTCCCAGAGCCACAGCCACCACTAGGCGTATGTATGGTAGAGATTCCCAGGGACCACCACCAGTCAAATATATAGGCTGGAGGTACTGGGAATTCACAATCACATTGACACACAATAGCGTATAGAATACACATTCTCCCTTAATTAAAAATATCAGGCTTAGGCCTAATTGTAAACATGTAAGAGGTTCTGGGCATATCTAATCCGTGTTTGAACTGCAATTAATGACCTTTTAGGAAATGATGTGCATAATTGCCTCACCTGTTGTACATCGCGATATCACCTTATAACTAGACCTAGTAGCTTAATCTAAGGGACGATCCTCCATTCTATGATCCTATGACCCAATAGAAAAATATCCTTTCATCTTGCAAAAAGTGGATACCAAATGGGTTCAAGTTATCATGTTGTAGCCTTTTCACTGGTCTCCCTTAATGGAGTTCACCACATACAGGTTGAGGGGAAGAAAGGAAAGTCTCACCTGCACAATGGCAAAGGCTGACATGTGCTTAATGGGGCCATCTATAAGACGGTCATCCGAGGCGCTGGACTATATATATATAACAGAAGTGGGATTGTTTTCCTGATTGCCTTCGGGGTTGGTGCCATCGACACATAGGCATGTTTGAGTGTGGAGCTGCTTTGTACTCTGTGAGATGTCAGACAATGAAGAGAGCAACCTTCAGCATGACTTCCCCTGCAGCCTGCGGTCAGTTTTTTATTTACTGCTCTCCTGATAACGGCCATCGCCACAGTCTTTTCATCCACTGATTCTACATGAATGATTCCTCTAAATTTCCCTCACCGCTGTTGTCATAGCGACAGTCGAAATTCACACCGGGCAGTCTATGACCTTTCAGTCATCTGAGAAAATAGACACTTTGCCAATAACAGTTTGTCAGATAAAGAATGCCTCTATGAAATGAGTTTTTATTTGGGGGAGATTGGGCAAATGTTCATTTCCAGCCTACATTTGACAGGTTAAAGATGATGGCCATTTTATTACTGTCAATTTATACAGAAAGAGGAAATAGGCTGTTCTGAATTCAAAGCTCACTAAAACAATGAGAAGTGAACAACACAATCCTAAACCCTGGAAGAGGAAGTGAAGGAGCAGGTATGGAAGAATGGGTGGAAGCTGTCTCAGGCATTGTGCACAATGTCTGCCCTTCACACTGGAAGCCTACAGTATGTTATGAAAGGAGGAAATGACAATGAGCAACCCTTTTTTACATTCCCAGTCCACGAGTTCCACTATGATTCACGCACATCCCAGCTCCAAAACACAACCAATGCTGTACTGTCCACAAATATGAGAGGAAGGAGTGTGTGCCTGGCTGGCTGAGATTTACAACACAACAAAGCTATTTTATTCCTGTCAAATTTCCTGAAAGTGTCGCTTTAGGAAACAAGTTGTTGACATTGGTTAAGGCAGTATCAATTAAGTTGTTAATTAACTCTTCACTGGCCATATTTGCTTCCTTATTGTACCGCAAAGGCAATGTTCTACAAATACAGCTGAAGTCAGACGTTTACATACACCTTAGCCATATACATTTAAACTCAGTTTATCACAATTCCATTTAATCCAAGTTTAAAAAATCCCTGTTTCAGGTCACTTAGGATCACCATTTTATTAAAAGAATGTGAAATGTCAGAATAATAGTAGATAGAATGATTTATTTCAGCATTTATTTCACTCATCACATTCCCAGTGTGTCAGAAGCTTACAAACACTCAATTAGTATTTGGAAGCATTGCCTTTAAACTGCTTAACTTGGGTAAAATGTTTTGGGTAGCCTTCCACAAGCTTCCCACAAGTTGGGTGAATTTTGGCCCATTCCTCCTGACAGAGCTGGTGTAATTAAGTCAGGTTTGTAGGCCTCTAAGCTCGCACACACCTTTTCAGTTCTGCCCACACATTTTCTACAGGATTGAGGTCAGGGCTTTGTGATGGCCACTCCAATACCTTGACTTTGCTGTCCTTAAGCCCTTTTGCCACAACTTTGGAAGTATGCTTGGGGTCATTATCCATTTGGAAGACCCATTTGTGACCAAGCTTTAACTTTAACTGATGTCTTCAGATGTTGCTTGAATATATCCACCTAATTGTCCTCCCTCATTATGCCATCTATTTTGTGAAGTGCACTGGTCCCTCCTGCAGCAAAGCACCCCCACAACATGATGCTGCCACCCCCCGTGCTTCACAGTTGGGATGGTGTTGTTCGGCTTGCAAGCCTCCCCCTTTTTCCTCCAAACATAACGATGGTCATTATGGCCAAAGAGTTATATTTTTGTTTTATCAGACCAGGGGACATTTCTCCAAAAAGTATGATCTTTGTCCCCATGTGCAGTTGCAAACCGTTCCTGCCAAGGATCAACCAGACCTGTGGAGGTCTACAAATTTCTCTCTGAGGTCTTGGGTGATTTATTTTGATTTTCCCATGATGACAAGCAAAGAGGCACTGAGTTTGAAGGTAGGCTTTGAAATACATCCACAGGTACACCTCCAGTTGACTCAAATTCTGTAAATTTGCCAATCAGAAGCTTCCAAAGTCATGACATCGGTTTCTGGAATTTTCCAAGCTGTTTAAAGGCACAGTCAACTCAGTGTATGTAAACTTCTGAGCCATTGGAATTGTGATACAGTGAATTATAAGTGGAATAATCTGTCTGTGAACAATTGTTGGAAAAATGGCTTGTGTCATGCACAAAGAAGATGTCCTAACCGACTTGCTAAAACTATAGTTTGTTAACAAGAAATTTGTGGAGTGGTTGAAAAACGAGTTTTAATGACTCCAACATAACTGTATGTAAACTTCCGACTTGTATGTATGTAAACTTCCGACACCTGTACTATACTAGCATTTCGGTTAACAAAGTTAATGTGGTTAGACCTTTGAAGTAGCCTACACAACCCTGTCACATGGAGAGGTCTGACATCCATGACTTCTTAATGCCTGGATAGGCTACTTCAATATGTGTGCAAACTTTTCTGCCTTGCAGATTGCTCACAGGTCACACCATGACCATGATAGGATGCATCCATCTTAAAGCCACTTGACTGGTGGTGTAATGGGAGGATTTAGGCTAGAACTGTTATAATACTGTCATGTTTTGTCTTATATTGTCTTGTCATTATGCTTTCCCTTCTGTTCGTTTCCCCCTGCTGGTCTTTTTAGGTTCGTTCCCTTTTTTCTCTCTCCCTCCCTCTCTCTCTTCTCTCTATCGTTCCGTCCCTGCTCCCAGCTGTTCCTATTCCCCTACTCAATCATCTAATCTTTTCACACCTGTTCCGTATCTTGCCCTCTGATTAGAGTCCCTATTTCTTCCCTTGTCTTCCGTTTCTGTCCTGTCGGATCCTTGTATATTGTTCGCCGTGCTGTCTTGTTTCCCTCAGATGCTGCGTGTGAGCAGGTGTCTGAGTCTGCTACGGTCGGTGCCTTCCCGAGGCAACCTACAGTTTATGGTCGAGTCTCCAGTCCGTCCTCGTCACTACGAGTGGAATTAGTTTTTTATGTTTAGTTTTCTGCTCCGATTTGTCTAGGAGTATTGCCTATTTCCTTTACTGGAATAAAGACTCTGTTTTCGCCAAGTCGCTTTTGGGTCCTCATTCACCTGCATAACAGAAGGATCCGACCAAGAATGGACCCAGCGACTATGGATTCTCTCTACTCTACTCTCGAGTTCCAGGGAGCGATGCTCGGCAGACACGAGCAGGAATTGTCTGCTGCTCGGCATGCCGTTGAGACCCTGGCCGCTCAGGTCTCCGACCTCTCAGGACAGTATCAGAGTCTTCGTCTCGTGCCACCAGCTACTTCCGGGTCTTCCGAGCCTCCGGAACCTAGGGTTAATAACCCACCATGTTATTCTGGGCAGCCCACTGAGTGCCGCTCCTTTCTCACCCAGTGTGATATAGTGTTCTCTCTCCAACCCAACACATACTCAAGAGAGAGAGCTCGGATTGCCTACGTCATATCACTCCTTACTGGTCGGGCTCGGCAGTGGGGCACGGCTATCTGGGAGGCAAGCGCTGAGTGTACTAACAATTATCTGAACTTTAAAGAGGAGATGATAAGGGTTTTTGATCGTTCAGTTTTTGGGAAAGAAGCTTCCTGGTCCCTGTCTTCCCTATGTCAAGGTAATCGATCCATAACGGATTACTCTATAGAGTTTCGCACTCTTGCTGCCTCCAGTAACTGGAACGAGCAGGCGTTGCTCGCTCGTTTTCTGGAGGGACTCCACGCTAAGGTTAAGGATGAGATTCTCTCTCGGGAGGTTCCATCCAGCGTGGATTCTTTGATTGAACTCGCTATTCGCATTGAACGACGGGTAGATCTTCGTCACCGAGCTCATAGAAGAGAGCTCGCGTTAACTGTGTCTCCCCTCTCTCCGACACTACCATCTTTCCCCACTGACTCAGGTGTTGAGCCCATGCAGCTGGGGGTATTCGCATTTCGACTAAGGAGAGGGAACGGAGAATCACCAACCGCCTCTGTCTCTATTGCGGTTCCGCTGGTCATTTTGTCATTTCATGTCCAGTTAAAGGCCAGAGCTCATCAGTAAGCGGAGGGCGACTGATAAGCGCTACTAGACGGTCCTCTCCGTCAAGTACCTGTACTACCTTACCGGTCCATCTATGCTGGACCGGATCGGCAGCTTCCTGCAGTGCATTAATAGACTCTGGGGCGGAGGGCTGTTTTATGGACGAAGCCTGGGCTCGGGAACATGACATTCCTCTCAGACAGTTAGGGGAGCCCACGGTCATGTTTGCCTTGGATGGTAGTCCTCTCCCCAGTATATTATGTGAAACACTACCTTTAACCCTCACTGTATCTGGTAACCATAGTGAGACCATTTCTTTTTTGATTTTTTGTTCACCTTTTACACCTGTTGTTTTGGGTCATCCCTGGCTAGTGTGTCATAATCCTTCTTTTGATTGGTCTAGTAATTCTATCCTTTCCGGGAACGTTTCTTGTCATGTGAAGTGTTTAATGTCTGCTATTTCTCCTATTTGTTCTGTCCCCTCTTCTCAGGAGGAACCTGGTGATTTGACAGGAGTGCCGGAGGAATATCATGGTCTGCGCACGGTCTTCAGTCGGTCCAGAACCAACTCCCTTCCTCCTCACCGGTCGTATGATTGTTGTTCTGATCTCTTCAAGAAGCGTTTTGCATCCGCTCCTATCCTTGTTGCACCTGACGTCACTAAACAGTTTATTGTTGAGGTTGACGCGTCGGGGGTGGGCGTGGGAGCCATTCTGTCCCAGCGCTCCGATACTGACGATGGGGTCCACCCTTGTGCGTATTTTTCTCATCGCCTGTCACCGTCGGAACGTAACTATGATGTGGCTAACCGCGAACTGCTCGCCATCCGTTTAGCCCTAGGCAAATGGCGACAGTGGTTGGAGGGGGCGACCGTTCCTTTTGTCGTTTGGACTGACCAAAGGAACCTTGAGTACATCCGTTCTGCCAAACGACTGAATGCGCGTCATGCTCGTTGGGCGTTGTTTTTCGCTCGTTTCGAGTTCGTTATTTCTTATTGCCCAGGTACTAAGAACACCAAGCCTCATGCTTTATCCCGTCTCTTTAGTTCTTCTGTGGCTTCTACCGTTCCCGAGGGGATCCTTCCTGTTGGGCGTGTTGTCGGGTTGACAGTCTGGGGAATTGAAAGACAGGTTAAGCAAGCACTCACGCACACTGCGTCGCCGCGCGCTTGTCCTAGTAACCTTCTTTTCGTTCCTGTTTCTACTCGTCTGGCTGTTCTTCAGTGGGCTCACTCTGCCAAGTTAGCTGGCCATCCCGGCGTTCGAGGTACTCTTGCTTCTATTCGCCAGCGCTTTTGGTGGCCTACTCAGGAGCGTGACACGCGCCGTTTCGTGGCTGCGTGTTCGGACTGCGCGCAGAATAAGTCTGGTAATTTTTTTTCTGCTTCTGCTCCTGGTCTTGCTGGGTCTCAGTCTGTTCCCTGCCACCGCATCTCTCCTGGTCTTGTTCCTGCCCTTGCTGTGTCTCAGTCTGTCCCTAGTTGTTACTCTCCTGGCCTGTTTGGTCCTGTTTGCTCTAAAGCTTTCAGTTCTCTACCCGTGTCTCATTTTTTTTTAGAGTAGTACCCTAGTTTCCCTTTTTATCGTTTTCCGTTACGGTCCTGAGGAGAGGAGTTGGGTTCTTTCTCGGGACGTGCTGGACCGTTTGTGATCTATGATTTCCTCCGTTGCCGCCAGTGTTCCTCCTCGAGAGCGCCAGGAGGCGCTCGGTGAGTGGGGGGGGTACTGTCATGTTTTGTCTTATATTGTCTTGTCATTATGCTTTCCCTTCTGTTCGTTTCCCCCTGCTGGTTTTTTTAGGTTCGTTCCCTCTTTTTTCTCTCTCCCTCCCTCTCTCTCTTCTCTCTATCGTTCCGTCCCTGCTCCCAGCTGTTCCTATTCCCCTACTCAATCATCTAATCTTTTCACACCTGTTCCGTATCTTGCCCTCTGATTAGAGTCCCTATTTCTTCCCTTGTCTTCCGTTTCTGTCCTGTCGGATCCTTGTATATTGTTCGCCGTGCTGTGTCTTGTTTCCCTCAGATGCTGCGTGTGAGCAGGTGTCTGAGTCTGCTACGGTCGGTGCCTTCCCGAGGCAACCTACAGTTTATGGTCGAGTCTCCAGTCCGTCCTCGTCACTACGAGTGGAATTAGTTTTTTACGTTTAGTTTTCTGCTCCGATTTGTCTAGGAGTATTGCCTATTTCCTTTACTGGAATAAAGACTCTGTTTTCGCCAAGTCGCTTTTGGGTCCTCATTCACCTGCATAACAAATACAAATTAGTTTAACTGTAGGAGTTCCTGTCTGGCGCTACTTATGTGCATGTCTATGTGCGGTAGTTTACCTGGGAAATAAACACGCTTGGACCAGTGTGTTCTTATAGACGGGTTTGATGTTTAGCAACAAAACCGATGTGTGCGCAACTATGGGGCAAAGAAGTTGGCTTAGATTGTTGATAACGTGTAAACTATATTTCGTCTTCAATATTAATTGAAAACATAAATAAAGTTAAACAATGAGCACCTGTCTCTGAAATATATCATTACATTTGTTGGTTAGCTAGGTAGCAACTTTGTGTCATATTAGCAGACAAGACATCAGTCAAAACACCAATACAAGACATGGTATCAAGAACAAGATCAAACAAGCTGAAACAAGCCACTTATGATTCACCACATGCAGTTTCTTGTCATTGTTGATAGCTACCTGGCCATACAGAACCATAACATCACAAGGCCTTCTGCCCCTTCGAAGTGTGCTCATCGTTTTCATGACATTGTCAGCTAACCATTTATAAACTTTGGAAGATACTGGGAAAATAGCCTGACATTCTCTGAGATCGTATGATTATTCACCTTGCCTTTAGGGCAGAAATGTCACAAGCAGATTCAAATACAATTTACAGCAGTGACTTTTACAAGTCACCCAATTTTTATTCTAGAATGAATGTCCACATTGCTCATGTTGAAATAAAATAAAAAGATGACAAGTCTAATCTGCTCATTTGCGAGCTCGTATTTTACCCAGGAGGAGAACTGTTATTGAAAAGAATTCCAATTTTCAGATAATTTTGAGAGAAAGCTGACTCCATACTGCTAATGTGATTTTTGGGGCATAAACTTCCACCTTGAAATTGTCACTGCGTAGTCCGCAGTCAAGAGTGTGAGAAACGTGTTTTTATTCCCTATCCAAGCTTCCCAACATCACTGAAGAGTTGAGACATGTTTTTAAAGGCCGATCATTACTCAGAATTTACAGTTGTACCTGGGGCTGTGGAGTCAACCTGACATGTCTATCCATTAGACATTGGCAGACAAGACATTGCTCATCCCTCCCTTACCCAACATGCTACACCTCACCTCGTTCAGCAATTAAACAACATTACCTTACACATGGCCTCCATAGAAAATCACATTTCACATCAGAGATTGCCATCTCTCTTCATGAGGAGCCAAAGTGTTTCAAAAAAGATTTGCCTCAAATATCAGCAGTGAGCTCATGAAGGCCTAGTTCACATATATCTAGATCTTGTAAACTGATCTGATTGTGAGAATGATATCTAGCTATGAGTTACTAGTTGCCAGCCTCAGCCTGCCCACATCTATTTAAAATCTTTATCAGGTTTATTGTATTGAACATCACTCGACTAGGAACACTCTCAAACTGAACAAAAATCCATTAATTTGTTACGAATCGCTGGTTAACTAATTTCTTGCTCATACTATATTCTACCGTCCGAAAATACCTCTCATCTTTTGTGACAACTGATGTGTCCTCTCCTTCAGTGTCGAACTAAGCATGTAACTGTGTTAACAGTCACTGATCTACATGTCATTTTGCATGCCAAACAACCCCAGGCAATATCAGTAGCCTAGTCAAACTGCGGACTGTGCCCAGCTTTGCACGCTGATCAATGTGAGGTAGGCGGCCTATTCCTGATCTTGCACATCTGCCCTGCACCTTCAGCATTCAAATGCTAAAATGGCTTGCGCTATATTATGCTTTATTAGTTGAATGACAACCTATGTAATTTCAGGGTAAGGATAGGCATTTACAGTTTTTTCAACTGCTTACACAAAAAATCTGTTCATGTCACACGATTTTTGAAACCTCTCACTCAAAGTGCAAAACTACACACCAAATATCCAAAACCATAAGTTATTTCTCAGCCTTTGACTCAGTTGTCAATTGCTTAAAACACTTTTTTCAAAACACTACACACAATTCTCTACCTAAAACACAAAAATCTAACAGGAAGTGACTTGCTTTCCTTTTCCAAACGCAACCAATCAAAATGCTACACTTATTCACCAGGTCACACACACACTCCTCACATGTGCAAACACTAATAGCTTAACTGATCACTAACCAATCACTGCTTTACTGTAGTATAGGCCTATAAATAGGTCAAAGGTCAGATTACCTGTTTTGGTAATGGATGCCAACAATGGACAGAGAGCAAGAGGAGTAGGAGAGACAGGAAGAGGAAGAAGAGGACGAGGGCAAAGAAGAGAAGGAAGGAGAGCCATCTCTGATGAGCTTAGGGCAACACTTGTTGATCATGTAATCAACCACGGTTTGACCATGAGGGAGGCTGGACTGAGAGTCCAGCCCAACTTGAGTCGATTTACAGTGGCGTCCATAATTCGAACCTTCAGAAATGAGAACAGGCATGCAACTATCTAATGACTATTTTAGCATTACATTAATGTACTGTAAAATACATATGACTGCATAGTATTGCATAAACATTTGTAACTCTAAGCCATCCATTTACTGCACTTCATTGAATGAGGTTGGTTATCATGCTGTACTACATTTTGTTGTACATTGTTTACAGTTCCTATGCTGAACGCATACTGTGTTTGAATTCTGTACAGAGTGGAAAGGCAAAGACATCATGGAGGACGAGGACGCTTGTTTACAGATTTACAAGAGACTGCAATTATAAATATGGTTTTGGCCAACAATGTAATTGGGATTCGAGAGATAAGAGAGCATATCTTGAATAATGACACCATATTTAACAACATCAATGCTGTAAGCCTGTCGACCATACAACGCATCCTCCAACGGCACCGAGTGACGATGAAACAACTTTACAAGGTGCCATTTGAGAGAAACTGACAGAGTCAAGAATATGCGACATGACTTTGTAGAGGTATGTATGCAACACTACTTCCAGTACTTCAGACATACCATATTTCCTCATCTATATATCCTTTTGTCTTTTACAGAGAGTAATGGAGCTGGATGCCCATGTAATTCGCCATGAATTTATTTATGTGGATGAGATTGGCTTCAACCTCACCAAAACCAGGCGCCGGGGAAGAAATGTAATAGGACAGACGGCATTTACCAATGTCCCTGGACAGCGTGGGGGTAATATAACTATGTGCTGCCATCACTCAAAACGGGGTCCTCCATCACAATGCCACACTGGGTCCGTACAATATGCTCACTTTTTTGGATGCAATTTACACAATGCTTGTCCCTGATCCAGATCAGGAGCCTGCTAGGTTTGTGGTTTTATGGGACAATGTTAGTTTTCACCGGGCTGTTCTGGTCCAAAACTGGTTTGCCACCCATCCACAATTTGTAGTTTTGTACCTACCCCCATATTCACCTTTTCTAAAGCCCATAGAAGAATTCTTCTCAGCCTGGCGCTGGAAAGTGTATGATTGCCAACCCTATGCCCGCATGCCGATTCTCCAGGCAATGGAGGACGCATGTGGGGACATAGAGGTTGCCTCTGACCAAGGTTGGATACGCCATGCTAGGAGATACTTCCCTCGATGTTTGGCAAGAGAAAACGTATCTTGTGATGTGGACGAAGTATTGTGGCCAGACCCTGGCCGGAGAAGAGATGAAGCGTAGCTTAGCACTGGTGACTGCCCCCCCCCCAACAATTCCTGGACTGCCCCCCCCCCGGGACCCCACACACACAATTGTGTTCTTTACTGTATTCTAAAGAATATACTTTTGGTTTACATATGTTTATGGTTTTGTTGTATGCTACTGTATACAACAGTAATGTTTGACCTAATAAATATTTTCTGTTTCTACATTGCATTGGTGTTTACAGTGTACTTGTTACCCCTCTCAGCAGATTACTTTCACTGTAGAACATTGTATTAAAATGTAGATATAAGCCTATGAAAGACCAAAGAGCTTTAGATTTAGAACAACAGTGTTTACATGGTATATCCAAAAATGTACTATTATGAAAGCTGTGTTTGCCATTTACATTTACATTTACATTTAAGTCATTTAGCAGACGCTCTTATCCAGAGCGACTTACAAATTGGTGCATTCACCTTATGACATCCAGTGGAACAGTCACTTTACAATAGTGCATCTAAATCTTAAAGGGGGGGTGAGAGGGAATACTTATCCTATCCTAGGTATTCCTTAAAGAGGTGGGGTTTCAGGTGTCTCCGGAAGGTGGTGATTGACTCATGATGCAAATGCTTCATTCTGACATGTGTTTATGGCATTTTGAATGCAGTGTTACATTTTGACGGAGATGTGAGGCATTTTGCATTTTGTGTGTGCAGTTTTGGGAATTGTGTGTAGAGTTTTGAATAAAGGATACAGTTTTGAAAAACATGTGTAAGCAGTTGGAAAAAACTGTAATATGAATTCACAATCTAGATGGTTGAAATACATGTTATAGTCAAAAGACGTGTGTTTTAAATGACTTTTTCTTCAATGGAGACTTGCTTGTTTGACTCTAAAGCGCTGGTGCGCTGTGCTCTGCTTGTGGGGGAGGGGTGAGAGAGGAGTAGTGTGCGCGTGTGTGTGGAACCGAGGGTGAGAGAAAGTTGAAAGAAAGTAGCCAAACTGACTCGACTAGTGTGTGTGTGTATATATATATATATATATATATATATAACCTATGGCTGCAACAAGTTTGTCTATAAATCCATCTGCTAGTGCCTGTCTTGACTACATCAAATCTTTGTAAAGAAGCTAGCTAGATTACTAACCACCACTGAGACCTGTATGCTTTCGTTGGCTGGTCCTCGCTACATACTCGTTGCCAAACCCACTGGCTCCAGGTCCTCTATAAGTCTTTGCTAGTGAAAGCTCCGCCTTATCTCAGCTCACTGGTCACCATAGCAACACCAACCCATAGCACACGCTCCAGCAGGTATATTTCACTGGTCATCCCCAAAGCCAACACCTCCTTTGGCCGCCTTTCCTTCTAGTTCTCTGCTGCCAATGACTGGAACGAATTGCAAAAATCACTGAAGTTGGAGACTTATATCTCCCTCACTAACTTTAAGCGTCAGCTGTCAGAGCAGCTTACCAATCACTGCAGCTGTACACAGCCCATCTGTAAATAGCCCATCCAACCAACTACCTACCTCATCCCCACATTTGTTTTTGTTTATCTGCTCTTTTGCAAGCCAGTATTTCTACTTGCACATCCTCATCTGCACATATATCACTCCAGTGTAAATGGCTAAATTGTAATTACTTCGCCACTATTTATTGCCTTACCTCCTTACTTCATTTGCTCACACTGTATACGGTAACAGTTGAATATTATGGTCTATCCTGTAGGCTACGTAGCAATGTCACACAGATAATTTAATTTAATTTTAGACAAAGCATTTTCATTGTTCAAAAAGCCCCCCCCCAAAAAAATTTAAAAAATGAATACGCTCCCAAGTAATCAAATACTAAACTTCTATTTGAATATTCAAATAACCGTGCCCATCCTCATTTCAGGTGTTGTGTTAATGCTGGATTCTGATTCTGCTTTTTTCCTGCAGAAAAGGAAAGATAAAATGCAAATAAACACATTTTGTTAACGCAGATCTAAAATGCTTCTTATTGCAAATTCTGCTCGGCTTTTTTATTTTATTTTTTATTTCACCTTTATTTAACCAGGTAGGCAAGTTGAGTACAAGTTCTCATTTACAATTGCGACCTGGCCAAGATAAAGCAAAGCAGTTGGACACATACAACGACACAGAGTTACACATGGAGTAAAACAAACATACAGTCAATAATACAGTATAAACAAGTCTATATACGATGTGAGCAAATGAGGTGAGATAAGGGAGGTAAAGGCAAAAAAAGGCCATGGTGGCAAAGTAAATACAATATAGCAAATAAACCACTGGAATGGTAGATTTGCAGTGGAAGAATGTGCGAAGTATAAATAAAAATAATGGGTCGCAAAGGAGCTAAATAAATAAATAAAAAAATTAATAAATACAGTAGGGAAATAGGCAGTTGTTTGGGCTAAATTATAGGTGGGTTATGTACAGGTGCAGTAATCTGTGAGCTGCTCTGACAGTTGGTGATTAAAGCTAGTGAGGGAGATAAGTGTTTCCAGTTTCAGAGATTTTTGTAGTTTGTTCCAGTCATTGGCAGCAGAGAACTGGAAGGAGAGGCGGCCAAAGAAAGAATTGGTTTTGGGGGTGACCAGAGAGATATACCTGCTGGAGCGCGTGCTACAGTTGGGTGATGCTATGGTGACCAGCGAGCTGAGATAAGGGGGGACTTTACGTAGCAGGGTCTTGTAGATAACATGGAGCCAGTGGGTTTGGCGACGAGTATGAAGTGAGGGCCAGCCAACGAGAGCGTACAGGTCGCAATGGTGGGTAGTGTATGGGGCTTTGGTGACTAAACAGATTGCACTGTGATAGACTGCATCCAATTTGTTGAGTAGTGTATTGGAGGCTATTTTGTAAATGACATCGCCGAAGTCGAGGATTGGTATGATGGTCAGTTTTACAAGGGTATGTTTGGCAGCATGAGTGAAGGATGCTTTGTTGCGAAATTGGAAGCCAATTCTAGATTTAACTTTGGATTGGAGATGTTTGATGTGGGTCTGGAAGGAGAGTTTACAGTCTAACCAGACACCTAGGTATTTGTAGTTGTCCACGTATTCTAAGTCAGAGCCGTCCAGAGTAGTGATGTTGGACAGGTGCAGGCAGTGATCGGTTGAAGAGCATGCATTTAGTTTTACTTGTATTTAAGAGCAATTGAAGGCCACGGAAGGAGAGTTGTATGGCATTGAAGCTTGCCTGGAGTGTTGTTAACACAGTGTCCAAAGAAGGTCCAGAAGTATACAGAATGGTGTCGTCTGCGTAGAGGTGGATCAGAGACTCAACAGTAGCAAGAGCGACATCATTGATGTATACAGAGAAGAGAGTCGGTCCAATAATTGAACCCTGTGGCACCCCCATAGAGTCTGTCAGAGGTCCAGACAGCAGACCCTCCGATTTCACACACTGAACTCTATCAGAGAAGTAGTTGGTGAACCAGGCGGGGCAATCATTTGAGAAACCAAGGCTGTCAAGTCTGCCGATGAGGATGTGGTGATTAGAGTCGAAAGCCTTGGCCAGATCAATGAATACGACTGCACAGTAATGTTTCTTTAGTAAGGGTTCGCTCCAAATCATGAATGTAAAAGGACTAATTTTGTGCTTCTGTTGCACTTCTTCAACTCAGATGAAATAGCTTTGCTCTTGTCATTGGATCACCAGATAGCTGATGTGTAGGCTACTTATCGCCAGTGTAGTTTTCTCCAGTAGCAGGTTAAAATGCAAGATTAACTTCAAGCAAAACATTAGGAAATGTAGCTGTCTACATTCTTTCTATGTTAAACATTGGAAATTTGGCCATGCATCGTTTTGACCTTTTCATTGTAAGCTAAAGGACTTACAGTGCCATCAGAAAGTATTTTTACCCCTTCACTTTTTCCACATATAGCTGTGTTACAGCCTGAATTCAAAATACACACAATACCCCATAATTACAAAGTGAAAACATGATTTTAGAATGTATTTGATTTGATTTGAAATTAGATATTTCTGTATTTCATTTTTAAATACAGAAATATCTCATTTCAAATAAAATACAATTTTATTGGTCACATACACATGGTTAGCAGATGTTAATGCAAGAGTAGCGAAATGCTTGTGCTTCTAGTTCTGACAGTGCAAGTAATCTAAGAATTCCCCAACAACTACCTAATACACACAAATCTAAAGGGATGAATGAGAATATGTACATATAGTATATGGATGAGTGATGGCCGAGTTGCATAAGCCAAGCGCAATAGATGGTATAAAATACAGCATATACCTGTGATATGAGTCATGTAAGATATGCAAACATTATTAAAGTGGCATTATTTAAAGTGGCATTGTTTAACCTGTTAAGTCGACCCTCTACTTTTTCGAACATTCTGTTAAAAATTGCGCAACATTTCAGCGCCCTGCTACTCATGCCAGGAATATAGTATATGCATATGATTAGTATGTGTGGATAGCAAACACTCTGACGTTTCTAGAACTGGTTAAATCACGGCTGTGACTTTAACAGAGCGTGAGTTTCATCGAATAGCGCAGGAAAACCTGATCACTGAAAATGGAAATAAATATCCTTGCGCTTACTTCCAGGACTTGTTCAAAGTGAACCGAATTACATGAGACCGAGGTTTCAGCGCCTACAGCTACCACACGTTGTCTAGAGTCTTGTCATTTGATTCGCAATTGATTCTTGGTCTAACCGGTTCAAGGGAACTCCTTCCCTCCGTTCTCCGACCGGATGTTTTGGTCGAGCTCTCTCGGCCATGTTTTTTTCCAGATGACACCTATAGAAGTTACATCGCCTCCTGATGAATTTTATCGCTTATTAACGTGTACTAATACCTAAAGTTGCATTACAAAAGTATTCCGAAGTGTTTTGTGAAAGTTTATCGTCGACTTTTTGAATTTTAAAAAATGACGTTACGTTATGAAACGCTCTTTTTTTTAGTTTATCATACAGTCTACATAGAACAATATCTAGGCTATATATGGACCGATTTAGTCGAAAAAAAGACCCAATAGTGATTATGGGACATCTAGGAGAGCCAACAAAGAAGATGGTCAAAGGTAATGAATGTTTTATATTTTATTGTGCGGTTTGTGTAGCGCCGAATATGCGAATTATTTTGTTTGCGTCCCCTGCGGGTCTTTTGTGGTGTTACATGCTATCAGATAATAGCTTCTCATGCTTTCGCCGAAAAGCATTTTAAAAATCTGACTTGTTGCCTGGATTCACAACGAGTGTAGCTTTAATTCAATACCCTGCCTGTGTATTTTAATGAACGTTTGAGTTTTAACTAATACTATTAGCATTTAGCGTAGTGCATTTGCATTTCCAGAGCTCTAGATGGGACGCCTGCGTGCCAGGTAGGAGCAAGTGGTTAAAGTGGCTAGTGATTCATTTATTAAAGTGTCCAGTGAATGGGGATCAATGTAGGCAGCAGCCTCTCTGAGTTAGTGATTGTTGTTTAACATTCTGATGGCCTTGAGATAGAAGCTGTTTTTCAATCTCTCGGTTCCAGCTTTGATGCACCTGTACTGACCTCGCCTTCTGGATGATAGCGGTGTGAACAGGCAATGGCTCGGGTTGTTGTCCTTGATTATATTTTTGGCCTTCCTGTGACATCGGGTGCTGTATGGTGTCATGGAGGGCAGGTAGTTTGCCCGAGGTGATGCGTTGTGCAGACCGTACCACCCTCTGGAGAGCCTTGCGGTTGAGGGCGCTGCAGTTGCCGTACCAGGCTGTAATACAAGCCCGACAGGATGCTCTCGATTGTGCATCTGTAAAAGTTTGTCAGGGTTTTGGATGACAAGCCAAATTTCTTCATCCTCCTGAGGTTGAAGAGGCACTGTTGCGCCTTCTTCACCACACTGTCTGTGTGGGTGGACCATTTCCGTTTGTCTGTGATGTGTACGGCCAGGAACTTAAAACTTTCCACCTTCTCCACTGCTGTCCCTTTGATGTGGACAGAGGGGTGCGCCCTCTGCTGTTTCCTGAAGTCCATGATCATCTCCGTTGAGTGAGAGGTTGTTTTCCTGACACCACACTCCGATTGCCCTCACCTCCTCCCTGTATGAAGTCTAGTCGTTGTTGGTGATCAAGCCCACTATTGTTGTGTCGTCTGCTAACTTGATGAAATACATAAGTATTTAGACCCCTGAGTCAACACTTTGTAGAAGTACCTTTGACAGCGATTACAGCTGCAAGTCTTTCTGTGTAAGTCTCTAAGAGCTTTCCACACTTGGATTGTGCAACATTTGCCCATTATTCTTATCAAATTCTTCAACCTCTGTCACTTTGGTTGTTGATCATTGCTAAACAACCATTTTCAAGTCTTGCCATAGATGTCCAAAGTGGATTCAAGTAGAGGTCGACCAATTCATCAGAATGGCAGATTAATTAGGGCCAATTTCAAGTTTTCATAACAATCGGAAATCGGTATTTTCGGGCGCCGGTTTGACGATTTCATTTATATTCTTTTTTAAATTAAAATGTAAAATAGTATACCTTTATTTAACTAGGCAAGTCAGTTAAGAACACATTCTTATTTCCAATGACCTAGAAACGGTGGGTTAACTGCCTCGTTCAGGGGCAGAACGACAGATTTTCACCTTGTCAGCTCGGGGGATCCAATCTTGCAAACTTACAGTTAACTAGTCCAATGCAATAACGACCTGTCTCTCTCTCATTGCACTCCACAAGGAGCCTGACTGCCTGTTAAGCGAATGCAGTAAGCCAAGGTAAGTTGCTAGCTAGTATTAAAATTATCTTATAAAAAACAATCAATCATAATCACTAGTTAACTACACATGGTTGATGATATTACTAGATATTATCTAGCGTGTCCTGTGTTGCATATAATCTGACTGAGCATACAAGCATACAAGTATCTAAGTATCTGACTGAGCGGTGGTAGGCAGAAGCAGGCGCGTAAACATTCATTCAAACAGCACTTTTGTGCGTTTTGCCAGCAGCTCTTCGTTGTGCGTCAAGCATTGCACTGTTTATGACTTCAAGCCTATTAACTCCTGAGATGAGGCTGGTGTAACCGAAGTGAAATGGCTAGCTAGTTAGCGTGCGCTAATAGCGTTAGCTTTCTAGCTTTCTTACATAGCACATATTGCACTTTTTCTTTCTTCTCCAACACTCTGTTTTTGCATTATTTAAACCAAATTGAACATGTTTCATTTTTACTTGAGGCTAAATAGATTTTATTGATGTATTATTTAAAGTAAAAATAAGTGTTCATTCAATATTGTTGTAATTGTCATTATTACAAATACATTTTTTTTTAATTGGGCCATTAATTGGTATCGGCTTTTTTGGCCCTCCAATAATCGGTATCGGTATCGGCATGGAAAAATCATAATCGGTCAACCTCTAGATTCAAGTCCAAACTGTAACTCGGCCACTCAGGAGCATTAACTGTCTTCTTAGTAAACAACTCCAGTGTAGATTTGACCTTGTGTTTTCGGTTATTGTCCTGCTGAAAGGTGAATTTATCTCTCAGTGACTGGTGGAAAGCATACTGAACTAGGTTTTACTCTAGGTTATTGCATGTGCTTAGCTCAATTCCATAAAAAGATTACACGCATATCCAGAACATGATGTAGCCACTACTATGCTTGAAAATATGGAGAGTAGTACTCAGTATTGTGTTGTATTGGACTTTCCCCAAACATAACATTTTCTATGCAGGGCATTTTTTTGCAGTATTACTTGTGCCTTGTTGCAAACCTGATGAATATTTGAATTCTGTACAGGCTTCCTTCTTTTCACTCTGTCAATTAGGTTACTATTGTGGAGTAACTACAATGCCGTTGATCCATCCTCAGTTTTTTCCTATTACAGCCATGAAACTCTTTTTTTACCCATCTACCAATAGGTGCCCTTCTTTGTGATTCATTGGAAAACCTTCCTGGTCTTTGTGGTTGAATCTGTGATTGAAATTCATTGCTCCACTGAGGGACCTTACATATAATTATGTGTGGTGTACAGAGATGAGGTAGTCATTCAAAAATCATGTTAAGCACCCCTTTCCCTTTTCCTTATTGCACACAGAATGAGTCCATGCAACTTGTTATGTGACTTGTTAAGCAACTTTTTAATTCTGCACTTATTTAGGCTTGCCATTACAAAGGGGTTGAAGACTTTTTGACTCAAGATAGTTCAGCTTTTCATTTTTTATTCATTTGTAAAAATTATTGGGTATTATGTGTAAGTCAGTGACAAAAAAATGCAGTTCTCTCTATTTTAAATTCAGCCTGTAACACAACAAAATGTGGAAAAGTCAAGGGGTCTGAATACTTTCTGTGGCTGCTAGCAATAGCATTGCACTTCTGTTGTCATCTGAAGAAAACAATTTAATGACGAATGTGTTGCACTAATGTATTTTCTGTGAAGGAAAACTATACTTGCACGCCCCATATCACTCTATTTGAAGCAAACAAACAATATTTCCTGTCAATGTAAAAAGCAGGTGAAATTGTTTAAAGCACAGATTTTTTTTGTGGTCTGCATTTTGAAAATGCACATTTCTGAAAGCTAATCCGAACCCTGGTTTTGCTATGTTATTGTCATCTATGTGCTGTTGAAAACTGTGTTTTGCCGGAATAAAAGTAAGCTACCGGAGACACAACTCTCGTCTGTCTGTACCTGCTGAACAGGTCCATAAACATCAGTGACTCTAGCTGTCTGCATCTGGGTATTATCCTGATTTCTGAAAAAAGTCGCAAGGCAATGTTTACAACTCACTTTTCAAGTTATTACATACAACCGATCAGAATTCGGAATAATTCTCTATATATGGAGGACGCGCCAAAGTTTTGGAAACACATTACGCCATCTAGCTAACTAGATATCAAAGAATATTAGCTATATGCAGTTATCTTAGCCCACAAGCTAGGCAGCAATCTACGTTAGCTATTTAGCCAACTAGCTATTAACCTAACCATTATCACCACGGTTATGGTCGGCAAGCTAGAGCCTAACTACTGGAGACTGGCTAGAACACAACTAAAGCATAATCGAACATTAAAAGTGAAGAGAGAGCAGAGACTTACAGATTAATGGCTGGGGCCCATCCGAAGGTACCACTTTTAAAAGCGTGCAGGCTGAATTAGCTACCAACGCCAGGGAGGGTTGGGCGCTTCACCGGCCAATGGAGTCAGTGTAATCTAAAATAGACAGATTCCAGATGTTAGTCAGCTAGCACGCTATCACGAAGCCAAGGTGGAAAAAGTTACAAAACTCCCATAGCCTACTTCACAGACAACATGCCGAAAAGTTGACAAAACAAATAGGAAAACAAATGAGGTACTACAAAATAAGAGTAAGCAGGTGTGATTTTCTCTTTAGTTTTGAACCCACAGCAAGAAGGCACCATATGAGCTGACACAAAAATCAACACTGGATTCAATACTTTTTCAATTGAAACTATTATACAAAATCCTTGCCACCAACAGAATGCTATATAAACTCAACAAAAAAAGAAACGTCCTCTCACTGTCAACTGCATTTATTTTCAGCAAACTTAACATGTGTAAATATTTGTATGAACATAACAAAATTCAACAACTGAGACATAAACTGAACAAGTTCCACAGACATGTGACTAACATAAATGAAATAATGTGTCCCTGAACAAAGGAGGGGTCAAAATCTAAAGTAACAGTTAGTATCTGGTGTGACCACCAGCTGCATTAAGTACTGCAGTCCATCTCCTCCTAATGGACTGCACCAGATTTGCAAGTTCTTGCTGTGAAATGTTACCCCACTCTTCCAGCAAGCCACCTGCAAGTTCCCGGACATTTCTGGGGGGAATGGCCCTAGCCCTCACCCTTCTATCCAACAGGTCCCAGACATGCTCAATGGGATTGAGATCCGGGCTCTTCGCTGGCCATGGCAGATCACTGACATTCCTGTCTTGCAGGAAATCACGTACAGAACGAGCAGTGTGGCTGTTGGCATTGTCATGCTGGAGGGGCATGTCAGGATGAGCCCATAGGAAGGGTATCACATGAGGGAGGAGGATGTCTTCCCTGTAACACACAGCGTTGAGATTGCATGCAATCTCCAAATCGATCCCGCTCTGAGTACAGGCCTCGGTGTAACGCTCATTCTTTCAACGAAGAATCTGACCATGACCCTGGGTGAGACAAAACCGCAACGATCTGTGAAGTTATTTGGATTTTTACTAATTGTCTTTGAAAGACAGGGTCCTGAAAAGGGGAGTTCATATAGGGCATACAACAATCTCAGCTCTGCAAATTTTGATGCGAAGAGACAGAATTAATAGATCATTTATTCTGGTATTGCCCCTAAGTAGCTTGTTTCTGGTGACATGAATGGCTAAAAATGTAACATTTACTTCCAACTGACACCCTCAAACACATTGATCCCCTGAGCGCAGCTCACGCTACAGATTACAATCAGCTGAATTCTAATCACCTGTTCACACACCTGTATGTCATTATCACACACTATTTAGTTCAGTTCTTTGCACCCCATCACTGTGAGGTATTGTTTGTTTTGTGACACGTCTTTCAGAGCAATGTTTTTCCCATGATTTACGCCTACCGTGTATGATAGTTTTTGCCTGCCTCACTAACTACGCCTTTTGCCTATTTTCTGCCTGTACTTTAGCCTTTAGCGGATTTCCTGTTGCCTGATCTCCTGGACTACGTTACTAGCCTATTCCCTGTACTGTTGCCCTTTTGGACCCCCAGTGTATGACCTTCTGCATGCCCCTGGACCCAGCTACCTGCCTCCTCCTGTGGTCCTTTGCCACAAACACCTGCTGCGCCCTGTGCTTGAAACCAGCTCTCTGTCTCCCCTCGTGTTCATTACAAAAAAAAATAACATTAATTTAAAATTAACCCTCAAATTGGCAGTGTTGGGCAATTTGGAAAGCCATAGTCAATCAATAAACAACATAATAATACTTTTAGGAATGGTTTTCATCGTTAGCTCACAATCTGTGCTATTAGAAAGGTTAAAACATCATGTAAAACATCACAGCACAGTTGAAAAACAGTAAAATAGTATACTTCATAATTTCGTGTGAACAAACTATTCTTTTGGCAAGTCGGTTAGGACATCTACTTTGTGCATGACACAAGTAATTTTTCTAACAATTGTTTACAGTAGAGATCGACAGATTATGATTTTTTTCAATGCCGATACCGATACCGATTATTAGAGGACCGAAAAAGCCGATACCGATTAATTGGCCAATTTAAAAGAAATGTATTTATAATAATGACAATTACAACAATACTGAATGAACACTTATTTTAACTTAATATAATACATCAATAAAATCCATTTAACCTCAAGTAAATAATGAAACGTTCAATTTGGTTTAATAATAATAATATATATGACATTTAGCAGACGCTTTTATCCAAAGCGACTTACAGTCATGTGTGCATACATTCTACGTATGGGTGTTTAAATAATGAAAAAACATAGTGTTGGCGAAGAAAGTAAAAGTGTTTTACTTGCTCAGAACATGAGAACATATGAAAGCTGGTGGTTCTTGTATGCTTGTATGCTCAGTCAGATTATATGCAACGCAGGACACGCTAGATAATATCTAGTAATATCATCAACCATGTGTAGTTAACTAGTGATTATGATTGATTGTTTTTTTACAAGATAAGTTTAATGCTAGCTAGCAGCTTACCTTGTCTTACTGCATTCGAGTAACAGGCAGTCAGTCTCCTTGTGGAGTGCAACGAGAGAGAGGCAGGTCGTTATTGCATTGGACTAGTTAACTGTCGCAAGATTGGATCCCCCGAGATGACAATGTGAAAATCTGTTGTTCTGCCCCTGAACGAGGCAGTTAACCCACCGTTCCTAGGCCGTCATTGAAAATAAGAATGTGTTCTTAACTGACTTGCCTAGTTAAATAAAGGTATTTTTTTAAATCGGCGCCCCCAAAAAAATCTCAGATTGTTATGAAAACTTGAAATCGGCCCTAATTCATCGGCAATTCCGATTAGTCGGTCGACCTCTAGTTTACAGACAGATGATTTCACTTATAATTCACTGTATCACAATTCCAGTGGGCCAGAAGATTACATACACTGAGTTGACTGTGCCTTTAAACAGCTTGGAAAATTCCAGAAAATTATGTCAATTGGAGGTGTACCTGTGGATGTATTTCAAAGCCTACCTTCAAACTCAGTGCCTCTTTGCTTGACATCATGGGAAAATCCAAATAAATCACCCAATACCTCAGAGAATAAAATGTAGACTTCCACAAGTCTGGTTCATCCTTGGGAGCAATTTCCTAACACCTGAAGGTACCACGTTCATCTGTACAAACAATAGTACGCAAGTATAAACACCATGGGACCGCGCAACTGTCATACCGCTCAGGAAGGAGACGCGTTCTATCTCATAGAGATGAACATACTTTGGTGAGAAAAAGGCTAATCAATCCCAGAACAACAGCAAAGGACCTTGTGAAGATGCTGGAGGAAACCGGTACAAAAGTATCTATATCCACATAACCTGAAAGGCTGCTCAGCAAGGAAGAAGCCACTGCTCCAAAACCACCATAAAAAGCCAGACTACGGTTTGCAACTGCACATGGGGACAAAGATTGTATTTTTTGGAGAAATGTCCTCTGGTCTGATTAAACAAAAATAGAACTGTTTGGCCATAATGACCATCGTTATGTTTGGAGGAAAAAGGGGGAGGCTTGAAAGCCGAAGAATACCATCCCAACCATAAAGCACGGGGGTGGCAGCATCATGTTATGGGGGCACTTTGCTGCAGGAGGGACTGGTGCAGTTCACTAAATAGATGGCTTCATGAGGGAGGAAAATTATGTGGATATATGTAACGGATGTGAAACGGCTAGCTTAGTTAGCGGTGCGCGCTAAATAGCGTTTCAATCGGTGATGTCACTTGCTCTGAGACCTTGAAGTAGTGGTTCCCCTTGCTCTGCAAGGGCCGCGGCCTTTGTGGAGTGATGAGTAATGATGCTTCGTGGGTGACTGTTGTTGATGTGTGCAGAGGGTCCCTGATTCGCGCCCGGGAATGGACGAGGGGACGGTCTAAAGTTATACTGTTACACCTACATTTAAAAAAAAAATATGAAACATGTTCTATTTGGTTTAAATAATGCAAAAACTAAGTGTTGGAGAAGAAAGTAAAAGTGCAATATGTGCTATGTAAGAAAGCTAACATTTAAGTTCCTTGCTCAGAACATGAGAACATATGAAAGCTGGTGGTTCCTTTTAACATGAGTCTTCAATATTCCCAGGTAAGAAGTTTTAGGTTGAAGTTATTATCGGATTTATAGGACTAATTCCCTCTATACCATTTGTATTTCATATACCTTTGACTATTGGATGTTCTTATAGGCACTATATTATTGCCAGTGTAACAGTATAGCTTCCGTCCCCCTCCTCGCCCCTACCTAGGCTCGAACCAGGAACACATCGACAACAGCCACACTCCAGGCATCGTTACCCATCGCTCCACAAAAGCCGCGGCGCTTGCTGTGCAAGGGGAATAACTACTACAGATCTAAAAGCGAGTGACGTTTGAAACAGTATTAGAGCACACCCAGCTAACTAGCAAGCCATTTCACATTGGTTACACCAGGCACTAGGCTTGCATTCGGCTTGAAGTCATAAACAGCGCTGTGCTTGTGAAGAGCTGCTGGCAAAACGCACAAAAGTGCTGTTTGAATTAAAGTTAACGGGCTTTCTGCTGCTCAGTCAGACTGCTCTATCAAATCAGACTTAATTATAACATAATAACACACAGAAATACGAGCCTTTCGTCATTAATATGATCGAATCCGGAAACTATAATTTCGAAAACAATACGTTTATTATTTCAGTGAAATACGGAACTTTTCGGTATTTTATCTAACGGGTGGCATCCCTAAGTCTAAATATTCTTGTTACATTGCACAACCTTCAATGTATGTCATAATTACGTAAAATTCTGGCAAATTAGTTCGCAATGAGCTAGGCAGCCCAAACTGTTGCATATACCCTAACACTGCGTGCAATGAACGCAAGAGAAATTACACAATTTTACCTGGTTAATATTGCCTGCTAAACTGGATTAGTAGTTAGTAGTGATTATGATTGATTGTTTATTATAAGATAAGTTTAATGCTAGCTAGCAATTTACCTTGGCTTCTACTGCATTACGCGTAACAGGCAGGTTACTCGTGGAGTGCAATGGTTAGAGCGTTGGACTAGTTAACTGTGCAGTTGCAAGATTTGGAACTCCTGAGCTGACAAGTTGAAAACCTGTCGTTCTGCCCCTGAACAAGGCAGTTAAACCACAGTTCCTAGGCAGTCATTGAAAATAATCATGTGTTCTTAACTGACTTGCCTAGTTAAATAAAAGGTATAAAAAATAGAAAAAATTAAATAACAATAACAATAATAATCGGAAATCGGCACCTAAAAATACCGATTTCCGATTGTTATGAAAACTTGAAATCGGCCCTAATTAATCGGCCATTACGATTAATCGGTCGACCTCTAATCTAAACCACTCTGAAATACATTTTCCATAACCAAAGATGATGTATTTTCAGCTGTTTGAAGCTGGTGTAAAAAAACAAGACACAAAAACAAAACTGGGAAGAATGGGAAGCATAGAAATGGCACACAGAATATATCCACCGCTTCTTAAACTTTCTTTGAAATAGAATGACAGATCTATAACTCACATTTCTAAATGAATTTGGTCAGGTCATCCAAAAAGTGACATATGGCAGCTTTAACGTCAATTATCTTAAACATGGAAACTCTGTTTTTTTTTCATTTTTGCATTGTTGGTATCTTAGACACAATATGCTCTTGAATACAGGGTGAGTGTCATTTCAATAATAGAAATATAATTCATAGAATGTACCTATCCCTTCAGACCACTGGAATTTAGCTAGTACACCATTTAATTTTAATTGTAATTTTAACTTCCAATTACTAACAAAAAGATGACCGCTGGTCCACCCCATTGAATGTCAACTTAAATGGGAATGTATATTCTATTTTATATATTTCTATGATTTCAATAAGTTTCTTATGGAAGATTGACAGTATAATTTAAAACAACTGTTATTCCCATTCAAGTCAACATTTGCTGATGTGTGGACCTCCAACCATCTTTGTGGTACCATTTGAAAGTTGAAATTGCAATTTTATTTCCAGTTTAGTAGGCACAACAAACACTTCAGATGATGTAAAATAAGCTCTAAGCTACACATGGTGCATTGTCCATTTGACACATAATTGGCGCATTATAGGCTTCCGAGCCAGAATAACCTTCTTGACTGCTGTTTAATAATTAATAGTCAGACACATCCAACCTTTTTTTAAAGAAGACTGATTTATTTATTTACTAGCAAGCAATGAAAATGTCATTGTATGAAAGAAAGTGCCCACATCAAGTGCCATAGCCTGCCTATAGGCTAGCGATTCTACACCCCTGCGCATCTAGGGGTTTAGCTGCTGGAGCATGAAACTACAGTTGGAAAGAGGCTGAGATAGAGACAGTTTAATAGAAAGACTAAGTTATCAAAACAATTGCTTTTAGCCATTAGTAAATACTCCCGCTATTAGGTAAAGTTTATCTACATGACAATAAAGTTAATAACAAAATGTTTTTTCCAAAAATGTATGTAGGCCTATTTAAACAGTTTAGACAGTTATTTTAATTTTATGACGGTCTTCATCCATGATCGTCAGTTACATGGTTATTCAATTACCGTCACAGCCCTACCACAATATCCTGAATTTTTGGAGATTCATGTCCTGAAAGTCACTTTCTGACCACTTCTACCATGGGCAAATATGTATGAAAAGTGTTGTTCAATCAAAAGGGGTTGCAGTCAAAAAGTGATTGAATTTAAATGGAACGACACTCTACATACTTTCTCTTAACACACAGCATCTTCACCAGTTTCAAATCCCTACATGATTTTCTATTGTAGAGATTTCTAGGTCAGTAATACATTTCATGGAATTGGCATCTTAACACAGAAGGGTAGATTGGAAAAAAAAGCAATAGTCAGGACTCTGACATCATAGGGACTCTCAGCCGTTCCCTTTGTTTAAAGCAGATGTGCACATCTAATAAATCACTCCTGGGTTTTGGCTGATGAACATTCCACAGGTGTTCAGCCTGAACTTAGCCTAGACAGTTTGCGGATAAGACTTCATGGCCACTCATCACCACAGCAGCAGAGGTTTATTATTAGACTACCTCACACTGAACTTTTAGTAATATATAGGCCTAAATACCTCTAAGAAAAAGACCACAACTCAGCACTCTAATACAGGGGTTGGAACTGGTTCAGGGAACATAACCGAAAACTGCTGGAAAATAACAAACATTAAAAAAAAACAGAAACAGAACCGGGAACGCAAGTGATCCACCCTATTCCGGAATTGGCCGAAATATCGCAATTGGCCGAAATTAGCTAAAAATGCCAACATTCGTATCGGGCCGATGTCTAGTTTAACACCGGTGTGAAAAAAAGTTGTCAAAGCAGATGTGCATACCTATATAACGTAGGTACATGACGTAATGACTTCACATAACATTTTTCGCTACACCTGCAACACAGCATTCCTAACCTAGCCCAGCCCACAATGTATGCTGTGTTGTCGAGCAGTCAAAAGGTCGAGCAGTCATCTGAAAGAGTGAGACAATTCAAGGGGAAATCCATTAACGCCAAGATAATTTAATTAATTGCCCCTGACAATCAACCGTTCTTTGTCGTGGATGATGTTGGCTTTCGCGACTGGATGAGCACCGGTACACACTAACACTACCAAGTGCGCTATTGTTCAGATGTTGCCCTACCGGAGTTACACACTGCTATTAGCTTCACGACATACAATGGAATGCCGTTTGGGTCTTTGTGTGTCAAAAAAGATACACGTAAAATAACACTATTTGACAATAACACCATTTAACATGTTAAATAAGATTTTAATTTGACACTTTAAATAACACAGTTCTAGTATAAAATGTGGTGTGTTCTGAATGTGCATGTTCAAGCCAAGCACCACCACTACTATCAGTAGCACTGTCAAAGCTGTACAAAAAAGTCTGCAAACAAGCAAACACCAGCCACGAACAATGTGTTTACAATACCGCAATGGTAATAAAGCATTATTTGTTTGACCGCAACTTGTGGGGTAGCTAGCTAGCATTTGCTTGGTACCTAGCTAGCACCAATACAACCAGCCTGAAAACAATAACCAGTAAAAACTGCAGTAATTTTCACTATTCTTAGCAATGATTTAGGAATCCTTGTGAGTAAGTATTGTTTTCACCTATTGAAATTGAATTTCAGTTCATGAAAATAAATAGCTAGCCAGCTACTTAACCCTGTTGCCCAAAGCTAACATTATAAGCAGCCAGCTAGCTTCATCTGGCTAGTGAGGCTCGACCTGACCGGGTTATGGTTGTGAAGCTAGCCACAATAAGGATTAGGTACAACAATGGAATTTGCAGTTTGCCTTCAAAATAAAAGTACCTCTTTGAAAGTGATGCAGAAGGTTACAACTGGTTGAATCATGCCATATTTAGACTAGATCATTTTAAACAATGTTGGTATGTGAAGCAATGAAACGGGGTATCAGTCTACTCGGTAACACCCACAGACCACAATTGTGATGAGTTTATGCAAATATTAAAGTTGTAGCTCTTAACACAATACATGTGGCACAATTCACAGTCTACTCAGTGGGTGTCACTGAGTAGACTCATACCCCATGTCATTGGTCCACAATCCATAGGTAAGGCTGTACAGTGAAATAAGTATGTACTAAATGCAATTCTAAAGTATAATACATCCAGTGAGATTTCAACAGATTTTTGTCAAATTAACAAATTATTGTCTTTTGTTGATTTCATATAATAACATTCCAAACTCGTTGATCTATTCAATTATGGCATAATTATACTATTTCTATGCATTTGCATCACTGTCAATGATATACTTTTATTTTGAAGGCTAACAGCAAAGTCCAATATTGTGGCTTAATCCGTATTGTGGCTAGATTCACAAAGATGGGTAACACCACCATTAATCAAATAAGAACTGTTTTAAAAATTAGGGTTATTTTAGATGATGACACCTAGCTATATAGTTAGCTAGCTAACAATAGCTACTGAAACAGATTATGTTGTTTTTCTATGTTTTATGGGAAGAACATTGTTTGCAGCCATGAGCTAGCGAGGTTTTGTTAATAACCAGCACTGTAGGTGTGCAAGACAACTTTACCAGTATCATAGCATACGTATCGATGAATCGTTGTGACTAGGGTTGCACATTTTGGGGAATATTCAGGGGTGGAAACTTTCCGTGGGAATATATGGGAATTAACAGGAATATATGGGAATTAATATTAATACCATTTAAATGTATATGTTTTTTGCATTGATATACTTACCATATCATTTGGAGACAGAAACATAAACATTTTACCTTATCATTAGTAGACATAATTGCAAATGATTAAATCCTTCCAATAGAAATCAAATGCATAAATGTAGTTAGGAATCGAACTTCAATTAAATGAGTTGACTCTTCACATGGGGTGATTTCACTGAACAACAAAAGAAAGGGAATATTGAATGATCCCCAATGATCAATCGCATCTCCCAAAAATGTTTTCAACATACATCTGTAAAATGATAGTCTAGAAACTAAAGCTTTGGTTCTCTTCCTCTCAGGCTTCCATGTCTTCTCCCTGGACCTCCTCAATGTCCACCTCTTTAACATCACTCTGAGGCCTCATCTTCACTGTCAAGTTCCAACCTTCTTGAGGATGGCTCGTTGTCAGGCTCAAAAAGCCTCAAATTTCCCTGGATGGCCACCAATTTGTCACTCCTTGATTCGGTCAGCCTGTTGCGTGCAGATCCACAAAGTCCCTGCCACCAGGTGGCTGATGAGATATGTTGGCATGACTGCCATATTGGATATTCATCCCAAAGCTCTTGCTTGGAAGTGTACTTCGCCAGACTGCCAAGAACCTTGCCCTCATCCAGGCCAAGGTGGCGAGAAACGGTAGTGATGAAACCATAGGCCTTGTTGATCTCTGTACCAGACAGGATGCTCTTGCCAGCATACTTGGGGTCCAACATGTACTCTGAAGTGGGCAGGGCAGTACGGATTTATTCTCTTACATCTGCAAGCAGAGCCTGAACATCAGACAGGATGGTATTGTCTCCCTCAATCCGTGCAATGGCTTCTGCTATAGGTTTCAGGCTGCTAACAACTCTCTCCCACAATACATCATCTAGGAGGAACCTCTTGATGGGGCTGTCCATATCGGCAGACTGTAATATTGCCATTTCTTGGAGAGACTCCTTCCCCTCCAGTCAAACATGATGACAACACCACCAATGGGTGTTGCTGGGCAGCTTCAAAATGGTGCTCTTATTCTTCTCACTTTGCTTGATAAGGTAGATTGCTGCTATAACTTGATGACCATTCACATACCTAATCATTTCCTTGGCTCTGTTGTAGAGTGTATCCATTGTTTTCAGGCCATGATGACCTTGAGGAGCAGATTCAATGCATGAGCAGCACAGCCAATGGGTGTGATGTGAGGGTAGGACTCTTTGATGAAAACCTACTCCAGAGTGATCAGGACCTCAGACTAGGGCCAAGGTTCAGCTTCCAACAGGACAATGACCCTAAGCACACAGCCACGACAATGCAGGAGTAGCTTCAGGACAATTCTCTGAATGTCCTTGATTGGCACAGCCACGCTCCCCATCCAACCTGACAGAGCTTGAGAGGATCTGCAGAGAAGAAACTCGCCAAATACAGGGGTCCCAAGCTTGTAGTGTTATACCCAAGAAGACTCGAGGCAGTATCGATGCCAAAGGTGCTTCATCAAAGTACTGAGTAAAGGGTCTGAATACTTATGTAAATGTGACGTTTCAGTTTTTTATTTCTACATTTCTACATGGGGTATTGTGTTTAGATTGATGAGTAAAAAAATAAAAAATTGATCCATTTTAGAATAAGGCTGTAACGTAACAAAATGTGGAAAAGGTCAAGGGGTCTGAATGGTTTCCGAATTCACTGTAGGCCTACTGCAGCAATGATTGGTTATGGCGCACCAGTCTGTGTAGAGTATAGGCCTGAGTAGTGCCTGTCAATGCAATAGAATCCTACTCCAATGCACTCTGCCTACAAGAAAATCTCTTGCACAATTAGTTTTGCATACTAGATGTCGACCGATTAATCGGAATGGCCGATTAATTAGGGCCGGTTTCAAGTTTCCATAGCAATCGATAATCTGCATTTTTGGACACAGACTGTGGCCGATTACATTGCACTCCACAAGGAGACTGCGTGGCAGGCTGACTACCTGTTACGCGAGTGCAGCAAGAAGCCAAGGTAAGTTGCTAGCTAGCATTAAACTTACCTTATAAAAAACAATCATTCTTAACATAATCACTAGTCAACTACACATGATTGATGATATTACTAGTTTATCTAGCTTGTCCTGCGTTGCATATAATCGATGCTGTGCCTGTTAATTAATTTCTCATCGAATCACAGTCTACTTCGCCAAACGGGTGATGATTTAACAAGCACATTCACGAAAAAAAGCACTGTCTTTTTATGACTTCAAGCCTATCAACTCCCGAGATTAGGCTGGTGTAACTGATGTGAAATGGCTAGGTAGTTAGCGGGGTGCGCGCTAATAGCGTTTCAATCGGTGACGTCACTCGCTCTGAGACCTTAAAGTAGTTGTTCCTCTTGCTCTGCAAGGGCCGCGGCTTTTGTGGAGCGATGGGTACGATGCTTCGAGTGTGGCTGTTGTCGATGTGTTCCTTGTTCGAGCCCAGGGAGGGGCGAGGAGAGGGACGGAAGCTATACTGTTACACTGGCAATACTATAGTGCCTATAAGAACATCCAATAGTCAAAGGTATATGAAATACAAGTGGTATAGAGAGAAATAGTCCTATATTTCCTATAATAACTACAACCTAAAACTTCTTACCTGGGAATATTGAAGACTCTTGTTAAAACGAACCACCAGCTTTCATTTGTTCGCATGTTCTGAGCAAGGTACTTAAACATTTGCTTTTTTACATGGCACATATTGCACTTCTATTTTCTTCTCCAACATTTTGTTTTTGCATTATTTAAACCAAACTGAACATGTTTCATTATTTATTTGAGGCTAAATTGATTTTATTGATGTATTATATTAAGTTAAAATAAAAGTGTTCATTCAGTATTGTTGTAATTGTAATTATTACAAATAAATAAATAAAAATATTAATCGGCCGATTAATCAGTATCGCCCTTTTTTGGTCCTCCAATAATTGGTATCGGCGTTGAAAAATCATAATTTGTCGACCCCTATTGCATACTAAATCTTGCATAGTTTGTTTTGTTTCGGTATGGCACATTGAAAGTGTATAATATTGCACTGATTCAATTCCCACAGTAGAGCGATATGTTGACAGTGTTAAATAAAGGGGAAAACTAGAAAGTTGAGTGAAGTTCAATCTCATTCTTCTCTGCGCAGCTGACATTTCTTCTGCACCGTCCGAGGAGAGTTGTGCGCGCTCGCAGCTTAGAGGGAACATTGGCCATAACACAGCGATTTAGCCTTCCATTTCTCTCTGCAGCTTTCTAAATACTTAACACGTTTTTTAAAATCAATAACAGCTGTTTCATCAGGAGGTAAAGTTAAAACACACACACATTTGGTTGCACTCACACAGGCTTGAAGTCTCTCTCATACAGTATTGTAGCCCACTGGGGGTTTTTATGAGAGTCCTTTCATGAATGAATTATTACCATGTCAGTTCGATGGAATGCCTCATTGAGTCAAATGTGTTAATTAAATGGTGCAATCATAAAACTTTTGGCAGCCCCAAATAATTGTGGTTTCTAAACTGGATGTTCTCAGTGAGCTAATGAGGTCACTGAAATTTCACAGGGTCGTACAGTAGCTTTGTTTGCTTGCACATTCTCTCTCTTCTCTCTGCCTGGGCTGCTCTCCTGTTCAGAAACCAAATCCTCCACAGCAATCTAGCAAGGCAACTCAATATGCATCTGTCATTCTGTAACATTTTAATTGATGCTGAGAGGGAAGCAGGGCAATTAAATGGTGGTGTTAAAAGAGCTAAGGCGAGCGATACATACAAACTGCTTTGAACCCTTGGGAAATTGTACATGCAAATACACAATGCCTTGTACCTTATAGGCTAGATACTGGTGAATGTAATAGCCTGTGTACAATTTGAAGATTAGACCTAGCCATTGTCAGCTGAACTGAGCAGATCATAGCACCAAGAACCAAGGATGAAATGATGATATATTGTTAACTTCCTATTATTAACTGTGAGAGAATCCTTTGACAGACAAATAATAATGTCTAGTTACACTACATGACCAAAAGTATGTGGACAGCTGTTCATAGAAGTTCTCATTCCAAAATCATTGGCCACTCTTCTGGGAAGGCTTTTCGTATGTATGTACCTTTATTTAACCAGGAAAAGGACATTTAAGCCCAGTCTATTTTTCAATGGAGACCTGGCCAAGAAGGCAGCGACAATCAACAGATTACAGAATTAAATATACAACAAGATGATCCAGCCTAAAAAAAAACTTTACTCTCTGTAACAGAGTATCCCATCAATATTTTAAAATTAATTCAGTGGCACTCACATATCTAGATGAAGCATGGACTGTAGGCTATTCCATGCCTCTGGTACACAAGACGAGAATGGCATTGTATTTGTACACATACAAATGTAGAATAAATCTGAATAAAACACAAGACCCCTTTTGCAAACAGGAGATACATTTTCTGTTTGAAACAAACAGAAAACCCCATCCCACTCAACTTCAAGCCTATGGAGGGTGGACTGACAACTAGAGGTCGACCGATTATGATTATTGGAGGACAAAAAAAAGCAGATCAGCCGATTTTTTAAATGTATTTGTAATAATGACAATTACAACAATAGTGAATTAACACTTTTATTTTAACTTAATATAATACATCAATAAAATCCATTTAGCCTCGAAAAAATAATGAAACATGTTCTATTTGGTTTACATAATGCAAAAACAAAGTGTTGGAGAAGAAAGTAAAAGTGCAATATGTGCCATGTAAGAAAGCTAACGTTTAAGTTCCTTGCTCAGAACATGAGAACATATGAAAGCTGGTGGTTCCTTTTAACATGAGTCTTCAATATTCCCGGGTAAGAAGTTTTAGGTTTAAGTTATTATCGGATTTATAGGACTATTTCTCTCTATACCACTTGTATTTCATATACCTTTGACTATTGGATGTTCTTATAGGCACTTTAGTATTGCCAGTGTAACAGTATAGCTTCCGTACCGCTCCTCACTCCTACCTGGGGTCGAACCAGGAACACAACGACAACAGCCACCCTCGAAGCAGCGTTACCCATGCAGAGCAAGGGGAATAACTACTCCAAGTCTCAGAGCGAGTGACGTTTGAAATGCTATTAGCGCGCACCTTGCTAAATAGCTAGCCATTTCACATCATATCGTTACACCAGCCTAATCTCGGGAGTTGATAGGCTTGAAGTCATAAACAGCAGAGCTGCTGGCAAAACGCACGAAAGTGCTGTTTGAATGAATGCTTATGAGCCTGCTGGTGCCTACCATCACTCAGTCATGCTGCTCTATCAAATCATAGACTTAATTATAACATAATAACACACAGAAATGCGAGCCTTAGGTCATTAATATGGTCGAAGCAGGAAACTATCATCTCGTAAACAAGATGTTTATTATTTCAGTGAAATACGTAACAGTTCCGTATTTTATCTAACGGGTGGCATCCATCAGTCTAAATATTCCTGTTACATTGCACAACCTTCAATGTTATGTCAAAATTACATAAGATTCTGGCAAATTAGTTCGCAATCAGCCAGGCGGCCCAAACGGTTGCATTTACCCTGACTCTGTGTGCAATGAACGCAAGAGAAGTGACAATTTCACCTGGTTAATATTGCCTGCTAACCTGGATTTCTTTTAGCTGAATATGCAGGTTTAAAAATATATACTTCTGTGTATTGATTTTAAGAAAGGCATTGGTGTTTATGGTTAGGTACACGTTGGAGCAACGACAGTCATTCTTCACGAATGCGCACTGCATCGATTATATGCAACGCAGGACACGCTAGATAAACTAGTAATATCATCAACCATGTGTAGTTATAACTAGTGATTATGATTGATGTTGGACTAGTTAACCGTAAGGTTGCAAGATTGAATCCCTGAAGTGACGAGGTATAAATCTGTCGTTCTGCCCCTGAACAAGGCAGTTAACCCACCGTTCCTAGGCTGTCATTGTGTGGTAAAAAATCGAATACATTTAAAGAAAAAATAGGCGTCCAAAATGACCAATTTCCGATTGTTATGAAAACTTGAAATTGGCCCTAGTTAATCGGCCATTCCGATTAATTGGCCGACCTCTACTGACAACCCTCTGCCACATTTGTTATTGGTGTCAACTAGGGCTGGCACAATTACTGTATAACCCACGATTATGGAGGAAGACCATCATGAAAATAAAATAACCTTTTAAAATAAAAATAATAAGACTTATTTCACTTTTAAACAGTTGACTGAAGACGGGATTTGTGAGGACATGTATTATTTATTACATTTTTAGCCCAGAAAATCTTAAGTGTTATTACATACAGCTGGGAAAAATGATTGGATATCAGAGCAGTGTCAACTTATCAGCACTACGACCAGGAATACGACTTTCTCGAAGCAGACCATTTCTTCGTACCACCCAGGGCATTTGAACTGATCCCAGAGGCCAACCCAAAACAACGCCGCCGGAGGAGAGGGAGTCAGAGAGGTTGTCTAGTCCCCAACGCACACCCCCAACGCTTCCGAGTATATTACTTCGCTCATGTCCAATCCCTCGATATCAAAGTTGACAAGATCAGGGCAAGAATTGCTTTCCAGAGAAACATCAGGGATTGTAACATTCTCTGTTTTATGGAAACATGGCTATGTCGGGATATGCTGTCGGAATCGGTACAGCCACCTGGATTTTCAGTGCATCGCGCCGACAGGAATAAACATCTCTCTGAGAAGAAGAAGGGCAGGGGTGTATGTTTCATAATTAATGACTATTGGTGTAATTGTAACAACATACAACTTATCAGTGGTGTGGGGGCTGTGCTTTGGCAAGGTGGGTGGGATAATATCCTGCCTATCTGGCCCTGTCCGGGGATATCATCGGATGGGGCCACAGTGTCTCCTGACCCCTCCTGTCTCAGCCTCCAATATTTATGCTGCAGTAGTTTATGTGTCGGGGGCCAGGGTCAGTCTGTTATATCAGGAGTACTACTCATGTATTATCTGGTGTCCTGTGTGAATTTAAGTATGCTCTCTCAAATTCTCTCTTTTTCTCTTTCTTCCTTTCTCTCTCTTGGAGGACCTGAGCCCTAGGACCATGACTCAGGACTACCCGGCATGATGACTCCTTGCTGTCCCCAGTCCACCTGGCCGTGCTGCTGCTCCAATTTCAACTGTTCTGCCTGCGGCTATGGAACCCTGACCTGTTCACCGGACGTGCTACCTGTCACAGACCTGCTGTTTTCAACTCTCTGGAGACAGCAGGAGCGGTAGAGATACTCTCAATGATCGGCTATGAAAAGCCAACTGACATTTAGTCCCGAGGTGCTGACTCTCGACAACTACTGTGATTATTATTATTTGACCTTGCTGGTCATTTATGAACATTTGAACATCTTGGCCATGTTCTGTTATAATCTCCACCCGGCACAGCCAGAAGAGGACTGGCCACCCCTCATAGCCTGGTTCCTCTCTAGGTTTCTTCCTAGGTTTTGGCCTTTCTAGGAAGTTTTTCCTAGCCACAGTGCTTCTACACCCGCATTGTTTGCTGTTTGGGGTTTTAGGCTGGGTTTCTGTACAACACTTTGAGATATCAGCTGATGTAAGAAGGGCTATATAAATACGTTTGATTTGTTTGATACAGGAACTCAAGTCCTTTTGTTCACCTGACCTAGAATTCCTCACAATCAAATGCTGACCGTATTATCTCCCAAGATAATTATCTTCGGTTATTGTCACAACAGTGTATATCCCCCCTCCAGCCGATACCACGACGGCCCTCAAGAAACTTCACTGGACTTTATGCAAACTGGAAACCATAGATCCTGAGGCTGCATTTATTGTAGCTGGGGATTTTAACAAAGTCAATTTGAGGAAAAGGTTACCTAAATTCGATGAACATATTGTTTGTAGCACTCACGCTGGAAAAACACTGGACCATTGTTAGTCTAACTTCTGGGTGTCACACCCTGACCATAGTTTGCTTTGTATGTTTCTATGTTTTGTTTGGTCAGGGTGTGATCTGAGTGGGCATTCTATGTTGGATGTCTTGTTTGTCTATTTCTATGTCTGGCCTGATATGGTTCTCAATCAGAGGCAGGTGTTAGTCATTGTCTCTGATTGGGAACCATATTTAGGTAGCCTGTTTGGTGTTGGGCTTTGGTGGGTGATTGTTCATGTCTCTGTGTTTGCACCAGATAGGGCTGTTTTGGGTTTTCACATTTCTTGTTTTTGTTAGTTTGTTTATGTTGAAGTGCTTTATTAAACATAAATCAAAATAACCACGCTGCGCTTTGGTCCGCCTCTCCTTCAACTCAAGAAAACCGTTACACTGGGATGCATACAAGGGTCTCCCCCGCCCTCCTTTCGGCAAATCTGACTACGACTCCATTTTGCTCCTCCCTTCCTATAGGCAGAAACTCAAACAGGAAGCACCCGTGCTAAGGACTATTCAACACTGGTCTGACCAATCGGAATCCACGCTTTAAGGTTGTTTTGAGCAGGCGGACTGGGATATGTTCCGGGTAGCCTCTGAGAATAATATGTACAGTGTACACCGAAATGTCACTGAGTTTATCAAGAAGTGTATAGGAGATGTTGTACAAACTGTGACTATTAAAACCTACCCTAACCAGAAACTGTGGATAGATGGCAGCATTCACACAAAACTGAAAGCACGAACCACCGCATTTAAACATGGCAAGGTGAAGGGAATATGGCAGAATACAAACTGAGTAGTCTTTCCCTCTGCAAGGCAAGCAAACAGGCAAAATGTCAATATCGAGACAAAGTGGAGTCGCAATTCAACGGCTCAGACATGAGACGTATGTGGCAGGGTTTACAGAAAATCACGGACTACAAAAGGAAAACCAGCCACGATGCGGACACACATGTCTTGCTGCCAGACAAGGTAAACACGTTCTTTGACCGCTTTGATGATAACAGTTCCACCGACGCGGCCAGCTACCAAGGACTGTGGGCTCTCCTTCTCCTTGGCCGACATGAATAAAACATTTAAACGTGTTAACCCTCTCAAGGCTGCCGGCTCAGACGGCATGCCTAGCCTCGTCCTAAGAGCATGTGCAGACCAGCTGGCTGGTGTGTTTACGGACATATTCAATCTCTCCCTATCCCAGTCTGCTGTCCCCACATGTTTCAAAATGGCCACCATTGTTCCTGTACACAAGAACGCAAAGGTAACTGAACTAAATGACTATCGCCCTGTAGCACTCACTTCTGTCATCATGATGTGCTTTGAGAGACTAGTCAAGGATCATAACACCTCCACCTTACCTGTCACCCTAGACCCACTTCAATTTCTTTACCGCCCCAATAGGTCCACAGACGATAAATTCGCCATCACACTGCACACTGCCCTATCCTATCTGGACAAGAGGAATAGCTATGTAGTAATGCTGTTCATTGACTATAGTTCAGCATTCAACACCACAGTACCTTCCAAGCTCATCATTAAGCTTGAGGCCCTGGATCTCAACTCCGCGCTGTGCAATTGGGTAATGAACTTCCTGACGGGCCGCCCCCAGGTGGTGAAGGTTGGAAACAACATCTCCACTTCGTTCATCCTCAACACTGGGGCCCCACAAGGGTGCATGCTCAGCCCCCTCCTGTACTCCCTGTTCATCCATGACTGCGTGATCATGCACGCCTCCAACTCAATTATTAAGTTTGCAGATGACACAACAGTATAAGTGTTGATTACCAACAATGACGAGACAGCCTACAGGGAGGAGGTGAGGACTCTTGGAATGTGGTGTCAGGAAAATAACCTCTCACTCAACGTCAACAAAGAAAGGGGATGATCGTAGACTTCAGGAAACAGCAGAAGGAGCACCCCCTATCCACATCGACGGTAGAGCAGTGGAGAATGTGAAATATTTTAAGTTCCTCGGGGGTACACATCACTGACTAACTGAAACAGTCCAGCCACACAAACAGTGCCTCTTCAACCTCAGGCTTGTCACCTAAAACCATCACAAACTTTTACAATTGAGAGCATCCTGTCGGGCTGTATCACCGCCTGGTACGGCAACTGCACCACCCACAACCGCAGGGCTCTCCAGAGGTGTTGCAGTCTGCACAACGCATCATCTGTACCTGCCCTCCAGGACACCTACAGCACCTGATGTCACCGGAAGGCCAAAAAGATCATCAAGGACAACAACCATCCGAGCCAATGCCTGTTCACACCGCTATCATCTAGATGGCGAGGTCAGTACAGGTGCATCAAAGCTGGGACCAAGAGACTGCGGCTTCTATCTCAAGGCCATCAGACCATTAAACAGCCATCACCAGCACAGAGAGGCTGCTACGTATATACAGACTTAAAATCATTGGCCACTTTAATAAATGGAACACTAGTCACTTTAATAATGCCACTTTAACAATGTTTACATATCTTGCATTACTCATCTCATATGTACAGTTTATACTGTATTCTATACTATCTATTGCATCTTAGCCTATGCCACTTTGAAATTGCTCATCCATATATTTATACATTCTTATAAATATATAGGCTCAAGCATTTCACTACACTCACAATAACATCTGCTAACCATGTGTACGTGACCAATAAGATTTGATTTGATTTGAGTCTGTTTCTGCAGTAACATGGATGCTTCTCACCTTGATGAAACTTTGTTGCTCCTTGCTGAAACAAGCAAGGTGTTGTAGCAAACAAGTCTTCGGTTGCCTAGGCAACACCCCCCACAATGCAGCAGCAGCACATATAGAAATAGAATGAATAGAACTGGCTTGGAACCTGCAACCCTGGTATTTTAACTGGTAAACTCATGGGTACACTCGCATTGAGAGGAGAAAATGTGCTATTCTAACAGTTATTATGGAGACTGCGGTCATTTGGCTGACCGTCAACCAAAATTCCATGACCATCACAGCCCTAGTGTCAACCCATAGCTTTACACCGGCATTAGAGCACAACCAGGTTCACGAAGAATCCTTCCAATAACATTTAATTTTACAAAACCAACTCACACGGAGAGCTCTGAAAACAAACAGCACACACTTTCCCTGTTTTTGCGACACAAAACAATTCTGGTGAACAATTTTCTGGTAATGAGGGTCGTTTAAACCCAATTAAACTCTTCATGTCAGTAGACATTCAATATTGCTGCTTCTTACTGGAATAATGTGCCACATAATGTGGTAGAATAATTTGCTACATAATGTGGACAGTGTTTGGACATCCTGGCCTGAACACTGTCAGGTCAGTGGCTCCATTGACTGTCTCCTCACCCCCAAATTGTCTCCTTGGTTCCAGCACCTGTTACTGGGCAACTGGCTATGAACCATGGGAACCAGGTTCTCTACTGTGACTACAGACCTCCTCGGCACTTTAAAGGCTACATACAGTAACTTTGCAAATAACTTATAACATTAGTTTTCTTCAGATAAACTATTATGACAGTGCACACTTCCGTCCAGTCATCACAAGCAAGCACCTGTCAGCTGCAGTCTGTCACCTGTTGTGGAGCTGGAAATATTTTTAAGCTTTGATGTCATGATTGTGAAATGGATAATAGGCTAACTCTGAAGGTTATGGATATAGAAATGTTTCATAGAGAAGAGACAAACTTTTATCTTATCATATGTAAGGACAACTGAACTGTAGTGACTAAGAAGGTCACAACAACCAAATGGTTTGAATTCATCTGAACTTTGTGTCAGACTCAAAGCACTTTCCAGGTAGCCTACCATCACAAAGTTCAGTGAGGACATGCTATGTTCATTCAATTAATCTGCCCCATTTCATCAAAATGGAAACGGACCTTTCAGTATGAAGAACGTTTCAGAAAGAACTACAATAACTTTTTGAAGCATCTGAGGTTTACATGAGTTCCAAAAAGCAAGGAAGTGTCTTATGTAAACACAGAACAAACTTACTTCAACATGACTCAAACCAAGGGTGAGCAAGTATACTGCATATGGGTTGGGTCTTGACTAGAGGTCGACCGATTAATCGGAATGGCCGATTAATTATGGCTGATTTCAAGTTTTCATAACAATCGGAAATCTGTATTTTTGGGCGCCGATTTGCCGATTTTTTTATTATTATTATTTTTATACCTTTATTTAACTAGGCAAGTCCGTTAAGAACATATTCTTATTTTCAATGACGGCCTAGGAACCGTGGCTTAACTGCCTCGTTCAGGTGCAGAACGACAGATTTTCATCTTGTCAGTTCGGGGGATCCAATCTTGCAACCTTACAGTTAACTAGTCCAACGCAATAACGACCTGCCTCTCTCTCGTTGCACTCCACAAGGAGACTGCCTGTTACGCAAATGCAGTAAGCCAAGGTAAGTTGCTAGCTAGCATTAAACATATCTTATAAAGAACAATCAATCATAATCACTAGTGAACTACACATGGTTGATGATATTACTAGATATTATCTAGCGTTTCCTGCGTTGCATATAATCTGACTGAGCATACAAGCATACAAGTTTCTAAGTATCTGATTTAGCGGTGGTAGGCAGAAGCAGGCGCGTAAACATTTATTCAAACAGCACTTGCGTGCATTTTGCCAGCAGCTCTTCGTAGTGCGTCAAGCATTGTGCTGTTTATGAATTCAATTTTATCAACTCCCGAGATGAGGCTCTTGTAACCGAAGTGAAATGGCTAGCTAGTGAGCGCACGCTAATTGTCGTTGTGTTGCTGGTTCGAGCCCAGGGAGGAGCGAGGAGAGGGACGGAAGCTATACTTTTACACTGGCAATACTAAAGTGCCAATAAGAACATCCAATAATCAAAGGTTAATGAAATACAAAATGGTATAGAGGGAAATAGTCCTATAATTCCTATAACAACTACAACCTAAAAATGTCTTACCTGGGAATATTGAAGACTCGTGTTAAAAGGAACCACCAGCTTTCATATGTTCTCATGTTCTGAGCAAGGAACTGAAACGTTAGCTTTCTTACATAGCACATATTGCACTTTTACTTTCTTCTCCAACACTTTGTTTTTGCATTATTTAAACCAAATTGAACATCTTTCATTATTTACTTGAGGCTAAATTGATTTTATTGATGTATTATATTAAGTTAAAATAAAAGTGTTAATTCACTATTGTTGTAATTGTCATTATTACAAATACATTCAAAAAATCGGCGGATCTGCTTTTTTTTATCCTCCAATAATCATAATCGGTCAACCTCTAGTTGTCAGTCCACCCTCCATAGGCTTGAAGTTGAGTGGGATGGGGTTTCTGTTTGTTTCAAACAGAAAATGTATCTCCTGTTTGCAAAAGGGGTCTTGTGTTTTATTCAGCTTTTTGGTCCTCCAATAATCAGTATTGGTGTTGAAAAATCATAATTGGTCGACCTCTAGTCTTGACTTCAAAACCACCACCTCATATACATTTCAAGCATCAAACAAGACCACATTACTATGTAATAAACTATTTCTGATCCATTAAAAACAGGATATCATTTTAGCACTTAACATTACAGAATATAATGAAGTGCAATAGCATTGTTAATGGTATGGTAACAAGTTAGTTTCTCACAATAAACACGGGAATACACCACATACACCTACTTGGTTTTATTATAGAGGTGTAACAACACAAGAACAGTATGGTAAAATGGAAGGTTTTGAGGATAGGGTTAAAAAGGGGTGGGATACCTGTTATTCTAGTTACTATGGCACACAGTGTGTGGTGTTTTACATTAAAAAAATATATAATTCGTCTATACTGTACTTAAATGAATTGGTATCTGGTCAAATAATGGTTTTCGTTGTGTGTAACTAACGTGTTACTATACCATTACCATGTTATTCCTAGTAGTATCAAAGCCAACAGCTGTTGTTGTTTTTTTGTCTCTTGTAGGAATGCATTGCTGACAGTTTACACATTTCCCAAGCACGCCAAAATGAGCGGCAATTTCAGCGCGAGACTATAAAATCAAATAAGGCCAACAGGATTTAGTTCAGCAAGTGGCCTGATAACAGCGACAAAATCTGACAAGTTGCACAGCTAACGTTTTTGAACCTATGGTTGGACTCAATAGAAATGTCTAAAGATTTTAGTTAAGACTTAACAGATTGACTTAAAGCTCGAGCTGTCAACGAGCGCACTTTCACAAGAACCCCCCCCCCTCACACTTTGCTCAACAAATAATTTATTTTAAAGTGAGGCCCTATCGCTCACTATTAAACACACTTCCCGCATAATAGCAATAGACATGTTTATTTAACGCTCTGTTTCTTTCTTCGATGTGAACTCACAGCGCTTCCAGTCAAACACGTTTCCAATGTATTCATCCTCCTTGCTAACTCTTCCTCCACTAGACAGCCTGAGAAAAGCCGAAACTAAACTCCCCTAATAGCTCGCTAAGTTAGTCTACTTTCTCTCCTCAAACCTAACTAAACACAGTCCAAGCTGTACTTGATAGTTTCTCTAAAGACGAACACACTGAACTTGAGTCAAAATATTTACCTGGGAAATGTCATGGATATCTCAGTAGGAAAAGTTTTCCAACGGCTTAACTCCACATGAATCCTCTGATGGACCAAAGGTACTGCGCGAGCTCCTCCCTCTCTCCATGAGGTCATTTATAACCTTGGTCGTGCGCGCAACTGCGCATCGACTGCAGTGCACGGTACTGGTAACCATGCAGACCACCATGCATAGTGCATGCCTAAAGTGCATAATCGTATTTAATCAAAGTACAGTAGTGATGCGCATTAACAAAGGCCTTTGCTGTTGTTTTGTTGTTGTTACGTTTATTCTACATTTGCGAAACGTATTTGATGTGGTGTAAAATGACTTGCTGAACGAAGATTGCTGGATTAGTGTTTCATTGAGTGATATTTAATGTGAAGTAAATTACAAGTGCTTTAGGCTTGCTTTTTATACCATTATAGTCAGGTGTATGGCGACACCGTGAGGCACAAACTGCTATCTCAATCAACTGTCTTTTCAAGTATTTTCAATTTTCAGGACGGAAGTGACCGGTCTGAAATAAAATTAAAATGTGCAACTTTTAAAACATTTTTTTTATTTTGAAGCTCCCGAGTGGCACATTAGTCTAATGCACTGCATCTCAGTGCAAGAAGCGTCACTACAGACACCCTGGTTCGAATCCAGGCTCCATCACATCCGGCTGTGATTGGAAGTCCCATAGGGCAGTGCATAATTGGCCCAGCAGGATTATTGTAAATAATCATTTGTTCTTAATGGACTTGCCTTGTTAAATACAAACACAACATTTTATTCCCACTTCCTTATCACACCCATACACGTGGCTCATCCTGGTGTAAAAACTTAAGTAGAATATACAAGGACAAACAACCACAGAAGTAGCCTGTACACCACAACGGATACTAGAAGTTATATTAGGCATTGATTTTCATATTGTTTATAACAATGTCATTCCTATAATTATTTTATAGAACAGAAATGTTTTATTAAAACATAACAGAATATGATTAAGAAACAGCACACATTTTGGTTACATCTCTCCTCAACTCCTCCTCCCCTGTGTGAGGCAGGGTTATTGTTGGACTCGTGTTTTCTCAGCAGTACAGCAGATGTCATAGAAGCAATCAACCCTGTCAGATGGCTGGGAAGTCATTGCCAGGGAAATGCACAGTCTGTCTGCAGCTCAGCAGACCACCAACCACTCCATCCATCAGCTAGAGACTGAGGCCTCAGAATTACATACACAGATGGTACCAAAGGCTTGAGTGAAGATTGAGCACCACAGAGCTTTAGGTCTGCATGGTATCTCAATGTTATATGATATCTATCCTCCAGTTTCCTTGTTATGAACGCACAGGTAACTAGCCTGAATCCCAACGGATCAAAAAGCCTCATAGGCTGAAGGAGAGAACAAAGCGAGTGCCTTCGCATATTCTGTCCAACCTCACCAGCTGCTGGAATAGAATCCGGCGAAGACTGCCAATTGTTGTAAAACATTAGTTTCCTGCGTTATGCTACTACTGGCTACCGCCATCTTGCAAAATAGCAGGTTAGTATGGCCTAGTATTTCCCAGTGTGCCATAAAAGGCTTTTACTGGCACTGACTTCTTTGCCACAAAGACAGGCAACAAAAGATGAAATAAGATAAGAGCTTGAACAGTGAACCCCAAAAAATACACATTTGTGATGAGTGGGGCACTTGTCAGACAAAGTGTCCCCAGATACTGTTGGCTCTGGCAGAAGTACTCACTCAATTCAGCACTTGGCTGGGTTCATCCTCACAGGGGATCTTTTGTGAGGGCTCTATAAGAGATGTCGACACATGCAGAGAACCCCCCCCCAGAGGCAGAGTTCAAAGACACTCTGCTGTGGGTTAGTTTCTGTGGAAACACCAGGACACTGGCATACTGCTGGCAGAGACGTACTGAGACATGCCACAGTACGTTTCAATCTCAGGAAATACTGCATAGTACTATAATTATGAAATGGTATAGATAGTGATGTACAATATGCATGTGGAAGAGCAGTTCCCATCAATATAATAGACACGCAAGTCAGAAAATACCTCAAAATGACAGGGGAAATGGACTCAAAGACCCTGGTTTTCCTAGGTGTTAAACATCCATGATAAACTTTTTAAAAAGCAACAACAAAAAATTCCATCTCCTTCAAGCTAACGGGAGTTAGTTGTCGCCACCCTCTGGTCATTACAAAATTTGCAGTATGAAAAAGCAACACTTTCAACTGAACAATTCATTAATTGCATTTTATTTAATCATGTGAATCTAGAAGTAACCATAAAAAACAAAGGACAAAATGTTTAATGCCATGCAGTTTTGTTTTTTATTCAAGCTTCTCACTATGAAAACATTCAATGACAAAAGTCAGTCATCAAGCTTTTACCCACTTACGCAACATACCATTTCAAAAATGCCCACCATGTGTGCCTTTAGTTCACAGGATGTCTCATTCATACATTTTTTTAAGGCACAGTAAGTGCTGGTTTGGAATAAGCTGAAAACCCACCATATCCCTGCAAAGCGCCACTTTCTCACCTAAAAGTAGCAAAGACACATATTGCAACTAATTAAAAGCCAAATTGATTCTAGATTAAATCAAGAAAGTTAAACATTAAAGTATTTTCTGGTATCTCGTGTCGGTCCCCTCATGCATATAACTAACACATCCTGTTGGTCCTTTCACAGACGACTTCCCGTTTCCCCTCGGGCAACTTCAACACGCTGCTTCAGAACTTTTTGGGTTGCTGGATGCAGAAGCTGGACTTGAAAGCTGGCGAGTGTGCCTTCTCCATAGCAGGTCTGAGTCTGCTGTGTTTCACACTTACTGGGGTCTCTGGAAAGTCATGTCCCAACTGAAACAATGAGGACATCTTATAAAATCATGGCTTTACCAAGCAATCCAGAGGAGACCATTTTACTATGCCAATCTGAAGAAGCTAGGCTACGAGTAAAGTGTTTAGACTTGCATGATCATTACGAATGAAGACACACACACACCAGCCCCCACCACCCATATAAACCTGTTTTTTGGCCAACCCTTGTGGGACTGATGCAGCCATCATTATAAGTCAGATATCCTTACCTTATCAAGTGTTCCTGACATCAAGACACTGATTTGCTGCATTCTGCTGGAGGTGGCTGCAGATCTAGAACAGCATTACATGTTTAACGACAAACATTGCATTTAAGGGTTTTCCTGACGCGCTCTCAATGTTAAAAACATTTGAGCACAATCCGAGCTCTGTAAATGAGGAGACCCTGTATTTGGGAGTATTGGGTCATTGTCATTTGGCACCAAATAGAATAAAAGACTAAAACAGGGAGGGGCTAACTGAACTGTACCTGGGTTTGGGAACTTTGTGTTCCCTCTCTGGGTTCACATGGTGGGTGGCATGACTCTCCTCACAGCTTTTCTTGACCACTCGTTTCCCCCCAGCCTTCACTGTGGTGCCAGAGTGGATCCGTTTAAAATAGGTGAAAATATATTAATGACATACTCATTCTTTGCAAATCCAGAATTTAATGCCATTTGGAAAGTTATACAACTTCCTGAACTTGGTCATGAAGGAGTTAAAACTATTCAGAGTTACTGTAAGACAAAACTAAACAACTTCAGGTTATAATGTCTTGGAATTCTGCCATTATACAATGAGACTTTCGGAGTGTCAGTGTTGGAAGAAGAAAGTTGGCCGTGAGAAGAGAGTTCAGCATTGTTGCTTCTTTACCTCTGACTTGCTATAGGCAGGTTTAATCAAAAGAGTCTACTTTACCCACATCCTGTCAAAGCAAAAAGGCTTTGATGTTCTAGAATAACCCCAGACAACGTGCAACTCAGAAATAATTACATTTGTACTGTGCAAAGAATCTGAGGGACCGGTATCAAGCAGGGCAAAACTGATCCAAAAATCACTCCTACGCAGAGACACCTATGGCCCCAGAATGTATTTTCTGGGAAATCTGCACGTCACACCAGTATGCAATAGGCATCTCGTGGGCCAGGTCCAAAAACCAAAGATATGTGGACATGCAAACTTCCGTCAATTAGCATTTTAATAATAGTTTGAGTGGGATTATTTGGACTCAAAATCCCCATACATAAGCACAAATCTGCAGGGGATATTCACTTAACTATATGGACAGTGTTGGCCTGTCCCTTGGGTGCAGCTTAAAGCACAGAATGTACCATGTTTGCACAATAAGCTATGCACCGATGCAATTTTCATCACGCATCGTAACGGGAAAAAAACATCATAGTAGCAGAAATGGGGGCATTTAGAACTACTTTAGTTGTAACTCGTTTACCACCTACGCACTTGAGGTTTGAGCGTGCGTTCCAACATTGTCGACAAACAGTGTTTTTACAAGATTGTAACAATGTTTGCATGCGACAACAAGATCAGGCCTATATTGTAAATGCACTGTAAACCACACTTACCACCTCAAAATAGCAAACCAGACATTACATCGAACACATTTTTGGACAAAGAAAATATGCACAACTTGATGCAAACTACGAATTAATATGAACAAGTCACCACCATACCTGCTGGAGGATGGCCAGCCTTCAATTCAGGACTCTCTCTCACTCCAGATTTAGATAGTTGCACCATTCTCGACTTCTGAACAACAATAACAGCACACAAAGTACTACAACGCCCACTTTATACTGCTGAAAGGCAAATGATTTAGTTTACGCAGGAAGCGAGCATCAGCAGCATGAGGCTGCAGCATTCCACATGAGTGAACCAGAAATATTGAGTGAACAGTTTCAACAACTTGCATGTTCTATCCATTCAGTGTATAGATCGGCGCATTCGTGTGCATGGTGCTCATTGAGGATGTTCATGATCCAATCCTACTTCTTATCTACCAATTGTGTCATTTATTCAACACCATTGCCTCGTTCAAAAACAACCTCCAGCCACGCCCCTTTTGTTTTCAGATCTGAATTTCAACGGAATAGATGTAAGCAATATGGTGATGGTAGTGTGAATTTACACATCACTATCTGACTTTTTAAAGATCTGTACATTACGAAGGACCAAGCGTACAGAGAGGGGCTAGAGATATTTTCATAAACTCATCTCTCATTTATCTTAGTGATATATGCGTGATATTTATGTAATAATTTGTTTAAAACATCTTGAAAATAAAACTTGATGTCCTGAAAAAAAACGATGCCTCCACTATCTGTCTTTTTGTCACTTCTAACAACTTTCATAAGTGTATCTGGAAAAGTCTTTAGTCTGTTTGTGAAATATGACGAAGAAAATGTGAGTGTCTGGTCATTCTATCATGTTGGTGTTTGTCCCAAATGTCACCCTATTCTTTATATAGTGCACTACTTTTGACAAAGGCCCATATTGCACTACATTTGACCAGAGACCTATGTAAAGAATAGGGTGCCATTTTATTAGGGATGTTTCGTTGTCTTCTTTTTCTACTGAAATAATTGGATGTATGCAAAGAGGAGATGATGAAGAAGCATAGGGAGGAGTTGTAGAGCTCTTCATGGACCAAATGTTCACATTTATTTCTGATTGTTGTGCACAGAAAATGTCAGCGAACTATCGATGAAAGATCCAAGACAGAGAATGGAAAAATAAAGAAAATATCTTTCAAAGTCACAAAAATGTCTGCAATTACACAATTCATTTAAAAAACAAAAGTGAACTTTTATTATTGTTGCATGTTTGTGTTATGATGCCATCTTTTCCCCCATCCCTTTATTTCTTCATATATTTATAGATCTATAATATAGATTTGACATGGCACACCTCTTTTACCAGTGCTGATGAACGTAAACCAGGTGGCATTTTTTCTGTATTTACAATAAAATGAAGGAAATGTACAAGACTCCATGGCATACACAATCTCAACATTAAGAACAAATACAATTTGATCCCTCTGTACAAACTAACATCTTTAGGTTACAACACATTTTTTTTTACAGATATGAGTTCATGATCCATTTTTGCCTACGAACATACACATTCCCCCTTCTGACTCTTTACCGCAAACCTTTCGTCACATAACCCACACCTTCACCATGCTACCACAGCTACAGGTTTCCAAAAGAAAAAGTAACATCTAGACGGAGCAGGACACCACTCACGATAATGTCCAGTGCCGCCCGCCCCGAACACACCCACTGCTCTCCTTTAAAAAATAAACACATTCCTTGGTTTCCTTCTTTCTTTGGTTAACATTCCATTTCTCCATCTGCCATCGCGTCGATCTCCACATTCAGATCCACATTTTCAAAAACAAACACACAAGTAAAAGTTCATGGAAGAGTTCTTCTGTCGGGGATTCCAAGATGGAGTCCCTATACCCAGGAATCTGGCGAACCTGGGTACTGATCCGCCCTGTAGGAAGGCCTCCGGGTGGTGGAGTAAAAGTCCACGTAGTTCGTGGTGGATTTGAGTCCGTGACCGTGCGACTTAGAGCTGTAGTCTGCCGTGGGGGGGAAGCTGACCACTTCCTCCACGTAGGGGTCATCGTAGCCGTGTGGAGACTGCAAGTACATTCTGTAGGTGTCGTAGTTCCGCCTGCTCGGCTCCTCAGTGTAGTACATCTGCTGCTGTGGAGACAAGAGAAGCAACACAATCAGATTGGTCTATGTCAAATACAGGAAAATATCTACTTTCAACTGTCCGATGGGAGAAAAGGATGAGAAATAGTTTGTTGATTCAAACGTATTACAACTTTGTGTATCAAAATTCACGCTGTGTGGCTGTCTAGCTGAACAAAGTTGGTTGTAATGAGTGGTGGCCGGTGGCTCTTTAAAATCGGAGGACAGGCTCCAAGTAATGGCCGGAAAATAATGAATGGAATGTTATCAAACGTCACAGCCGTTATTATGAGACATCCTTCCTTCACTAGCCTCCTTTGGGTGTAATATCCTGACCGTCTATTTCCTGTCTAGTCAGAGACGGGTAGAGGGAGGAGAGGAGGGCACAAAGATCCCTCCTCTTGGGTGTTATCCGAGTGGGCACACAGGGGCACGTCCACACTGTGACAGGCGCCTGAGATGCACCCACTGCCGCCCAGCCCATCCCTATTACAACAGTCACATTCACTCTCGCTCACACAATGACTGATGTGTTGGACGTCTCCCAACTCTCTCATTCACCCACACTGTAATATGTGTCAGTCTCCTTCCATTAGTGTAGTGGAGCGAACCAGCCGCCTGCACCGGCCAAGTTGAAAGGGATGTTCGACCAGAAGGGATTGATTTAGAGTCTGTATTGAATTTACCTGTGCTCTTCTGGGGTCCTCTCTTGTCGGTGAGGAGTAGGACCCGACATAATATGGTGACGGCTTTCCAGACCCTGGAAGAGAAATTTACAAGATAATGGTATAACTAAAAATTGCCATGAACAGAAACATTGTTACCGTGCAATATTACTCCAGGGAGTGTTGCTGGGTAGCCAGGCAGAAGGTTAGGCAGGGAGGCTGCAGCTTCCCCAGCTCCGTTTACTCTGCCGTCTCAGCACCCCATTGAGGGCCCTCCATCTGGCAGCGGCCATTGTTAGTTGCCCTGAGGAAGAGTAGGGCTACTTCCCAAATGGCACCCCTTTTCCATATATAGTGCACTACTCTAGACCAGGGCTCTGGTCAAAAGTAGTGCACTATATAGGGAACAGGGTGCCATTTGGGAAGTAGCGCTACTCTTCCTCAGGGCAACTAACAATGGCCGCTTTGTAGTGGCTGCTGAGCCGAGTTGCTCACAATGCAGGCGGACCAGCCACTATATTGCTCAGCAGACCCACTTAAACGCAACAAAGAGGCTCAAGTGCTCTTTTGAACTACCGACCGTCTAAGAGCCTCCAGCTCCCAATAAGGATGATAAGAAACGGGGAGGTAGGGGATAGCTAGCGGAGAGCTAGGGGAGATCTAGGGGAGTGCTAGGGGAGAGGGGGCATGGAATGGGATTCCTGGGAGTGGTGAGATGGATTACGCCCTACATAGAGGCAGAAAGGCCCTAGGGGATACTTTGATCACGGTCTGGTGCACATGGCTGACAAGTTTTCAATCAAATTCCAACATCTCAACCGATACGCGGTGTTTTTATGGCCGATTTTTGTGTGATAATTCTCTATGCTCATTGTTTACCTGTATATTGGTATTTATGTACATTGTTGTCCCCTTGGTTTTTATAAAATTGCATAGTTGACTGTGCCCTGTGATAATCAGAACGGTGTTCTTTGATTCCCAGCATTGCAGGAGAGGAGGTTGCACTGCCAGCTGTGGAGAACACAACATGGAGGTCAAAACAACGAAACGTTGAATTGAAACGCATTTGTGTCCTTATCTAGGGCTGTGTCCCCAACGGCTCCTCATTTCCAATCTAGTGCATTACTTTTGAAAAGAGCCCTGTGGGCCCTGGTCAAAAGTAGTGCACTAGGCCCCCTAGGGAATAGATTGCCATTTGGGACGTAGCCTTAGGTGAATGATCGTCTACGTAGCTAGGCTGACCTGATTGGTTGACCGGTGACATCTGTATGGTGCTGGTAGGGAGGGTGGGCTGAGACTTGAATCTGTCGCGCTCTAGAGTAGACACGGGCGTAATGAAGTGGTGTTGGTTCCATCCGTCCTGAAGACCAGCAGAGAAAGGAAACAGTGTTAGTATGAGCCACAGAGACCTGGGGTGCGTCACAATCATATTTCCTTTCTCCTCAGGTGTACACTCCTTCACTACATCCCACAAACCTAAAAGCATTGGGCTAATGGAAGTTTACCCATATTTCTTACACCAGTAAATTCCTTTAAATGAAGGGAAGTGAACAAATCGAATAGAAATGTAATGGTTGCATTCACATATTTAACAGATGGTATTGTGGGTGTAGTGAATTGCTTGTGTTCCTAGCTCCAACAGTGCAATAATATCTAATAATTCACAACAATACACACATCTAAAAGTAAAAGAATGGAATCAAGAAATACAGAAATATTAAGACGAGAGTGGTCAGACGAAAGACACTTCTCAATAAAAGGCACCTGACAGCCCACTTGGAGTTTGCCAAAAGGCACCTAAAGGACTCTCAGACCATGAGAAACGAGATTCTCTGGTCTGATGAAACCAAGATTGAATGCTTTTGCCTGAATTCCAACTGGAGGAAACCTGGCACCATCCCTACGTGAAGCATGGTGGCAGCATCATGCTGTGGGGATGATTTCCAGCAGTAGGGACTGGGAGACTAGTCAGGATCGAGGGAAAGATGAACAGAGCAGTACAGAGAGATTCTTGATGAAAACCTGCTCCAGAGTGCTAAAGACCTCAGACTGGGGTGAAGGTTCACCTTCCAACAGGACAATGACGCTAAGCACACAGCCAAGACAACGCAGGAGTGGCTTCAGGACAAGTCTCTGAATGTCCTTGAGTGGCCCAGCCAGACTTGAACCCAATCAAACATCTCTGGAACGACCTGAAAATAGCTGTGCAGCAACACTCCCCATCCAACCTGACAGAGCTTGAGGATCTGCAGAGAAGAATGAGAAACCCTCCAAATACAGGTGTGCCAAGCTTGTAGCGTCATACTCAACACTCAAGGATGTAATCGCTGCCAGAGGTGCTTCAACAAAGTACTGAGTAAAAGGTCTGAATATTTATTTAAAAAGTACATTTTAAAAAACAAAATGGGGTATTGTGCGTAGATTAATGAGGATAAATGTTAACGTAATCAATTTTAGAACAAGGCTTTAAAAGCTTCTGATAGGCTAATTGACGGTGGGTGTATTTCAAGGACTACCTTCAAACTCAGTGCCTCTTTGCTTGATATCATGGGAAAATCAAAATAATTCAGCAAAGACCTCAGAAAAACTAATTGTATACCCCCACAAGTCTGGTTCATCCTTGGGAACAATTTCCAAATGCCTGAAAGTACCACGTTCGTCTGTACAAACAATAGTACGCAAGTATAAACATCATGGGACCATGCAGACGTCATACCGCTCAGGAAGGAGACGCATTCTGTCTCCTAGAGATGAACGTGCTTTGGTGAGTAAAGTGCAAATCAATCCCAGAAAAACAGCAAAGAACCTTGTGAAGATGCTGGAGGAAACAGGTGCAAAAGTCCTATATCGACATAACCTGAAAAGGCCACTCAGCAAGGAAGAAGCCACTGCTCCAAAACCGCCATAAAAAAACACAGATTAAGGTTTGCAACTGCACATGGGGACAAAGATCGTACTTTTTGGAGAAATGTCCTCTGGTCTGATGAAACAAAAATAGAACTGTTTGACCATCCTTATGTTTGAAGGAAAGGGGGGGGGGCTTGCAAACCGAAAAGCACCATCCCAACTTTGAAACACGGGGATGGCAGCATGTTGTGGGGTACTTCGCTGCAGGATGCACTTCACAAAATAGATGGCGTCATGAGGAAGGAAAATTGTGTGGAAATATTGAAGCAACATCTCAAGACATCAGTCAGGAAGTTCAAGCTTGGTCGCAAATGGTTTTCCAAATGGACAATGACCCCAACATTCTTCCAAAGTTGTCAGTCAAGGTATTGGAGTGTCCATCACATAGCCCTGACCTCAACCCTATAGAAAATTTGAGGGCAGAGCTAAGAAAGTGTGTGAGCAAGGAGGCCCACAAAGCTGACACGGTTACACCAGCTCTGTCAGGAGGAATGGGCCAAAATTCACCCAACTTATTGTGGGAAGCTTGTGGAAGGCTACCTGAAATGTTTGACCCAAGTTAAACAATTTAAAGGCAATGCTACCAAATACTACTTGAGTGTATGTAAACTTCTCACCCACTGGGAATGTGATGAAAGAAATAAAAGCTGAAATAGATCATTCGCTCTACTATTATTCTGACACTTCAGTCTTAAAATAAAGTGGTGATCCTAAGTTGCCTAAGACAGGGAATTTTTACTAGGATTAAACAATTCCTGAATTGTGAAAAACAGATTTTAAATGTATTTGGCTAAGGTGTATGTAAACTTCCGACTTCAACTGTACACAGGGCAGCATCCTCTGAGGTGCAGGGTTCAGTAACCGGGTGGTAGCTGGATAGTGACAGTGACCAAGTTCAGGGCAGGGTACTGGGTAGAGGCTGGTTAGTGATGGTTATTTAACAGTCTGATGTGCACACTTTGGCAGGAAGGAGAGATCATTGAGACGTATCCCTACTGTAGGTGGCCTCCTCATCCCAACCCTGGTCCTTCTCTTACCTTCTTATAGATAGTTCTCAGGTCTCTGTACTGCCAGAGTGTGTTGAGGACCTGAGCGGCAGCTTTCACCACCTTCATGGAGTACCTTTTAGGGACAGAGAGACACGTGTCACGACACGTTACCACTGAGAATTTAGGACCACGGGCCTCTTAGAAATCGGTGGCAAATACATGACATATTGCATGTCTCTGTGATAGAAAAACGTGTCTACTCTCAACCGTCCTCGAGAATCTCGCCTTAGATCATTCTCTTCTTAGACACTCCATGTGCATGCCTCTTCTTAGACACTCCATGTGCATCCCAAATGACACCCTATTCCGCATAGAGTATAATGCACTACGTTTGACCAGACCCTCTCTTCCTTGTATGTTTTTTCACCCTTCCCATAATACTCTGATAAAAAGTAATGCACTATATAGAGAATCCGGTGCCATTTAGGACACAATGCAGACTGTCTTACAAGCAGCCGAAGGCAGCCTCCCCCCCCCCCTTCCCTTACCTCTCTCCCCTGCCCTTAGTGATGTTGAACAGCTTTTCGATGCCGCCCGTGTCGGCCAGTGCCTTGGCGTTCTCCATGTTCTTGCTGGTGACCTCGTGCAGGGTGCAGCAGATGGCCGCCACCGTCTCGTCAGAGAGCAGGGTGGTGTCGCCCCCAGGGAGACGGTTCACCAGGTCCCTCATCGCATACTTCCCTGGGAGGGAGGGAGGGAGGGAGGGAGGGAGGGAGGGAGGGAGGGAGGGAGGGAGGGAGGGAGGGAGGGAGGGAGGGAGGGAGGGAGGGGGAGGGAGGGAGGGAGGGAGGGAGGGAGGGAGGGAGGGAGGGAGGGAGGGAGGGGGAGGGAGGGAGGGAGGGAGAAAGTACTGCTTATGTATGTACTGTACTTGCAACTTCTGTTATAAATTGACCATCTAGATTATGGCAAGGTTTCTTTATAAGCTGATTCTAGCTGTCATCCTCACCTTCACATACATTATGTTACATTTGATTTTTTTTTTTGCTAAAATGATAACTACACCTTCAACTAAAACGCCACAGAGAGAAACAGACAAACGGAAACAAAGAGACATTCATTGGATTTGTGTCCTACGTAATATATTTGTACGGCAGATTCCTTTCTCTGGGGCCGTGTAAGAGTACACAGTGTACTTTTTACATTGCGGATGCTACATGAGTTCAGCTTGGGTTGTACTTCCACAGCCAACCATGTGTCGTTCCATAGTGCTAGTAGCCCCCCCAAGGATCTACACCTACAGATCCTACAAACCATTGCCCTCCGAGACTCCCTCCGAAGAGAAATCCCTCCATAGTACCCTCTCCACACAGCCCCTCGCCCCTCTCCCCCCATGATCTCTCCCAGGCTAAAGGCTCTGCTGGCTCAGCCTCGCTGGAACGCAAACTCATTATTTCCATAGCAGCTAGCCCATAACAGCCTGTTTCCCTGAAAAGGGGTGATTTCACAAAAAACAAGAAGGAATTTGGGGATGCAATTTAAGTGCGGCGATCTGGGCAGTTAGATAAGTAAGCAAGCGCTCGCAACTCTTCTAGTTCTACTTCATTTTGAACCTCTAATTTCCTATCATCTCTTGCCTTTTTCATACTCTGTAATGCTGCATAGCACATGTAGGTAAACCAGTATATAGTGCTGGTCTTTATTTATTTGCTCTGTGCTTGTGTAGCACATGTACATAGCCTACTGTACTGGTGGGTTGCGTTCCCCCTACGACATTGCAGATGCATTGGAACAACCAATTGTTGTGCGCCACGTCGTCAACTGCACAGTCGGGATCAAATTGTTATATTATATGTCGTGGTGAGAAGATTCGATAAACACCTATCCATGTGTTGAGAGACCTGCAATGCAGTCAGCCTGGAACGTGGCCCGGGTCATCCCTTCACAGAGCCCGTGTTCGCTCCTCACCTATGAGCTCCTTGTTCCTGACGTCCAGGGCCATGTTCCTCAGGGCGGTGGCCACAGAGCAGACCACCCTGTCGTTGTCCATCCTCAGCAGCTCCACTAAGATGGGCAGACCCTTCTCCTTGCGCACCGCCGCACGGATGTACGCCGCAAACTAGTACAGAGAAGACCGAGAGAGGACGTTTAAACTCTACAACGCATCCCGACCCAAAGGTGTACACTTCAAGTTTCCAAGAAGGAAATGAGTTTCGCAGCAATTAGCACATAGAAGACTTAAAAACGTACATTGACTTCACCTATAAACGACAATTGACAGTTCCCATTTAAAAAGGGTTGCCTTCACACATCTAAGAAACCGTACCTGTTACACAGGGGGAAAATAACATTCAATAGAGCAGTGTTCCTGTCATATCCTCTCCTGGGTGCTGTGTTGACTGTGTCCCAAAATGGCACCCTATTCCCTATATAGCGCTATATATATGAAATAGGGTGCCATTCAGGACACACTGTGTGTACTATATACCTTCCAGTTCCCGGCAGACAGGTTCTGTAAGGAGCCCGCTGAGCCCTCCAGAGTGGCAGGGTTGGAGCTCTCGGCCAGCATGGTCAGGTAGGGCTTTACCACGGCTGGGTGCCACAACATCTCCGCCCCCTTGGGGGACTTGGAGAAGCCAGGGATGGGGCCCACTCCGTCCCACTGAGAACACATGATCACGACTAGAGGTTCTAATACAATGTTGACCATATACGATGACCGAGTACAGTGTTGAGGTTCACTTTAGCTCAGGGGCTGTATGTGTCTCAGAGTAGGAGTGCTGCTCTAGGATCACTTGAGCCTGTTTTAAGATCAGAATTAAAAATGTTATATGGACAGGAGATACCTGGTCCTAATTCAGCACTTCTGCTCTGAGATGTTTTGTGAATATGGGCTCCTAGAAGAGTTAAAGGGATAGTTCACGCCAAAATCAAAGTCGGTCAGAAGTGGTCTACTGAGTCCACGTCCCACGCCATCTGTTGTGGAGATCAAGCGATACGACGACTCAATCCCAAATGATTTGGAATGACAGGCAGACTCCGTCTGATTCCGTCATGTTAGACAACAGATGGTGTGGAACGTAGACTCAACTCGCTACTAGACTACTGTTAATTAAAAAGAACATACATCTATAAATACATACATACACACACACACACACGTTTGACAAACATTTTGAGTGAACATTCACATTAAAGCCTGGAAAGTGACATTTCTGAGCTCGCCTGGAGTGAACATTCACTTTGGAGGCCTATTAAGTGATATTTCCACCACTCAGATGGAAGTTGTGTCTATGGGCGCTGGTCAAAAGGTGCACTACACAAGTCTCAAACGACACCCTAAGCGGCGTTCTTATTCCCCAAGCGTACCTGGTCTTCCTGGGAGCCCTTTTTCTTCTTCTTCTTCTTCTTCCGGCCCCAGCAGCTGGATTCCACGTCCTTACTGGGAGACTCACTGCCCAGTAGACCGTCCAGCTCCTGGGCTCCCTGAAACCTTGACGGGGGCATCTCCAGCTCCAGGCGATACGACAGGTTCCTCAGAGTGCAAATACAGTTCTCCACAATCTAGAGAGAGAGAGAGAGAGGAGAGGCGGGGAGTCCTGTTAAATCATTGAATGTTATTTGATTTATTTCATTGATTTAATATGTTTCTATACGACTACTTTGGCAATGTGTGCAGTAACACTTTCCATGCCAATAAAGCCTTTTTGAATTTGAGAGAGAATAGAGAAAGAATGAGTGAGAGAGAATAGAGATCGTGAGAGTGAGCGAGAGAAGAGACCAAGTGAGCGAGAGAAGAGACCGAGTGAGCGAGAGAAGAGACCGAGTGAGCGAGAGAAGAGACCGAGTGAGCGAGAGAAGAGACCGAGTGAGCGAGAGAAGAGACCGAGTGAGCGAGAGAAGAGACCGAGTGAGCGAGAGAAGAGACCGAGTGAGCGAGAGAGAGAGAGAACATTCTGAGAGAGAAGTCATGCAGAAGAACGGCTCCTGACTTATTATAACTTTTTGGTTAATTTACGAGATTGACATTTTGGTTAATGTGCGAGATTGACGCGATTAAATCAGTAAAAAATTTACAGGTAACCAAATTGTACAACTGAAGAGCAACACAGGAGGAGAGGATTGGTCTTTTAACTCACTGTGTTAATCTTCATCGTGGTAGCTAGCCAAATTCAAATCTGTCAGCTAGCATACCGTCTAGCTCTAACTGTTCACTGGTGGTAACCATAGCAAATGGCCACTGAGGCAGCGCTAGCAGCAACAGCAGAAACAGAGACCCCCCCCCCCCCCCCCCCCTTTTTGGAATACCCAGCAGAAATCAAATCAGAGAAAGGAAGAATCCATGTTAAAACACAGAATTCTGAGGGAGAACCCAGAAACTTGGTTTGCCGACTGCTCACAAAACTGGACTGTCACAAACCTGTTATTTTACACAGACCACACTACTGCCTGGTATACAGCTGTAACCAGGCATTTCAGCTGTAACCAGGCATTCCAGCTGTAACCAGGCATTTCAGCTGTACCACAAAGACAGGCATCCGCAAGGGAAAGCAAATCCACATGTTTGAGGACAGCAATAAGGACCAGGAACACAGTTTACTGACGGTAAACATGTACCAGAACGGCACTGTCATGGTCCAGGGCAGTGAGGCTGCACTCAGCTCTTTGTGCAGGACTTCCCCACCCTAACGAAGATGGCGGAAAGCAAAAAAGAAAAAAGGACAGCACCCTGACCTCTCCCCTCACCTCAGGCACCCCAACAGCAGGACTATCCTCCCCCTGCCTGCCTACAACCACCAGAGACAAGACCACACTACCATGCGCGCACAGGAACACTACCGGATCTAACGACCACACGAGGGGAGGCCATACTGTTTCTAACTGTCTTCATCTCCCCCATAGAAACAACAGTGACAGCACCGTCAACAAAAACGAAAGGAATCTGTTGCAGCTCTGTAGAAGCCTGGGTCTGTACTTTGTCAATGGTAGGTTATGGGGGGACTCTTTGGGGAGATTCACCTACTGCTCACCGCTTGGCCACAGTACAGTAGATTATATGATTACAGACATTGACTCTTTCTCTCTCAGCTCATTCACCGTCAAGCCACTAACACCAACACCAAATTACATTGTTCCTCAAAAGAAAAGACATGGAAACAACCACACATTCACAAGCCCAGTAAGTTGTACAACATCAGAAATTCATACAGATGGGCCCAAAACAGCACAGAAGAATATCAGAAAGCAACCTGGAACCAAAATATCCAAACACTCTTAGATAACTTTCTGGATACCACAATCACTCACAGTAAAGAAGGCATCAATCTGGCAGTAAAAAACATCAACTATATATTCAGGCAAACGGCAAAAGAAGCACAATTGAAATTGATTTTTTTATTTATTAAAAAAATCACAGATGACAACTGGTTTGATGCAGATTGTAAAATTATAAGGAAAAAACTTAGAACACTATCCAACCAAAAGCACAGAGGCCCAAATAATGGTGAATTAGACCTTCATTACTGTGAGACTTTAACACTATAAACGTACACTCAGGACCAAAGAAAGCACAATACAACAGCAAGCAGCTGACACTAATTGAGGAGTCCATAAACAACTTCTGGCAAATTTAAAAAAAAAATATATATATCTAAAATCAAAACAAGAGGGATTAGCGATACAAAATGGAGACATATGGACAACTCATTTTAAAACACTCTACAACACCGTTCAAATTGACACAAATGCAGAACGACAAATTCATGACAAGTTGAATGGATTAGTAAAAGCTATAAAGGACCATCAAAATCCAATGGACTCCCCAATTACTGACCAGGAGCTCTATAAGAAACTTCAGGCTCTCAAATTTTAAAAAGCATGCGGACCTGATGGCATGCTAAATGAGATGCTCAAACTCACTAGTGCAAAATTGCAATTGGCTATGTTTAATTTGATCCTGAGTGTAGGTTATTTCCCTGATATCTGGAATCAAGGACTCATAAACCCAATCTTTAAGAACAGAGACCCTAACAATTACAGAGGCATTTGTGTGAACAGTAACCTGGGGAAGGTTTTCTGTAGTATTATAAATGTAAGAGTTCTAAACTTCCTTAATAAGCACAATGTCTTGAGTAAAAGCCAAATTGTATTTATACCAAAACATTGCACGACTGATCATATTTACACCCTACACACCCTGATTGATAAACATGTCCACCAAAATATACTCTTGCTTTATCGACTTCCAAAAAGCATTTGATTCTATTTGGCATACAGGACTGTTCTACAAAGTTATTGAAAGTGGTGTAGGGGGTAAAACATATGACATAATTAAATCTATGTATACTGGCAATATGTGCAGCATTAAAATTAGCAAGATAATAACAGAATTCTTTAACCAGAGTTGGGGTTGCAATCTTGAGCCCTGCACTCTTCAATATTTACATCAACGAATTGGCCACTATTCTAGAAAAATCCTCAGCCCCTGGTGTTAGTCTCCACAATTCAGAAGTTAAATGCTCACTCTTCGCAGATGAGCTATGCCTGCTGTCACCCACAGCACATGGCCTACAGCAGAGCCTTGACCTGCTAGAGCAGTACTGCCAGACCTGGGCCCTGGCAGTAAACTCCAAAAAGAAGATCCCGATCTCAGGGAATTAGACCAAAGTTCTCAATTGGTTCAAAATATATAGGAGTACTGCACACACTACAATTACTTAGATTTAAAAATAAGCTCAACTGGACACCTTAATGAGGCAGTGAATTCTGTCTATGGGCGCTGGTGAGTTCTGTAAGATTCTCCTACATGTCCAGAGGAAAACTACAAAAAATGCATGCAGGGCAGAATTAGGCCAATATCCACTAATAACAAAAACTCATTAAAGAGCAATTAAGTTTTGGAAACATCTAAAATACAGTTATCATATCATTACCAAGCCCTGCAATGCCAAGAGCTGAGCAAAGAAAATAGTCCCCTCATCCAGCGGGTCCTGAGTTCACAAACCTGTTCTACTAACACATTGAAGCCTCAGTCCTCTCATCCAGCTGGTCCTGAGTTCACTAACCTGTTCTACTAACACACTGAAGCCTCAGTCCCCTCATCCAGCTGGTCCTGAGTTCACTAACCTGTTCTACTAACACACTGAAGCCTCAGTCCCCTCATCCAGCTGGTCCTGAGTTCACTAACCTGTTCTACTAACACACTGAAGCCTCAGTCCCCTCATCCAGCTGGTCCTGAGTTCACAAACCTGTTCTACTAACACACTGAAGCCTCAGTCCCCTCATCCAGCTGGTCCTGAGTTCACTAACCTGTTCTACTAACACACTGAAGCCTCAGTCCCCTCATCCAGCTGGTCCTGAGTTCACTAACCTGTTCTACTAACACACTGAAGCCTCAGCCCCCTCATCCAGCGGGTCCTGAGTTCACAAACCTGTTCTACTAACACACTGAAGCCTCAGTCCCCTCATCCAGCGGGTCCTGAGTTCACAAACCTGTTCTACTAACACACTGAAGCCTCAGTCCCCTCATCCAGCTGGTCCTGAGTTCACAAACCTGTTCTACTAACACACTGAAGCCTCAGACCCCTCATCCAGCTGGTCCTGGGGCTGAGTTCACAAACCTGTTCTACTAACACACTGAAGCCTCAGTCCCCTCATCCAGCTGGTCCTGAGTTCACTAACCTGTTCTACTAACACACTGAAGCCTCAGTCCCCTCATCCAGCTGGTCCTGAGTTCAAAAACCTGTTCTACTAACACACTGAAGCCTCAGTCCCCTCATCCAGCTGGTCCTGAGTTCACTAACCTGTTCTACTAACACACTGAAGCCTCAGTCCCCTCATCCAGCGGGTCCTGAGTTCACAAACCTGTTCTACTAACACACTGAAGCATCAGTCCCCTCATCCAGCTGGTCCTGAGTTCACAAACCTGTTCTACTAACACACTGAAGCCTCAGTCCCCTCATCCAGCTGGTCCTGGGGCTGAGTTCACAAACCTGTTCTACTAACACACTGAAGCCTCAGTCCCCTCATCCAGCGGGTCCTCAGTTCACTAACCTGTTCTACTAACACACTGAAGCCTCAGTCCCCTCATCCAGCTGGTCCTGAGTTCACAAACCTGTTCTACTAACACACTGAAGCCTCAGTCCCCTCATCCAGCGGGTCCTGAGTTCACTAACCTGTTCTACTAACACACTGAAGCCTCAGTCCCCTCATCCAGCTGGTCCTGAGTTCACAAAGCTGTTCTACTAACACACTGAAGCCTCAGTCCCCTCATCCAGCTGGTCCTGAGTTCACAAACCTGTTCTACTAACACACTGAAGCCTCAGTCCCCTCATCCAGCTGGTCCTGAGTTCACAAACCTGTTCTACTAACACACTGAAGCCTCAGTCCCCTCATCCAGCTGGTCCTGAGTTCACTAACCTGTTCTACTAACACACTGAAGCCTCAGTCCCCTCATCCAGCGGGTCCCTGAGTTCACAAACCTGTTCTACTAACACACTGAAGCCTCAGTCCCCTCATCCAGCTGGTCCTGAGTTCACAAACCTGTTCTACTAACACACTGAAGCCTCAGTCCCCTCATCCAGCTGGTCCTGAGTTCACTAACCTGTTCTACTAACACACTGAAGCCTCAGTCCCCTCATCCAGCTGGTCCTGAGTTCAAAAACCTGTTCTACTAACACACTGAAGCCTCAGTCCCCTCATCCAGCTGGTCCTGAGTTCACTAACCTGTTCTACTAACACACTTAAGCCTCAGTCCCCTCATCCAGCTGGTCCTGAGTTCACAAACCTGTTCTACTAACACACTGAAGCCTCAGTCCCCTCATCCAGCTGGTCCTGAGTTCACTAACCTGTTCTACTAACACACTGAAGCCTCAGCCCCCTCATCCAGCGGGTCCTGAGTTCACAAACCTGTTCTACTAACACACTGAAGCCTCAGTCCCCTCATCCAGCTGGTCCTGAGTTCACTAACCTGTTCTACTAACACACTGAAGCCTCAGTCCCCTCATCCAGCGGGTCCTGAGTTCACAAACCTGTTCTACTAACACACTGAAGCCTCAGTCCCCTCATCCAGCTGGTCCTGAGTTCACAAACCTGTTCTACTAACACACTGAAGCCTCAGTCCCCTCATCCAGCTGGTCCTGGGGCTGAGTTCACAAACCTGTTCTACTAACACACTGAAGCCTCAGTCCCCTCATCCAGCGGGTCCTGAGTTCACTAACCTGTTCTACTAACACACTGAAGCCTCAGTCCCCTCATCCAGCTGGTCCTGAGTTCACAAACCTGTTCTACTAACACACTGAAGCCTCAGTCCCCTCATCCAGCGGGTCCTGAGTTCACTAACCTGTTCTACTAACACACTGAAGCCTCAGTCCCCTCATCCAGCGGGTCCTGAGTTCACAAAGCTGTTCTAACACACTGAAGCCTCAGTCCCCTCATCCAGCTGGTCCTGAGTTCACAAACCTGTTCTACTAACACACTGAAGCCTCAGTCCCCTCATCCAGCTGGTCCTGAGTTCACAAACCTGTTCTACTAACACACTGAAGCATCAGTCCCCTCATCCAGCTGGTCCTGAGTTCACTAACCTGTTCTACTAACACACTGAAGCCTCAGTCCCCTCATCCAGCGGGTCCCTGAGTTCACAAACCTGTTCTACTAACACACTGAAGCCTCAGTCCCCTCATCCAGCTGGTCCTGAGTTCACTAACCTGTTCTACTAACACACTGAAGCCTCAGTCCCCTCATCCAGCTGGTCCTGAGTTCACTAACCTGTTCTACTAACACACTGAAGCCTCAGTCCCCTCATCCAGCTGGTCCTGAGTTCACAAACCTGTTCTACTAACACACTGAAGCCTCAGTCCCCTCATCCAGCGGGTCCTGAGTTCACAAACCTGTTCTACTAACACACTGAAGCCTCAGCCCCCTCATCCAGCGGGTCCTGAGTTCACAAACCTGTTCTACTAACACACTGAAGCCTCAGTCCCCTCATCCAGCTGGTCCTGAGTTCACTAACCTGTTCTACTAACACACTGAAGCCTCAGTCCCCTCATCCAGCGGGTCCTGAGTTCACAAACCTGTTCTACTAACACACTGAAGCCTCAGTCCCCTCATCCAGCTGGTCCTGGGGCTGAGTTCACAAACCTGTTCTACTAACACACTGAAGCCTCAGTCCCCTCATCCAGCGGGTCCTGAGTTCACTAACCTGTTCTACTAACACACTGAAGCCTCAGGCCCCTCATCCAGCTGGTCCTGAGTTCACAAACCTGTTCTACTAACACACTGAAGTCTCAGTCCCCTCATCCAGTTGGTCCTGAGTTCACTAACCTGTTCTACTAACACACTGAAGCCTCAGTCCCCTCATCCAGCTGGTTCTGAGTTCACAAACCTGTTCTACTAACACACTGAAGCCTCAGTCCCCTCATCCAGCTGATCCTGAGTTCACTAACCTGTTCTACTAACACACTGAAGCCTCAGTCCCCTCATCCAGCGGGTCCTGAGTTCACAAACCTGTTCTACTAACACACTGAAGCCTCAGTCCCCTCATCCAGCTGGTCCTGAGTTCACTAACCTGTTCTACTAACACACTGAAGCCTCAGTCCCCTCATCCAGCGGGTCCTGAGTTCACAAACCTGTTCTACTAACACACTGAAGCCTCAGTCCCCTCATCCAGCTGGTCCTGGGGCTGAGTTCACAAACCTGTTCTACTAACACACTGAAGCCTCAGTCCCCTCATCCAGCTGGTCCTGGGGCTGAGTTCACAAACCTGTTCTACTAACACACTGAAGCCTCAGTCCCCTCATCCAGCTGGTCCTGAGTTCACAAACCTGTTCTACTAACACACTGAAGCCTCAGTCCCCTCATCCAGCGGGTCCTGAGTTCACAAACCTGTTCTACTAACACACTGAAGCCTCAGTCCCCTCATCCAGCTGGTCCTGAGTTCACAAACCTGTTCTACTAACACACTGAAGCCTCAGTCCCCTCATCCAGCTGGTCCTGAGTTCACTAACCTGTTCTACTAACACACTGAAGCCTCAGTCCCCTCATCCAGCTGGTCCTGAGTTCACAAACCTGTTCTACTAACACACTGAAGTCTCAGTCCCCTCATCCAGTTGGTCCTGAGTTCACTAACCTGTTCTACTAACACACTGAAGCCTCAGTCCCCTCATCCAGCTGGTCCTGAGTTCACAAACCTGTTCTACTAACACACTGAAGCCTCAGTCCCCTCATCCAGCTGGTCCTGAGTTCACTAACCTGTTCTACTAACACACTGAAGCCTCAGTCCCCTCATCCAGCGGGTCCTGAGTTCACAAACCTGTTCTACTAACACACTGAAGCCTCAGTCCCCTCATCCAGCTGGTCCTGAGTTCACTAACCTGTTCTACTAACACACTGAAGCCTCAGTCCCCTCATCCAGCGGGTCCTGAGTTCACAAACCTGTTCTACTAACACACTGAAGCCTCAGTCCCCTCATCCAGCTGGTCCTGGGGCTGAGTTCACAAACCTGTTCTACTAACACACTGAAGCCTCAGTCCCCTCATCCAGCTGGTCCTGGGGCTGAGTTCACAAACCTGTTCTACTAACACACTGAAGCCTCAGTCCCCTCATCCAGCTGGTCCTGAGTTCACAAACCTGTTCTACTAACACACTGAAGCCTCAGTCCCCTCATCCAGCGGGTCCTGAGTTCACAAACCTGTTCTACTAACACACTGAAGCGTCAGTCCCCTCATCCAGCTGGTCCTGAGTTCACAAACCTGTTCTACTAACACACTGAAGCCTCAGTCCCCTCATCCAGCTGGTCCTGAGTTCACTAACCTGTTCTACTAACACACTGAAGCCTCAGTCCCCTCATCCAGCTGGTCCTGAGTTCACAAACCTGTTCTACTAACACACTGAAGCCTCAGTCCCCTCATCCAGCTGGTCCTGAGTTCACTAACCTGTTCTACTAACACACTGAAGCCTCAGTCCCCTCATCCAGCGGGTCCTGAGTTCACAAACCTGTTCTACTAACACACTGAAGCCTCAGTCCCCTCATCCAGCTGGTCCTGAGTTCACAAACCTGTTCTACTAACACACTGAAGCCTCAGTCCCCTCATCCAGCTGGTCCTGAGTTCACTAACCTGTTCTACTAACACACTGAAGCCTCAGTCCCCTCATCCAGCTGGTCCTGAGTTCAAAAACCTGTTCTACTAACACACTGAAGCCTCAGTCCCCTCATCCAGCTGGTCCTGAGTTCACAAACCTGTTCTACTAACACACTGAAGCCTCAGTCCCCTCATCCAGCTGGTCCTGAGTTCCTGAGTTCACTAACCTGTTCTAACACACTGAAGCCTCAGTCCCCTCATCCAGCGGGTCCTGAGTTCACAAACCTGTTCTACTAACACACTGAAGCCTCAGTCCCCTCATCCAGCTGGTCCTGAGTTCACTAACCTGTTCTACTAACACACTGAAGCCTCAGTCCCCTCATCCAGCTGGTCCTGAGTTCAAAAACCTGTTCTACTAACACACTGAAGCCTCAGTCCCCTCATCCAGCTGGTCCTGAGTTCACTAACCTGTTCTACTAACACACTGAAGCCTCAGTCCCCTCATCCAGCTGGTCCTGAGTTCACTAACCTGTTCTCTAACACACTGAAGCCTCAGTCCCCTCATCCAGCTGGTCCTGAGTTCACAAACCTGTTCTACTAACACACTGAAGCCTCAGTCCCCTCATCCAGCTGGTCCTGAGTTCACAAACCTGTTCTACTAACACACTGAAGCCTCAGTCCCCTCATCCAGCTGGTCCTGAGTTCACTAACCTGTTCTACTAACACACTGAAGCCTCAGTCCCCTCATCCAGCTGGTCCTGAGTTCAAAAACCTGTTCTACTAACACACTGAAGCCTCAGTCCCCTCATCCAGCTGGTCCTGAGTTCACAAACCTGTTCTACTAACACACTGAAGCCTCAGTCCCCTCATCCAGCTGGTCCTGAGTTCACTAACCTGTTCTAACACACTGAAGCCTCAGTCCCCTCATCCAGCGGGTCCTGAGTTCACTAACCTGTTCTACTAACACACTGAAGCCTCAGTCCCCTCATCCAGCTGGTCCTGAGTTCACTAACCTGTTCTACTAACACACTGAAGCCTCAGTCCCCTCATCCAGCTGGTCCTGAGTTCACTAACCTGTTCTAACACACTGAAGCCTCAGTCCCCTCATCCAGCGGGTCCTGAGTTCACAAACCTGTTCTACTAACACACTGAAGCCTCAGTCCCCTCATCCAGCTGGTCCTGAGTTCACAAACCTGTTCTACTAACACACTGAAGCCTCAGTCCCCTCATCCAGCTGGTCCTGAGTTCACTAACCTGTTCTACTAACACACTGAAGCCTCAGTCCCCTCATCCAGCTGGTCCTGAGTTCAAAAACCTGTTCTACTAACACACTGAAGCCTCAGTCCCCTCATCCAGCTGGTCCTGAGTTCACAAACCTGTTCTACTAACACACTGAAGCCTCAGTCCCCTCATCCAGCTGGTCCTGAGTTCACTAACCTGTTCTAACACACTGAAGCCTCAGTCCCCTCATCCAGCGGGTCCTGAGTTCACAAACCTGTTCTACTAACACACTGAAGCCTCAGTCCCCTCATCCAGCTGGTCCTGAGTTCACAAACCTGTTCTACTAACACACTGAAGCCTCAGTCCCCTCATCCAGCTGGTCCTGGGGCTGAGTTCACAAACCTGTTCTACTAACACACTGAAGCCTCAGTCCCCTCATCCAGCTGGTCCTGAGTTCACAAACCTGTTCTACTAACACACTGAAGCCTCAGTCCCCTCATCCAGCGGGTCCTGAGTTCACAAACCTGTTCTACTAACACACTGAAGCGTCAGTCCCCTCATCCAGCTGGTCCTGAGTTCACAAACCTGTTCTACTAACACACTGAAGGCTCAGTCCCCTCATCCAGCTGGTCCTGAGTTCACTAACCTGTTCTACTAACACACTGAAGCCTCAGTCCCTTCATCCAGCTGGTCCTGAGTTCACTAACCTGTTCTACTAACACACTGAAGCCTCAGTCCCCTCATCCAGCTGGTCCTGAGTTCACAAACCTGTTCTACTAACACACTGAAGCCTCAGTCCCCTCATCCAGCTGGTACTGAGTTCACAAACCTGTTCTACTAACACACTGAAGCCTCAGGACCAGAACATCCAATCAATCAGAATAAACCAAATTACAACACAGTCAAAACAAAGCTACATTGCTTATTAGGAAACACAAGCACAAACACAAAGCAAAATACAGAACTATCTGGCCATAAATCGACAGTACACCGTGTCTAACTATTTGACCATGGTTACTGACCAAAACCTTGGCAAAGTACAGGCTCGGTGAGCACAGCCTAGCCATTGAGAAGGGTAGACACAAGAAAACCTGGCTCCCTGTAGAGGAAAGACAGTGCAACCACTGCACCACAGCAGAACCCGAGACAGAGCTGCGTTTCCTGACAATATTTGAAAAATATCAAATCAAGGTTTCAAAGACCTCTCTGATGAGAGTAGGCTACACGTCCTGTTGGGGGAGGACGCAGAGATCTGTGGGTTGGCAGCGCACTACATTGCTGCCTGTCATAAGATGAGGGACAGTGTCTGACAGACCAAACAATCTGCACATGTACTCTACTGTATGCTTATTGTTATTGTTCAATGTATGGTTATTTTGACTCTTGGTTACTATTGTCCCAATTGACAAGTTTGATTCTCATTATTTTCATACTGTAAATATCCAAAATAAGCTTTGGCAATATGTACATTGTTACGTCACGCCAATAGCTGGTCCTGAGTTCACTAACCTGTTCTACTAACACACTGAAAGTCCCCTCATCCAGCTGGTCCTGAGTTCAAAACCTGTTCTACTAATAACAGAGACCTGGAGAGAGACCTGACCACACTGAAGAGAGAGAGAGACCGAGAGAGAGACCGAGAGAGAGAAACCTGTTCTACTAACACGAGAGAGAGACCGAGAGAGAGAGACCATCCAGCTGGTCCTGAGAGACCACTGAAGAGAGAGAGAGAGACCGAGAGAGAGAGAGACCGAGAGAGAGAGAGAGACCGAGAGAGAGAGAGAGAGACCGAGAGAGAGAGAGAGAGACCGAGAGAGAGAGAGAGAGACCGAGAGAGAGAGAGAGACCGAGAGAGAGAGAGAGAGACCGAGAGAGAGAGAGAGAGACCGAGAGAGAGAGAGAGACCGAGAGAGAGAGAGAGACCGAGAGAGAGAGAGAGAGACCTCAGTCCCCTCATCCAGAGAGAGAGAGACCTGAGAGAGAGAGAGAGAGACCGAGAGACCGAGAGAGAGAGACCGAGAGACCGAGAGAGAGAGACCGAGAGACCGAGAGAGAGAGAGACCGAGAGAGAGAGACCGAGAGAGAGAGACCGAGAGAGAGAGACCTGAGAGAGAGAGAGAGAGACCGAGAGAGAGAGACTAACAGAGAGAGAGACCGAGATCCAGACTGGAGAGAGAGAGAGACCGAGAGAGAGAGAGACCGAGAGAGAGAGAGACCCGATCCAGAGACCGAGAGAGAGACCGAGAGAGAGACCGAGAGAGAGACCGAGAGAGAGACCGAGAGAGAGACCGAGACAGAGACCGAGACCGAGAGAGACCGAGACCGAGACAGAGAGAGAGAGAGACCGAGACAGAGAGAGAGAGAGACAGAGAGAGAGACCGAGACCGAGAGAGAGACCGAGAGAGAGACCGAGACAGAGAGAGAGAGAGACAGAGAGAGAGAGAGACAGAGAGAGAGAGAGAGAGACCGAGAGAGAGAGAGAGAGACCGAGAGAGAGAGAGACCGAGAGAGAGAGAGACCGAGAGAGAGAGAGACCGAGAGAGAGAGAGACCGAGAGAGAGAGACCGAGAGAGAGAGAGACCGAGAGAGAGAGAGACCGAGAGAGAGAGAGAGACCGAGAGAGAGAGAGACCGAGAGAGAGAGAGAGAGAGACCGAGAGAGAGACCGAGACAGAGACCGAGACCGAGAGAGACCGAGACCGAGACAGAGAGAGAGAGAGACCGAGACAGAGAGAGAGAGAGACAGAGAGAGACAGAGAGAGAGACCGAGACCGAGAGAGAGACCGAGACAGAGAGAGAGACCGAGAGAGAGAGAGACCGAGAGAGAGAGAGAGAGACCGAGAGAGAGAGAGAGAGACCGAGAGAGAGAGAGAGAGACCGAGAGAGAGAGAGAGAGACCGAGAGAGAGAGAGAGAGAGAGAGAGAGACCGAGAGAGAGAGAGACCGAGAGAGAGAGAGACCGAGAGAGAGAGAGAGAGACCGAGAGAGAGAGAGAGAGACCGAGAGAGAGAGAGAGAGAGAGAGAGAGAGAGAGAGAGAGAGAGAGACCGAGAGAGAGAGAGAGAGACCGAGAGAGAGAGAGAGAGAGAGAGAGAGAGAGAGAGAGACCGAGAGAGAGAGAGAGAGACCGAGAGAGAGACCGAGAGAGAGACCGAGAGAGAGACCGAGAGAGAGAGAGACCGAGAGAGACAGAGACCGAGAGAGACAGAGACCGAGACCGAGAGAGACCGAGACCGAGACCGAGAGAGACCGAGACCGAGACCGAGAGAGACCGAGACCGAGACAGAGACCGAGAGAGAGAGACCGAGACAGAGAGAGAGACCGAGACCGAGAGAGAGACCGAGACAGAGAGAGAGAGAGAGAGACAGAGAGACACCGAGACCGAGACCGAGAGAGAGACCGAGAGACACCGAGACCGAGACCGAGAGAGAGACCGAGACCGAGAGAGAGACCGAGACCGAGAGAGAGACCGAGACCGAGAGAGAGACCGAGACCGAGAGAGAGACCGAGACCGAGAGAGAGACCGAGACCGAGAGAGAGACCGAGACCGAGAGAGAGACCGAGACCGAGAGAGAGACCGAGACCGAGAGAGAGACCGAGACCGAGAGAGAGACCGAGAGAGAGACCGAGAGAGAGAGACCGAGAGAGAGAGACCGAGAGAGAGAGACCGAGAGAGAGAGACCGAGAGAGAGAGACCGAGAGAGAGAGACCGAGAGAGAGACCGACCGAGAGAGACACCGAGAGAGACCGAGAGAGAGACACCGAGAGAGAGAGACCGAGAGAGAGAGACAGAGAGAGAGAGACCGAGAGAGAGACAGAGAGAGAGAGAGAGAGAGACCGAGAGAGAGACCGAGAGAGAGAGACCGAGACCGAGAGAGACCGAGACCGAGAGAGAGACACCGAGAGAGAGACACCGAGAGAGAGACCGAGACCGAGACCGAGAGAGAGACCGAGACCGAGAGAGAGACCGAGACCGAGAGAGAGACCGAGACCGAGAGAGAGAGAGAGAGACCGAGAGAGAGAGACCGAGAGAGAGACCGAGAGAGAGAGACCGAGAGAGAGAGACCGAGAGAGAGAGACCGAGAGAGAGAGACCGAGAGAGAGAGACCGAGAGAGAGAGACCGAGAGAGAGAGACCGAGAGAGAGAGACCGAGAGAGAGAGAGACCGAGAGAGAGAGACCGAGAGAGAGAGAGAGACCGAGAGAGAGAGAGAGACCGAGAGAGAGAGAGAGACCGAGAGAGAGAGAGAGAGACCGAGAGAGAGAGAGAGACCGAGAGAGAGAGAGAGACCGAGAGAGACCGAGAGAGACCGAGAGAGAGAGACCGAGAGAGAGAGACCGAGAGAGAGAGAGAGAGAGAGAGAGAGAGAGAGAGACCGAGAGAGAGAGAGAGACCGAGAGAGAGAGACCGAGAGAGAGAGACCGAGAGAGAGAGAGAGACCGAGAGAGAGAGAGAGACCGAGAGAGAGAGAGAGACCGAGAGAGAGAGAGAGACCGAGAGAGAGAGAGACCGAGAGAGACCGAGAGAGACCGAGAGAGACCGAGAGAGACCGAGAGAGACAGAGAGAGAGAGAGAGAGAGAGAGAGAGAGAGAGAGAGAGACCGAGAGAGAGACCGAGAGAGAGACCGAGAGAGAGACCGAGAGAGAGACCGAGAGAGAGACCGAGAGAGAGACCGAGAGAGAGACCGAGAGAGAGACCGAGAGAGACAGAGAGAGACAGAGAGAGAGAGACAGAGACCGAGAGAGAGAGACAGAGACAGAGACCGAGAGCAACAGAGAGAGAGAGACAGAGAGACCGAGAGAGACCGAGAGAGAGAGACAGAGAGAGAGACAGAGAGACCCAGAGAGAGACAGAGAGACCCAGAGAGAGACAGAGAGACCCAGAGAGAGACCGAGACCCAGAGAGAGACCGAGACCCAGAGAGAGACCGAGAGAGAGAGGGAGAGAGAGAAAAATCCAATTTTGAAAAACTCCCATATCTTTTGGGTGAAATTCCACAGTGTGCCATCACAGCAGCAAGATTTGTGACCTGTTGCCACGAGAAAAGGGCAACCAGTGAAGAACAAACACCATTGTAAATACAACCCATATTTATGCTTATTCATTTTATCTTGTGTCATTTAACTATTTGTACATTTTATATATATATAATATGACATTTGTAATGTCTTTACTGTTTTTGAACTTCTGTATGTGTAAAGTTTACTGTTAATTTTTGTTGTTTTTCACTTTATATATTCACTTTGTATGTTGTCTACCTCACTTGCTTTGGCAATGTTAACACGTTTCCCATGCCAATAAAGCCCTTGAATTGAATTGAATTGAGAGACAGAGAGACCGAGAGACACAGAGAGAGACAGAGACCGAGAGACAGAGAGAGACAGAGACCGAGAGACACAGAGAGAGACAGAGAGAGACAGAGAGAGACAGAGAGAGACAGAGAGAGACAGAGAGAGACAGAGAGAGAGAGAGAGAGAGAGAGAGACAGAGAGAGAGAGAGAGAGACCCAGAGAGAGAGAGAGACAGAGACCCAGAGACCGAGAGAGACAGAGACCCAGAGAGACAGAGACCCAGAGAGACAGAGACCCAGAGAGACAGAGACCCAGAGAGACCCAGAGAGACCCAGAGAGAGACAGAGACCCAGAGAGACCCAGAGAGACCCAGAGAGAGACAGAGACCCAGAGAGAGACAGAGACCCAGAGAGAGACAAAGACCCAGAGAGAGACAAAGACCCAGAGAGAGACAGAGACACAGAGAGAGACAGAGACCCAGAGAGAGAGAGACAGAGACCCAGAGAGAGAGAGACAGAGACCCAGAGAGAGAGAGACAGAGACCCAGAGAGAGAGAGACAGAGACCCAGAGAGAGAGAGACAGAGACCCAGAGAGAGAGAGACAGAGACCCAGAGAGAGAGAGAGACAGAGACCCAGAGAGAGAGAGAGACAGAGACCCAGAGAGAGAGAGAGACAGAGACCCAGAGAGAGAGAGAGACAGAGACCCAGAGAGAGAGAGAGACAGAGACCCAGAGAGAGAGAGACAGAGACCCAGAGAGAGAGAGACAGAGACCCAGAGAGAGAGAGACAGAGACCCAGAGAGACCCAGAGACCCAGAGAGAGACAGAGACCCAGAGAGAGACAGAGACCCAGAGAGAGAGAGACAGAGACCCAGAGAGAGAGAGACAGAGACCCAGAGAGAGAGAGACAGAGACCCAGAGAGAGAGAGACAGAGACCCAGAGAGAGAGAGACAGAGACCCAGAGAGAGAGAGACAGAGACCCAGAGAGAGAGAGACAGAGACCCAGAGAGAGAGAGACAGAGACCCAGAGAGAGAGAGACAGAGACCCAGAGAGAGAGAGACAGAGACCCAGAGAGAGAGAGACAGAGACCCAGAGAGAGAGAGACAGAGACCCAGAGAGAGAGAGACAGAGACCCAGAGAGAGAGAGACAGAGACCCAGAGAGAGAGAGACAGAGACCCAGAGAGAGAGAGACAGAGACCCAGAGAGAGAGAGACAGAGACCGAGAGAGAGAGACAGAGACCCAGAGAGAGAGAGACAGAGACCGAGAGAGAGAGACAGAGACAGAGACCGAGAGAGACAGAGACCGAGAGAGAGAGACAGAGACCGAGACCGAGAGAGAGAGACAGAGAGAGAGAGACAGAGACCGAGACCGAGAGAGAGAGACCGAGACCGAGAGAGAGAGAGAGACCGAGAGAGAGACAGAGACCCAGAGACCGAGAGAGAGACAGAGACCCAGAGACCGAGAGAGAGACAGAGACCCAGAGACCGAGAGAGAGACAGAGACCCAGAGACCGAGAGAGAGACAGAGACCCAGAGACCGAGAGAGAGACAGAGACCCAGAGACCGAGAGAGAGACAGAGACCCAGAGACCGAGAGAGAGACAGAGACCCAGAGAGAGACAGAGACCCAGAGACCGAGAGAGAGACAGAGACCCAGAGAGAGAGAGACAGAGACCCAGAGAGAGAGAGACAGAGACCCAGAGAGAGAGAGACAGAGACCCAGAGACCGAGAGAGAGACAGAGACCCAGAGACCGAGAGAGAGACAGAGACCCAGAGACCGAGAGAGAGACAGAGACCCAGAGACCGAGAGAGAGACAGAGACCCAGAGACCGAGAGAGAGACAGAGACC